>NC_140987.1:176622257-177331103 GCF_052327205.1 Somniosus microcephalus | reverse complement strand
CGCTTCCGAGACGGTTTTAAGCATATTTACGTTTCAGCCGGGCTAAAATCGCGCCCGCGGTATCCCAAAAACCTTCAACATTCCGCTCATTAGCACCTCATTATCCGCTCATTAGCGACAGAGTGACCTCGAGCTCGACCAATCATACGCTGGGTTGCTGGCGTGTGCCGCCGGGCCAATCGGTGCGTGTGTGGCCGGGCCTTATCGTTCTGAACCGAGGTGAGTCGCCGCATCTTGATTCCAAACTTTTCCTTTCTTTTTCCCACTTTCTGCGTCTTAAAAAAAAATGTTGCTTTTAAAACACATATTGTTTTAAAAAAAAATGATTTAGAAAGTAATTAACTTATCTAATCTCCTTAATTTTCCTACCTTTCCCCGTTTTTCCAGGTAGGCCTAGAAGCCTCGGCATCTCCTCCGCACCCACGCCCGAGCTAGGCACCTCCCGGCCCCACTCGAAGGCTGGAGGGCCGAGCCTCAGCCCAGCGCCGCTAGGGTGCACGCGCAGCAGGAGCTGAGACGCGGCGTCACTCTCTGGCTCGGCCGGGGGGGCGGGGCTTGCTGAGCGTCAGGCGTTACCCTGGCAACCGGGCCCGCCGGCCGTCTCGCACAGCCGCAATTGGCGGTCTTCACCTCGGGGGGGGGCCGCGACCCTCGGGGGGGGGCCGCGACCCTCGGGGTGGCCGCGACCCTCGGGGGGGGCCGCGCGCGCAGCAGGAGCAGCTGAGATGCGGTGTCTCTCTCTCTGGCTCGGCCGGGGGGCGGGGCTTGGTCAGCGTCACGGTTACCCTGGCAACCGGGCCCTCCGGCCGTCTCGCACAGCCGCAATGTTGAAGCCAGCTCGGGAGGCCGGTGCTCGGAAGATCGCACCTCTGGAGTTCGGTGCTTGGTTGGTGGGGGGCGAGCCTTGGGGGGGGGTGGGTGGGTGGTGGGCGGTGGGCGAGCCTCGGGGGTGGGGGTGCGCGTCTCGGGGGGGGGCCAACCTCTGGAGTTCAGGGGGTGGGGATCAGGGGGCTCGGGAGTTTTGGGGGACGGGGATCAGGGGGCTCGTGGACTCTCCCCCTTCCCCTCCCCTCCCCCCCTCCTCTCTCCTCCTCCCTCCCCCCGCCCCTTCTTCCCCCCCTCCTCTCTCCTCCTCCCCCCCTCCCCCCCGCCCTCCCCCCCTCCCCTCCCCCCCTGCCCTCCCCTTCCCCCCTCCCCCCCGCCCTCCCTTCCCCCTCCCCTCCCCCCTCCCCTCCCCTCCCCCTCCACCCCCTCCCCCTCCCCATCCCCCTCTCCCCCTCCCCTCCCCCTCCACCCTTCCCCTCCCCCTCCCCTCCCCCTCCCGCTCCCCTCCCCTCCCCCCCTCCCCTCCCCCCCTCCCCTCCCCTCCCTCTCCCTCTCTTCCCCCCAGTCGCTCTCTCGCTTCCCCCCAGTCGGTCTCTCTCTTCCCCCCCAGTCGCTCTCTCTCTCTCTCTTCCAACAACAACATGCCCTCGAAAAAGCCTCGGCACCGCCGGGCACTTCAGCTAGTCTATATATATAAAACAGTATGTCTCTCTGTCTCTCCGTCTGTCTGTCCGGCTATACAATCAAAAGTTATAGAGCGTACCTACACATGTGTAATATCAAAAGAAAGCTCATCATTAGGGGACTCTTGTAGGTGTATTTACTTTTTGGTCGGGCAAATATTGTTCGCACATTATACAAAAAACCTTCATAATTCCACTCATTATCCACTCATTAGCATTGACTGACGTCAAGGTCGACCAATCCTGTGCTGTCATGATTGACCAATCCTACAGTTCAGTCACCTGATGGTTGACCAATCGGTGTGTGTGTGGGCGGGACTAATTGTTTTCATCTCAGGGATCTGTCAGCCATTATACAGCAGCCAGAGCAGCTAAAAAGTTTGGTTATCCAGGTCAGTTTCTTTTTAAAGAAATAAGGGGAACCAGTGGACGTAGTGTATTTAGACTTCCAAAAGGCATTTGACAAGGTGCCACACAAAAGATTATTGCTTAAGATAAAAAATCACGGGATTGGGGGTAATATTCTGGCATGGATAGAGGATTGGCTATCTAACAGAAGGCAGAGAGTTGGGATAAATGGTTCATTCTCAGACTGGCAATCAGTAACTAGTGGTGTTCCGCAGGGATCAGTGCTGGGTCCCCAACTCTTTACAATCTATATTAACGATTTGGAGGAGGGGACCGAGTGTAACATATCAAAGTTTGCAGATGATACTAAGATGGGAGGGAAAGTAGTGAGTGAGGAGGACATAAAAAACCTGCAAGGGGACATCGACAGGCTAAGTAAGTGGGCAGAGATTTGGCAGATGGAATACAATACTGGAAAGTGTGAGGTTATGCACTTTGGCAGGAAAAATCGTAGAGCAAGTTATTATCTTAATGGCAAGAAACTGGAAAGTACTGAAGTACAAAGGGATCTGGGGGTCCTGGTGCACGAAACTCAAAAGGTTCGTATGCAGGTGCAGCAAGTGATTAAGAAGGCCAATGGAAGGTTGGCTTTCATTGCTAGGGGGATAGAATATAAAAATAGGGAGGTATTGCTTCAGTTGTACAAGGTATTGGTGAGGCCGCACCTGAATACTGCGTACAGTTTTGGTGTCCATACTTAAGAAAGGACATACTTGCTCTCGAGTCAGTACAAAGAAGGTTCACTCGGTTAATCCCGGGGATGAGGGGATGGACATATGAGGAGAGGTTGAGTAGATTGGGACTCTACTCATTGGAGTTCAGAAGAATGAGAGGCGATCTTATTGAAACATATAAGATTGTGAAGGGGTCGGATCGGGTGGATGCGGGGAAGATGTTCCCGATGATGGGTGAAACTAGAACTAGGGGGCATAGTCTTAGAATAAGGGGCTGCTCTTTCAAAACTGAGATGAGGAGGAACTACTTCACTCAGAGGGTGGTAGGTCCATGGAATATGCTGCCCCAAAAAGCTGTAGAAGCTACATCATTACATAAATTTAAAACAGAAATAGACAGTTTCCTAGAAGTAAAGGGAATTAAGGGTTACGGGGAGCGGGCAGGAATTTGGACATGAGTCTAGGTTCGGATTGGTCATGGCCCTGTGGGTAGCGGAGCGGGCCCAGGGGCCGTGTAGCCTGATCCTGCTTCTATTTCGTGTGTCTAATTCTGTTAGATTCAGGAGATGGTTCTGTGATAGTGGATTGGCGGTTAGGATCAGATCAGCCATGATCTTATTGAATGGCGGAGCAGGCTCGAGGGGCCGATTGGCTTACTCCTGCTCCTATTTCTTATGTTCTTATTAAGATTTACCAAAAATGTTTTATAAGTACTTTAACTTTCATCTTTGAAGGTATTAAAAGCTAGAAATGTTTAGGTTAACAAACAGTGCAAAACGGGCCTAGGCTTCTCCAACTGCCGACAGCCCAAATCCAGTCCCAGGCTCCCGGCCCACACATCCACCAGGCCCAAAAAAGCCCTGGAAACTGCCGACAACCCAAATCCAGTCCCAGGCTCCCGGCCCACACATCCACCAGCCCCAAAATTGCCCTGCAACGCGGGGCTCCCCTGCTAGTATATATAAATATGTGATAGGGGCCAAGGTTATGATCTGAAATTGTTGAACTCTATGTTGAGCCCGGAGGGCTGTAGAGTGCCTAATCGAAAGATGAGATGCTGTTCCTTGAGCTTACGTTGAGCTTCCGTGGAACAATACAAGAGGCCAAGGACGGTGAGGTCTGAGTGGGAATAGGGCGGTGAATTAAAGTGACAGACCACCAGGAGCTCAGGGTGCCCCTTACGGACTGAACGGAGGTGTTCCGCAAAGCGGTCACCCAATCTGCGTTTGGTCTCCCCAATGTAGAGGAGACCACATCGTGAGCAGTGAATACAGTATACTAAATTGCAGGAAGTACAAGTAAATCGCTGTTTCACCTGGAAGGGGTGTTTAGGGCCCTGGACAGTGGGGAGGGGGGAGGTATAACGGCAAGTGTTGCATCTCCTGCGCTTGCTGGGCAAAGGGGAAGGGGTGCTGGGGGTGGTAGAGGAGTGGACTAGGGTGTCGTGGAGGGAGCAGTCCCTATGGAATGCTGAAAGGGGAGGGGAGGGGAAGATGCGTTTGGTGGTGGGATCATGCTAGTGGCGGAAATGGCGGAGGATGATCCATTGAATGTGGAGGCTGGTGGGGTGAAAGGTGAGGACAAGGGGAACTCTATCGTGGTTCCGGGAGGGAGGGGCAGGGGTGAGGGCAGAAGTGCGGGAGATAGAACGGACACGATCGAGGGCCGTGTCAACCACAGTAGAGGGGAATCCTCGGTTGAGGAAAAAGGAAGACATGGCGGAAGCACTGGTGTGGAAGGTGGCATCGTCGGAGCAGATGCGGCGGAGACGGAGAAACTGGGAGAATGGAACAGAGTTCTTACAGGAGGTGAGGTGGGAGGAAGTGTAGTCCAGGTAGCTGTGGGATTCAGTGGGCTTGTAGTGAATATTGGTCAATAACCTATCCCCAGAGATGGAGATGGAGAAGTCGAGGAAGGGAAGGGAAGATTCGGAGATGGACCATGTGAAGGTGAGGGAAGGGTGGAAATTGGAAGCAAAGTGAATGAAATTTTCTAGTTCAGGGCGAGAGCAGGACACGGCACTAATACAGTCATTCAATGCACCTGGAAAAAGAGGTGAGGGAGGGGACCTGAGTAGGAATGTTTCCTCTACATTGGAGAGACCAAACGCAGATTGGGTGACCGCTTTGGGGAACACCTCCGTTCAGTCCATAAGGGGGACCCCGAGCTCTCGGTGGCCTATCACTTTAATTCACCGCCCCATTCCCACTCAGGTCTCACCGTTCTCAGCCTCTTGCATTGTTCCACGGAAGCTCAGCGTAAGCTCAAGGAACAGCACCTCATCTTTCGATTAGGCACTCTACAGCCCTCCGGGCTCAACATAGAGTTCAACAATTTCAGATCATAACCTCGGCCCGTATCATATATATATATATATATACATCTATATATATCTGGTTTCCCTTTTTTTTTAATCCACACTTTCGTCTGGGCTTTTTTTTCTTCCCTCCCACATGGCAGCTGTCCTTCATTCTGCCAGGGCCATTCACACTTCATCCAGAGCCATCCTTTGTTCCTTGAATATCTCTTAATGTCTCTCAATGTCTCTTAATGTCTCTTAATCTCTCCTGCTTTCTATCCTGTCGCTGACCTTCCATTTTATTCTTTCATCCCCTCCCCCTTTTCCCAGCCCCTACTTGCTTTAAAATCTATCCCCTTTTTTGTTTTTTTCCAGTTTTGATGAAGGGTCTTCGACCTGAAATGTTAACTCTGTTTCTCTCTCCACGGATGTTGCCTGGCCTGCTGAGTTTTTCCAGCGTTTTCTGTTGTTATTTATAATGAAGGTTCTAGTTGAGCATTGAATCTGATTTATAGCATAGTTCAACCACCAAGCATAGGTTCTGGAGAAGAGTCATCAGCCAAGTGTGCAAGGGATAGCTCTTGTTGCCAAGCAGCCAGCCTCTCACCTGCTGTGCAGAGAGTGGGGAGATGAAGTATTGGTGTAAGAAAAAAATCTGCCAGGATAACAACAACAACAACATGAATTTAAATAAAGGGAACTATGATGGTATGAGACGCGAGTTGGATAGGATTGATTGGGTAATGTCACTCAAAGGGTTGATGGTGGATAGGCAATGGCAAACATTCAAAGATCGCATGGATGAACTACAGAATTTGTTTATCCCAGTTTGGCATAAAAATAAATCAAAAAAGGTGACTCAACTGTGGCTAACAAGGGAAATTAGAGATAACATAAGATACAAAAAGAGGACATATAAATTGGCCAAAAAAAGCAGCAAACCTGAGGATTGGGAGCAGTTTAGGATTCAGCAAAGGAGGCCAAAGGGATTAATTAAGAGGGGGAAAATAGATTATGAAAGTAAGCTTGCAAGGAACATAAAAACTGACTGTAAAAGCTTTTATAGATATGTGAAGAGAAGAAGATTGCTGAAGTCAAGCATTGGTCTCTTACAGTCAGAATCAGGGGAATTTATAATGGGGAACAAAGAAATGGCTGACCAATTAAATACATATTTTGGTTCTGTCTTCACAAACAAGGACACAAATAACCTCCCAGAGATGTCGGGGAACATAGGGACTAATGAGAGGGAGGAACTGAAAGAAATCAGTATTTGTAGGGAAATGGTGTTGGGGAAGTTGACGGGATTGAAGGCCGATAAATCCCCAGGGCCTGATAATCTACATCCCAGGGTACTTAAGGAAGTGGCCCTAGAAATAGTAGATGCATTGCTGGTCATCTTCCAAAATTCTATAGACTCTGGAACAATACCCATGGATTGGAGGGTAGCTAATGTTACCCCACTATTCAAAAAAGGTGGTAGAGAAAAAGCAGGGAATTATAGACCGGTAAGCCTGACATCGGCAGTGGGGAAAATGCTAGAGTCCATTATAAAAGATGTAACAGCAGAGCACTTGGAAAGCAATGACAGGATCGGACAAATTCAACATGGATTTACAAAAGGTAAATCGTGCTTGACTAATCTACTAGAATTTTTTGAGGATGTAACTGGTAAAATAGATAAGGGAGAACCAGTGGATGTGGTGTATTTGGACTTTCAGAAGGCTTTTGATAAGGTCCTGCATAAGAGATTAGCGTGCAAAATTAAGGCACATGGGATTGGGGGCAAGGTATTGACTTGGATAGAGAACTGGTTGGCAGATAGAAAGCAAAGAGTTGGAATAAACGGGTCATTTTCCGAGTGGCAGGAAGTGACTAGTGGGGTACCGCAAGGATTGGTCCTAGGACCCCAGCTGTTCACAATATATATTAATGATCTGGATGAGGGAATTGGATGTAATATCCCCAAATCTGCAGATGACACAAAGCTGGGTGGGAGGGTATGCTGTGAGGAGGATGTCGTGAAACTCCAGTACGATTTGGACAGGTTGGGTGATTGGGCAGAAACATGGCAAATGCACTATAATGTGGATAAATGTGAGGTTATCCACTTTGGTGGCAAAAACAGGAAGGCAGATTATTATTTGAATGGCAATAGATTGGGAGAAGGGGAAGTGCAAAGAGACCTGGGTGTTCTTGTGCACCAGTCGCTGAAGGTAAGCATGCAGGTGCAGCAGGTGGTTAAGAAGGCAAATGGTATGTTGGCCTTTGCAGCAAGAGGGTTCGAGTACAGGAACAAGGATGTCTTGCTGCAGTTGTACAGGGCCTTGGTGAGACCACACCTTGAGTATTGTGTGCAGTTTTGGTCGCCTTATCTGAGGAAGGACGTTCTTGCCATGGAAGGAGTGCAGCGAAGATTCACCAGGCTGATACCTGGGATGACAGGAATGACGTATGAGGAGAGATTGAGTCAATTGGGCTTATACTCACTGGAGTTTAGAAGATTGAGAGGGGATCTCATCGGAACCTATAAAATTCTGTCAGGCCTGGACAGACTAGATGCAGGAAGGATGTTTCCGATGGCCGGGGAGTCCAGAACCAGGGGTCATAGTCTAAGGATAAGGGGTAAGCCATTTAGGACTGAGATGAGGAGGAATTTCTTCACCCAGAGAGTGGTGAACCTGTGGAATTCTCTGCCACAGAGGGCGGTGGAGGCCAGTTCATTAAATATATTCAAGAAGGAGTTGGCTATATTTCTTAAGGCTAAAGGGATCAAGGGATATGGGGAGAAGGCAGGGACAGGGTACTGAATTTGGATGATCAGCCATGATCTCATTGAATGGCGGAGCAGGCTCGAGGGGCCGAATGGCCTACTCCTGCTCCTATCTTCTATGTTTTTATGTTTATATAGCGCCTTTAATGTAGCAAAATGTCCCAATGCACTTTTCGGGATCGTAGCTAGCAGGTAAAACCCTGCATGATGCGTTGTGGTCAGCACAATTTGCACATTACTGGAGTGAAGGCACTGGGCTTGTCTGAGGGAGCTCACAGAATTACGTGGATGTAGTCACTGATGCCCTGGAATTCTGCAATCTGAGCATACCCAAGATCCCTATCCTGCTGCCTCTGGATGCCCATAGGGAATATGATGCAAGGTTTGCTCAGGCAAAAATGGCATCAGTTCTCTGCTTAATGCAAGCATGAGCTGCAGACTGACTGATGTCACTGATCCCTCTGATGCAGCCTGGAAGCCTTTTGTGCCACTTCCTCCTGAACCTCCTGCAATTCTTCCTTTAGCTAACGTGGAAATGTCAGAAAGATCCCCATCATGAAAAAAGTGTGTTGCCAAAACCCCTACAAGCCACTACAAGCTCTTTGAAATGTAGCCAAAATGGGCAATGTATAATAGAAGTAAAATACCTCCCAAAACTTTCCAGTGTTCTTCCTGAGAGCAGCTGAGGATCCCTTTAAATATTGTTAGAAATGGCCTCCTCCCAACTTGTACCATCCATGATTTGTGGATGGGTTGAAAAACTGGCAATAACAACGTGAGTGGAAACCAAACTGGCAGCGTGGCTGAAAAGTAGATCAGAACCCAGATACATCGGGTCACACCCTGAAATCAGGAATTCTGCAAGGCCTTGTAAAGAGCAGAGCCTCTGCCCACCACTTACAAGGCCAGTGACATTGAAGGAGGCGGCGCAACAGGCAGAACTTCCAACGCAGGGAGTTCCCACATCTCCAGCCTCTCAGTTGGTGGGGGCAGGACTGGTGACTGGTAAGCCCGGTGACAGTATGGCACATGTGGGCCCCACACTCAAGGGTCCAAGCTGAGATTGTCACAGATTTCCACTGATAAATCCCCAGGTTTGTTTGGGTGGTGAAAAATCAATTTCCTCTTGAAATTTAGAATAATTTCCCATTATTTTCGTACCTAAAATCAGATCTAGAGAGCCATGAAAATTGTCCTTAGAATGTCAGCATGTACATTGAGTGTTGTAAGTGCCTTGCTGACTTCACTCTGGAACTGATTTTTGTCAGGAAAGGAAGCAAAGACTGCACAATTTGGATTTTTTTTAAGGGAATCTGGATCAACTTACAGAGGTCTTATGAGGGCGGAGGAGGGGAGTGGATGGTGCTGGGGCCAGGCTGAAGGAGAAGGATAGGTGTTTTTATTAATTTGAAGAACTTCCTTAGGATGCTTTGAGGTAATCAGAGCCTCCTGGCTGTTGATCTTCATCAGAAGGCCCTGATCTTGACAGCCCAATACACAGCTATAGGCTTGAAAGACCAACAGTTGCACTCAAATTTGCACCTTTTTATTTTAAGATGCAAGATGCCCGTGGATGAGGCTCTGTCTGGAGTACGTCCAGACCATGCGCATGATCTTGGGGAGGGAAAATGCAGGGAACCAACTCTTCACAGGTGCAGCATACCTGATGTGTGCTGCATAGAATCACAGAAAGTTATAGCATGGTAGGAGGCCATTTCGGCCCATTGTGTCCGTGCCAGCTGACAAAGAGCTATCCAGCCTAATCCCACTTTCCAGCTCTTGGTCCGTAGCCCTGTACATTATGGCACTTCAAGTGCACGTCCAAGCACTTTTTAAATGCGATGAGGGTTTCTGCCTTTGCCACCCTTTCAGACAGTGAGTTCCAGACCCCCACCACCCGCTGGGTGAAGAAATTTCCCCTGAAATCCCGTCTAAACTTCCTACCAATTACTTTAAATTTGTGCCCCCTGGTTGTTGACCCCTCTGCTAAGGGAAATAGATCCTTCCTATCCACTCTATCTAGGCCCCTCATAATTTTATGCACCTCAATAAGGTCTCCCCTCAGCCTCCTCTGTTCCAAAGAAAACAGACCCATCCTATCCAATCTTTCCTCACATCTGGTGGGTTCCTGCTGAGTGGTTAAAGTGGAAAAATCGGCCCCAACATGTCAGGCTTGAGATAACCAGGGGCTGCGTTTGGCTTGCGAGGGCCCTGTGCAAAGGTTTTGGCTTGGACCCCTTGTAACTTATGAAACAAACTTTTCACTGGATCTGCTCAGGGCCCCTGACTGGCTCGGTGCCCCGATCAGTTTTTATGGGTTGCACTATCCTAACGATGTCCCTGGAAATAACATTAATTAACCACTCAGGCTTTTTTCTCATTGTTTATCATTGCATCTAAGTCCCTCAATTGTTCGTAATATTGTAATATGCTTCAGCCTATGTGCTAATGAGTGTGTACTTAATGATTTGGTTTGTACTGCATCAGTACAAGTTTCATTGAGGCAGTCCTTCCCTTCTGAGAGCAGCATTGCTGAACTTGGAAAACAGCTGTCAAGAGAACACACATAGAGATTACTCTACATGTGCAAAATATAGCTATGATTGGCTACAATGCCAATGACCCGTAGAAGGTTACGGCATCCCAATTCAAATCAATTTTAAATAAATTAGGTGCTTGATGTTGTAGTGTTGAATGGCACTGAAAATAAATGCTCAGACAATAAGAATAAAATAGACTGTTATCAAACTGACATTGAATTCATAAAAGAACTGTTATATTAAGCAGCACAGATGCCACGGACTGCACAAAAAATACCTAAAATGCTTTCAACTGCACAAAACCAATCTTGAGAGACAGCGACAGGGCAGTTGGTGTTTATATGACCATGTCAAACAGACAGTAATACGCTACCTCTATTTGTAGTGTTCACAAAAGGAGACGGACAAAATGTACAAGAAAAAAAGCAATGCTGAGACTGTGTGAGAACTGAGGAAAAGTGATGGATATATTCGAGAAGATTCACATATAAATGGCATTTTCAACATAAACTTCAAATCTCCTACATTGTTTTGCAACTCACTTTTAATTACCTAAGGCTGGAAATAAATGACAGATGTTTTGTTAATTAAACTGTTATATATTATATTTAAAAAAAATTCTAGACTGTGGGTGTGCTGCCTCATTTGGATATTAATTTTGTTTGTCATGAAGTTTTGGATTCAGCTTCAGATCCTGTCACCTTTGGATATTTCCAAAGCCCGACTCTGCTCTTATTTATGGCAGACTGATGTGAAAGTCTCCACCGACATTGAAGGATGCATCATCCTGCGATTAGCTCAAATTTCCTTGGGAGGCTAAGGTGCAATGCAGGTATAAAGGAGGCAGAAGGGGCATAGCGGAGCCAATTCCTTTGTTTTGTGGTCAGCCATGGCTTCTTCTTGTTCTTCTGCTTGTTGCTTCCTTTCATCTGCTGCCTGCTCCTTGATTAGTCCGCTTTGCAAGTTGAAGTGGTGAAGGACACAGCAGGTAACTATAATATTGGAGATAACAACAGAAAATGCTGGAAAAACTCAGCAGGTCAGGCAACATCCGTGGAGAGAAATTTGAGTTGACGTTTCGGGTTTGACCCTTCTTGCCAAGATTGCATTGTAACATTTCCCCCTGACCTCTCCATGCAATGGAATTGCTGTTAGAGGATTCTGAAGGCATGTTTCACCATGTAGAAGGGTGGGCCAAGTTGTACTGCTGCTCAGCTCTTGCCCTTGGGTGGTGAAGTGATGTCATGAGCCACAGCTGCAGGGCACATGTAGTCTGTTTGGCCCTTCAAATAATGCCTCATTTACCGTCACAGGATAAAGGAATTATGAAATCTTACATTGAATGGATAAAAAAACTGTTATATTAAGCAGCACAGATGCCACGGACTGCACAAAAAATACCTAAAATGCTTTCAACTGCACAAAACCAATCTTGAGAGGCAGCGACAGGGCAGTTGGTGTTTACATGACCATGTCTCCTTTATACCTGCATTGCACCTTAGCCTCCCGAGGAAATTTGAGCTCAACGCAGGATGATGCATTGATTAGAATAAAGTGGTTCCTATGGTTGTAGATCACATGCACATTCATGGACCATCCTTTCTATTTATGTTGCATTGAGTTTGGGAGCCACAGGACTGTAGTCAGTTATGCCCTGCACTTGTGGAAAGCTGACTACATGGTAGATACAGGGGGCTTTTATCTTGTTTCTAGGTGCTTTCCTCAGAAAAATGGATGAAATTACTGACCCTGACAAACCATATGTCAGTGACTTGCTTGATGAAAGTGTGCACTGAAGATTTGTGACACAGATCTGCTGCGCTTCTGAAATGAGTCTGTCACATAAAAATTCTCTGCAGTTGTATCCTTGACAGTCACCGACAGAGCTGTCCGTGTGCTGGAACTAGTTTGCAAGTCTGGCTGCATAGCTCTGTTAATGGCGTTCTTTGGGAATCTTTTTTTGCTGGTGGAATGGGAGCAGCTGCAAGGAATTTCCAGGCCTTGGTCTCCACAAGCAGGTGTCCTTGGGCAGGTCTACATACCAAAGCCTGACTCTGTTCAAATGTACGTCTGTGGAAGGAAGTCCTTGAAAGGAGTATCTAAGCAGCCAACACACCTGTCTGGCATGCCTCCCATGATCCTCTTCTTCTAGAACTTTAAAATGTAAAGGTATGCTCATAAAGATAACCACTTTTGCATGCAAATGAGCTCACACAGCTTCAGCTGTACAAACAGACACAGCTAAGAGATGTAGTACAACTATACGTAGCTGTCAGTAAGTCTTCAAGAATTTCTCTCAACCCCCTTTGTCCAAAAAGACCATAAGAGATACAGAACAAACAGCAATGTACCTTTAACAACACAAATTTCAATTGAATGGGCACATATTATGGGGACCTCCCCTCATTTATATAAAATTCAGTCCTTTAATGGGTCTTGCACACAGTCTGTGTGCAGGTGCCAAGTCCACATAATGCTACCATTTTGCTTTGCCATGTGCAGTGCACATCAGAAGCTGAGTAGACTTTGGGCTTCCACGTCTGATAACGCTGGACTCCATTTGGCACAATCTCATTATCAGTCCCGTGGACTATTTCTTGAATAAAGCTTTTGATTTCCTTGATAGTTTCAAGTAACTCCTTTTATTTTACTCATCTGGAAGACGGCTAACAGCATGGGTAATGGTGAGGCTGCAACTACAGATATAAGGGCAAAAGTACGTTGAAGGAAATAGGAGGATCTCTTAGTTCTCAGGAATGTTCACTGTTGTGTGTGTAAACTTGATGTGGTTGATGCAATTTTCATTGTGGTGGGTAATACTAACTGTTTGGCCTGTACTATTCAGCAGAAGGTGGTGGGACTTAGTCCCAGGCACGCTTGCCTCCCTTCCTGCACTAACTGTTCTATCTCTAAATACATCAGCACCCTCTAGCTCTTCTGTGTCTTCATGATGATTCTCACCTTCTTTCAGGGTAAGCCCTCTCTCTAAATTGCACAGTATGCAGCACACTATTACAATGAATGAGACCTGGCATTTATATGACCATGTCAAACAGACAGTAATACGCCCCCTGAGTGATCCAGGCGTCTGAATCATTGCTTCAGTACCTCAACCGTCTGATAAATCAGGATGCTTGTTTGTGCATCTACCTTATTATAGTTGTTCTTTGCTGGGGCACAGGGATTGCACACAGGTATCATTAAGAAGGGCTGTATTGAGTAACCAAGGTTTCTCAAGAGCAAATCTTCCAGGCTATCTTTCACTTTCAAGCAATTAGGGCATTAAAGATTGTTTCAGTATGTTGTATCATGCTCGCTTCCTGAAAGTGTTCATTAATATGGATGATCTTCTTCTGGTTGCTAATGGCTAATCCCATTACAGCAAATACCTGTAACAAGAAGGCGGTGGAGGCCAGTTCATTAAATATATTCAAGAAGGAGTTGGATATATTTCTTAAGGATAAAGGGATCAAGGGGTATGGGGAGAAAGCAGGGACCGGGTACTTAATTTGGATGATCAGCCATGATCGCATTGAATGGCGGAGCAGGCTCGAGGGGCCGAATGGCCTACTCCTGCTCCTATCTTCTATGTTTCTATGTTTCTAAGACATCACACTTCTGCAAGTTACAACTCTTTTCATAGAAGTGAGGGAGCATGTAGCTCAAACTTGTGGTGAGTATGCATTTCTTGAAATTCTGGTGGACTACTGAAAATCAGGTTGTGGGTATGTTGCTCCCAGTTCAGTTGCTTATTTTGTTACATGCCTCAGCCCTGATATGCTGCCCATGTTCGCTTTGTGTAGGTGAAATGCTTTGCAGAGTAATTGCCCTAATCCCTAGCAATAGATAATACTTATTTATTAAAACATATAAAATCACTCTTGTACCATTCCTTACAGGAAAAATTGTATTGCTGTTTTGTAGCAATGCAAAAATGACAGAAAACATAAGAGTCAAGTTGGTGATCTGAATCCACAGTGCATTGGAGAGAAGCGGAATCCTAGCACATGGAGGTTTCAAACCCAAAGTCTAGGACACAGCCTTCAGTATAATTCTGGTTTCTCAGAGATTGATTCCACAAAAAATGTGATGACATGATGATGCTACAATCACTTGAAGCACTGTATGCAAGATATAGTTGGTTGGTTATTCTCACTTGTCTCAGATTAGCTCATGTGCAGGACCCAGAATTGGCTTCAAAAAATTGAAGATAGCAGAGCGGCAACACAACTCTGACCTAAACAATAGCTGCAACTTTGAAGACAATCCACCCTAATATTGCAATGTAGAATTACTTTACAGACTAGGTAAAGTAACCATGAAGATTTTGAAAGACTTCCTTACATGCAACTCAGTCCTGGGAATCCCTGGCCCAAGACCGCACAAAGTGGAGGAGAAGCATCCGGGAAGGCGCCGAACACCTCAAGTCTCTTCGCTGGGAGCAAGCGGAAGCCAAGCGCAAACAGCGGAAGGAGTGCACGTCAACCCAAACACCCCGCCCTCCCACCCCTTCAACCACCGTCTGCCCCACCTGTGCCAGAGACTGTAGGTCCCGCATTGGACTCATCAGTCACCTGAGAACTCATTTTTAATGTGGAAGCAATTCATCCTTGGTTCTAAGGGACTCCCTAAAAAGAAGAGAAGAGTTATCATAAGGGGAGTAATTTTGGTTTTGGGTGATATTGCTTCAGCCACTCGTTACACATCTCTCTCAATTTTCATTTCAATCGGGAGAGAACTATAACATGCGTATGAATCGATATTGCCCATTTTACACTATTGCCCAAAGTAAGAATGAATCCCAATCAGGTTTAGACATTTTACAAGTGACAGAAGCAGTTGAAAATATTGCAATGATGAAGTGAGTAGTGTAAAAGAAAAACAGATAAACCAATGCCTTTTATTTTTTCAAAACTAATGCAATTGGCAACGTCTACGACAACAACTGCTTATATTTCTACAGTGCTCCTTGTATACAGAAAGGCTGCTGAAAGCATTTCACAGGGCAGTGGAAAAGAATGGATCTTAAGCACAAGGGAAAAGAGAAACGTTGGGGATGGGGTTGAAAGGTCAGTTGAAGAGCAGGGTTTTTAAGAGGTGTGAGGTGGGTTTTCTTTTGATTTATGCAATGCACACGTCTGACAGAGGAAAACAGTTTTGTTGAACTCATCAGTGCTATTTTAGTAACATCAAGTCGATGCTGGATATGGAAAGAGAAGAATCACACAATTGCATATATCATCAGCTGGCATCATTACAACACAAGATGTAAGGCTTATTCTGCTAATGGATTAATCCAGCTGAACAGCACATACTTATATTGTGTCCAGCCGGCTGCTGTAATCACCTCACACAGTGAGCTCAGTTCAGGCCATGTTTCTGTGAGTCATTCTCCCTCAGTACACCAGGCCAGTCGTGACTTGTTTGGGGTCCAGCTCACATTCACAACAGGTTACAGAAGCTCATAACATTTTCAGTCCCTTGAAAACCTTGCAAGTTTCAGAGAACAGTGCCTCTGAAATAGAATTCAATTCAAAATACATTTTACTCTGCAGAAACATATTGTGTTACCTGGTGTTGGTGTCTTACTGCTATAAATGTCCTGCGCTGACCTGTTTATACCATGCAGCAGACTGGAAAAACAATGATTACATTGACCTGCTTATTGGCTCAAATAAGCAAACTAACCGTACTGATTCACTGAAATATAATCTACAAAGAACCATTCGAAGCCCAGAAAAATCAATCGCTTAAAAGACTGCAATTCCGAACAATCATATTTAAAAGTGGCTTTAGTTGCCATTTTTATTTCTAGCCCAGTTGAATATATAGCCATATAAATAACATTTCTGAGAGAACAAAATCATAAAAATGGAAATAAAACTTCTGTTTAATGTTAGAAAAACCTCCAGGAAGTTTTCCCTACACAGGCCTGGCTTGAAGCCTGAGGGTTGAGTTCTGCTGCTTCACCTAACTTCTGCAATACACCAGTGTCACACTGGTGGACTGCAACTCCCAGGATGTAATTTTTCTGCAATACTCTTAATAAAGCTTTAAAAATGTTGTTAATGACCTAGTTGCACCATTTTCTGCATTCAGCACAAGAAACGCACAAAGTCATTGAATGAGCATTTAAAATGGGCGCTACATTGAAGACCCCTTCAGTCTTGGTGACCATTGCATTTTTAAAATAGAATGCCTCTTAAAAGGGAATCAGTTTTTTTTAATTTGTTCATGGGATGTGGGCATCGCTGACAAGGCCAAGATTTATTGCCCATCCCTAGTTGTCCTTGAGAAGGTGGTGGTGAGCCGCCTTCTTGAACCGCTGCAGTCCCTGTGGAGAAGGTACTCCCATAGTGCTCTTAGGGAGGGAGTTCCAGAATTTTTACCCAGCGATGATGAAGGAACGGCGATATACTTCCGAGTCAGGATGGTGTGTGACTTGGAGGGGAACTTGGAGGTGATGGTGCTCCCATGCGCCTGCTGCCCTTGTCCTTCTAGGTGTTAGAGTTTGCGGGTTTTGGAGGTGCTGTTGAGAAGCCTTGGTGAGTTGCTGCAGTGCATCTTGTAGATGGTACACACTGCCGCCATGTTGCGCCGGTGGTGGAGGGAGTGAATGTTTAAGGTGGTGGATGTTTAAAGCAGCCAATTAAGTGGGCTGCTTTGTCTTGGATGGTGTTGTGCTTCTTGAGTTGGAGCTTCACATATCCAGGCAAGTAGAGAGTATTCCACCACACTCCTGACTTGTGCCTTGGTGGAAAGGCTTTGGGGAGTCAGGAGATGAGACACTCGCCACAGAATACCCAGCCTCTGACCTGCTCTTGTAGCCACAGTGTCTATGTGGCTGGTCCACTTAAATTTCTGGTCAATGGTGAGCTACAGGATGTTGATGGTGGGGATTCGGCAATGGTAATGCCATTGAATGTCAATGGTTGGTGGTTAGACCCTCTCTTGTTGGAGATAGTCATTGCCTGGCACTTGTGTGGCGAGAATGTTACTTGCCATTTATCAGCCCAAGCCTAAATGTCATCCAGGTCTTGCTGCATGCAGGCACGGACTGCTTCATTATCTGAGGAGCAAACATTGTTCTGCTCCAATATTTGTTCATTCTGTTTTTCATTCACAGTTTTTATTGCATTAGTTGCTTATTTCAGTTGTGGCCTAGTTTTTACATTTTTGGATTTAGTTGCAGTTCTGTATTTTCCATCTGTGGAACTTATGTTGCCACAGCCACAATTCTGGAGATGGGCATCTCGCTGAGAATAACTCTCCATTTCCTTGTTTTGGAAAAGAAAGATCTGAGCAGCATGAGAAGAAGATATGTTTAAACCTATGGCAGTGTTGCTACACGTGCCCCTATTTAACTTTATTTAGCTACCTTTGCCTATAGAAAAAGGTTCGGCTACTTCATTATATCTGAGGAGATTAGCCTTTGCTGAAAGTAAAAAAGAAAGATTTGCATTTTTACAGTGCCTTTCACAACTTCAGGGCATTCCAAAGTGCTTTACAGGCAATAAAGTACTTTTGAAGTATAGCCAATTTGTAGGAAGCCAATTTGCACACAGTAAAGTCCCACCAATACCAATGTGATATTGACCAGATTATTTGTTTTAGTGATGTTGGTTGAGGGATAAATATTGGCCAGGATACTGGGGAAAACTTCCCTGCTCTTCTTCGAAATAGTGCCATGGGATCTTTTACGTCCACCTGAGAGGGCAGACGCTGCTGACTATAATTCATTATGGAAGTAGTCACTAAAAGATGACGTCCCCTCGAGACAGACATTTGGACAAGTTGTAGGATGGGGATGGCTCTGCTAGTGAATGTCAAGGTGACCGTGGCCTCAAACCTGTACGAAACTGATTCCTTCTGAGTAACAGGGTGGAACATCTGTCAAATTTCACAACCAGGTGTGCTCAATGCATAAAGCAGGGACAGATGCATTATTTGTCAATACTAACTCCTTCAATGTCGCTGGGTCAAAATCCTGGAACTCCCTACCTAACTGCACTGCGGGAGTAACTTCACCACATAAACTGCAGCGGTTCAAGAAGAAGGCTCACCACCACCTTCTCAAGGTCAACTAGGGATGGGCGGTAAATGCTGGCCTTCCAGCTGACACCCACATCTCTGAGAATGAATTAACCAAAAAATTTCCATGGAAAGCAGAGTTAGGACATTATTGATGTTATGTGTACAATCATAAAATTGTAGAATGTTACAGTACAGTAACAAGCCATTTGGCCCATCACGTCTGTACATACTGCTTTTGTTCATATGACACACTCTTTGACTTGCTCCCCAAACCCTTTATTAATTCTCTGTCAAGCAACTATCCAACCCCAAAAGAATTGATGGACAACGGATTATTGCAGAGAACTGCAGATTCTAACCACCCTCTGTGTAATCAAATCTTTTCTAACCTCTCTTTAATTGTTTTTATGATTATCTTAAATTTGTGTTCGCTTGTTACCATCTTGCTGATCAATGGAAACAATGGGGGTGAAATTAGTATTAGTAGCACAAAATGAGCAAAAGCCCATCTAATTTTCTTTTGACTTCAATGGAAAAGAAAATTGTGCGAGGTGTGTTGTGTTTGTACTGCTATACACAACTACATAAAATAATAAAGTAGCAGAGACTGAGAGTAACTTCAAGTGATCTTTACTGGGTAACTGGAACTTCAGCACTGACTATACAAATCGATACGCGTCTGTTATATACGCTCGCAACTAAGGATGTACATCCGCAAAACAAAGTAGTCCCTTCAATGTTGTATACATTACACTTCCTCCCCCTTTAGTTTAATAGTATATTAACGCAAAATTTCTATAATTAACATACAGAGCCTGTCTTTAGAGTAACCTTTTGGTTTTCTTAAAAGTAACAAAATTCAAATTCCAACATAACATTTTATTTTGTCAACAGCCCTTTTACAAGTCAAGTCTCTGGGGAGGCCTCCTCTGCCTCTCTGGGTAATGTCTCTCCAGACTCTTTTGCTTTGGGGAATGAGACTGTACAGGTACAGGTGCATCAGGTGAGCTATCAGCACAGGTAGAGCTCTCAGCTGTGGATGAGGCTGGTGCTGATGCTGATGAATCAGGAGTGTCTGTTTCCATGTCAGGTGAGTCTGGGCGAGGTATAGGGGTGTTCTCCACCTGAACATCCAGAATTTGGTCCACATGACATCTCAAAACATTCTCTCCCACATCCACTGTATACATCAGTGGTCCCTCTCTTGTGGATATTGTACCTGGTTGCCACTTTTCCATCCGGAAATCACGAGCAAGAACTGACTGTCCCACACTGAAGCTTCTTGTTGGCTTAGCATTCAAATGTTTGAACTGTTTGTTCTCTATATCACGACGTACATTCGGTTTAAGAAGGTCCATGCGAGCTCTCAGGTTCCTGTTCAGAAACATCATCGCTGGAGTCTGATTAGTGGCTGCGTGTACTGCGTTCTGATAAGCAAAGAGGAAATTGTCTATCTTGTGTTGCAGTGGTAGATTCCCACTGTACATTGCTTTGATGGCCTTCTTGAAAGTCTGTACGAATCTTTCTGCCAAGCCATTTGTAGCTGGATGGTACGGGGCAGATGTGTAGTGCTTGATTCCATTTTTCCCCATGAAACCTTGGAATTCGTCAGAGACAAATTGTCCTCCATTGTCTGTGCAGATCTGTTCTGGTAGGCCATTTCTAGTGAACATGGTCCTCAGGACTGAAATGGTCTTTTTAGATGTGGTCAATTTCATTTTAATGACCTCAGGCCATTTGGAATGTGCATCGACTGCAATCAAGAACATGGAGTCCATGAACGGTCCAGCAAAGTCGATGTACACACATTGCCATGGTGATGAGGGCCATTCCCATGGAATGGAGTGGGGCTTGTGGTGGTGCATTCTGAACCTTTTTACATCCTGAGCAGCTCTTTGTCAGGTCCTCGATCTGTTTGTCAATTCCTGACCACCGCATGTAACCACGGGCAAGGCTTTTCATCTTTACCGTACCTAAGTGGCCTTCATGCAGTTCATCTTGCACTCGGTTACGAAGCTTGGGAGGAATCACAACTCGTGAGCCGCACATCAGTGTTCCCCGACACACTGATAACTGCTCCCTCCTAGCTGAGAATGTTGGAAACAATGAGTCACCATGCGCTGGCCATCCCTTCACAGTGATGTCATAAACTTTTGACAATGTAGGGTCATTGCGTGTTTCTCTTTCAATGAGGGAGTTTGTCACTGGTAGCTGCTCAACTATTGTTGTGTGAAATACCTCTGCTGAGTCAACTGTTGTAGTTCTCTCTGAGGTTGGCAGTGGTAAACGTGACAAACCATCGGCGTTGCCATGTTGCTTGGTCCCCTTGTATTCAATGTCATACAGGTGAGCCCCTAGGAAGAGTGACCATCGCTGCAGCCGTTGTGCCGTCATCACTGGAATGCCCTTCCTTGGGTTGAAGATTGAAACGAGAGGCTGGTGGTCAGTTAACAGTGTAAACTGTTGACCATACAAGTAGTGGTTGAATTTCTTGACTCTCCACACAAGGCTGAGGGCCTCTCGGTCAATCTGTGCATAATTGCGTTCAGCTGTAGTCAATGATCTTGAGGCAAAGGCTATTGGTCTTTCTGAGCTGTCTGGGAACTTATGTGACAACACGGCACCAATGCCATGGGGTGAAGCATCACATGCCAGTCGAATAGGTAAGGATGGGTCAAAGTGAGCTCGCACCTCTTCTGAAGTAATGAGTCTTTTACTCTCTTCAAAAGCTTGTTCACAGCTGTCACTCCACTTCCATTGTGACCCTGTCTGTAGCAGTGCATTTAGTGGATGTAACACTGTGGATAGGTTGGGCAAGAACTTGTGATAGTAGTTCACCAGTCCAAGATATGATCTCAACTGAGACACATTTTCAGGTGTTGGTGCATTAATCACAGCTTCAATCTTGTCTGGAGACTTGTGTAAACCGTCCTTGTCAATCACATGTCCACAGTATGAGATTTCCTTTTTGAAAAACTCACACTTGTCTCGGTTCGCTCGGAGCCCATACTCCCGTAACCTGATGAGCACCTGTTCGAGGTTGGAAAGGTGGTCGTTGTCATTCTTGCCAGTAATGATGATGTCATCAAGATAACACTGAGTACCTGGGATCCCCTGCAGGACTTGGTCCATTGCCCTTTGCCAGATTGCAGGAGCTGATGCTATTCCGAATACCAGCCAATTGTACTGGTAAAGGCCTTTATGCGTGTTTATTGTCAGGTACTTCTTTGATGCATCATCAATTTCCATTTGGAGATAGGCCTGGGCCAAGTCAATCTTTGTGAAGCATTCCCCTCTTGACAGGGAAGCAAAGATGTCCTCAGTGCGAGGTAATGGGTACTGTACTGTGTGGAGGACTGGGTTAACAGTCACTTTAAAGTCTCCACAGATGCGCACTTTTCTTGGCTTTCCTGGATGTGGCCCATTCACTCCAATCCACCTTGGACAGGACCCCTAACTGCTCCAAGTTCTCCAGCTCTGCTTCTACTGAAGGGCGAATTGCATAAGGCACTGGTTTGGCCTTGTGGAACTTTGGATTTGCGTTCTCCTCAGTCTTAATTTTTGCTTTCATGCCCTTAAGTGTTCCTATTCCATTCTTGAACACTTCCTGAGAGTCACAGAGTATTTGTGACAGCCTCTCAGGAGTGGCGTTGCTGTCCTCCTTTGCTGACACAAACAGTGCTTGGATGGTGTGCCAATCCAACTGTATTTTCCTGAGCCATTCGCGTCCCAGCAATGGTGGTCCTCCATTTTCCACTACATAGAGGTTCAATTGTGGTATTTTTTTTCTTTGTATGTCACTGTCACTTTTATTTTACCTTTGGGGCACACTCTTTGTCCTGTGTATGTCTTTAACAGTACTTTAGTTGGCCTTAGCGGTATGTGTGAAAACAGTCATTTGTAGTCATGTACAGAGATCACTGTTAAAGCTGAGCCTGTGTCCAACTCCATTTTCAGCCTAACTCCTGCCACTTCTGGAGTAACCCATATTATTCTGTGATCCCCTGTCTCTTTCACACTGTGTAGTTTTAGACAAGCCAGATCCTCTTCCTCTGAGTCTGTGTCACTTTTTTCTTTATCTGAACTGTCTCCAGTCACGTAGTGTACCTTCTTGTATCTATCTTTGAAAGGTTTCTTGTTTTCAGTCACTTGATGTACCTTTTTGTTACTCTGTATTGTATCAGTTTTCGGCTTCTTATTTGCTTTGCAGACTCTTTCAATGTGCCCTCGTCTGCCACATTGTCTGCAGTCTTTGGGCTAGGAATTCAGTAGGCTTTGCGCCCAGTTTTCGCCCAAAGAGGGCTTTTGCACCACTTGCTGAGATTGCGCCGATATTCAGCGCTGCGGTAATGGCGGCGTTAGCCAGTAGCGCTGCGCCGCCACCGATGACGTCATCGGTGTGCGCAGTGCCCCGCTACCGCCCCGCTACCGGCCCGACCGCCATATTTAGTTGCGGCCGTCTCTTCCGCAGCGGCCGCAAACAGCGATCTGAAAACGGGGCCGTCCTGCAGCCTTAGTGGGGCGAGTTAAGGCGGAGGTGCGGCCGGCCGCTTTTTCGGCGGCCGCCTGCCCGCACCTCCTTCCCCGGCCTCCTCCACCCCCCCCCGCGGCATTGCCAGCTGTTTTCCGGGAGCCCGGCACTTCTCCGTGGTGCCGGGCTCATTTGCCGGCACTAGCGAGCGGCGATTTCGCTGTTGCAGGCACCTCCCCCTTAAGAGAGGGAGGAAGGCCTGCAGTACCGCAGCCTGCCGCTCCGCAGTGGGTGGCGCTGCGGCACCTAGCGCGCCGAAATTCAGTTTCAGCGCCCCAAGCGGGGGCGGCCACACCCTTGAATAGCGGCCGGCTTCGACTTGGGGCGCTGAAACTGAATTTCCGGCGGGCGCAAGTGGCTCCGCGCGCAGTGGTAACTTCTGGGCGCAAGCGAGCTGGCGGGCCCAAACTGAATTTCTAGGCCTTTGTCTTTAAACCAACAGTCATTGTGGTCATGTGACATTTTGCCACAGCGATAGCACTTCTTTTCTTGTTTCAGTGACATTTTATTAGTTGAATATTCCAGGGATTTTTGTTGAATTTCTAAAGCACCACGTGCTGCTTCCATTGATATTGCAATACTTAGAGCCTTCTCCAATGTGAGGTCTTTTTCAGACAGGAGCTTCTTTTGTGTGCTTTCACTCTGCATGCCACACACAAATCTGTCCCTCAATGCGTCTGATAAGCCCACTCCAAATTGGCAATGTTCTGATAATTTGCGCAACTTTGCCAAATATTCAGAAATGCTTTCATTTTTCTCTGGTTCCATTTATGGAATTTAAATCTTTCGGCTATGAGCAGTGGTTTGGGGCTTAAATGGTCTTGGAGTGTGTCCACTATTTGTTTGAATGTTTTGTTTGCTGGCTTTTCAGGGGTTAATAAACTACGTAGCAGCCCGTATGTCTTTGCGCCCATAACACTCAGCAAAACAGTGGCTTTCTTTTCTACCTCCACTCCGTTAGCCTCACAGTACAACTCCACTCTTTCAATGTAAGTTGCCCAGTCTTCAATGCTACTATCAAATGCTGCAATAGTGCCAATCATCACCATTTTTTTTCCAAACCCATTTTTCTTTCTTTACTACTTAGCTAGCGTCATGCAAGTCCTGTGCACTTTTCACTTGACTTACCTATCCCCTGCCTAGCTTAGCAAGTGTGCTCCATTTTCTCTACCTTCTCGCTCCTTTCTTCCAAATTTCGGTGTCCTCTGTATGCGATGCCAGAATAGGAAGACGTAGGTTCATAATTCTCGTCGCCAATTTGTTGTGTTTGTACCGCTATACACAACTACATAAAATAATAAAGTAGCAGAGGCTGAGAGTAACTTCAAGTGATCTTTACTGGGTAACTGGAACTTCGGCACTGACTATACAAATCGATACGCGTCTGTTATATACGCTCGCAACTAAGGATGTACATCTGCAAAACAAAGTAGTCCCTTCAATGTTGTATACATTACAAGGTGCAAGAACAAAATCCTGGAACTCCCTACCTAACAGCCCTGCGGGAGTACCTTCACCACACGCACTGCAGCGGTTCAAGAAGAAGGTTATGATTCACTAGGACCCAATTTACGCTACAACCGATGACTAATTTAATCCCAATAGAAAGAAAAGAAAGAAAGACTTGCATTTATATAACTCCTTTCACTACCACCGGATGTCCCAAAATGCTTTCCAACCAATGAAGTACTTTTTGAAGTGTAGACACTGTTGCAGTGTAGGAAACGGGGCAGCCAATTTGCACACCGCAAGCTCCCACAAACAGCAATGTGATAATGACCAGATAATTTGTTTTAGTGACGTTGATTGAGGGTTAATATTGGACAGAAAACTGGGAATAAGAACATAAGAAGTAGGAGCAGGAGTAGGCCATACGGCCCCTCGGGCCTGCTCCGCCATTCAATAGGATCATGGCTGATCCGAACCTAGACTCATGGCCACTTCCCTACCCTCTCCCCGTAACCCCTAATTCCCTTATCTGCTAGGAAACTGTCTATCTCTGTTTTAAATGTATTTAATGTTGCAGCTTCCACAGCTCTCTGGCATAGCAAATTCCATAGATTTACTACCCTCTGAGTGAAGAAGTTTCTCCTCATCTCAGTTTTGAAAGGGCAGCCCCTTATTCTAAGATTATGCCACTTAGTTCTAGTCTCACCTATCAGTGGAAACACCCTCACCGCATCCACCCGATCAAGCCCCCTCACAATCTTATATGTTTCGATAAGATCGCCTCTCATTCTTCTGAACTCCAATGAGTAGAGGCCCAACCTACTTAACCTTTCCTCATACGTCAACCCCCTCATCTCCAGAATCAACCGAGTGAACCTTCTCTGAACTGCCTCGAGATCAAGTATATCTTTTCTTAAATATGGAAACCAAAACTGCACGCAGTATTCCAGGTGTGGCCTCACCAATACCCTGTATAATTGCAGCAAGACTTCCCTGTTTTTATACTCCATCCCCCTTGCAAAAGCCAAGATTCCATTGGCCTTCCTGATCACCTGCTGCACCTGCATACTAACTTTTTGTGTTTCATGCACCAGGACCCCCAGATCCCTTTGTACTGTAGCACTTTGCAGTTTTTCTCCATTTAGATAATAACTTGCTCTTTGATTTTTTCTGCCAAAGTGCATAACCTCACACTTTCCAGTATTATATTCCATCTGCCAAGTCTCTGCCCACTCACTTAGCCTATCTATGTCCTTTTGCAGGTTTTTTATGTCCTCCTCACTCACTGCTTTCCCTCCCATCTTTGTATCGTCAGCAAACTTGGATATGTTGCACTCGGTCCCTCCCTTCAAATCATTTATATAGATTGTAAACTCCACTGCTCTTCTTCAAAACAGTGCCATGGGATCTTTAACGTTCACCTGAGAGAGCAGACGGGGGTTTGGTTTAATGTCTCATCTGAAAGACGGCACCTCCAACAGTGCAGCACTCCCTCAGTACTGCACTGCAGTGTCAGCCTAGCTTGTGTGCTCAAGTCTCTGGAGCGGGACTTGAAGCCACAACCTTCTGACTCAGAGGCAATGTGTCACTATTTATCTTATAACCCTTCATAATCTTGAAGACCTTCATCTGGCTACCCCTTAATCTTCTCAGCTGCCCTTTGCTTTCTGCCCTCCAACCATCTACATATGGAGCCACATTCCTCGTAATTCTATGTGTTGTTATCTCTGTCCTAACTCTCTTATCTGGTACTTTATCAACTGCTTTTTGAGAATTCACTGCATTTCCTTAATCTATCCTCTCTGCTATTGCTTCAAAAATTTCTATGATGTTAATCGAACACAATCAAGCTGCCGCTGAAGGTACGGCAGTGGAGCGGGAGAAACCCGTAGGCAATTCACCCGCAATGTGACATAAACAGATTGAACACTCAACTGGCAAGTTTAGATGTACAGAAAAAATAAACCAGTTGCAGGGCACATAATTTACTAGCAGCTGTTTATATCCTCATTCCAGCTCTTGGCTTAGGGTTTTCTTCTGAGTTAGAACTAACAGTAACAAAGATTTATAGAGACTGTATCCCCAGTTGCTTTGTATTTAAATGACCTGGGAAGCTGGGAACTAACAGGTGCTAGTAAAGAATGATTTGTGAACCTTAAGTGCAAATAGTGGAGATTTCTGTCTGGATGTGATGCAAATAAATGAAATGAAAAAAATGCGGGGATGCATTGTCAGGCATTGTTTGTGGCAAATACATGAACTTACTACTGGTACACCATTAATCACAATAACACCTCATTCAGAATCTGCGTATAACATGGCAAGAGGGTCAATATTATCCTAACCTTTATTGTCAGTTGATGGTACTGAACATCTATAATAGTCATTTAACCAGCTAATGAAAGATAAAAAATTGCGTGATTTAAAAGTCCTTTAAGTTAGGCCACACCGCTCACTGGAAGCATCTGTCATATTGTTCCTGCACGGAGCAAAGGAGAGGAGAAGGGGGAAAGCTGTCTGTAAAATTGAGCCATGCATCATGGCGCCCTGATTCAGCCACTCCAGTCACACATCACAAGGCAGAAGAATGGATTCCCATTACACCTTTGCATTACGTGACAAGTAAAGAATCACCCTGTCAGCTTTTCCCACCCAAATTGAGGAAAATTTGCTGAATTACACTGTTTCTGGACTCTTACATTGACGGAAGGCAGTCAAGCCTGGCAACCCTTCCCCTTATCTGTTATCTTGAAATCAATTCCACACCCTGATGCTCAGAGTAATGGCTGCTGTGAGTGCTCCAGGACGTAGGCCATCTGGTCACTGAGGAAATAGTCGAAAGGGTTTTCACACCGATTTATGGGGCACATGTTGTAACTCAGATGTGACCTCAAAACCTTCACCTGGTTCTGCAGTACATGAAATGTCTGTGTTGTGCTCAGCTGGGAGCTGGAAATATCTTTGATGAAAGCACATTCAGCTCTGACTTTCAATTAAAGGCTTTGGGCGAATTCTATGCAAGGGTCAGGATAGCTGTAATCTGACCTCTGTGCACACAAATACAAGATTAGTGGTCCACCAGGTCAAGTCGGCGGATCAGATTTTAATAGAAACAAGTACATGTAGAGAAAAAAATAACGTTACTGGGAATCGCTTCATATTCATATGAAAACCATTATCAGTGTAATGTTTCTTTCATTTCATATGAAAGCTATTACTGGTGCCATGTTTTGTTTAAAGCAGCTATCCTGTACTTGGGAAATATTTCATCTTTTCTGAATGGCTAGAATTGAAAATCAAAGAATTCTGCTTACAGGCAGCAGACAGGCTCCCAGCAGTTCCATACATTTTCTTTTCTAATTTGTAGAAGCAATTATACAGCAATTTGAGATTTAGAATTACATTATCATAAAGTACAGCTTCATTCGCTTCAGCCATTATTATCATACGCTTCAGAAATTTATCCAGCTGATGTTGATAGAAATGAGTCCCATAACAGAGCTTCCTGCTGCATTCTGCGAACTTAGGAAGACATTTTAAAAAGAAGTTACAGCACAGAAAGGAAGATGTATATGGGGATGGGGATTTTAACTCTCCCTGCCGGGCAGGAATGGACCAGGGGAGAAGTTATACTGGAGCAGAAAGATCATCAACCTGAAACGTTACCTCGGTTTCTCTCTCCACAGACACTGCCTGACTTACTGAGTGTTTCCAGCATGTTCTGGGGGTGATTTTCTCAATGGGAAGCTTTTGGAGGCAGAACTCCCACTTGTCGGATTTCAGTCCTGTCTCCATGAGCTTAAGGCCAATCAGCGGGATTTTCCCCTGATTGACCTTGTTAAGTCCGCCTGGTGGGCTTAGCAGGCTAATTAGGGGGGAGCCAGTTGCAGAGCACGTCAATGTATGACGTGTCATCTGTCAAAAAATTTTGACAGATGCATTGTCATCATTTGACAGCTCTGTGAAGCTGTCAAACAGTGACAATCTCTGCAATTTGAGGAGGTCTTGCATACAAGACCTCATCAACCTTCTTTCTTTTGCAGAAATTAGATGTTTGTTGTATATGAGAATGCAACGGACAGCTCTCATCGGCAACACGGAGAGGTGCGAGACTCTCCATATAGAAACTGACTGAAGCCTGCAGGAAGAAACAAAGGTAAATACACTTTTAAAAACACTTAGGACTTACCTCAGATACTCACCTCTACACTCTTGCACCCATCATTTACCTTCACACCACACTTTTGCACCCCTCCGACCCCCGCAGACCCCCTACTCGCCTCGGTGACCCTCGCAGGTTTTGGAGCCGTTGGGAAGACCGCACTTCAGGGCTCAAAAAGGGAATAATCCTATTTTCTGCCTGTTAACAGGTTTGGCTTTGACTTCTGTGTTCAATGGCAAAAAAGATGAACTAGTACAAAAATAGACCAACATTATAACATGCTTTTAGTGTGCAGCATTATAAAGGGGTCGATTGTATATTGTTCCTTGTTTGACCTTTCTTAGTTTTTATGTCTCGATTATTTCTTTTATAACAACATATCATTGACTGAATGACTGATTGATTTAATGACTGATTGATCTCCTTTTAGATCAGTGAAAGTGCATAACAGATCAGCAAAACAAACCAATCAAGGGCAGAGTAGTGTAGTGTATTGGTAATGCTACTAAACTAGTTCAAATTCCACTGTAACAGATTGAAAATTTGAATTGTTTAAAAATAATCTGGAAATAAAGTGACAATGAAGCTGTTGGATTGTCTTAAAAACCCAACTGGCTCACTGATGTCTTTCAGGGAAGGAAATCTGCAGTCCTTACCTAGTCTAGTCCATTTGTGACTCCAGACCCACACCAATGTGGTTGACTCTTAAGTGCCCTCTGAGCAAATCACTCAGTTGTATCAAACCTGGTACCAGTGATTCATGAAAGAGGCCCAACACCAACTTGCCAGCAATGCCCACATCCTGAGAATGAATTTAAAAAAATAAATCGAGAAGGTGAGTGTTCCCACTTTAAATTTGGAGTTTAGAATAATATCATCACCTAACCACAATTAAATAAGCAAATAAACACACCACAGTGTTCTAGGACAATGCTGAGTTATGAAACAGTGCTCTGACAGCTAGTTATACAATAACCATAATTGATTCCAAGAGTTTTCACAATTAAAACTACGAGCGCTATTCTGGCAATGTTTTATACACCACACTGACAGACTATTAGGCCCCTGAGCAATTTTTGTTTCATACACATAATCTGGTTATGATCTTCTGATGAAATAGCTCTGTGAACTCCCACTAGCAGAATAAAAAGAAACAGCACAACGCATGAAAGTAAAGAGTCTCAAGCTGGTTCACATTCTTAAATACACCTATGCATGTTCCTGCATGAACATAACAAACAGCAGTAAGTCAACACAGTATTAAAATGGGAACCAAGTCTCAGCTATGCCAGCATTGCACAATTGCAGCTTACATCATCCTGGGGTGCTTTACTGCTCCCGCATCAGGAAGTCTCTAAACTTTCTCACCTAGTATTGCAATAGGTAATTCCTCTGAACATCAGGGAGAGATTTCTCTTTGCAGCAGAGGAACACCAAAAGCACACATTCTTTTTTAGAAGACAGGCACATACCACAAACCGGCCTTCGAGTTTCTTCAAACATAACAGGAAACTTACACGAGCAAACATGTGCACTTAACTTAAATCATTGAAGCTGGAAAATATATTGGTGTACCGGGGGCTGACTTGGTTGCAACAAGCTGAAGCTTGGGGTGCTTCTGACACAGCTGTATGTAGACTACAGTGCTTTATTGTACACCCAGGACTGTGATTCCCACACACAATATACCAAAGGGCTATGCAATCAATCTAAAAAAAAGAACATTTTATTTACCTGTTTTATTAGCTTTGCTAATGCATATGGGGAAGGGGAGGTGTTGGAATGCAGCAACCCTAGCAATTTTGAGGAAGGGTCCATACCTGAAACATCATCCCTCATTTTAACAGCCCCCACCTGGCAGAAACTGGGTGTGGGGGGGCAGTTAAAATAATGGGAGTCAGTTACCCGCACTGGTCCCGCTGGGTCCTGTTTTAAATATGTGGATCGGGTCTGAGGATGTCATCACGACCCATCTGCAATTTCAACCGGAGGCCTGAGTGGGGGGTGGGGGGGGGGTGGAGGCAGTGTCGGATCCCCATTCAGGCAAATCCTGCTGGGAGCTGGATCCTGGGCCAGGAGAGGCCCGGAAGGAAAGTTTGGAATGTATTTTTCAGGTTTCCTTGTGGGCCACGAGGGGCAGGAGTGCCCCTCCGGCCTTCACAAGGAAGCCTTGGGACTGCCCTAAACACCAGGCTACACCTGCCACCACCACATTCCGCACCCCCCCCCACCAATTGTGGCAAGATCTTCCCCAGGCCCGATCACTGACAGACCCCCACCTACTCAGCCCCGATCTCTGCAAAGGCACCCATCTCCCTGCTGGCTCCAATCGCTGCAAGACTGTCTCCCTGACTCCAATCACTGCAAGACCCCCGCATGCCCCCCCCCCACTCACCCCAGCTCCGATCACTGCAAGATCCCCGCACGCCACCCTTTACACAAATATTTTGTATCCATCTTCACAGTAGAAGACAGAAAAAGCATACCAAAAATAGTGGGGATCCAAGGAGCTAATGAGAGTGAGGAACTTAAAGTAATTAATATCAGTAGAGAAAAAGTACTTGAGAAACTAACGGGACTAAAACCTGTTAAACCCCCTGGACCTGATGGCCTATGTCCTAGGGTTCTAAAAGAGGTGGCTGCAGAGATAATGGATGCATGGATTGTGATCTTCCAAAATTCCCAAGATTCTGGAATGGTGCCAGTGGATTGGAAGGTAGCAAATCTAACCCCGCTTTTCAAGAAAGGAGGGAGAGAGAAAACAGGGAATTACAGGCCAGTTAACCTAACATCAGTCGTCGGGAAAATGTTGGAATCCATTATTAAGGAAGTGGTAACAGGGCACTTAGAAAATCATAATATGATTAGGCAGAGGCAAAATTTGGTTTTATGAATGGGAAATCGTGTGTAACAAATTTATTAGAGTTTTTTGAGCATGTAACTAGCAGGGTAGATAAAGGGGAACCAGTGGATGTAGTATATTTGGATTTCTAAAAGGCATTTGATAAGATACCACATGAAAGGTTATTACACAAGGGCTCATGGGGTTGAGGGTAATGTATTAGCATAGATAGAGGATTGGTTAACAGACAGAAAACAGAGAGTAGGGATAAACGGATAATTTTCCCCTTGGCAAGCTGTAACTGGTGGGGTGCCGCAAGAATCAGTGCTTGGGCCTCAGCTATTTACAATCTATATTAATGACTTAGATGAAGGGACCGAGTGTAATGTATCCAAGTTTGCTGATGATACAAAGCTAGGTGGGACAGTAAGCTGAAAGGAGAACACAAAGGGCCGGCAAAGTGATATAGACAGGTTATGTGAGTGGGCAATAAGGTGTCAGATGGAGTATAATGTGGGGAAATGTGAGGTTATTCACTTTGGTAGGAAGAATAGAAAAACAGAATATTTTTTAAATGGTGAGAAACTATTAAATGTTGGTGTTCAGAGAGATTTGGGTATCCGAGTACAAGAACACAGAGAGTTAGTATACAGGTACACCGAGCAATTAGGAAGGCAAATGGCATGTTGGCCTTTATTGCAAGGGGTTTGGAGTACAAGAGTAAGGAAGCCTTGCTACAATTGTACAGGGCTTTGGTGAGACCACACTGTGCACAGTTTTGGTCTCCTTATCTAAGGAAGGATATACTAGCTTTAAAGGCGGTGCAACGAAGGTTCACTAGATTGATTCCTGGGATGAGAAGTTTGTCCTATGAGGAGAGATTGAGTAGATTGGCCGATACTCTCTGGAATGTTGAAGAATGAGAGGTGATCTCATGGAAACATATAGGGGGAGAAATTCAGTATTGCCCCGTTTGGGGCGCTAACTTTTGATGGTTAGGAAACTTAGCGCCAGGCACTAATGATTCCCAGCTTTTGAAAATTTGTTTTTTGCGCTCCAGGAAGGAAGTTGAGTACTAAAGCAAGCGTTCCATTTCCTTCCTGGAGCATTAAATGACGCAGGCAGGGCAGTAGAGGTGTAGCGCTGCACAATGTCCCGTGCAGCACTGCCGCGATCCGAGACTCCTTTCCTGACTTAAAGGGAAGGGCCATCACTGCAGGCTCTGCATTGGACTGGTTAGCTGGGCCCCGACGGCAGCCGCGATCTGGCCTGATCAACCCCATGCACTCCAGCAGAGAGCCAGGCTGATCAATCGCAGCCCAGGAACAATAAAAAAAAATCGCTTGGAGGGTGGTTAAAATTTTTCTCCTACCCATGCCAACATCCCCTTTTATTTGCACCTCTGAAGCTCCCGGCCTCCCGAACAACGCCTCCTGCAGCTGTTGGTGTTGTCGCCCGGCGATGTTGCAGGGGAAGTTTAGGTCCAGGGCGTTACCGGGGCGATGCGCATGGCAATAACGTCATGATCTCTGGGTGCAGGAGATCATGGCGCAAATTGTTACCGCCACCGCAAACCTCCATGTCAATTTGGCGGGCGTCGTTATGTAGGGTGCCCTGTGTTTCTATGACTCTCCCTTGAGTTGACCCGTGCCTCAAAAACTCCCTGGTTTGGGTTGTATCCCTTGGACAGCAAGAGCTTTTGCCAATAGTCCCTGCCTAGCCCGTCGATTAGCGGGGAATCCCACACAGAGAGAGAGACCAAGGCCAGATAGGTCTTCTCCTATGCCCGATGCGCAGTGTCCCCAGTGGGATTACTGTGTAACCCGGCTGTGACCTGATGCCACCCGGTTGGTCTTCCAAATTATACAGCGAACCACAAGCCCCACAGCCCCCAAATTCAGACCCAAGGAGTTACTATGGATAGATTAAAATTGACTCAGACAAAACGAAACCATTCAGGTTGGTCAAAGATCGATTCCTTTTATTACACTCACAAAACGACAATCCCTACTCCTCTCGCTTACGGCATAATGAATAGGTGATGATGGGCACTAGCTTAGAACTTTAGACTAAAATACCCGCCCTGTTGGTTACGCCGAACCAACCCCTTCCCAGAATCTAAGCCTAGATAATGGAAAAACCCTTCTAACTAAACCCCTCTTCTTCAAGGTCAGAACCCACACTTGGAAGCCTCCTCACACACACACACACACGTGTTAGCCTGCGTCTTGGACACTTGCAGTTCCTCAGCAGCCAAACACACGGGCGGTCCTGGGGATTTCTAGAGGTGTATGCTGAGCAGCCTTCAGCCTAGAAGGTCTGGCTGCGGACTGCACTGTCTCAGCATAGGTGGCAGCAGTCTGGGCTGGCTGGCTGACAGGCAACAGCAAGGGCACTGGTGGAGTGGCAATGGTGGGAGGACAAATGCTGTTATCCTGAGAGAGGACAGCAGGTTCATGCTCCACGGAGCCACTGCCACTACCCCGGGTTGGTGTCTCAGCAATCCTAGTAACCTGTTGAAAGACAGATCGCTGGACTGTTGTGACACTCTGCAAGCCATTTTGAACACTGGTATGCGCTGCGACAATGGCAGCAGTCTGAGCTTGCATGGCAGCACTCAGACTTTAGGTGGATGCTGCTTGTGCTGCAATGGAAGCTGAGGCATTGGCCATCAGATGCTGCATCATGATTGGGTCCACAAGTGTGCTAATGGAGTCGGCCACCACTTCCATGTTGGAAAGGATGGGCACCAAGTTCTGCGCAAAGCCCTGTGCCAAGTTATTGCCTGACTCCTCCATGCTCCTTGACGTTGCACACAGGATTTCTGGTAGCCTTCTCAATGCATGAACCATTTAATTGTGCATACCTTCTTCTGTAGCCTGCCCCATCGAAGTCTTCATCCGAGTCCTCTGCAGCAGAACTCATGTGTGACCTTGGACTCCAGCGAGCTGGCACCTGCGCTATCCTTTCCCCCTGCCCTGGCTGCAGGCCACTCATACCCAGTGTCTCACCATGTGTAGATCCCACCTCCATGCTATCCACTAAATTATGCGTAGTGTCAGTATCTCAGCTGGTGGCTGCGAGTGTGAAATCCAATGACAGTGTGCCTTCATCATCACTGTCTTCTTGCTGTCCTTCCACTGCCTGGCCAGGTTGCACTTCTTGGGTATCTGAAAGGAGACAGACACAAGGGTAAATTTGTGATGAGGGGAGGAGGGAAAGTAAGAGGTGTATGCTTACACCATCTGCAGCTTGCAAGCCAGAAGACATTGTGGGATGAGGAGGAAGTGGAATGTGAGAAGGAGGATTAGATATGAGGATACCGTCATCTTCAAATGATTCAGCCGTGCGCTGGCCACGGGCTCAGCATTGGCCATCCCAATGCTCAGCACTGTCTCCTCCATGGGGGTGAGGACATGCAGGCGTGCCTGTCCCCCTCCGGTTAGTTCCTGCTGCCTCTGCTTGTGCGCCACCTTGTCCTGCAAGAGAGAGGGAAGTGCATCAGTGAGTGTCGTGCAATCTGTTTGGCTGATGTGCCATGGTTGAATAGCTGGCAGTGTGTGCAAGTTATAAGATGTGGGTGTGCGGCTTGCTAAATGTGTGAGGATGAGGTGAAGCATAAGCATGAAAAGTATGAGGCCTGATTGATAAGGATTGTAGGTAGGTGAGTGATGGGTGTGTGGTGAATTGAGGAGTGTTTGAGGCTAGTGGTGCAGTTGGTAGGATATGGCATTTGAAGATGCAATCACTGACCTTGACCACTTGAGGTCATTGAACTTCTTGTGGAACTGGTCCTCGGAGCTTGACACCTGGCATTGACCTCCATGGCTATCTGCTCCCACTGCCTTTTGCCCATTTGGCTAGAGGGCCTCCTTCTCTCCTGTGGATACAGGACATCTCTCTTCTTTTCCACCTCCTCCACCAAGACCTTCAGTGCAGCGTCCGAAAACCTTGGAGCCCGCTCTCTCCCCTGTTGTGCAATTCTTCACTCTTTCCCAGGTCAGAATCTCTTTCTGCATGACTCCCAGCACCTGCTCCACTCACAATGCACCTCCCCTTTAAGAGGTGCAGGTTAGCTTTAAGCAGTGCAGGCTAGCTTTAACTGGTTCTAGCCTCTCACAGTATTTTCCCCCTGCTGATTCATCCAGCCAATGAATAGTGGTAAGCGCTGGCTGGCTGCTGCAGTCATTTAAATGAGCAGGCAGCACGAAGTTGGCATGCTGCCTGCATCGTAATCAACATACGTGAGTTAATCACACATCACGATCCCTGTGCCCTTTTTCGGGGATTATTGAATTTAGCAACCACCTTTTTCTCTATGATTCCGGCCAACCTGCAAATATTACTTAATAAACATAAATAATCCAATATATGATTCATCAATAGAGTGAAATAGACTGCTGATACCATGGTGCTATAATACTGCAAAAGTAAATGGTACTGATTTCTTCAAAATTGCGACTCATACCCTGACATTTATAAAATAATCCATCTAATTTTCTTTTTGATACAAGTCAAGTATTTTTCTGCAATCTGATTTCATAATTTTAAACTGAGAGTTGCTTGGCATAGGCTGTCTTTCAATAATTCTTGAGTGATATATTGCAAAACCTAGCAACTGATTCTCACTACGTTTTGATATATGAGTTCAACACTGTTCTGCTATATTGCTGGACTTCTATTGAGTGGATGCTCCCATAATGCTTTCAGTGTAATTGATGGTGTTGACTGTAAGATCTATACTGTCACCTTAGAGAAAAGAGTGCTGAACTCAAAATTCATGCACTCCCACAAGCACGTGACAGTGTTACTTTGAGACAAATGCACTGAGTGAGATCCCGAGAAGTTCTGACAACCTGTTTCATATCTTAAGATAACAAGGCTGATTTTTGTTCCTGGTTTCAGGTGGGAACGGAATGGCAGTGCAAGAAAAATGAGAGCACAGAAGTTACTACCCAGTTCCTGCTGCCAAACAGGCTGCTGCCATCTTGGTGGGACCCATGAAATGGACGACCCAGGCGCCTACATAAACAGGCAGGCACCTCATTAGCCCATGTAAATAGGGGACCTATAATATCAATAGGACTACAATGCAATTTTCAGCTAACAGCAGGTGGAGTGTGTGCCGCATATGCTCCGCTCATTGTTACTTGTGCTGAGCAGCTAGCCAACTGTCCAAATGGACAACTGCAAGCCATTCAAAAACAGGCACGTTAAACTTTTATAATGAAATAACAACAGAAAATGCTGGAAAAACTCAGCAAGTCAGGCAACATCAACTCAACTCAAATTTCTCTCCACGGATGTTGCCTGACTTGCTGAGTTTTTCCAGCATTTTCTGTTGTTATTTCGGATTTCCAACATCTGCAGTATTTTGCTATCAAACTTTTATAATGCTTTGTTTTGTGTCAGGAGCACCATTAATGCACTCCACAGCTCCACAAACATCAGCCTGGCTCTCTGTGGCCCTCAAAACTCCACAACCTTCCCTCTTTGTTTTGACCCTTCCAATAAAAGATCATGGCCTAGAAATTCAGTATAGCCACGTTTGGGGCGCTACAGCCGGGCGGCCGCTAAAGTTTGCGCCCGGCGCAACTTCGCGCCACCTTCGCCGATATTCAATGGCATCGCCCCAAGAGGTTGCTGCTGCGCTAAAACAGGCGATGCACGACTATCATTAGGCGCTAAGCCGACGGCCCGGGGCAATACCCCCGAGGGCGGGCGCAGCGCAGGTGCGGCGAGTTGCTGATTGACGGCAGACACTCTGGCGCCGGTGAGCTCTTAAAGGGGGAGGGTGGATTTGTTTGCCTGCCACGCCCTGCACACTGCAGCCCTGAAGCAAGGCCTGACCACTGCTGCTTGATCTGTACAACGCCCAGGACTATGGAGAAGGCCAACGTTTGCACCCATTGCAGCCCCCATTATATGTTTCCAATCAATGCTATGGCTCTGAAGTTAAAGACAAGTGCAAAGCTGTGGCCTGAAGCCACAAGTACCTGTGCGAGTGTTGAGCCAAACCAGAAAGCTCTCTACCTTTGTCTCTCTCCAAAGATCCGTCTCTCACAAAGAAGGAGTGTTGCCAAATGGCTGCCATTTCTACTGCAGGAGGAGTGCCCTTTAATTTGCGCCCCCCTCGCCCCGCAGCGACTGGGAACCGCTCCCCTCTACCAGTCGCTAGGGGCGCCAGGCGCACAATAGGCCGGTGCCACTGAATTTCCGGTTTGGGGCGCACAAAGGGCGTTGCACGATGAAATGACGTCAGGATCTGTGCGCGCAGCTGAGCGCGCGCAAAGGCTTTGCGCCGCCGCTAAAACTTTACTGAAGTTGGGGAGAGGCGCAGATCGCGCTGCGCCCGGCCGCTAGCCGCCTAGCGCCCCACATCTCCTCCTCCTAAGGTGCTAGCGGCTGGCGCAAACAACTGAATTTCTAGGCCCATCTGTTTCACTGCTGATGAAGGTTCCACCTGAAACATTAAACTATCGCTAGTCTTCTTTAACTTAACTTCTCTGCTTGCTGTTTATTCTCAGAACTTTCTTTTTTTAACTACAGCACCAATTGGTTTTCAGAAGACATTTAAACTTAGAATGACAGTTTCACCTATACTGATCAGAATCCTTACACAAAAGTGTCTGGAAAGCAGCACGACAATCCTACCATTCAACTTCTCCGTGCATTCATTTGTGGTGTTATTAATGCTGTAGTCGCCAATCACAGTGTTGTATTATTCTAGTGATTTCATTAAGCAAGAACTTCCATTTGTCAAGAGTAAGTGAAGCATTATCACACACAAACTATCAGAGCCCTGTCCAGATTTTCCTTATATATCTATCTATCTATCTATATCTATATAAATCGGTACATCTGTCTGTCTGTCTGTCATTCTGTCATTCTGTCTGTCATCGCGTGTGCGTCTGTCGGGCTATGCGCTCGAAAGTTACAGGGCGTACCTACGCGCGCATTACCTCCAAAGAAAGCTTACGCTTCCGAGACGGTTTTAAGCGTATTTACGTTTCGGCCGGGCTAAAATCGCGCCCGCGGTATCCCAAAAACCTTCAACATTCCGCTCATTATCATCTCATTATCCGCTCATTAGCGACAGAGTGACCTCGAGCTCGACCAATCGTACGCCGGGTTGCTGGAGTGTGCCGCCGGGCCAATCGGTGCGTGTGTGGCTGGGCCTTATCGTTCTGAACCGAGGTGAGTCGCCGCCATCTTGCTTCCATTCTTTTTCCTGCTTTCTGCGTCTTTCTTTTCAAATATACATTTCCAGCAAAATAAAATTGAATTTATTAAATTGTTTTTAAATTTTTTCCAACCTCAACATTCTTTTTGCTACCTTTCCCCGTTTTTTTCTTAGGCCTCAAAGCCTGCGCCTTTCTTGCCCAGCCAGGCCCGAGCTAGGTGATTGCGCTTCTGCTAAGCTCCTCACACACCCCCCCCCCACCCCCCCCGCCGTGTCACGTTACCCAGGGCAATGGCGTTAGCCACGAGGGTCAGGGTGCGCGCGCAGCAGGAGCAAGTGAGACGTGGCGTCTCTGTTCCGCGCTCGGCGGGGGGGGGGAGCGGGGCTCGGCCGCCAGCCGTCTCTCAGAGCCGCAATCGGGCTCGGCGGGGGGGGGGCGGGGCTCGCAGGGGGGGGTGGGGCTCGGCCGCCGGCCATCTCTCAGAGCCGCAATCGGGCTCGGCCGGGGGGGGGGGCGGGGCTCGGCCGCCGGCCGTCTCTCAGAGCCGCAATCGGGCTCGGCCGGGGGGGGGGCGGGGCTTGGAGAGCGGGGCTCTCGGCCAGGGGGGCGGGGCTCGGAGAGCGGGGCTCTCGGCCTGGGCCCCCCCGCCCCCCCCTTCTGCCCCTCCCCCTTCCCCCCGCCCCCTTCTCCCCCCCGCCGCCCCTCCCCTTCCCGCCCCCCCCTTCTCCCCCCCGCCCCTTCCCCTTCCCCCCCTTCCCTTCCCCCTACCTCCCTTCCCCCCCGCCCTTCCTTCCCCCCCTTCTCCCCCCTCCCTTCCCCCTACCTCCCTTCCCCCGCCCTCCCTTCCCCCCTTCTCCCCCCCGCCCCTTCCCCTCCGCCCTCCCTCCTCCCCCCCGCCCTCCCTCCTCCCCGCCCTCCCTCCCCCCCAGCCCTCCCTCCCGCCCTCCCTCCTCCCCGCCCTCCCTCCTCCCCCCCGCCCTCCCTCCTCCCTGCCCTCCCTCCCCCCCCTCCCTCCCTGCCCTCCCCCCCCCCAAGTCGCTCTCTCTCTCTCTCTTCCAACAACAACATGCCCTCGAAAAAGCCTCGGCACCGCCGGGCACTTCAGCTAGTATCTATATATATCTACAATTAATGGCACAAGACACTGTAGCATGGTGCAGGACGTGTGAGACATAAAGCAAAACCAAAAACAACACATCCGAATAATTAATTAAAAGGTTTGTATCTGTACAAACATAGGAATGTTAGGATTGTAGAGATATATGATTCCATTGTCCCTTTCAATGAAATAGATTCCAGAAGCAGGAATCAATTGGATCACATCATGCCTTTAGTGAGTTCTGATTCCCGCAACTCAATGTTTGAATCTCTCCAATCAGATTTCCACTGAAACGGCTCGGGATTTCAGTTTGTTGTAATTCAGTGAAAAGTTCTAGTGTTCTCTCCTTATACCACACAAAATATGTCTTAGCCGATCAGAACTCTTAGTTAGCTGACTTGTGCAGAATCAGTAGCATATGACAACTGGAAGTACAACAGCTGTGCATCCACGTCAGTGTTACAGCAGTAAAAGAGACAGGAAGGCAGCTTCTGACATTAGGGAGAGAAATTTGACTTCCACCGGAAACGAGCGCAAAGTTGGCGGTGCGGCTGCCCTGCCTGTCCTTTTGTGCCAGTATGAGGCCCGAACCAAACTGCACAACATCGGTGGATTGGCTGCCAACCCAGCTGACAGGAAGGTTGGTCTGTGATGGGGTGGACCATTCACGGAAAGGGGGGAACCCGGGGTGGTAGTGGCTCAAATTGTTCTTGTGGAGCCTACAAGAGCACTCCTGCTCCTCCTGGCACCACAAAAATAATGGCCTGGATTTTGCAGTTGTTATTACAGTAAAGCTATCAGCGTTTGCTATCATTACTCTATGGAACCGACAGCAACTTCTGGCGTCCACACAAGCGCAGTTAAACACTGAAATCCAGAACGATAGCAAAATACTGCAGATGTTGGAAATCCGAAATAACAACAGAAAATGCTGGAAAAACTCAGCAGGTCAGGCAACATCCGTGGAGAGAAATTTGAGTTGATGTTTCGGGTCGAACCCTTCTTCAAAACTGGAAAGAAAAGAAAATAGATCGAAGGCAGGGCTGCGATCGGACAAAAGAAGTGAAAGAAACAAAAGAAGTAAAAGAGACAATAAAAGGTATTCGAAGCTAGACGAGATGGTAATAGGCTGAGATTAGGTGTGAAGTGTACTGGCAGGTGTGAGAGAGAAACAAAAGGAAAGGGGGGGGGAAAGGAGTGGTATAATTAAAAAAAAATGTAATAGGGGCCGAGGTTATGATCTGAAATTGTTGAACTCGATATTGAGTCCGGAAGGCTGCAGAGTGCCTAATCGGAAGATGAGGTGCTGTTCCTCGAGTTTACGTTGAGCTTCCGTGGAACAATACAAGAGGCCGAGGACGGTGAGGTCCGAGTTACTTTCAGTGATTCCCTGCTACTCCACAGGGTGTACTGTTGAAGACCCTGCAGATGGCAATCTTTAGAAATCACTGAACTGATTAGAACTTTCCCTTTTATGCTATAATATCGCTGTTAAAACCCCCCAAAAAAGTTAAGCTTTTTGAATGAGGTGAAACTGGGTTTTTAATGGTGTGCTAAGTCATAATTACTGCTGAACACCCTCTCTGGTCCTGAAAACCTAATTTTATATTTGTGGAATGTCAATGTTTTTTCCATTATGGGAAAAATTCCAATATAATAAAAAATATATATTTTATAAGGTTTGTTTATGATATTTCAGCTTCTACCTTAAACCCATGTGTATGTCCTAATCTTGCTCTCTGTGTCAGCTGTGGCTCAGTTGGTAGCGCTCTCACCTGAGTCAGAAGGTTGTGGTTGAGGATTCAAGTTCCACTCCAGAGACTTGAGCACAAAATCTAGGCTGACACTCCAGTGTGGTACTGAGGAAGTGCTGCACTGCCAGAGGTGCTGTCTTTTGAATGAGACGTTAAACTGAGGCACCGTCTGCTCTCTCAGGTGGACGTAAAAGATCCCATGGCACTATTTTGAAGAAGAGCAGGGGAGTTATCCTCGGTGTCCCTCAATCAACGTAACAAAAAAAGAACCAATTATCTGGTCATTATCGCATTGCTGTTTGTGGGTCCTTGCTGTGCGCAAATTGGCTGCCGTCTTTCCTATATTACTACAGTGACTACATTTCAAAAGTACTTCATTGGCTGTAAGGCGCTTTGGAAAATCCAGTGGTCATGAAAAACGCTATATAAGTGCAAATCTTTCTTTCTCTATGAAATTTATAAAAAGTGAAGGATAATCAGTGCATTATACTTCCTGGTTTGTTGCCTGTGAGATTTCTTCAATGTGATTGGCTGCTTAGCCTACTTGATGCTATGACTGTTGCTGGATGCTAGAGAAAGGTGGGAAAGGTGAAATTGACGCCACAGAGATCGCTAGAATTTAATGGGAACTTTCTTCGAGGTTAGCGGCAAGTGCTGTCACTTCACCACTGACCACAAAATCCGGGCCATTCACTTCCCTTTTTGGGGCCTCTTCCTCTACACTGCCTGGTACAACTAGGCAGAGCATGCATGGTGCAGGCTGCACCCATTCATGTCTGAAATTTCCAATCGGGTTCCTATAACAAATGAAGGACCCCGATATCCCTATTTAAGCTGCTGTTTCAAGTGGGCAGGCTACTCGCCCATGTACAGGCATGTTTGAATATTATATCAGGCAGGCCTTTGTTGTCAATGGGGTGGCGAGATGCCCCCCACCCCCTCGATTTTTCAACTCAGCTGTCTGTTTCTCAAGCACCAAAAAGGGCGGGCGTGAGTTAAATTTTCCCTCAGGACATGATACTGCAACTTCAAATTGTCAGATGTAATTTATGATCATATTATGCTGTATGTTGCAATAATTAGCCAATCACAACAGAGGATTAAGACCTCAAATGATTGATGTAAAGCACCAATACACATTTATGGTTTACATTTGCAATTTTCATCATGGAACATGAAGAATCACTCACAGTGAGACGTTTATCATTAGATATGTAAATGTATTTTACTTGGCTGAGTGCCCATTGTAACATAATGAATCCCAAATAATTTTAATCCAACATCCAGAAATAAAAGACTGATGACCGGTGCTGATTTACTTAATTAAGCTGTTAACAATGAAGCACATCACAGTTCTGTGCGTACCTCGCTAAACTGACTTAGAAAGAATAAAAACCAAGAGAACCAAAGTGGCAGTGAAGCATTTCACAATGGACACTTTAAATTACGTAGACTTGGATACATTTCCAAATCCATTTAATTGCTATGACTTCATTTCACCTTCTGTATTATAATCACACAGTTTGACAGCAGTGGTGTAGGCAGGATTTCTTTTTCTCTGGGGGGCTGCCAGACCAAACAAAACTACTTTGAAAGGTCTATTTTTCAAATAGGAATTTCACAGTAAAGTTCAAGTGGAAACATTATTACTTCCATTAATCTAACAATTGAAATAAAGAAAATTAAAAGACCAAAAACAGTCTTGTCGGACAAAAGCTCGAAAGCACGAAGCCCAAGCATCGGTTCTGTGTCGCTCGTTGATTAATAACTTTGCTACTATTCACTGCAAATCCCGGCGAACAGTTAGAAGTGCTAACCCAACTAATCAGTTATTACTGATTAAATTGACTAGCTCTGAAAAACCATCTGTTGCTCTATCCCAGAATTCCCTGAAACGTGTTTGTTCAGAAATGCAGAATCTCGAGCATGCATGGAGTTTTGCACATGTGCGGCGTTCAAGCACTTTTGCATGAAATTACAGGGAATATACACGTGCGCAGGAGCTGCACACTTCTGAGTGTGCATGAAGGCTGTGGGAAGATACGAGTCTTGCATTGCTTCAGCCCAAAGTTTGGCAGTGGTGTAGAAATTAAAACATTTTCTTTGGAATACAAGTGTAACACACTGGGTATATTTTTATCTGAACTAAAAGAAATAATTCAATAGCAAAATATTGCGGATGCTGGAAATCTGAAATAACAACAGAAAATGCTGGAAATACTCAGCAGGCCAGGGAGCATCCGTGGAGAGACAAACAGAGTTAACGTTTCAGGTCTGGAACCCTTCATCAGAACTGTTCTGATGAAGGGTCCCAGATCTGAAACGTTAACTCTGTTTCTCTCTCCACGGATGCTGTCTGGCCTGCTGAGTATTGCCAGCATTTTCTGTTGTTATAAAATAAATAATTATCAGTTAAGTAATTTTCTTCCTGCTCGTGAAAAGATTCAGTGTAAGACTCGGTGAGAGTGGTAGTTCCGAGGACAATCAATTACCTTGAATACTTTTTATTTTCATATCTTGCAGAGTGCTGAGTTGGGCACGCTAATTGTTAAGGTTTTTTTTCCTCTTTGATGTAAAATGCATTAACTTGAGGCATTTCCCTGCACTTTCGGAGTTCTATAGAGATGTAAGCTGTTGTTATGTTATTTACATCAATGCAAATAGGGGTCTTATGACATACATGCCATTTTAATACACAACTGGACGGAATGTGTGCTGTGGATGCTCCGCAAAGTTTCAGCTGGAATTCTAGCGGAAGATTAGCCTAGCAGATAAGTTTTCATTTATTTTTGTGAGGATGGGAAGATCAAGCAAAAGAAAGAAAGACTTGCATTTATATAGCACCTTTCAGGATGTCAGGACATCCCAAAGCGCTTTACAGCCAATGAAGTGCTTTTGAAGTGTAGTCACTGTTGCAATGTGGGTAACGTGACAGCCAATTTACACACAGCAAGGTCCCACAAACAGAAATTAAATAAATGACCAGATCATCTGTTTTAGGTGTTGGTGGAGGGATAACTATTGACCAGGACATGGGGAGAACTCCCCTGCTCTTCATTGAATAGTGCTGTGGGATCTTTGCATGTGTCAGCTGTGGCTCAGTTGGTAGCACACTTGCCTCTGAGTCAGAAGGTTGTGGGTTCAAGTCCCACTCCAGGGGCTTGAGTACATAAAGTTAGGCTGACACTCCAGTGCAGTACTGAGGGAGTGCTGCACTGTCGGAGGTGCTGTCTTTTGGATGAGACGTTAAACTGAGGCCCCATCTGCCCTCTCAGGTGGACATAAAAAATCCCATGGCACTTGTGGTGTATGTGCCTTTAAGAGCAATTATGGTGTATGTGCCTTTAAGAGCCCCAGGTGTGCGTAATGCCGGTAATTGCCACTTGGGCTATATAAGCCTGTGTATTGTGTATATCCTTTAGAAACCCCCCCCAGACTTGCTTAGTAAATACCTATGAACCAACTCCTGCCTTCAGTGTCTTTCTCTACACACGGACACTACAGTGGCGACGAAGTGGAAACAGACTTACCTGCAATTCGGCAGCACCTCAAGGACATCGATTCCTCCAGCGTCCAGAAGACTCAAGGAAGTAAGAGAAACTGTGGTTTCACCAGCTGGCCAAGCTGGTGACAGGTACTGCGCTAATCCTTCCTGGGCGTCAGGCTGGAGCTCCAGCGGCGGGCTCTACAGCTGAGACAGGCAGCGAAATCGGAGGCAAGCAATAACGGACTGGGAGGGTGCACTCGAGAGACGGCCGGCGCGGCAAGCAGGTCAGCGTTTAGACCTCCGTCGGGAACAAGTCTCCAACAGTGAATAAACGGAAACCACAGTAAATCAGCGTTGTTATCGGTAGCAGCGGCGGGAAAGCGCGGGAAGTGCCATATCGTTGCTACAGAAAAAAAAAAGCGCGGGAAGCGCCATATCTTTTCTGAAATGCCTAAATCTGGTAATATTGAGGCTTTTGATGGCGAAATAGAAGATTGGACCACATACGTGGAAAGAGTAGAGGTTTATTGCACTGCAAATGGAATAGCAGATGAAAAAAAAGCTTCAGTACTTCTGAACTTAATGGGCGCGAAGACATACGGGCTGTTACGAAATTTAATCACTCCAGCCAAACCAAAGGACAAGACTTTTAAAGAAATTGTTGTTACCCTGCAGGAGCATTTAAACCCAACACCGCTGCTGATAGCGGAACGATTCAAGTTCTTCAAGGGAAATCAACACAAGAATGAAAGTAACGCTGATTACCTAACCGAATTAAGAAAGCTATCAAAGTACTGCCAATTCGGAGCAGGACTATCGGATTATCTTCGAGGCAAATTTGTTTGCGGTCTCTTAAGTGAAGGAATACAAAAAAGACTGTTTTCTGAAAAAGATTTAACATTGGACAAAGCTTTCAGTATGGCTGTATCATATGAAGCAGCAGCAAAAGGAGCTGCAGAGATACAACAAGAGACACAGGACTTCGGCACCCATAAAATGACACAGGAGTTCGAAAGATGTTATCGCTGCGGCAGATCCACCCATAACCAGAGGGACTGCTGGTTCAAGGGCAAAGCATGCAGGCAATGTGGTAAGATTGGACACATTGCATGGGTATGCCAATCTGGACAAAATAAATCCACTGACAGAAAACAAAAAATCAATAAAGAAAAGTACAGGAAGGTACAAATGATGGCGGACAGTAGCTCCGAAGACCAGAATAGCGATAGCGACTCCGGAAACAAGAGACTAAGCTGTCTCAAATTACATAATGTACTTGCCAAAGAGGATTACCAAACCATTTGGGTTACCCTCACAATAGCAAGGTCCCCAGTTAAAATGGAGCTAGATACAGGATCAGCTTTAACCGTAATAAATCGACGAGATTACGAGAGGCTATTTTCGCATATACTTCTAAAAGACACATCCATTATCTTAAAAACATATACGGGGCAGAAAGTCTACCCCAAAGGAAAAATAAGGGTGCCTGTGGTATACAACGGCAAAGAAATACAAAAGTTGTATTTATACATTCTACAAGATGGTGGCCCACCGTTGTTGGGACGTGAATGGATAAGGAAGATACGTTTAGACTGGCACTCCATTCAGACACTGACGGTGACCAGTAAGGAAAAAAACAATGATGACATCATACCTGAACGATTAAAAGACATCTTGGCCAACGCCAAAGAAGTGTTTCAAGAGAAACTAGGAACCTTGAAAGGCATCACCGCCTCAATAAAAGTGGAAGATACAGCAATTCCAAAATTTTTTAAGGCAAGACCGGTGCCATACGCAATACGTCCGGCAGTCGAGGCAGAGCTGGAGAATTTGGAAAAGGCAGGCGTATTATCCAAAATAGATTGGAGCGAATGGGCAACACCCATCGTTCCAGTCATGAAAAAAACATTGAAAAATAACTCTGAGGAACAGAAAAAAATTCGCATCTGTGGGGACTTTAAGGTGACTGTAAACCCAGTCCTTCACACGGTACAGTATCCTCTTCCGAGGATAGAACATATTTTCGCCTCACTATCCGGAGGGAAACGTTTCACAAAAATTGACTTGGCACAGGCATATCTACAGATGGAGGTTGAGGAGACCTCTAAAAAGTATCTCACAATAAACACACACAAAGGCCTGTACCAGTACAATCGACTGGTTTTTGGAATAGCATCAGCTCCAGCTATCTGGCAAAGAGCTATGGAGCAAGTCCTGCAAGGGATTCCGGGGACTCAATGCTACCTAGACGACATCCTTATAACAGGAGAAAACGACAACGAGCACCTTGCCAATTTGGAGCAGGTGCTCACTAGGCTGAAAGAACGGGGCCTACGAGTAAATCGCCCCAAGTGCGAATTTTTCCAAAATCAGATATCATATTGTGGCCACATAATTAATAAGGAAGGGTTGCATAAGTCACCTGAAAAAATTGAAGCAGTTATAAAAGCCCCAGCACCTGAAAATGTTTCACAATTAAGGTCATTCCTGGGATTAATAAATTACTATCATAAATTTTTACCGAACTTATCAACTATTCTACACCCTCTTAATGATCTTCTACAGACAGGAGTGATTTGGAAATGGAACGAAGACTGTAAACGTGCCTTCCATAAATGTAAAGACTTAATCACATCCGAGAAAGTTTTGGCTCATTACAACCCATCACTACCAATCAGACTGGCGTGCGATGCCTCCCCTTACGGCATAGGAGCGGTATTGTCCCATAGATTCCCTGATGGCTCGGAACGGCCGATAGCTTTTGCGTCACGCTCATTGAACTCAGCTGAGCGTAACTATGCCCAGATAGACAGGGAAGCACTCAGCCTGGTATGGGGAGTGAAGAAATTCAACCATTACCTACACGGACAAAAATTTACCTTGCTGACTGACCATCAACCCCTCATCTCCATATTCAACCCTAAAAAACGTGTCCCCATTATGACGGCACAAAGACTACAGAGGTGGTCCCTTTTTCTAGGGGCACACCAATACAACATTGAATACAAAGGGTCAAAACAGCATGGGAATGCTGACGGTTTATCGCGCCTACCGTTGCAAATGATAGAAGAGGCACCTACAGTAGACCCAGTAGAGATATTCCACTCTACCATAGTGGAATGTCTACCGGTGACAAATTCTGCCATTGAAAGGGAGACAAGAAATGACCCTACTCTCTCACGGGTCTACGATTTAACAGTGAAGGGATGGCCAGCACATGGCGAACCACTGTTGCCAGCATTCTCGCAAAGAGGAGAACAGCTGTCAGTGTGCCGAGGAACCTTGATGTGTGGATCCAGAGTGGTGATTCCACCCAAACTCCAGGATAAAGTGCTAAAGGAGCTTCACGAGGGGCATCTGGGTGGAGTGAAAATGAAGAACCTAGCCAGGGCGTTTGTATGGTGGCCAGGTATCGATGGAGACATCGAAGACATGACAAAGAGCTGCCTAGGATGCCAGAAGGTCCAAAATGCTCCGCCACAGGTCCCTCTACATCCATGGGAGTGGCCCTCATCTCCCTGGCAAAGGGTGCACATCGACTTTGCTGGTCCATTTATGGACTCAATGTTCTTAATCGCAGTTGATGCACACTCCAAGTGGCCGGAGGTAATAAAGATGTCCTCCACCACCACGGAAAAAACCATCACAGTATTAAGGACCATATTTGCCAGGAATGGGCTGCCGGAACAGATATGTTCTGATAATGGACCGCAATTTGTGTCCAAAGAATTCAGAAAGTTCTTAAAGAACAATGGGGTAAAGCACTACATGTCCGCCCTATACCATCCCGCTACCAATGGATTGGCTGAAAGGTTTGTCCAGACCTTCAAGAAGGCCATCAAGGCCATGGGTAATGAAGACATAAAACTTCAGCACAAGGTGGATAACTTCTTATTTGCATATAGGAATGCAACGCATATGGTTACTAACCAAACTCCCGCCATGATGTTCTACAATAGAAACCTAAGATGCCGGCTGGATTTGGTCAAGCCCAACATCCGAAGGGACGTGGAGAACCGGCAGTTTCAGGGCATGAATGAAAGGCCAACTAGGGCCTTCCAGATAGGCCAACCGGTTTTGGCCCGGGACTACCGTACCGAGAAATGGCAGCTTGGAACTATCTGCACACGATTAGGACCACTGATGTATACCGTGGACATCAGAGACAGCATAATAAGGCACCATGCTGACCAAATCATCAAGTCATCCGAAAAGGGACAACCTACACCACCACTCTATACATCTAACGATGAAGTAGAGGTACCCATATCTACCTCCGATCCGGTGATACTGGAGCCCGATGAACCCGACACTGGCCTTCAAGCCGAATCAGCCTTGCCAGAAGAACCTACTACACCACCAGGAACTACTACACCCCCGAGGCGTTATCCGGACCGAGTCAGGAAGCCTCCTGAGAGACTAACTTATAATTAATTAATACAGCAATGTATATTATTTTGCATATAACATGTAATTAATAATTACTTAAAATATGATGTACTAGTTAGCTAGAAGGGGAGGAATTATGGTGTATGTGCCTTTAAGAGCCCCAGGTGTGCGTAATGCCGGTAATTGCCACTTGGGCTATATAAGCCTGTGTATTGTGTATATCCTTTAGAAACCCCCCCCAGACTTGCTTAGTAAATACCTATGAACCAACTCCTGTCTTCAGTGTTTTTCTCTACACACGGACACTACAGCACTATTTCAAAGAAGAGCAGGGGAACTATCCCCGGTGTTCTGGCCAATATGTATCCCTCAACCAACATAACAAAAACAGATTGGACCAGTAATTCCGGTCCCAACGCGTGAGTACGGATGGGGTACTCACGCGTGGGCCCGTTGGAAGTGCCGGATTTCAGCATGCACAGCGCATGCGCGGGAAACCGGCATTTCCTCCAAGGGGTTCAGAGGTCCAACGCGTGCGCGTAGGACTCTGCGCGCACGCGTTGAACTTCCTTCTTTTTGACAGGTTTGCCCGTGTGTAAGGGCCTGAACTTTTTAGACATATAAAAAGGAGGCATAAGGACTTGATTCTTGAAGGTAAGTGGTCTATTATTTAAAATTATAACATTTTTTCCACAGCTTTATTGTTTCTAAGGACTTTACAGTGAGGTAAGTTTATTTTTAGACCCGATTTCTGAAAAAATTATTTTTTTCAAAAATTTGATTAATTGTTTAAAATAGTTTTTTTTAAAGTTATTTATAGTTCATTTTATTAGTGGGATGTTTTTTAAAATTTTATTTAAAGTTTAAGTAGTGTTTTGGGTGCCCCTAGTTTTCATGAGTTTGACAGCTCTTACTATCAAACTCATGAATGAAGTTTCCCCTCCCCTGATTGGCTGCACAGTGCTCACCTGATCCCAGCTGGCACATCGCACTAACTACGCCGCTGGATCAGGCAAGCACAGTGCACCGACATCTGAACCGTGCCAGTGACAGGAATTCCAAGCAGGCGAAGGCTTCAGATGTCGGCGCGCCGGGTGAGTGCACATTGGGGGCTTGCACGCGCGGCAAGCCCCCGATCCTAATTTCTGGGCCAATATCTGGTCATTATCACATTGCTGTTTGTGGGATCTTGCTGTGCGCAAATTGGCTGCTGCGTTTCCCACATTACAACAGTGACTACACTATAAAAGTGCTTCATTGGCTGTAAAGTGCTTTGAGATATCTGATGATCGCGAAAGGCGCTATAAAAATGCAAATCTTTTCTTTTACATCTACCTGAGGGAGCAGACAGCCTTGGTTTAACGCCTCATGTTAAAGACGACACTACTGACAGTGCAGCGCTCCCTCAGTTCTGCACTGAAGTGCCAGCTCAGATTATATGCTCAAGTCTCTGCGGTGGGATTTGAACCTCCAGACTGAGGACTCTCCCCACACCCAAGTATGGGCCCCCATCACCCCACACAGCATTGCTTTTTTCCAGACCACCCGATTTTGTGGCAGTCCAGAGGCAACAGGCTGCTCCACGAAGCTCATTTTCCACCCGTAGTCCACAGGCCGTATGTTAATGAAACCTGGACCTCCCATCGGGACTACCAGGCGGTCGGTCTACAGGCTTCACTGGCCAGCCGCCTGAGTACTGCTCGGAGAGAAGTACTACCCCTTATCTTCACACCGGACAGTGCACTTGCAACTGAGCAACATACAACTGAACATTTGGAAGAATTTTCAATAGTACATTAGTACAGCATAACAAATTGTTCCTGGAACAAACAAAATGAAGATTTTACAGTTACATTTTCACTAAGAAACAAAATGCAATGATTATACTCATCACTGGCCCTGTAGGAGTTAAATACAGAATCCTTGCTTCCTTGGTAATACTGTGAAATTGTTGACCTTCAGGTTTCAGAAGTGAGCTCGAGTCTAATAATAAGGTAATTACCTTTTAGCTTTGGATTCCTCAAACGCTATTATTAAATTAGCATTGTAAAACTATTCTAGCAAGAGAACTGAAAACTATCTATGACATGAGATTCACACAAAGAGGACGCAGCAAGATATGAAAGAAAACCAAAGCTCTTTTACGAGCGTCTGGCAATAGGTGCAGAGGGCAGGCAGTATTCGCCCCCTCCCCTCCAACCGCCCAGGGGAAGGTCTGCTGTTGTGTCGTGCTCCACTCCACCTGAAAACTAACTAAACTCATTCCAGCAATGGCTCCTCTGATGGTTGAGCAGGTTTACACAGTGATTAGAGAAGCCATACAGAAGAGGAAGATTCCAGGTCTGATTCTTGAACTGTGCTCGTGACAGAGATTCAACGATTGGTCTCAATGCTCCTGGGTAAAGAAGGGTAAAAATCGGCCAAAGTCCCCACTTCTGATTGCCAGCCTGTGGCCTAAAAAGTGGATAAGGCCTGAAGACGGGCAAAGGTGGGGCACAAACGCTGGAAGCAGCAGCAGATGGGTGGAGGGGAAACCAGGCTTCAGAACTTGACAGATCTGGAGGAAGCAGTTCTCGACATAATTAGAGAGGCAGTCACAGAGTCCGTGGTGAGCAGGGAAGTTGAAAGCATTGCTGATGATGATAGTATTCTCATAACTAATCCTTCTTTTCACATCTCCCTTCCCCCTCATTCCATAATCTTTTAACACACTTACAAGCTGCTGATGGTGTATGCATGGGTATCTTGTATTGCCCTCTCCCCCTCACCACAACCCGACCCTTGTGCATTTCTCCTTTCAGATACCCAAGAACTCCAAGGCCATCTAGTTCCCAAAGTCATGGAGCAGGACAGTGAAAGAGGAGAAGAAGACACACTGTCACTCGATCTGACACTTGCAGGCACCAGCTCAGGAAATGACACTGCGTGAACTTTAGAGGGTAGTATAGAGGCGGGATCGGCACATGGTGAGTCACCGGGCACGAGTGGGCTGCAGCCAGGTTAGGGGGAAATGGTTGCTCGGATACCAGCTCCCTGGAGGGCGACTTCACGCATATGTTCTGCTGCATAAGACTCAGATGATGACCTCGATGGGGCGGCCTTCAGAAAAAGGGTGATGAGCATGCACACAGAAATGCTAGGTGCAATGGCAAGCCTGCCAGAGAACCTCATGTCAATGTCAAGGAGTCCGGCTCCAACATTGCACGGGGCTTTGCGCAGAGCTTGGAGCCTGTGATTTCCAGGATGGAAATAATAGGCAACTTCATGAGAGACCTTGTGGACCTAGACATGATGCTGCATATTGTTGTGTATGTACCTTTAAGAGAATAACTGGTCTCAGACTACAGTACCGGCAGTGACCACCCCTGTATAAAAGGCGCTAGAGAGCCTCTGTTTGTTAGTTTCACTATTGACTTCCACCAGTAAAGACTTGTTTGTTTTCACTCCTGCTGGTCCGTGTCTCAATCATTCATGGACTTAACACTGGCGACGAGTAAGAAACGAACTTACCTGCAACTCGGCAGCACCTCAGACGACGTTGTTGAAGGTCGGAGCCAGAAGAAAGAAAAAAAAATAGAGTCCAAAGAAACTCGGGAAACGGGCGTCGACCGTCAATCATCGGTTTGAAAACTTGCAGGAGAGACTTTCCAGAGCCAGGTTGGGTTCCTCGGTCTGTGGTTTCCCAGCTAATCGGGCTGGTGGCAGGTAGTGCTCTGATCCTTCCTGGGCTGCGGCGGGCTGAAGCTCGATCGGGTGGCTTTTCAACGGGGCCGGGCAGCGAGTCGGGAAGCAAAGAGAGAAAGAGAGGGTGGAGCACACAGGGCGCGGCCGGTGCTTCGAAGCCGGGCAGCGTTCGGACCTAAGAAGAGGGAGGGAAGTGTCCCAGAGGGTCCGCTCCATGACGGGAAAATAATAAAAGAAAAAGAATCAATATTTAACTCGCAAGAAACCGTGGAAAGCAACGCTAACAACAGCGGGGAAGAAGGCAAAGCGCGGGAGGCGCCATTTTAGATTTGCAAGATGCCGAAGACTGGCTGTATCACTGCTTTTGATAATACATTAGAGGACTGGACCACGTATGTGGAAAGAGTCGAGGCATATTTCGAGGCAAATGAAATAGCGGAGGGGAAAAAGGCATCGATATTGCTAAGCTTAATGGGCGCTAGAACGTACGGCCTATTGTGGGACCTGATTACTCCAGCCAAACCGAAGGCAAAGAGTTTTAACGAAATTGTTGCTGTCCTACAGGAACACTTAAACCCTGCACCGCTGTTGATAGCAGAAAGATTTAAATTCCACAGGAGAACTCAGCACAAAGATGAGAGCAATGCTAAGTATCTTACGGAACTACGCAAGCTATCAAAGCACTACCAGTTCGGAGCAGGACTGACAGATACCCTACGGGACAAATTTGTCTGTGGACTCCTGAGTGAAGGAACACAGAAGAAGTTACTCTCAGAAAAAGAGCTGATGCTAGATAAGGCTTTCAGCATGGCAGTATCGTATGAAGCAGCAGCCAGGGGAGCTGCAGAAATTCAACAAAAACCACAGGAATACGGCACCCACGAAATGACACGGGGATTTGCAAAATGTTATCGCTGCGGCAGAACTAACCATGACCAGAAGGACTGCTGGTCCAAAGACAAAATATGCAGACAATGCGGGAAGATTGGACGCATTGCACGAGTTTGCAGGTCTGGGATGAAGACCAGCGACAACAAAAAGGCTACTAAGGAACCGTACAAGAAAGTACAAAAGATGATGGACAGTAGTTCCGAAGACCAGATGAGCGATAGTGAATCCGGGAACAGGAGACTAAGCTGTCTCAAACTTCACAATGTAATCGCAAAAGAGGATCACCGAACCATTTGGGTCACCCTCACGATAGCAGGGTCCCAAGTTAAAATGGAATTGGATACAGGATCAGCGCTAACCGTCATGAATCGACGAGACTACGAGCGGCTATTTTCACACATACCCTTGAGAGAGACATCCATCATCTTGACGACGTATACGGGGCAAAAAGTATACCCCAGAGGAAAAATAAGGGTGCCTGTCGAATACAATGGCAAGAAAATACGGAAATTGTATCTCTACATACTGCCAAATGGTGGACCACCGTTATTGGGACGGGAATGGATCAGGAAGATAAACTTAGATTGGCATTCCATTCATGCAATGATGGTGGACGGTAAAAAAGATGAAGACGTCACTCCTGGACGATTGTCAACAACCTTAGCTAATGCCAAAGAGGTATTTCAACAAGAACTGGGCACGCTTAAAGGCGTAACCGCCTCGATAAAAATAGAAGAGAATGCAGTTCCCAAGTTTTTCAAAGCAAGACCGGTACCATATGCAATTCGCCCAGCCATCGAGGCAGAGCTGGAGAATCTGGAGAAGGCGGGTGTGTTGTCTAAGGTCGACTGGAGCGAGTGGGTGACACCCATCGTTCCTGTCATGAAGAAAACGTTAAGTAATAAGTCCGGAGAGCCAAGGAAGATTCGCATCTGTGGGGATTTCAAGGTGACGGTGAACCCTGTCCTTCACACAGTACAATATCCTCTTCCAAGGATAGAAGACATCTTCGCCTCACTGTCTGGAGGGAAGCGTTTTACAAAAATTGACCTAGCACAAGCATATTTGCAGATGGAGTTTGAAGAGTCCTCTAGGAAGTATCTCATGATAAACACTCACAAAGGTCTTTACCAGTATCACCGATTGGTATTCGGAGTAGCATCGGCTCCGGCGATATGGCAAAGAGCGATGGAACAAGTCCTGCAAGGGATTCCGGGGACTCAATGTTACTTGGACGACATCCTTGTATCAGGTGAAGATGACAGTGAACACCTTAACAACCTAGAACAGGTGCTCACTAGACTACGGGAACATGGGCTGCGAGCCAACCGCCCCAAGTGCGAATTTTTTAAGCAACAGATATCGTATTGTGGCCACGTGATTGATGAAGAGGGGTTACATAAGTCCCCTGACAAAATTGAAGCGGTTGTTAAGGCCCCAGCGCCTGAAAATGTGTCGCAACTGAGGTCATTCCTCGGGTTGGTGAATTACTATCATAAGTTTTTGCCGAATTTGTCGACAATTCTGCACCCACTGAACGCCCTGCTACGAATGGGGGTAGCATGGAAATGGAGCGATGATTGTAAGCGTGCTTTTCAGAAGAGTAATGACTTAATCACTTCAAGGGAAGTATTGGCTCACTACAACCCAGCACTGCCAATCAGGCTGGCGTGTGATGCGTCTCCCTACGGCATTGGGGCGGTACTGTCACATAAATTCCTTGATGGTTTAGAGAGGCCGATAGCTTTTGCGTCACGCTCGTTAACTTCTGCCGAGCGTAACTACGCCCAGATTGACAGAGAGGCCCTCAGCCTAGTGTGGGGGGTGAAGAAGTTCAATCACTATCTGCACGGTGAAAAATTTACTCTACTAACCGATCATCAACCTCTTGTCTCCATTTTCAACCCTCAGAAGGGCGTACCGATAATAACGGCACAACGGCTGCAGAGATGGTCCCTTTTCCTAGGGGCACACCAATATGACATCGAGTACAAAGGAACTAAACAGCATGGAAATGCTGATGGATTGTCATGCCTACCATTGCCGACGGTGGAAGAAGAAGACCTTGCAGTGGATCCAATGGAGTTATTCCACTCGATCATAGTCGAATATCTCCCTGTGATGAATGCAAACATAGAAAAGGAAACACGGAATGACCCGACACTATCACGGGTCTATGATTTAACGGTGAAGGGATGGCCAGCACATGGTGAACCACTGCTGCCAGCATTCTCGCCGAGAAGAGAACAGCTGTCAGTGTGCAGAGGAACCTTGATGTGTGGATCCAGAGTAGTAATTCCACCTAAGTTGACGGATAGAGTACTCAATGAGCTTCATGAGCGTCATCTGGGTGGGGTAAAAATGAAGAACTTAGCCAGAGCGTTTGTGTGGTGGCCGGGAATCGATAGAGAAATCGAAGAGATGACCAAGAGCTGTGCAGGATGCCAGAAGGTCCAAAACGCCCCACCACAAGCTCCTCTGCATCCATGGGAGTGGCCCTCATCTCCATGGCAACGGGTGCACATTGATTTTGCTGGTCCCTTCATGGACTCGATGTTTTTAATTGCGGTGGATGCACATTCAAAGTGGCCAGAGGTAATAAAAATGTCCTCAACCACTACAGAAAAAACTATCACAGTTTTGCGAACCATATTCGCCAGGAATGGGCTGCCTGAACAGATTTGCTCTGACAATGGACCACAGTTTGTGTCTGAAGAGTTCCGGAGGTTCTTAAAGAACAATGGCGTTAAGCATTACACATCTGCCCCATATCATCCAGCCACTAATGGATTGGCCGAGAGGTTTGTCCAAACATTCAAGAAGGCTATCAAGGCAATGTGTAATGAAGATATACCCCTACAACACAAGGTGGACAACTTCTTGTTTGCCTGCCGGAATGCGACACATGCGGTTACCAACCAAACCCCAGCCATGATGTTCTTCAATCGAAGACTATGATGCCGCTTGGATTTGGTTAAGCCAAACGTCCGAAGAGATGTGGAGAACAGGCAGTTTCAGAATATGAATGAAAGGCCGACCAGGAGTTTTAAGATAGGTCAACCAGTTTTGGCCCGGGACTACCGCACTGAGAAATGGCAGCCAGGAACGATTTGTACACGGCAAGGACCTCTCATGTATACCGTGGACGTTGGAGAGAGCATTGTAAGACGCCATGCTGACCAGATTCTAGAGTCACTGGAAAACGTCAACTCCACACCACGATCTGATACACCTGGCAATGAAATCGACGTACCAATTGCAGCTACCGCAGAATCGGTGATATTGGAAGCAGATGAACCAAACAACGACATTGATCCCGACTCAACCTTGCCAGAAGAACCTGATACCCCAAAGAGGCGTTATCCAGACAGAATCAGGAAGCCTCCTCAAAGACTGAACTTATAATTGCTTAAACTTAACCAATGTATCTAGCAACCGTGATTGTGATTGTAATTAGTTATCATTTAGTTGTTAAATGAATGTTATGTACTGTTTATCTAAAAGGGGGGGAATTGTTGTGTATGTACCTTTAAGAGAATAACTGGTCTCAGACTGCAGTACCGGCAGTGACCACCCCTGTATAAAAGGCACTAGAGAGCCTCTGTTTGTTCGTTTCACTATTGACTTCCACCAGTAAAGAATTGTTTGTTTTCACTCCTGCTGGTCCGTGTCTCAATCATTCACGGACTTAACACATATGATGGGCGTGTCGGAGTTCCATGGCAGCACAGGTGGAAGCAACCCAATGTCTCAGTGTTGCAGTGGAAGCTCAGGCTGCTGCTATTGCGGCTGGGTTTACGAGTGTGGAAAGAGGCTTGCAGGATCTCACATCTGTACCCCAACAGATGGCTAGGAATGCTGAGGCGCTGCCCCGGGGGAGTGGCAGTGGTTTTGTGGAGCAAGTACCTGCTGTCCTCTCTCAAGATGACAGCATTCCTACTCCCACCCTGCCACTCCACCATTGCCCTTGCTGCAGCCTCTCATCCAGCCAGCCCAGACTGCTGCCGCCCATGCTGAGGTGGTGCAGTCTACAGCCAGGCCTTCTAAGCCCAGAGCTGCTCGAGTTCGTCATGTAAGGTCATCAGCAGTCTCCCCCACTGAAAGTCAGCAGTCTTACACCAGCCATACTGCAGCCACTGGGGTAGCACTGCACAGGAGCACTAGAGCAGGAAAGGGAACACAAAAGGCAGGCACTAAGAGAATGCACAAGGGTGATTAGTTGATGTTGTTATTTTGATTTATAAATTATGTTTGGAATATTTGTTTTGTGGTGGCTCTTATTTCAGCTTTGTGCCCAGGAGGATGCTGTGATGGTCCACGACAGAGGGATGGTAAGGTGGGAAAGTGGTGAACAACAGAGATTTGGGGTTTCATTCACTGGAACCGGAGTCTGATGAGGTGCTCTTAGACATCTTGTCTGGAATGGGGTTCTGCTGCCTGCCTCCTTCATTCCACCTCCTCCTCCTTTTCCTCTTCCACCACCTACTCCTCTTCTCCTCCTCCTCCTGAGATGGTCGCGGAACCTGTGGTGGTAAGGGCTGCGCCTTCATGATGGCCATGTTGTGAAGGATGCAGCAGACCACCATGAAATGGGACACCCGCTCCAGCGAGTACTGGAGGGCTCCTCCTGGGTGGTAAAGCCAGCCAAACTGTTGCTTTAGCACCCCAATAATCTGCTCGATAACTTTCCTCGTGGCAGCATGGCTGTCGTTATATAACTGCTGGCCATGAATGGTGGGGTTGCAGAGGGGAGTCATCAGCCAAGTGTAGAGTGGATAGCCCTTGTCTCCGAGCAGCCGCCCTTGGGTTTGACGTGGTGGCTGGAAGATTGCTGGCACAGCGGACTGGCGCATGGTGAAGGCATCATGACTGCTGCCAGGATATCGGGCATTCACCAGCATGCACATTAAGTGAGTGGTAGCCTTTGCTATGACGGAACATCTCAGGATTGCTATACGGTGCCCGCAAAGCCACGTGTGTGCAGTCGATGGCGCCCTGCCCCATGGGAAAGCCTGATATCCTGGCAAAGCCACATACCAGCTCAGAAAATGGCACTGTGCATACTTTAGAGGGTAGTATAGAGATGGGATCTGCACGTGGTAAATCACCAGGCACGAGTGGCTGCAGCCAGGTCAGGGGGAAAGCGGAGCAGAGTCATCAGCCAGGTGCAGAGCAGATAGCCCTTGTCTCCGAGCAGCCACCCTCGGGTTCAACGTGGTGGCTGGAAGTTTGCTGGCACACTGGACTGGCGCAGGATGAAGGCATCGTGACTGCTGGTGGTTGTGGTACATCTCAGAATTGATGTGCGGCACCCGCAAAGCCACGTGTGCAGTCTGTTCAGAGAGAAGACAATGAAGTCCCTTCTCCTGGTGTACAGAGCCTCTGTGACCTCCCGGATGTAGTGGTGGACAGTGAACTGTGAGATGTTTGCTTTGTCTCCTGCTCCAGACTGGAAGGATCTAGTGGCGAAAAATTGAGACAATCTTGAGGGCCACTGGGTGAGCTTTCGTCGCCCTGCTCTGAGGCTGCAGGTCTGGTTGCAGGAGGTGGCAGGGTTCTGTGACCACCACCTTGATGAAGTGGATTCTCCTTATTCACTGCTCCTGGTTTAGATGGGTAAGACCCTAGGTAGGTAAGGCCTCCTGCTGAGAGCCCTCCTGCTCCTCCTCCTCCTCCTCCCTCTGCGAGCATCTTGTCTTCTTCTTCTCCCTGTCATACTTGAGTGCGAGGGGGACTGCAAGTAGAGCCCCAATGACTGTGAGCAAGTGGTGTGAGCAGAACCCTTTAAATGAGAAGCAAGGCCTTCTCCACTTGCAGTAAGACGCCCTGTCACCTCAGCAAATTTAAACAACTCTAGAAAGCTCCAAACAGTTGCACAAACTTACACAGAACCTGTACAACTGAAAAAGCATGTCAGCTGCAAGTTGTTGATAATCCCTTTAAATAGCCCTGCTGGGGTGGTCCTTCCTGCCGCTGAATGCATGGTCAGCTGGTTGATTTGGAGAGGGCGTTAAATGGAGCGGCGATGTCCAAATGGCAGATCGTGCGTCAAATCAACGTTGCACATTCATTTACGTCACAATCTATCTCATTTAAATATCTGCAGCAAGTGCAGGCAATGACAGCACTGCCAACCTGCCCACAATGGCGGCTGCCACAGGACCGCCAGAAGTGGGCGGAAGTGAGGCAGTCGCCATTTTTTCTTCCAAACCATCCTTGACGGCTGGTGCTCAAGGCTCCAATTTTGTGGCCTGTGGCTCGTTACTGAAAAGTGCATCTGTTGTTAGTCATCAGGATTGGGCTTGGCTATGATTTTGCTCATAGTTGCATAGGCTCTGACACATAAATAGTAGCCACTTGGGTGAGGTTCTGTTGGGGGAACCAGCCTTCATGAAGGGAGGAAGAAAACTGGATGGAGAAAAAAAGCTGATTCCAACTGTGGCAAATGAAACTGAGCAACAGCCAATTTCCGACTCCAAATAGGACTGTTTGCTTAAGGCTCCGGAACTCGGGGGATAATGTTAACCTATCCCACCCGGCAGGAAACCGACGGGATAGGATCGGTCGCCTCTTTTACACCCTGCCTGATTTTACCTTCTATTTACTTCAACATATATAACATATATGCAAAATGTGTCAATGCATTACAAAATCATAGGGAATTTTGTATAAGCATTGTTAAAAACATAGAAGTATTTCACAAACTAAGGAGCTTTTATTTCAAAATGTAACTCAAAATTTGTTGGATTGCTTTTTAGGTTTCAGTACTTCGATATAAGAAAAATGGTCAGCTAATAGGAAATAATTATGATAAAAATTATCCAATTCTAAATTTATTTTATTAAATAAACAGCAAATGAAAAGCAATGGCTTCCATCATCTGCTCTGATATGTTGTCAAGGACAAATTCAAACATTTGTACTTGATGCTTGCAGTAGAGACAAGATAAAGAAAGTCATTTGTTTGACATCCCTTTGCACTCTTAATGTCGCAGCTCTCCAGGTAGTGTAATTACTTAGCACGGTTTGAGTGCTTCAAACTGCCAATAATTGTTACATCAGGACATCACATAGTTACTTCAAATGGCAAGTTGCATTTATTTCTTCAATTATGCGTAATCATAATCAACACAGCAGAATACTGCAAATTACAGAAAAAATGTCACTATGCAACAAAAAAAGGTACAAAACTAATTCAGAATGGGGCTGATAATCACTATACATTTCTATATCACAAAAAACGTAGGTCATTTCATTCCAGACTTATGTCCATGGGTTATAGAGTACAACAGGCTGATGGACTGTGCATATTGTGTTGGTGAATTTTACACATACAAACATTTTTATTTATGATAAATTTAAAGTTGGATGCTGCCATGAATTACAGAACAATTCCCTCAAGTATATTGTGACCATTAAGCTGAGGCTAACAATGTAACCTGCAATCTACTGTTAGTGTGATCCTGCTGGCAGGAGACAATTCTGACTGGGGAAAACCTGTTAGGACCCTGGTTCACCTGTATCTACCTTCTGGTGGATAGCTATATGCACTGGCCAAATGAGAGAGCGGCATCGTATGTTCACAGTTTCACTACTTTACTGTCCTAGCTGGAGGTTCTTCATGATGAAAGCAAAATATTGCTATATTTTGTGCTAAATAGTGAATATGAAACCTAAAAATACAATACAATGAATTTTGAAAACAAGCATCTTAATGTATGGCATACTACTATGCTTTTGAAAGTGCCTACACAAAGTTTCCTATCATTTGTAATGCTTTGACAGAGTTTGCATATATGTAAATAGGACACTTTGTGCTGAATTTAAATACGTAGGAATGCGTGGGTTTGGGAGTGGGTGGGGGGTTAAAAATGGTGAAATTGACAGCGCGTCGGGAGCTGGTTTCAACCCGCCAAATTCTGGGCTTCACTACAGCGCGTTAGGCAATGTGCGCGCAACAACCCCCTCAGGAGAGGCGGGTTGCCACTTAACAAATGTTAATTGTGCAATTAGAGCGATATTGCCACCGATTTTTCAGTTTAACTTTGGGTTTCCTGGGCTTCCTGTAACTCGCCAGTGAAAGCAAGGCAAGTACATAATGGCAATTGAGGGGTCCATAGCAATCTCGAAGAAATATGCAGATAAATAGTCAGTACTCTGCAACATCCTCCTCCCTAACATATCCCTCACTCTACCATTACCATCAAGCCAGTGAACCAGCTTTGGTTCAATAAGGAGTGTAGAAGAGCATGCCAAGAGCAGCACCAGCCGTACCTAAAATGAGATGCCAACCTGGTGAAGCTACAACACAGGACTACATGCCTGCTAGACAGTGGGAACAGCATGCTATATACAGAGCTCAACGATCGTACAATCAACGGACCAGATCAAAGCTCTGCAGTCCTGCCACATCCAGCCGTGAATGGTGGTGGACAATTAAATAACCAATGGGAGGAGGAGGCTCCATGAACATCCCCAACCTCAATGATGGAGGAGCCCAGCACGTGAGTGCAAAAGACAAGGCTGAAGCATTTGCAAGCATCCTCAGCCAGAAGTGCCAAGTGGATGATCGATCTTGGCCTTCTCCTGATGTCCCCACCATCACAGAAGCCAGTCTTCAGCCAATTTGATTCACTCCACTGGAGGCATACTTAGCACAAAGGAAGATGGTTGTGGCTGTTGGAGGCCAATCATCTCAGCCCCAGGACATCGCTGTAGGAATTCCTCAGGGCAGTATCCTAGCCCAACCATCTTCAGCTGCTTCATCAATGACCTTCCCTCCATCATAAGGTTAGAAGTGGGGATGTTTGCTGATGATTGCACTGTGTTCAGTTCCATTCACAACTCCTCAGATAATGAAGCAGTCTGTGCCCACATCCAGCAAGACCTGGACAACATTCAGGCTTGAGCTGATAAGTGGCAAGTAACATTCACGCCACACAAAGTACCAGGCAATGACCATCTCCAACAAGCAAGAGTCTAACTACCTCCCTTTGACATTCAATGGCATTACTATAATTGCATCCCCCACCATCAACATTCTGGGGGTGACCATTAACCAGAAATGTAACTGGACCAGCCACATAAATACTGTGGCTAAAAGAGCAGCTTAGAAACTGGGTGTTCTGCAACGAGTGACTCACCTCCTGACTCCTCAAAGATTTTCTACCATCTACAAGGTGCAAGTCAGGAGTTTGATGGAATAATCTCCACTTGCCTGGATGAGTGCAGCTCCAACAACACTCAAGAAGCTCGACACCATCCAGGACAAAGCAACTCGATTGATTGGTACCCCATCCACCACCTAAAACATTCACTCCCTCCATCAACGGTTCACCATGGCTACAGTGTGTTCCATCTACAAGACGCACTTTAGCAACTTGCCAAGGCTTCATTGGCAGCGCCTCCCAAACCCATGACCTCTACCACCTAGAAGGACAAGGGCAGCAGGCGCATGGGAACACCATCACCTCCAAGTTCCCATCCAAGTCACACACCATCCCGACTTGGAAATATATCGCTGATCCTTCATCGCCACTGGGAATAGATAGGCGTTTCTGCGGCCGCAAATGAGACTCCAGGATGGTGTGTTGCCTCCCTGGTGCAAGGGTCAAGGATGCGTCAGAGCGGCTGCAGAACATTTTGGCAGGGGAGGGTACTTATATGTCGTGGTGCATATAGGTACCAACGATATAGGTAAAAAACGGGATGAGGTCCTAAAAGCTGAATATAGGGAGTTAGGAGGTAAAGTAAAAAATTGGACCTCAAAGGTAGTAATCTCAGGATTGCTACCAGTACCACATGCTAGTCAGAGTAGAAATAAAAGGATATTTCAGATGAATACATGGCTAGAGGAATGGTGCGAGGGGGAGGGATTCAAATTCCTGGGACATTGGAACCGGTTCTGGGGGAGGTGGGACCAGTTCAAACCGGACGGTTTGCACCTGGGCAGGGCCGGGACTGATGTTCTAGGGGGAGTGTTTGCTAGAGCTGTGGGGGAGGGTTTAAACTAAAATGGCAGGGGGTTGGGGACCTGAGCAGGGGGACAGAGGAAAGGGAAACAAGGATAAAAGCAAAAGACAGGAAGGAGAAAAACAAAAGTGTCAGTCAGAGAAATCAATGGTTTAAATCAAACATGGCCACAGTAAATAATAATTCTAATAGGTCTAAGAGCATTAAAAAAACAAGCCTGAAGGCCTTGTGTCTTAATGCGAGGAGCATTCGTAATAAGGTGGATGAATTAGCTGCAAAAATAGAGGTAAACGAATATGATTTGTTTGGGATTACGGAAACATGGCTCCAGGGTGGCCAAGGCTGGGAATTCAACATCCAGGGGTATTTGATATTCAGGAAAGGGAGGAGAATAGCATTGCTGGTTAAAGAAGGGATTACCACAATTGTAAGGAAGGATATTAGCTCTGATGATGTGGAATCTGTATGGGTAGAACTGAGAAATACCAAGGGGCAGAAAACGTTAGTGGGAGTGGTATATAGACCTCCAAACAGTAATGCGGACGTCGGGGATGGCATTAAAAGGGAAATTAGAGAAGTGTGCAATAAGGGCACAGCAGTCATCATGGGTGATTCTAATCTACATATAGATTGGACTAACCAAATTAGTAACAATACTATGGAGGAGGAATTCCTGGAGTGTATACGGGATGGTTTCCTGGACCAATATGTCGAGGAACCAACCAGAGATCAGGCCATCTTAGACTGGGTATTATGTAACGAGAAAGGATTAATTAGCAATCTTGCTGTACGAGGCCCCTTGGGTCGGAGCGATCATAATATGACCGAATTCTTCATTAAGTTGGAGAATGAAGTAGTTGACTCAGAGACTAGGATCCTGAATTTAAATAAAGGAAACTACAATAGTTTGAGGCACGAGTTGGGTGGAATTGATTGGGGAATGTCATTCAAATTGTTGACGGTGGATAGGCAATGGCAAACATTCAAAGATCGCATGGATGAACTACAGAATTTGTTCATCCCAGTTTGGCATAAAAATAAAACAAAAAAGGTGACTCAACCTGGCTAACAAGTCAAATTAGGGATAGCATAATTTCCAAGGAGAGGACATATAAATAGGCCAGAAAAAGCAGTAAACCTGAGGATTGGGAGCAGTTTAGGATTCAACAAAGGAGGACAAAGGGATTAATTAAGAAGGGGAAAATTGAATATGAGAGTAAGCTTGCAGGGAACATAAAAACTGTAAAAGCTTTTATAGATATGTGAAGAGAAAAAGATTGGTGAAGTCAAGCGTAGGTCCCTTGCAGTCAGAATCAGGGGAATTTATAATGGGGAACAAAGAAATGGCAGACCAATTAAATACATATTTTGGTTCTGTCTTCACAAAGGAGGACACAAATAACCTCCCAGAGATGTCGGGGAACATAGGGTCTGATGAAAGGGAGGAATTGAAAGAAATCAGTATCTGTAGGGAAATGGTGTTAGGGAAATTGATGGGATTGAAGGCCGATAAATCCCCAGGGCCTGATTATCTACATCCTAGGGTACTTAAGGAAGTGGCCCTAGAAATAGTAGATGCATTGCTGATCATCTTCCAACATTCGATGGAATCTGGAACAGTACCCATAGATTGGGGGGTAGCTAATGTTACCCCACTATTCAAAAAAGGTGGTAGAGAGAAAACGGGGAATTACAGACCAGTAAGCCTGACATCGGTAGTGGGGAAAATGCTAGAGTCCATTATAAAAGATGTAATAGCAGAGCACTTGGAAAACAGTGACAGGATCGGACAAAGTCAACATGGATTTACAAAGGGTAAATCATGCTTGACTAATCTACTGGAATTTTTTGAGGATGTAACTGATAAAATAGATAAGGGAGACCCAGTGGATGTGGTATATTTGGACTTTCAGAAGGCTTTCGATAAGGTCTCACATAAGAGATTAGCATGTAAAGTTAAGGCACATGGGATTGGGGGCAAGGTATTGACTTGGATAGAGAACTGGTTGGCAGACAGAAAGCAAAGAGTTGGAATAAACAGGTCTTTTTCCGAGTGGCAGGCAGTGACTAGTGGGGTACCGCAGGGATCGGTCCTTGGACCCCAGCTATTCACTATATATATAAATGATCTAGACAAGGGAACTAGATGTAATATCTCCAAGTTTGCAGACGACACAAAGCTCGGTGGGCGTGTGTGCTGTGAGGAGGATGCCGAGAAACTCCAGGATGATTTGTATAGGTTGGGTGATTGGGCAAAAACATGGCAGATGCAATATAACGTGGATAAATGTGAGCTTATTCACTTTGGTGTCAAAAACAGGAAGGCAGATTATTATCTGAATGGCAATAGATTGGGAGAAGGGGAAGTGCAACGAGACCTGGGTGTCCTTGTGCACCAGTCGCTGAAGGTAAGCATGCAGGTGCAGCACGCGTTTAAGAAGGCAAATGGTATGTTGGCCTTCGTAGCGAGAGGGTTTGAGTACAGGAACAAGGATGTCTTGCTACAGTTGTACAGGGCCTTGGTGAGACCACATCTTGAGTATTGTGTGCAGTTTTGGTCACCTTATCTGAGGAAGGATGTTCTTGCCATGGAGGGAGTGCAGTGAAGATTCACCAGGCTGATACCTGGGATGGCAGGAATGACGTATGAGGAGAGATTGGGACGATTGGGCTTGTACTCGCTGGCCCCCAGAGAGTGGTGAACCTGTAGAATTCTCTACCACAGAAGGCAGTAGAGGCCAATTCATTAAATATATTCAAGAATTGAGTTGGATATAGTTCTTAAGGCTAAAGGGATCAAGGGATATGGGGAGAAAGCAGGGACCGGGTACTGAAATTGGATGATCAGCCATGATCGCATTGAATGGCGGAGCAGGCTCGAGGGGCCGAATGGCCTACTCCTGCTCCTATCTTCTATGTTTCTATGTTTCTATGGGTCACAATCCTGGAAATTCCTCCCTAGTAGCACTATGGGAGTACCTTCATAACACAGTCTGCAGCGGTTAAACAAGACAGCTCACCGCCACCTTCTCAGGGGAAATTAGGGATGGGCAATAAATGCTGGCCTGCCAGCGATGCCCGCTTCTCGTGAATTATTATATTTTTAAAAACTGCTTCTTCAAAAGTGTAAGCAAGTTTATTATCACATGCTGTATAGTATAATGTTCTCAATAAATTTGCACATGTAGGTACATGGCACATTCTCCCTAGTGATTCAAATGATTCTTTCAATTTAAAATGGACATAAAATAAACAATTCATATTACATAGGATATATGGCACAGAACCAGGCCATTCGGCCCAACTAGTCCACGCCGGCATTTATGCTCCACACGAGCCTCCTCCTGTCTTCCTCATCTAAATCTATCAGCATAACCCTCTAGTCTCTTTTCCCTCCTATGTTTATCTAGCCTCCCCTTAAATGCATCTACAACATTTTCCCTCATAAATTTAACAGTTCAATCCTTTAATTGTTCAGCCAACCCCTTCTTTATCTGGAGTCTTCGACGTCTCTGTTACTTTCATTTGAATGAAGCAGCATGGTGTTACAAGGCTTAACAATTAAAGGTTTTCTATAGTTGCTCAGTCACAGCCAATAACTCATTGTGGTTTGACTAATTAGCATCTGACACATTGCCTCTCCACTTACTTCTTTGTTTAGCTCCCTGACATCTCCCACTGTCACGAGATTATCATTGTGTGGGATCAATGTCATTAAACACCCTGAACATGCAGTTAAAAAGAATTGGTAAAATTATGTCAGATTATGCCATTTAAATTCATAAAACTGCTAGCAAAATGAAGGCTGAAGGGGCTGAGTATATGTCCAGCACAGTGATATGATATGTTGAACAAATGTTCCCAGTGGTGACTGATTAGGTGAAAGTGTACCATTGAAATCAGCTTTACTGCTTGCTGTAAAATAGAGTGAACATTCAAAGAGTGAGTATCCCATGCTTAATCCCTTTCATCATTCATCATTATAATTTCTGTTTTCAATATTCACATATATTTCCAGTGTAACCAGAATCTGATTAGTTTTTGTTATGCATAAGCCTTGTCTGCTCTTGTTACAGACATCACTTTCAGACATCAGGCTATTAGATGTATTATTCTACATTAAATCATGAATATTTAGTCATTATTTGAAATAAATGTCAACATCACTAAATTGAATAATGCAGGAAAGGACTCACTGACTACAGTGCCAAGAAATACGCTGACATTCATCAATGCAAATGTGAACCACTAGTGGAGCTGATCCCAAAGGGACAGCACCAGGATAAGAAATAAAAGCATCATTTTGAAAATAAAAAGCTTGCCCTTTGACCTAATGTACAACCACCATAGAGTTCAACTCAAGCCTCCGACCTTTACCCTACATTATTTTTATTGTGGTTCAATCAATAAGAGTCTGAAAGGAAAGGGGTTTAATGTGAGCAAAGGGAAACAAGCACTTCCAGCATATTTTAAACAGAGGGAGCCTTTCTAAATGTCTACATTGGCTGTCACAGATTATCAATTAACCTGCCCAGAGCAGTGGTTCCAATCTGTACATTATTCAACATATTACAACTACATGTCTTATTTTGACTGTGGTTAGTATAAAGGTGCTTAATGTGATGTAGAATATAACTGCATTCCCTCGACAGATCCTCAATATTCCACTTTTGCTGAGTGTGATCGCAGATGGGAAGTGTTAGATCCGTGGATAAAGAATTACACGGATGCTGTATATAACAAACAACAGGTCTTTACTGGAGAAGGGTCATCTCTAGACTGGAGTACAGAGGCATGCGGAAAGCTTATATACCGGTGTGGTTACTGCCGGTACTACAGTATACAGGAGCTGTAAAAAGTAGTTCTGATTTAAAGCACATACACTACAATTCCTCCCTTTTTAGATTAATAATACCCCCTTAATATTCAAATAACAATTACATTTTTACATGTACATTCAATAACAAAAAGTAAATTTATAGATTCAGTCTTTGGGGCGGGTTCCTGACCCTTTCGGGATAGCGCCTTTCCGGAGGTTCTTGTTCTTGGTGCAGAGGCGATTCTGACCCCTTTTCATCGGGTAGTTCATCGGGTTCCACTGCTACTGGGTCTGAAGTAGATGCTACCGGTATGTCGGGTTCATCCCCAGGTACTCGAGACATGGGGTTGATGCCTTCCTGTGACGCTAAGATCTGATCGACGTGGCGTCTCACAATGTTCTCCCCGACATCCACTGTGTACATTAATGGCCCCTGCCGTGTGCATATCGTTCCGGGTTGCCACTTCTCTGTTCGACAGTCACGGGCCAAGACTGGTTGCCCTACATTGAAGCTCCTTGTCGGCTTCTCGTTGATGTGCTGGAATTGTTTGTCCTCAACATTTCTTCGCACATTTGGTCTGAGCAAATCCAGACGAGATCTCAACCTTCTGTTAAAGAACATCATGGCCGGGGTCTGGTTGGTAACTGCATGTGTCGCGTTTCGGTCGGCTAATAAGAAATTGTCCATCTTATGCTGTAGTGGAATTTCCTCATCGCACATGGCCTTTATCGCCTTCTTAAAGGTTTGAACGAACCTCTCAGCCAATCCATTGGTGGCTGGATGATACGGGGCGGATGTGTAATGCCTTACCCCATTCCTTTTCATGAATTTTTGGAACTCGTCGGACACAAACTGTGGTCCATTATCAGAGCAGATCTGCTCTGGCAAACCGTTTCTGGCAAATATGGTCAGTAGGACTGCAATCGTTTTCTCTGTAGTGGTTGAAGACATCTTTATCACCTCAGGCCACTTTGAATGAGCATCCACTGCTATTAAGAACATTGAGTCCATGAATGGACCAGCAAAATCAATGTGCACCCGTTGCCATGGAGAGGAGGGCCACTCCCATGGGTGTAGAGGGGCATGTGGTGGTGCATTTTGGACCTTCTGGCATCCTAAGCAGCTCTTAGTTAGGTCTTCGATTTGTTGATCGATTCCCGGCCACCACACATAAGCCCTAGCAAGGCTTTTCATTTTCACTCCCCCCAGATGACCTTCATGTAGCTCCTTTAGCACTCTCTCCCTTAACTTGGGTGGAATCACCACTCTGGATCCACACATCACTGTCCCCTGGCATACTGACAGCTGTTCTCTTCTGGATGAGAATGCTGGCAACAGTGAGTCGCCATGTGTTGGCCATCCACTCACCGTCAATTCATATACCCGTGACAGCGTCGGATCATTGCGGGTCTCCTTCTCTATATCCGCGTTTGTTACTGGCAATCGTTCAATTATCGACGAATAAAATATCTCGATAGGGTCCACTGCTGGTGCTTCCTCCACCGTAGGCAGTGGCAGGCGCGATAGCCCATCAGCGTTCCCATGCTGTTTCGTGCCTTTATATTCTATTTCATATTGATTCGCCCCTAGAAACAGGGACTATCTTTGTAACCGCTGTGCAGTCGTTACTGGCACGCCCTTCTTAGGATTAAAGATGGAGGCAAGTTGTTGGTGGTCAGTCAGCAAGGTGAACTTCTGCCCATGCAGATAATGGTTGAATTTTTTTACTCCCCATACTAGGCTGAGGGCCTCCCTGTCAATCTGGGCATAGTTGCGCTCGGCTGAGGTTAGTGACCGAGACGCAAAGGCCACTGGCCTCTCCAACCCGTCTGGGAATTTGAGCGACAGCACCACTCCAATGCCGTAGGTTGATGCATCACATGCCAAACGAATTGGTAGTGCTGGGTTGAAATGGGCCAACACCTCTTTTGATGTGATCAATTCTTTACACTTCTGGAAAGCTCGTCTACGTTCGTCATCCCACTTCCATGGCACCCCTGTTTGCAGTAGGGTGTTCAGCGGGTGTAGTACCGTAGACAAATTTGGTAAGAACTTGTGGTAATAGTTTACCAGCCCGAGGAACGACCTCAGTTGTGACACATTTTCCGGTGCTGGAGCCTTGATTACTGCCTCAATCTTGTCAGGGGACTTATGTAACCCCTCTTCATCGATGACGTGGCCGCAATACGAGATTTGTTTCTGGAAAAACTTGCACTTGTGGCGATTAGCTCATAGCCCATATTCCTTTAATCTGGCGAGCACCTTCTCCAAGTTAGCGAGGTGATCACCGTCATTTTCGCCCGTGACCAAGATGTCGTCCAAATAACACTGGGTCCCTGGAATCCCTTGCAGGACCTGATCCATCGCCCTTTGCCAGATAGCAGGAGCCGCGGCTACTCCAAACACCAGCCGGTTGTATTGATAGAGACCTTTATGGGTGTTGATCGTAAGGTAATGTTTCGAAGCTTCTTCTACCTCCATTTGCAAGTACGCCTGGGCTAGATCAATTTTGGTGAAGCGTTTACCACCAGATAGTGAGGCGAAAATATCCTCAATTCGTGGCAGTGGATATTGCACCGTGTGAAGGACTGGGTTCACTGTCACCTTAAAATCCCCACAGATGCGGATCTTCTTTGGTTCCTCAGGCGTATTACTCAACGACCTCTTCATTAAAGGGACGATGGGTGTAGCCCACTCGCTCCAGTCCACTTTGACAGTACTCCTGAACGTTCCAACCCTTCCAGCTCTGCTTCAACCGCTGGTCTGATCGCATAAGGCACTGGTCTGGCCTTCAGAAACTTTGGGCTTGCATTATCCTCTATTTTAATTGTTGCTGTTATTCCTTTTAGTGTTCCTAGTCCCTTCTGGAACACTTCTTTTGCGTCAGTTAGCATTTTTGACAGTCGTCCAGGTGTGACGTCGTCATCCTTTTTGGCCTCCACCTTCAGTGCCTGTATGGAATGCCAATCTAAATGTATCTTCTGGATCCACTCACGTCCTAGCAGTGGTGGTCCTCTATCTGGCAATACATATATATCCATTTTAGGTATTTCCTGACCTTTATATGTCACTTTCACCCTTATTTTTCCTTTGGGGTAGACTTTTTGTCCCGTATACGTCTTCAAGACAATCTCTGTAGCTTTCAAGGGTATGTGTGAAAATAGCCGCTTGTAGTCTCTTTGATTTATGACTTTTAGAGCTGACCCTGTGTCCAATTCCATTTCCACTTGGACTCCGTCTATCTTGAGTATAACCCAGATAGTCTGGTGATCCTCTATTTCGGTTACATTATGTAGTTTCAGACAACCCAGCTCCTTGCTTCCGGAGTCTGTGTCACTTTTCTGTTCGTCTGAATCACTGTCCATCACCTGGTGTACCTTTTTGTACTTCTCCTGTGGAGATTTCTTACTGTTGGTTTTCTTCCCAGACCTGCAGACTCTTGCTATGTGTCCTGCTTTCCCACACTGTCTGCACACTTGGTCCTTGAACCAACAATCTTTCTGGTCATGTGTTGTTCTGCCGCAGCGATAGCACTTCCCTGTTCCATAGGTCATTTCGTTGGTGCCGTATTCTTGCGGTCTCCGTTGTATCTCTGCAGCGCCCCTTGCGGCTGCTTCGTGTGATACTACCATATTGAAAGCTTTGTCCAGCGTAAGGTCCTTTTCTGATAGAAGCCGTTTCTGGGTTCCTTCACTATGTAGCCCACACACAAACTTGTCCCTTAACGTGTCTGCTAGTCCTGCTCCAAACTGGCAGTATTTCGATAGCTTGCGCAGTTCCGTTAGGTACTCAGCATTGTTTTCGTCTTTGTGTTGGTTCCTTTTATGGAACTTAAATCGTTCTGCTATCAGTAGTGGTGTGGGGCTTAAGTGGTCCTGTAGGATTTCTACTATGCTTCCAAAATCCTTGTTTACCGGCTTCTCTGGGGTTATTAGATTCTGCAGTAACCCATAAGTTTTTGCACCCATGGAATTTAACAGAACCAGTGCTTTATTAGCATCTGGCACTTCATTCACCCTGTAGTACACCTCAATATGTTCCACATATGTTGCCCAATCTTCGACTTCATTGTCGAACGTAGAGATACTGCCACTCTTCGGCATCCTTGGTTGTGCGTTAACTATCCCCTTCTTCTCCGCTGGCACAAAATGGCGTCTCCCACGCTTTCCTTCCTTCCCGCGCTCGCCCGTCTTCTCCGCTGCGGCTTCGCAAAATGGCGTCTCCCACGCTCTTCCTTCTTCTCCGCGGCTCAATGGCGCCTCCCGCGCTCTCCCTGCTTCTCCACGGCTCAATGGCATCTCCCCTTGCTTCGCCCCGTGGACCCTGATCAGCCCGTGATCCCTGGCTGTGCTCTGCGCGTTCTTCTCTTGATATTTGTCAACGCCGCTCGGTCTAGAACCCGGCTGTTTCTTACCCTCGCTCTCTCCGGTTTTGCAGTATTTTTCCACGACGCCGCTCGGTGATCAACCCCCGGCTGCGCCCTGCTCTCTTCACCCTTTTTCTTACCCCGTCGACGCTGCCCAGCTCTCTCTCTCTGCCGTCGGTCGGCTCCAGCCGCCGCTGCTCGGGAAGGGTCTGCTCAGGACCTGTCGTCGGTACCTTACTGCTCGTTGTGGCTGGGGAACCAAGCCCGGCTCTCCACAGCCTCCCCAGCGAAGTTGGATCTCTGCCTGACTGCTGGGCGGTTGCTTGCGGTCGACGCCCGTGTTCCTGGACTCGACTATTTTTTTGTTTTTTTTTTGTTTAATGTTGCAGGTAGATTCGCATCAACACTCGTCGCCACTGTTAGATCCGTGGTTCAGTGGATAAAGAATTACACGGATGCTGTATATAACAAACAACAGGTCTTTACTGGAGGAGGGTCATCTCTAGACTGGAGTACAGAGGCATGTGCACAGCTTATATACCGGTGTGGTTACTGCCGGTACTACAGTATACAGGAGCTGTAAAAAGTAGTTCTGACTTAAAGCACATACACTACAGGAAGCAGTTCAACAAGGTGCCACAGAATGTTTATAAATATATATGTGAATTGCAAGGTTTGACAAGTACATAAGCACGCACCAGTGTTTCCCATTAACTAGTTAATAATGATGGTGGTATGGTTGCCTTGGAAGGTGGAAGATTTACATATGGTTAGATAGATTAATAAAAGATTCCCCACCAAGATAGTGAGGCTTGGCAGCCTGTACATCCCAGACCCGATATACAGTTATTCCAATTTATTGTCTTGTCATTTTCAATGATATTGTAACACACCATCTGCCTCTTATGTAAAAATACATGCCAGTTAACTGCCAAAGCACTTCCTTCCACAGAATGCAAAACTAAAGTACTTAGCACAATTTTCCTAAATCTAAACAATGTTGTTTTTCTGTTCTGTGCCATTGTATTTATATTTTCTTTACTGTTAATTGCATTGCAATTTGGTTCACAGTTTGGAATATTGCTCAGGCTATGTTTTGCCAGCACAGTTCACTTATCCATACTTTAACCCAGACTGGAAAGCAATGTTGTTGATACTGTGGCCTGATGGTTATTCAGACATCTCTCTAAAGGGAATTGTGCTGCAGAAACACAAGAAGTGAATGTTCCAATTAGTACAGGGAGGGTTGTGCATTTCTCTTTTATTTTTCAAAATCAATATACATGGCACAGCTTCTGTGTATTAATCAACCAGTTTATTTCACTCAGTTCTGAACAACCAAGGAAGATCTCTTCTACAGTGCCCCTCATCCTAATTATATTCACCTGTGTACAAATGATCTACTTAAATCCATTAAATTTAATTAGCTATTTTAATTCAAAGTGTTACAGTATTGAAGAAAATACACAATAAGAAAAATACATAATTAAAAAATTGGGTCACATTTCCATTTGACACTGCAAGCAAATTTACTTGAGTACCCTACCTGGAGAATCTACATTCCTTGTGGATGGCTGGAAATTGCTATTGTTGGGGGATCGTTCACAGTGATATGGGGCTGAATTTTCCAGGGTGGTAGCGGGCGCGATCGTTGGTGGGTTGGGTGGGGACATTGTTATTTTTGACAGCAGGTCAGGAACCCGCTGTCATCTTACTTCCATGCGCCTCCCCCACCCCCCCCCCCCCGACGCATCTGTCATCCTGGAGCTGACCCGACCTGCAGTGGCGGGGGACCCAATTGAGATCATTATCAGGTAGTTGACAGGCACTTAAGAGCCTTTTTCCTCCTACTTTTTAAATTTCCCTGCATGGCCATGGGATTCATGCAGCTTGGGAAGCACGTCTGTCAACCTGAGGCGTGAGTTCCGTGGCCATTGCTCCAGCTGATTACTTGACAGCATGGTAAACAAACCAAAATAAAAACATGTTGATTAGATCAGCTAACAGATTGATGAAGATTCTGTTCTACTTGAAAAGCTACTGGTAAATGTCCATTCAGAAATTCCTGAAGGGATGTAAGTACTACACTGGACGGTGAGGGAAATACATTTTTCACTGGCCATTCTCGGCTGTTGCCTTCCAACTCAACAGTAATTGCAGTGAATTGATCTGCACTATAAAAAATGACATATACTATTTAAATATTTTTTGAGCTGTTTCTGGTCAGGTTTTTCTCCTAGTATACCGTGATTGTCCAGTTACACATTAAATCAAGTCATCAACCGTAACAATTTCATTGTCATCACTTATTCCTTGGGTTCAATTTACTTTCAGTCCCTGAATATGACTAATTTAATTTTTCAGTCTGAGACTTTAGGGTGAATTTCTGCAGAGGTTCTCTCACTTGTCCATTGCTAACTTCAATGGAAGAGCTGCAGAAATCCCAGAAACACATTGTAAGCCCCACTTACACTGTCAGGGATTCCGCAGCTCTTCCACTGAACTTGCATAAGATTGTAAATCCACGCCTTTACAATTACATTTAAAATCTGCTTAATTTTATGTATTACCTATACACACACATCTTTTATTTGTACCAGTTACTAATACAAAAGTCTATAGATTTGAGACTAAAGCACCAATAACTTTCCAATTAATGTACTTTTTTAACTATGTTCTTGATCATATTTGTAGGTGGCGTCATATTACTTAATATATTATTTAAATATTTCTTTGTCACTCATAACTTTTATTATATTATTGTACAGCAAAGAGTCAACACCTACTATGTTAGATTAAACTTAAAATTTAATGTTGCCATGGTCCCTTTAAGGATCCCGGCTTTAAACATATCATGAATGATGTCACCAGACCCGCTCCATCTGATTGGGCCTGGTAACACGCTGGGCGGGCTTAATAGGCCTCATTGAGGTAAGTTCATTTTCTATAGCGAGATGGAGCCAGCAGCGGGGTCATGACCCACCACGGACACCGGCCGCACTGGACCATCTAAGCTAAGGAAAATTCCAGCCATTGTATTTTTTGTATAGAAATATGCTTTGATTGAAAACTTGTTATGAACAGGTATAATTCAATTAAGTAACCACTTGACACAACTGCCTGCTCTGTTCTGCAAAGAACCATTAGAGTCAAAAGGGGGTGTGGTAATCAGGTGACAAGTGGGTTTGTGTCTAGCATCTATTTTGAATCAGCTTCCATGGCAGTGGACTGCCTGTGTGCATTGGATGCTACAGATGATTCACAGTTATATACTTCCTTTGTCCCAACCCAGGCATGCTTTAGCTCATCTGTTGTTCTTGTACCACTAGTAGTATTGGAATCATGGAGACTGTCGTGGCTAGACAAAACCTGGTTATATTACTGACACTGGTTCAGGCTCTGTGTCACCAACTTGGGACTGCTCTTAGTTACGTACTATGTAGAAAAATGATCCTGAAATCGGACTTGAGGAAGCAATATTGAAAATTGGCAATGGCACCAAACTGGGGGAGTTTTGCAAATGGCGATGAGGATTGTGAAGGACTGGAGAACACAGATGGGTTAGCTGGATTGTGAGATCAGTGCAATTCAACATTGAAAAATGTGAAATAATGGCCCAGATATTCCAATCCCTACGGGTGTGTACGCGCTGTGTACCCACCCGTAGGGACATTAGAAATGCCGGTTTCAGGCATGCACAGCGCATGTGCTGAAAACCGGCATTTACGATCTGTCAAGAATGGTCTTGAGTCTTGACAGATCCTCTGGCTGCCCTGGAGAAGGGCCTCTGCGGGCGGATAGTTCCGCTTTTTGGAGACCCTCCGCCTGCAGAAAACCCTTACAATTCTTACGCCTGGTAAAAGCAGGCATAAGGCCTGCTTTTACCAGGATAAGAGTTAAAAAAATGTTTTAAAAAACATTTTTTTATCATTTAAAAATACTTTAAAAAAAGGTAAGTTTATTTTTAGCCCCGTCAAAAACTTTAATTACATTTTTGTTTAAAATACTTAATTTATTGTAATTTCAAGTCATTTTAAAAATGTGATTTCTTAAAAATGTATTTAAAGTTTTACTATGTTTTTTCATTGATCTCCATTCATATATTTGACAGGTCTTCCTGTCAAATGTAAGAAGGGAGATTCCCTTCTGTGATTGGCTCCCCATGGCCCACGTGATCCCAGGGATGCTGTGCACTACCTGCGCCTCTGGGATACGTGGACCCTGCGCACTTCAAGTTTGGTGAGGCCCAGGAGCAGAAACGTGCGTGTCCCGGCAGCCCTCAGGTAAGGGAGCAGATTTTTCCAGATCGCAGGCCTCCGCGGGAGGCCTGCGATCGGATAATACAGGCCAATATATTTTGGAAGTAAGAATATAAATAGGAACACCACCTTAAATAGTGAGATTTTAAATGGAATGCAGGAAGAGAGAGATCTTGGTGTCCAAATAGACAGATCATTAAAAGGTGGCAGTGCAAATAAATAAGGCTATAAAAAGACAACAGAATCCTTGATTTTGTATAGGGCACAAAAGCAAGGAGTTAGTGTTTAACTTGAACAAAGCCTTAGACTGCAGTTGGAGTATTGTGTGAAATTTTTGGGAATTCCATTATAGGAAAGAAACAGAAGCAATAGAAAGGGTGCAGAATATATGGACTCTGAAGTTGTCAGGCATGAGCAGTAACAGTTATGAGGAGAGACTTAAGCAGTTAGGGATTTTTTTCCACTGGAACTCAGAAGGTAAAGATGACTTCAAGGTTATGAAGGGCTTTGATAAGGTAACTATGGATAGATTTTTTCTACTGGCCAGCAAGACAGCAATGAAAGGGCATAAATTTAAAACATGACTGAAAGAATTAATGGGGAGGTTAGAAGAAAGAGTCCCTAAGTACTTTTAAAAAGGAATGAGATTTTCCCTGAAAAAGAGCAATATTAAAGTGTATGGAGTAAGCAGGAGAGTGAGATTAGACTAGATGGTTCACGTGGAAGAAATCATTGGTGCAGACTTAATGGGCCGAGTGGCCTAAACTATGCTGTAACGTTCTATGATTCTATGATGAGAGTTAGTAACGTGTTTCACCTTTTGTTATTTTCATGTATCTAATGATGTGCAAGTTAAATGTTCTGCAATCAAGTGAAATCGGTTGTATTGATCTTCTGCTACTGTTAAATTTTTACTTTCAATAAACCTGATTTGTAATTTATAACCTACATCAAATGGGCTGATAGAGCGTTTATTCTTCCATTAACTGAAGGATGGAAGAACACAAGAGGGCTTGTATCATTTTCATAAACTAATCCCATTAATGAGAATTTGTGTTCCGTCTTGGGCAACTCTGAATAACCAGATTTTGTACAGGTAAAGGCACATTTCAGTTAATAGCGAGTGAGGGCTCACTTACAAGATTGGCCATTGGGGGTGCAGAGCATAAAAGTATCTGGTGATACCTTAAAAATATAACGGCGTGCCCAGGAACATGTTAATGTTTTCAAGGGGTGCCCAGGAACGTTTGCAGAGGATTCCCAGGAATGCATAAATGTTTGTAGAGGATTCCCGGGATTGTGTTAATATTTGCAGGGCATTCCCAGATATTTGCATGAGTATCTTGGAGTGTGGCAATATTTTTTGGAATTCTCCAGAGTTTCAGTATTTCCAGGGTCCCTATGAGTATATCTATATTTGCAGGTGTCCTCCACACACAAAAGATTACCTCAGTTATGGCCTGAATTCATCTGTTTCATCATTTTAAGATGTCGTTTCAGCTGCCTTTCAATAAAAGGATTACCTATCTGTAAAGCTAAGAAGCAAACCACACATGTGAATGCACCAAAATAAGATAATTTCAGATTCATAGTAACATAGAAACATAGAAGATAGGAGCAGGAGTAGGCCATTCGGCCCCTCAAGCCTACTCCGCCATTCAATGAGATCATGGCTGTAGGAATTACTAAGTGGGGTTGGGGTTATTGTCTCTGGCCAGTCAGAAGCCTCTGAGCTGCTCCAGGGACCCCCGTGCAGTTTCAAAGCGTTCCCCTATTCCTGGTTCTGACCGCCGGACTTATTCGGTAGCGATGTAGACAGAAAACGTGACTCGTGGTTGGGTGCAAAACTGACCAGTATTTATTGAAACAAAAAGAAACAAATTGAAAATAAACAATACAGCACACTTATGCTGAAATACAGCACTTTACTTCTCACAGTACACTTTAGTGTCTACTACAGCACTCGTTTGCTTAATAGAACACTGACTTAAATGCAGCACTTTACTTCTTAGTACAACACTGTTACTTAGATACAGCACTTTTAATACAGCTACTTAGTGTTCACTACAGCACCTTTCTGCTTAATGCAACACTGTTACTTAAATAGGGGAGGAGAAAATGGACACAACGAGGGAAAATTGACTAAAATTACAGTTTAACAAGATTCCCCTTAATTCCCACCCTTATACCTATTCTAAGTTGCCTTGTAATGGGCCAGAAAATGTATGCTCACCAATGAATGCCTGTCCCGTGCCCTTGCGGTCTTAGATTCTTCATCACCCTGAAGATAGAGATACCTAAGTGTTTAAAAGTAACTGCTGGTATTCCACTCCCTTGGGCGGGCTCCCAAGTTGTAGAGGGCACAGAGGCGAGGCTGCAGAGAGAGCGAGATGGCTTCTTGAGAAGCTATCTTATACCCCATTTGAATTCCACAGGTTCACTACTCTCTGGGTGAATAAATTCCTTCTCATTACTGTCTTAAATGGCTTATCCCTTATCCTTAGACTGTGACCCCTGGTTCTGGACTCCCCGGCCATTGAGAACATCCTTCCTGCATCTAGTCTGTCAAGTCCTGTTAGAATTTTATAAGTTTCAATGAGATCCCCTCTCATTCTTCTAAACTCCAGCGAGTATAAGCCCAATCGACCCAATCTCTCCTCATACGTCATTCCTGCCATTCCAGGTATCAGTCTGGTGAATCTTCACTGCACTCCCTCCATGGCAAGAACATCCTTCCTCAGATAAGGCGACCAAAACTGCACACAATACTCAAGGTGTGGTCTCAACAAGGCCCTGTACAACTGCAGCAAGACATCCTTGTTCCTGTACTTGAACCCTCTTGCTACAAAGGCCAACATACCATTTGCCTTCTTAACCGCCTGCTGCACCTGCATGCTTACCTTCAGCGACTGGTGCACAAGGACACCCAGGTCTCGTTGCACTTCCCCTTCTCCCAATCTATTGCCATTCAGATAATAATCTGCCTTCCTGTTTTTGCCACCAAAGTGGATAACCTCACATTTATCCACATTATACTGCATCTGCCACGCATCTGCCTAATCACCCAACCTGTCCAAATCATACTGGAGTTTCTCGGCATCTTCCTCACAGCACACACGCCCACCCAGCTTTGTGTTGTCTGCAAACTTGGAGATGTTACATCTAGTTCCCTTGTCCAGATCATTAATATATATTGTGAATAGCTGGGGTCCTAGCACTGATCCCTGCCTGCCACTCAGAAAAAGACCCGTTTATTCCAACTCTTTGCTTCCTGTCTGCCAACCAGTTCTCTATCCAAGTCAATATCTTGCCCCCAATCCCATGAGCCTTAAATTTACACGCTAATCTCTTATGCAGGACCTTATCGAAAGCCTTATGTAAGTCCAAATACACCACATCCACTGGTTCTCCCTTATCTATTTTACCAGTTACATCCTCAAAAAATTCCAGTAGATTAGTCAAGCATGATTTACCTTTTGTAAATCCATGTTGACTTTGTCCGATCCTGTCACTGTTTTCCAAGTGCTCTGCTATTACATCTTTTATAATGGACTCTAGCATTTTCCCCACTACCGATGTCAGGCTTACTGGTCTATAATTCCCCATTTTCTCTCTACCACCTTTTTTTGAATAGTGGGGTAACATTAGCTACCCTCCAATCTATGGGTACTGTTCCAGAGTCTATAGAATTTTGGAAGATGACCAGAAATGCATCTACTATTCCTAGTGCCACTTCCTTGAGTACCCTAGGATGTAGATTATCAGGCCCTGTGGATTTATTGGCCTTCAATCCTGTCAATTTCCCTAACACCATTTCCCTACAAAAACTGATTTCTTTCAGTTCCTCCCTCTCATTAGACCCTTGTTCCCTGACATCTCTGGGAGGTTATTTGTGTCCTCCTTTGTGAAGACAGAACCAAAGTATGTATTTAATTGGTTGCCATTTCTTTGTTCCCCATTATAAATTCCCTGGATCCTGACTGCAAGGGACCAATGCTTAACTTCACCAATCTTTTTCTCTTCACATATCTATAGAAGCTTTTACAGTCAGTTTTTATGTTCCCTGCAAGCTTACTCTCATACTCTTTTTCCCCCCTCTTAATTAATCCCTTTGCCCTCCGTTGCTGAATACTAAACTGCTGCCAATCCTCAGGTTTGCTGCTTTTTCTGGCCAATTTATATGTCCTCTCGTTGGATCTTATGCTATCCCTAATTTCCCTTGTTAGCCACGTTTGATTCATCTGTTTTGTTTTATTTTTATGCCAAACAGGGATGTTTGCCATTGCCTATCCAGCATCAACCCTTTGAATAACATTCCCCAATCAATCCTACCCAACTCGCACCTCATACCATCGTAGTTTCCTTTATTTAAATTTAGGACCCTAGTCTGAGTCAAATACTTCACTCTCCATCTTAATGAAGAGTTCGATCATATTATGATCGCTACGCCCCAAGGGGCCTCGCACAACAAGATTGTTAATTATTCCTTTCTCATTACATAATACAGTCTAAGTTGGCCTGATCTCTGTTATGGGTGTGGTAGTGGACCCAAAAGCAGACAGACAGCCAGAGACCTGAGATGGAGTAAAACTCAAAAGATGCTTTACTAGAAGGCTCTTCAAATACAGGACATACAGAGAATACTTCAAACAAAAGATCAAAGTAGCAATTCAAAGAAACAAAAGCGAGTATACCAAACGCAGGACAAGGACTATAAACTAACCTGTGAATTGCAGGCATGAGAACTCAAGACTGAGTGACTGGGGCTGGAAATAGTCAGCTTAAATAACAGGCCTGATTACTCTGATGAGACAATTACTCCAATGAGACACAGGTGAGGAGAGAGGTACAGAGACATGGCAGCAGTGAACTGAGGCATCCTAAACCGCCCTCTGGCGGCCAGCAGAGGAACGTGTAACTGGGACCCTGACAGTACCCCCCCCCCCCCCCCCAGGGACGGCACCTGATGTACCCACAGTAGCCTCTGGCTGGCGCCGGCGGAACTCCCGGATAAGCCCAGGATCCAGGATGTCCCGAGCCGGAACCCAGGAGTGCTCCTCGGGGCCGTAACCATCCCAATCCACCAAATACTGGAGTCCCCCTCAGACCCGGTGGGAGCGAAGGAGACAGCGGACAGTGTAGGCGGGCTGGCCCCCTACTAGTCGAGGGGCTGGAGGTGGTCTGGTGGCTGGAGATAGGGGACTGGTCCGCACAGGTTTGAGACGGGAGACATGGAAGGATGGATGGATCCTCATGGATCGAGGCAACAGGAGACGGTAGGTAACTGGGTTTATCTTCCGGAGTATCTTGAATGGACCGACGAAGCGAGGAGCCAGTTTGCAGGACTCGACCCGCAGGGGAAGGTCCCGGGTGGAGAGACACACCATCTGCCCGGGCCGGAGCAAAGGGGCAGGATTGCGTCGTTGGTTGGCCTGGATCCTCTGTCGACGTGATGCCAATTGCAGTGCAGAACGGGCCTTTCTCCAGGTCCTCCGGCAGCGCCGGACGAACGACTCCACCGACAGTACCCCCACCTCAGGCTCCTGCTCCGGGAACAACGGAGGTCGGTAACCGAACTGACACTCGAACGGTGACATCCCAATGGAGGAGTTCTGTAATGTGTTGTGAGCGTATTCCGCCCAAATGAGGTGTTTCCTCCAAGTAGAGGGGTTGGAGAAGGCGAGGCAACGCAGAGTCGTCTCCAGGTCCTGATTCACCCTCTCGGTCTGCCCATTGGACTGGGGACGATAACCCGAGGAGAGGCTGACCGCCGCACCCAGGAGACGACAGAAAGCCTTCCAGAACCGGAAGGAGAACTGGGGACCACGGTCTGACACTATGTCTAGGGGGAGGCCGTGTAGGCGGAAGACGTGCTGCGCCATGAGTTCCGCGGTTTCTCAGGTGGAAGGGAGCCTGGGCAGGGGGACGAAGTGGCAGGCTTTGGAGAACCGGTCGACAACAACTAGGATGGCAGTGTTACCCTGGGACGGTGGCAGACCGGTGACAAAGTCCAGGGAAAGGTGGGACCAAGGACGGTTCGGAATGGGGAGTGGGTGAAGGAGGCATGTGGTCGTGTCCTGGGGTTCTTCTGCTGGGCACAGGTGCTGCAAGCTAAGACAAATGACCGGACATCCCTCTCAATTGACGGCCACCAGAACCTCCTGCAGATAAACTCGAGCGTCCGGGCGACCCCTGGATGCCCAGTCAGCCGGGACGAATGCCCCCACTGCAGGACTTGGGATCGGACTGTCGTGGGAACAAACAGTCGATTCGGGGGTCCGCCGCCTGGATCGGCCTCCCGCCATTGTGCCTCTTGAACGGTGGTGTCGATGCCCCAGCGAACCGGAGCCAAAATCCTGGAGCTCGGAAGGATGGGTGTCGGGGTTTCGCTTATGTCCGGGGGGTTGAATTGTCAGGAGAGCGCGTCAGCTTTCAGGTTTTTGGACCCGGGGCGGTAAGAGAGGATGAAGTTGAACCGAGTGAAGAAGAGCGCCCACCGGGCCTGGCGAGAATTGAGGCGTTTGGCGTCCTGGATGTAGGCGAGGTTCTTGTGGTCGGTCCAGACCACGAATGGGTGTTTGGCCCCCTCTAGCCAGTGCCTCCATTCCTCCAACGCCAACTTGACAGCAAGCAGTTCTCTGTTCCCGATGTCATAGTTGCGCTCAGCAGGCAAGAGCCGCCTGGAGAAGAAGGCGCACGGGTGGAGTTTCTGGTCTGTGATGGAACGTTGGGACAGGATGGCCCCCACACCAATGTCAGAGGCGTCCACCGCGACCATGAAGGGGAAAGAGGCATCGGGGAGGACCAGAACGGGAGCCGTGGTGAAGCGCCGGTGGAGTTCTTTGAATGCTTTCTCCTCCACGGTTAACCAGTAAAAACGGGTGGATGTTGTCTTGGTTAAAGCCGAGAGGGGTGCCGCTATGGAGCTGAAGTTTCAGATGAACCTTCTGTAGAAGTTGGCGAAGCCGAGGAAGCGTTAGACCTGTTTGACTGAAGTGGGTGTTGGCCACTCCCGGATGGCCTGGGTCTTGTCTGGGTCTATCTGGATGCTGCCATTGGTGATAACGAAGCCCAGGAAGGAGACAGTGGGGACATGGAACTCACATTTTTCGAGTTTGACGTACAGGTGGTTTTTAAGAAGCCGGTGCAGTACCTCTCGGACGTGCTGAACATGTTCTTGGGGGCAGCTCGAAAAGATGAGAATGTCGTCGAGGTAGACAAAGACGAACCAGTTAAGCAGATCATGGAGAACGTCATTAATCAGGGCTTGAAAGACTGCGGGTGCGTTGGCCAGACCGAATGGCATTACTAAGTACTCATAATGGCCAGTAGGGGTGTTGAAAGCTGTTTTCCACTCGTCTCCCTCCCTTATGCGGACCAGATTGTAGGCATTGCGAAGATCCAGCTTGGTAAAGGTCGTGGCCCCCTGCAGGAGCTCGAACGCCGTGGACATAAGAGGAAGGGGGTAGCGGTTCTTCACTGTGATCCGGTTGAGGCCGCGGTAATCAATGCATGGGCGGAGACCCCCATCCTTTTTTCCCACAAAGAAGAAGCCTGCCCCGGCAGGAGAGGTGGAAGGACGGATGGCGCCAGTGGCGAGGGCATCATGGATATACCCCTCCATGGCAGCGGTCTCGGGAGCAGAGAGAGAAAAGAGGCGACCCCGAGGAGGACAAGTGCCGGGTAGCAGGTCGATGGCACAGTCATACGGGCGGTGAGGAGGAAGGGAGACGGCCCATTTACTGAAGACCTCTATAAGGTCGGTATAGACAGGTGGAACTCGAGAAGGATCAGGGGAAACTGAAAGCTCGGGAGGCTCGAGAAGTGGCGCCGAGAACAGGCAGGTGGCATGGCAGGTAGGACCCCATTCCATGAGCGCCCCGGTAAACCAGTTGATAAGTGGATTATGGAGAGCCAACCAGGGAAAGCCCAGGACCAGAGGAAACTCGGGAGAATGAATGAGGTGGAACTGGATTGTCTCTTGGTGGTGCTTCTCCACACATAGCCGCAGGGGGGCGGTAATTCGGCTGACGTTACCAGAGCCAAGGGGTCTACCATCAAGGGCAGTAATTGTAAGAGGATGGTCGAGGTCGACCGTCGGGATCTTGAGCTGTCTAGCAAAGTTGATATCCATGAAATTCCCTACCGCTCTGGAATCCACGAAAGCACGGAGGGTGTGTTGCTGATTACCCCAGGAGAGAAAAGAGTAGAGACGGACACCGGAAGAAGCGGAGTCGGAGTGGTGTTTTGACTCGTCACAGTTCTCCCGCTCCTGGATGAGTCCTGGCTTTTAAACCGCCCACCGCGTAACACCTGCGGCCTATCCACCCTCAAGGTCCCGCCACCTTCCCTGTTCGCTAACCTCACCCCTGACTGCAAACCCGTCGCTACCAAGAGCAGGCGGTACAGCGCCGGGGACAGAGCTTTCATTAGCTCTGAGGTGCAGTGTCTCCTGAAGGAGGGCATCAGCGAGGGGAGCACCAGCCCCTGGCGTGCCCAGGTCGTGGTCGTTAAGACCGGCAATAAAAACCACCTGGTCATCGACTACAGCCAGACCATAAACAGGTACACCCAGCTGGACGCATACCCCCTTCCCCGCATATCTGATATGGTCAATCAGATTGCGCAGTACCGGGTATTCTCCACCATCGACCTTAAGTCGGCCTATCACCAACTCCCTATCCGCCCTGAGGACCGCCAGTATACAGCCTTCGAGGCGAACGGCCGCCTCTACCACTTCCTTAGGGTTCCCTTCGGCGTCACCAACGGGGTTTCGGTCTTCCAAAGGGAGATGGACCGGATGGTTGACCAGAACGGGCTGCACGCCACGTTCCCCTATCTAGATAACGTCACCATCTGCGGCCGCGACCGGCAGGACCACGATGTTAATCTGGAGAGATTCCTCCGTACGGCCCAACGGCTGAACCTCACCTACAGTAAGGATAAATGTGTGTTTAACACCTCGCGCCTTGCCATCCTCGGCTGTGTAGTAGAGAACGGAGTCATCGGCCCCGACCCCGAAAGAATGCGCCCCCTCATGGAGCTACCCCTCCCCCACTGTCCAAAGGCACTGAAGAGAACCCTGGGGCTCTTCGCCTACTATGCCCAATGGGTGCCCAATTATGCGGACAAAGCCAGGCCCCTCATGAAGTCCACATCCTTCCCCCTTACGGAGGAAGCGTGCGCAGCCTTCTCCCTCATTAAGGGAGACATTGCCAAGGCCACAATGCACACAGTGGATGAGTCCATCCCCTTCCAAGTCGAGAGCGATGCATCCGACTTCGCCCTAGCCGCCACCCTTAACCAGGAGGGGAGACCGGTGGCCTTCTTCTCAAGGACCCTACAGGGCCCTGAGATCCGACACTCGTCGGTCGAGAAGGAGGCCCAGGCGATTGTGGAGGCGGTACGACACTGGAGGCACTACCTGGCAGGCAAACGATTTACCCTCCTTACCGACCAACGTTCGGTCGCTTTTATGTTTAATAACAAGCTGAGGGGCAAAATCAAGAATGACAAGATCTTGAGGTGGAGAATCGAGCTCTCCACCTATGATTATGATATCTTGTACTGGCCAGGTAAGCTGAACGAACCCCCCGATGCTCTGTCACGAATTACATGCGCCAGCGCGCAAAGTGATAGACTTCAGACCCTCCACAACGACCTCTGCCACCCCGGGGTCACCAGACTATACCACTTCATTAAGGCCCGCAACCTGCCCTACTCCATCGAGGAGGTCAGGACCATGACCAGGAACTGCCAGACCTGTGCCGAGTGCAAACCGCACTTCTTTAGGCCGGACAGAGCAAGCCTGATCAAGGCCACCCGCCCCTTCGAGCGCCTGAGCATCGACTTTAAGGGGCCCCTCCCGTCCTCTGACCGTAATGTGTACTTCCTCAACATTGTTGATGAGTACTCCCGTTTCCCCTTTGCCTTCCCCTGCCCAGACATGACCAGTACCACGGTCATTAAATGCCTGAACGACCTCTTCGCCTTGTTCGGGTTCCCAAACTATATACATAGTGACCGGGGCTCCTCCTTCATGAGCGAGGAACTCCGTCAGTTCCTACTAGCGAGAGGTATTGCTGCAAGCAGGACCACCAGCTACAACCCCCGAGGGAACGGCCAGGTGGAAAGAGAGAACGCGACGGTATGGAAGGCCGTCCTCTTAGCCTTAAAGTCTAAGGGCCTCCCAACCTCCCGCTGGCAGGAAGTCCTCCCGGCAGCGCTGCATTCCACCCGGTCACTACTTTGCACTGCCATCAACGCCACCCCCCATGAACGAATGTTTGCTTTCCCCAGGAAGTCGACTACGGGAACCACGCTACCAACCTGGCTGACCTCTCCGGGGCCCGTCTTGCTGCGAAAGCACGTGAGGGCCCATAAAACGGACCCCCTGGTCGAGAGGGTGGACCTCCTGCACGCCAACCCCCAGTACGCCTATGTGGCATACCCAGACGGGCGGGAGGACACAGTCTCCTTACGAGACCTCGCACCCTCGGGCACTCCGGAGACACCACCTTCACCCCCCCCCACCACCCCCCCAATTCCAGCCCAGGTAGACGGCATGCCGGAACCCCACGAGCCTTCGCCGACCACGCAGACACCAGCATTAACAGCGGATAATGCAACACCGCCGCTGCGACGATCAGAAAGGCTTACGAGGCCTCCGGACAGACTGACATACCAGAACTGGTAGTACACTTCACCCCGCCGGACTCAAATCTAAACAAGGGGTGAATGTGGTAAACCACTTTTATCGTTCACTATCGTTACACTATAGTTATCACTGTTATATCGTTACTCTATGGTTATCACTGTTCACACTGTTGTATCACTATACGAGGTCGCCTCTTGTCATGCTGCTATACCTGGGCTGACCACTGCTGACTCCGCCCATGACTCCACCTACCTGCCCAGGTATAAAGGTAGTCGACTGGCTGGCATTCCTCCTTGTTGTATCCGATCACCCACGAGGGTGGGCTCTGTTATTTAGCCAATAAAAACCTATAGTTACTTTCTTAACTCGTCGCTTTTCATTGGATGAATTGATAGGTCTATCACCCGCCAACTCGGGACAGGAATCGCGGAAGTGACCGAATCCCCCGCAGTAAAGGCAGCGACTCTCGCACATTTGTCGCTCTCATTCAGATTGGGAGAGTCAAGTTCTGCCCAGCTGCATGGGCTCCTCCGCGGCGGTAGGTGACATTGGGCTCAGGGGTGCGAGGAACGGACAGCGGCGTTCTCTTCGCCGCCCGCGGAGTCGATTGTCAATCCGAATGGCCACATCGATAAGAGCCTCGAGATCATTGGTAGATCTGCGAGAGGCCAGTTCATCTTTGACCTCCTCCGAAAGTCCGTGAAATAAAATGGCGATGAGTGCCTCCGTATTCCAAAGACTTTCAGTGGCGAGAGTACGGAATTCTATGGCGTAGTCCGATACACTATAATTCCCCTGATGGAGATGGAGCAGTCTATTGGCCGCCTCTCGCCCGCTAACTGGATGGTCGAAGACTCGCCTCATCTCCTCGGTGAACATCCAACAGTTGGAGCATGCAGGGGTTTGTCGCTCCCACATGGTCGTGGCCCAAGTGAGGGCTCTCCCGGTGAGCAGGGAGATGATGTAGGTGACCCTAGAGCGATCAGAGGGGAATCTGGAAGGCTGGAGCTCGAATGCCAGGGAACACTGTATGAGGAAGCCGCGACACTTGCCCGGGTGACTGTCGTAGCGTTCGGGAGCTGGAAGGTCTGGATCCTTGTCTTGTCGAGGATTAGAGGCTGGAGGTTTTGTGGAACCCGACTGCTGGCCGTGCCCGACAGCCTCGGTTAGGGAATGCAGGCTGTCACGAATCTCCCGCAGCAGTTGGTCATGCCTCCCGACCGTGGCTCTCTGGCTCATCAGGACAGAGTGCAGTTGATTTATCTCCTCCCTTGGTTGGCTGGTTTCTGCTGGGTCCATGTTGATGACTCAGTCTTGCTGTTACGGGTGTGGTAGTGGACCCAAATGCAGACAGACAGCCAGAGACCTGAGATGGAGTAAAACTCAAAAGATGCTTTACTAGAAGGCTCTTCAAATATAGGACGTACAGAGAATACTTCAAACAAAAGATCAAAGTAGCAATTCAAAGAAACAAAAGCGAGTATACCAAACACAGGACAAGGACTATAAACTAACCTGTGACTTGCAGGCATGAAAACTCAAGACTGAGTGACTGGGGCTGGAAATAGTCAGCTTAAATAACAGGCCTGATTACTCTGATGAGACAATTACTCTAATGAGGCACAGGGGAGGAGAGAGGTACAGAGACATGGCAGCAGTGTACTGAGGCATCCTAAACCACCCTCTGGCGGCCAGCAGAGGAACGTGTAGCTGGGACCCTGACAATCTCTAGTTGGTTCCTCGACATATTGGTCCAGGAAACCATCCCGTATACACTCCAGGAATTCCTCCTCCACAGTATTATTACTAATTTGGTTAGCCCAATTTATATGTGGATTAAAGTCACCCATGATAACTGCTATGCCCTTCTTGCACGCGTCTCTAATTTCCCATTTAATGCCATCCGCAACCTCTGCATTACTGTTTGGGGGTCTGTATACAACTCCCACTAACGTTTTCTGTCCCTTGGTATTTCTCAGCTCTACCCATACAGATTCTACATCATCAGAGCTAATATCCTTCCTTGCAATTGTGTTAATCTCCTCTTTAACCAGCAATTCTACCCCACCGCTTTTTCCTTTTTGCCTGTCTTTCCTGAATATTGTATACCCCTGGATGTTGAGTTCCCAGCCCTGGTCACCCTGGAGCCATGTTTCCGTAATCCCAATCATATCATATCCGTTTACATCTATTTGCGCAGCTAATTCATCCACCTTATTACGAATGCTCCTCGCATTAAGACACAATGCCTTCAGGCTTGTTTTTTTAACACTCTTAGACCTTTTAGAATTATTATTTACTGTGGCCATGTTTGATTTAAACCATGGATTACTCTGACTGCCACTTTTGCTTTTCTCCTTCCTGTCTTTGCTTCTATCCTTATTTCCCTTTCCTCTGTCCCCCTGCACAGGTTCCCAGCCCCCTGCCATTTTAGTTTAAACCCTCCCCCACAGCACTAGCAAACACTCCCCCTAGGACATTGGTCCCAGTCCTGCCCAGGTGCAAACCATCCATTTTGTACTGGTCCCACCTCCCCCAGAACCGGTTCCAATGTCCCAGGAATTTGAATCCTTCCCCCTTGCACCATTCCTCTAGCCATGTATTCATCTGAAATATCCTTCTATTTCTACTCTGACTAGCACGTGGCACTGGTAGCAATCCTGAGATTACTACCTTTGAGGTCCTATTTTTAAATTTACCTCCTAACTCCCTATATTCAGTTTTTAGGACCTCATCCCGGTTTTTACCTATATCGCTGGTACCTATACGTACCATGACAACTGGCTGTTCAACCTCCCCTTCCAAAATGCTCATTTAAGAAATAACTGAAAGTTGGCAGATCTAAATAATTTGTGCCTTCAAGCTCGATAACCATTTCTCTATAAGTACTACATTGAATTTCCCTTAGTTTCTCACATTTATGCCTGTACGCTTCAGGCATTAAATTATAAGCCCTGAGAACAACATGCTTTACAGTATCATAGTCATGAGATTACCACGAGAAAATGCTGCAAGCACCTTTCCAATTAGTGACATTGTGATTCGGCTGGTCTGTTCATTTTTGTCCCACTTGTGGTGACTAGCTAAGATTTCAAATGTGCAGATAAAACTATCGGTATCAACCCCCTCTTTAAAGTTTGGAATCTGATTACCTTGACTCCACTTACTGGACTTGTTGCTGATCCCTGTTTACCTGCTAGTTTAAAAGCATGGCAATGCCCTTTCTCCCTCTTCCCAGTCTGATCCTGACGCAGTCTCTTCTGTTTGCCGGCCCTCATGCTGTGCTGGTTTTCCTTCACATTGGCCTCCTATTCTTCCTATGTACAACAACAACAGCAACAAGTATGTATATAGCACTTTTACCATGGTAAAACGTCCCAAGGTGCTTCACAGGAGCAATATCAATTAACATTTTTGTCACCGAGCCACATGAGGAGGTATTAGGGCAGATGACCAATAGCTTGGTCAAAGAGGTAGGTTTAAAGGAACATCTTAAGGGAGGAAAGAGAGATAGAGAGGTGGAGAGGTTTATGGAGGGAATTCCAGAGCTTAAGGCCTAGGCAGCTGAAGGCATGGCTTCCAATGGTGGAATGATTAAAATTGGGGATGCTCAAAAGGCCAGAATTGGAGGAACACAGATATCTCGGAAGGTTGTAGGGCTGAAGGAGATTACAGAGATAGGGAGGGTCGAGGCCATTGGAGAGATTTGAAAACATGGATGAGGATTTTAGAATCAAGGCGTTGCTTAACCGGGAGCCAATGTAGGTCAGCGAGCACAAGGGTGATGGGTGAACGGGACTTGGTGCGAGTTAGGACATAAGCAGCAGAGTTTTGGATGACCTCAAGTTTATGGAGGGTAGAAAGTGGGAGGTCAGCCAGGAGTGCGTTGGAATAGTCAAATCTAGAGGCAACAAAGGCATGAATGAGGGTTTCAGCAGCAGATGAGCTGAGGCAGGGGCGGAGTCGTGTGATGTTATGGAGGTGGAAAAAGGCCGTCTTAGTTATGCTGTGGATATGCAGTCGGAGCTCATCTCGGGGTCAGATATGACACCAAGGTTGTAAACAGTTTGGCTCAGCCTCAGACAGTTTTCAGGGAGAGGGATGGAGTCGGTGGCTAGGAAACGGAGTTTGTGGCGGGGACCGAAGAGAATGGCTTCAGTCTTCCTAATATTTAGTTGGGGGAAATTTCTGCTCATCCAGAACTGGATGTCGGGCAAGCAGAGTGCAACTTTAGAGAGAGGTGGTGGTAAGGCAGAGCTGGGTGTCTTCAGCGTGCATGGAACCTGATGCTGCTTATGTTCGTTGTCTAGTTGAAGCTCTCACTCTCTCAACTGAAGCTCTTGCTCCTTCAGTAAAATTCTTTATCTCTCTTTTTCTTTAACCACCAATTGCATCATTTCAATTTTTGTCTCTTTTGATTTGGCTGCGGTTCTGGTCAGCCTCTAATCCTAACCAGCTCAGGGCTTCAGATGAGCAAGTTTTCTCTTGCTCGGCCAGGTTTCATCCCTAGCTGTGTAACTCACTGCCCTTGTGTTCTTTTATCCATTTTCCCCTCTCTTCCCAGTCAGTGGGAGGGCCGACCCCCGTCTCCGTCCCAATCAGTGATTACCCTAGTTGCCTGACAAATAACTGGCCACCTCTCTTCCCACCTTCGTGTGCAGGTTTAAAGAAAACACCTGCTATTCTCAAAATGAATAGGGGCCATCTGTTCTATCCTGTGACTACCAGGATTGTAGAAGGTGAATTAGATGGATTGTGGTATTTTTTTATCCAGCAATTGCTATGTTCCTATGTTCCATCTGGTTTAATGGGCCTGGAATGAGACAAATGACTCTCAGTGTACGAGGTTGAAATAGACTGTGAGCTGCGATATTCCACAAACTGGCTTTATTGTACATGCTGAATGCCTGCCGCCTGTGGCATTTTTTTTTTAACTGTGCAAAATCATTTTTTTGGTAATGTAATTGGATTGGGCCCAAAAATGGTCGCGGGGAGCGCGCTCTTCCTGCGCTCATTCAAAGTGGTGCAGGCAGCACCCAAAATTCATGCTGCCTGCTCATTTACATGATTGGAGTGCTGAGCACTGTTGGCTGGCTTAGGAAACAACGGTGGGGAGCGAGGGGGAGCAAATATCAGGTGCAGTCTACTGGCCAATAAGATTTTGCCTAGGCTCTCTGCACTTCTTAAAGAGGAGTTGCTTTGTTGCAGAATGTAAGGGGTTCTTAGAGATCGCAGAGGTCTCTCTCTCTCTCTCTTGCACAGTAAGCTTTTGAGTGGTTCGACCCACTCCCCCTTAGATTCTATACACTGCACTCTGAAGCAGGAACTACAATGCAGAGAAAACTCTATAGACCAGGTTTAATGAAAATGAAATGAAACTTTATTGCATAAAGGAACAAATCAAACTGCGAGCCAGTAAGGTACATGGGAGGGAAAAACAAATCATAATACAATACTGGCTAAGATATATACAGGCATATTATACTTTACAAAAGTCATCACGAAATGGGGAAACACACGGAACATCGAGGGACAACTCATTGTTAAAATTACCCCTTAAATGCCCACCCCCTAAGCCTATCTAGATCAGATTGTGAGGGGCCAGAAACATGCCCACCAATCCAGTTGGAAAGTATAGAGTTTTGAAAAAAAAGGTCTGCGTTTTGATCCTTTCAGGCGCCCTGTCTCCACGTGGTCAGCGGAACGCAGCGGGCTGCGACTCTCTCTCTTCTTCCTCGAGGTGAAGGTCACGGACAGGCTGGATGCTGGCAGGCCTGAACGGCGGCGTGGACGGAAACCACTTATTTGATCATGGTCAAATAGGTTTCTTCGCAGAGCCCAGCTGGTTTATCATTTTCAGATAGGTTTCTTCTGAAGGGCTGCTGTCCTTCGTCTCCTCAACGGCCCGGGGTTTGTCGATGATCTCCTGATGGTTACCCCAGGGCGGGACGCAGACTCAAATCACCTTTTTGGCTGGTCTCCGGATCGACGTTCCTCCACGGCTCTCGAAAGAGCAAGCTAGCTCAAAAGCTACCAGCTACAGGCTCCAGGCTGAAAAAGCTGCAAAAGCTCCCGATGGCTACCCCGGGACTCCAGTTATATTTTTCCGTGGAAGCCCCTATCTCCTGCCAAATCAAGGTTAGTCTTTGTTTAACTTTTGGCGGGCTTGTAGCACAGCGGGGTAGTTATTATGTTTTAAATTACTTTGGGATGGCCGGTAACGGCCATCTCTAGTCTGGAATGACCCTGTATTGTTTTTAATGTCCTTCTGATGTCTTAAATGGTTCTTGATGTTCCCCCTATGAATATGAAACTGTTTTCCTTTGTCTGGGTAAACATTTAGATGGCCTTTATCTACAGGCCGATCTGACTGGATCTGCATCCAATCCATATGTATGTGGTTCTGTCTGGTTTCGGTTTCCCTGAAACTGCCTTCCAGAACCTACTGTGGGCTGAATCCACAAAAAGCTGTCTGGGGACTGCAGGAACCATTTTAAAGTGTCCCAAAAGCTGGTCACGGAGTCTGGTGGCCATTTTGTGTGCCCCTTTTCCTGGGCTTCTTTTAAAACAGTCTTTAAAATTAAGGTCTCTTCTGCCAATAGACCCTTATAGGACAATGTTCAATTTTGCAAATCTTACCGTCCCCCCTGATGATACTATAACTTGCTTGAAGTATCATAATTCTGGATGAGCAAAATTTTCTGACTCTCCATAATCAAACCATCCCCTGTATTTACCTATCTACGACCCCACGACACATGCATTTCCCATTTCAGAAAACCCGCAGTGTACATTAAACATCTATAGATGGCAATACATTGGAATTAAAATCTGACACACACATTTCCAGGCGTGGAGGGGGGCCTAATACCCCTACACCACCTGGTTTATAGATATTCTCTTTTATTAATAGCAACACATATAATAACACTTCAATAAAAATACCATAAAGAAAGAAAAATACACACAAAATCATACATGAATACTATCAAAAATAGAGGAGGGAGGGAAACTTTAATTTTATACATAGCAGCAAAAATCTAAATGGGTGTCTCCTCTTCTACCCGCACATAATGCTCTCTCCATTCTCCTCTGTTCTCATACTTCTGGACACGCTTGTCCCTCTTACAATGTACAAACAGTAAATAAATCACAATAAAAACCTGACACACTACAAGGATGTGGGAGGCTATCCTAATCCAAGAAGGGACTTCTATATTAGTGAACAGGTCCCACCACTGTGGGGTCACTATATCCAATATGTCTGCCCCTATTTCTAACGTCTTCTGCTCCAGCGTGTAAAATGTTTCTGTGAAACGGCAACAGCTTTTAGTATCTTGGTGAGGTGTTCAGGGAGAGGGGGAATGATATACCCAAAATGTGCAACGAATCGTTGCAGATCGGTGAAATTTTCTTTGACAGTGATGTGAACAGTGGAAGGTTCAGGAATGGGGACAATTCGCTCTTGGGCCACTTGAACTTCTGCCTTGGGTTTGAAGCAGAAACTGCTGTCACTGACCGGACACCAGTCGTGCTGTCCATGTTGGTAGTGGGGCGCTGCAGTGGTGACACAGTATGTCCCACCTCCTATATATGCCACCTGCGGGGGCACATGGCCTTGTGCCATTGCCTCCATGGTGCAATTTATAGGCTTCGCGCCAGCAGTTCTGAACCCGCACTGTGGTTTCGAATAGGCATTCAAGTGCTGGGGACACAGGATGATGTGTGCTCCCCGGCTCCGGCACCCCGAGAGGTCGGTAACCGTCATTGCATGCTCCCATCGAATGACGTACGGTGGGACCGCTGTGTAGCGAATGTCTGCACCCCCTTGAATGACTCCAATGTTCTCCACCCTGTATACCGGGGCGGGTTTAGCTGTTTTTCCCATTACCGGCATTCTTACTACTATACCCATAATGGTATGGTTAGACCTCCCACAGTCCACTGGGACTGGGTAGGCCTCTGAAGCTAGTCTGAGCTGGCATGGACTCAATGTGTTCTCAAAAGGGTGGAGGGCTGCGAGGTGCTTATTGCTGAACCAGGAGGGGACCAAACCTTGTTTTAAATCCTCCAGATTACTGCGGCCCTCGCCCAGTAACCACGCCCCATACAGCACGCACGCTTCGTTCTGCGCAGCCTGATCTGACGCATTCCGATCCTCCCTGATGAGAGCATTTACCATTTTTGCGTGTTTCTCCAGCTCAGCTATCATTTCTTTTAAGTGTAGTGTCATGGCCTGGTCCTCATGTAACTCAGAACCCACTACCTTATTCTCGTCCATCAGTATCTTAACCGCCCTTTTAAATCATTAATCTGGGTCTGCAGCTCCACGTCATCCAGAGTGTTGATGACGGAAGTCCCTGTGTTAAAGGCTGTAAAAATATCATTTACTGTACCCCTTCTTTGTCTCCCTACCCTGTCCAAGACCTCATGTGGTGTGGTGTACAGTCCGGCTCTGTCAACATCGGCAAAGTCGAACTCATAAAACTGTCTGAACATGTTTGTTAACAGGACCTGGTACAATTGCTCCGTTTCCTTGGGGCACCACTCTGGCAATCGCACCTCGGTGAGGTTTAAAATCACCGAGACCACCGCGTAGTGCACCCCTTGGTACAGCACCTGATGTGTGGGCACTAATACCAATCCGTTCCCGGGTCCCTTGGTAGCGGTGGGGCACCCTTCCTTGCGGGCTTTGGCTACCGGAATCGTGGGCAGGGGCTTGCGGGGGTGGGTGATGAGTTCAGTGGCATTCACCAGGATCTGAGAGTATGGGACTCCGCATGCCCGTGTGTTGACGTCCCACCTCATCCCTTTCCCAGCATCCTGCCACTGTCTTTGGAAAAAGATGGAGACGCCTGTGGGGCAAACGCGTTCTGAATCCCACATACAGATGTAAATCCCCTCATCTGGTTCCCACCATTTGTCCCAACAGACACTCAACCCCCCATGAGTCCCCATAATAGTCCGATGGGTATTGTTACCCAGTCTCTCCCACTCGACCGTGGAGCTCTTCATGGTCTTACTCAGCTTCCGCAGCCACCACCATCGGTCCAAAGGAACATGTCCAGTGCAGACCAACCAAATCTTCTTCCCGACGGTAACGCTGACTCTGGGTGCGATGATCCTCACCCTGGAACACATTAGAGAAATCTCTCTGTATGCAAATCCCGACTGGCTGGAGTATTCCGTCGAGTTCGACCCCAGCCATCCTGGCCACCTCCCTTCGTGGAAGTAGGTGGCTGTCTCCTCAACTTCACGTGCGCCCGACCCATCCGTCGCGATGGGGGCTTTGTCCCCGGAACACCCATAAACTATGGAGTCCTTGGTGTAGCCCCGATAGGCCCAGCTACACCCGATCACCGCGAGCGCGATGAGCATCTTTTCCATGGTACCTTTGGTTCCTGCAACAGATTAAAGGATACAGCCAGGCTCCTGAGAGATTCTGGCCTAGGTGAAGGCATGATCGGGTCTTTCGACCTCGATTCAAAACAAACACACATGCTGGGCAGATTCCAAAACTACTACTTATACATACTATCGCCTTAAAATTACACACCTTAAACTTAAACTTAAACTTAACTAAACTTATGTACAGCGCCGCCCGTCCCCGTGCGGCCTACCTAATCCCTGTTTGGACTGCAGCTCACCGCTCCCTGTGGCGGGGTTGCACTGACCTGTAGCTTGGGTCCCCCGCAGCTTTTTGCTGCCAATTGGGGACTGCGTTTTTCCAGGGGTTTCCCAAGTCGGTGTCTGCTGACTAGGGGAAATCTGGCCAGGTTTTTCTTGGCTGAGGTGTCCGAGACGACCTGCGAAGGGGTGTCTTGGGCGAGGCTCCCTTAGCGAGTGGACCTGTGGTTGGGACTTTAGCCCTCACAGCCCGTGACTCCACCACAACTGTCGGCTTCGGCTCCCTTCCCTCAGGCTCCGCCCCTTTGGGATTTGGGTCTGTGGCAGACGACTTCTCCCTACCTGTCCCTACAGGTGGAGAATCTCCGCCCCCAAGTTCTACCTCCCCTAAGCTTGAGCCGAGGGCGGGACCTCCGTCCTCTGACTCCACCTCCTCCAGAATTGTGTCAGGGGTGGGGCCTGGCTGTTCGGGCTCCCCCCCGATGGCGTTCGGATCAGGGGGAGGGCCCTGGTCTTCGGGCTCTTCCCCGTCCGAGTCCCAGGCCAATGGGGAAACCTCCCAGGTGGGCCGGATAGCTCCTCCCCTCAAGCAGGCTGCGGTTCCAGCCTGTGTGGTCTGCGACTCATCGCGCGCCTCAGGCTGAGGATTTCTACCCTCAGACCTGGCTTCAGTTGTTGGCGCTTCTGCACCCGGCTTAAACAGTTTGCACTGAGTGATGTGAAACCATTTAGTGCGCCGGGGAAACTCCACTACGGTGGTGGCGGGGACCGGTGGCTCTTGCACCGATTTCCATCTAGCCCCTTCTATGGCTCTCTCTCCAGCGCGGATGGTCAGACCTAGGAATTTTACTTCCCGCCGACCGTTCCGTGCCTTCTTTGGTTTCACCTTGAAACCCCCTTTTCCTTTCTCCCCCGTACTCGCTCCCCAGACACAATGATTTCTAAGATCCACGAGAATCCCGTGTTCTACTAGGAAATCAGACCCAAGGACCCCCTTTCCACCCCCCGCCCCCCACTTCATTAGGGTACACTTCCACGTGGTGTGGAGTGGTCCTAAATGAATGGAGAGGGGAATGGAAAATGCACCAGCCTGTTCTTTGCCTGTGAAGCCCGATAGCATATATGGAACCCTGGTGGACAGAGGTGAGGTGGCAGGGTTATCTGAGTGGATCACGGTGCACGATGCCCCCGTATCCAATAGATAGGTTCCTTTCAACTCCTCTACCTCCATCTCCATGATGGGCTTTTTCCATACATCATATCGCAGCGGACATAGGTAGACAGGCTGCGCGGGCGCTAGCCATTTGGGTGCAGCGGTCGGGGCTGCAGGAACGGCAGGACCGGTGGCGACGGCTATCCTCCCCTGCGCGATCATACCACAACTACTTCGCATGGAATCGTTTTTTTGTCTCTAAAATTGACTCTATTGCAGCAGGATCCATAGCTGCCCCGGTTCCCTTTTCTGGGACAGGGGCTGCGGTTTGGACCTGGACTCGTGCTGGGGCGGCGGTCTGGGCTTGGACTTGGGCTGCGGGAGATTTTCCCTTATTATCCTTCCACGGATTTTTACAGTCCCTGCGCCAATGTCCATCCTTCCCACACCCGTAGCAATTGAGCTTGGCTTGGGTAGGGCGATTCCCTTTCTGATGCCTCTCCTTTTTACTTGGGGCTGCGGGTTTTGCCTCATGCACTTTTCCCTTAGAGGGAGGTGTCTCCTGACTCCTACAATTCTTGTATGCAATGGTGAGCTGTCGGAGCACCGTCTCCTCCGTGACACTGGGACCTTGGGGGTCAAGCCAAGATTTGGCTTGGGCCTTTATCTGCGGCAGGCTGTTGGCAACCAGACAACGGAGCCAATGAACCCGCTGAACACCGTTCATTGAAGCCCATTCAGGCATGCCCGGACAGCTGCGCCAATACACTGGCCACAGCCTTTCTGCGAAAACCCGTGGGGGTTCTCCAGTTAGCTGCACAGTCCCTTCCACACGGAGGAACGGATTACCTTCGTCCACTCCCAGAACTTCCAGGACCTCATCCCTGAGTTCCACATACCCTTTCTGTCCCCTCTTGCTCTCTGCTGAGAGGCACTGAAGGATTGTGCCATCCAGGGAGAATAGTAACATCTTTGCCTGCTCAAGATCATCACAATCATTGATGGCGGCTGTCCCCTCTACCTCCCTGAAATGGACTGAGGGATCTCCCTTCTCGGTGAGTTTTGGGAGGTGGCTCACCATCGCCCTGAGTTGTTGGGCACCGTGGGGCAGCACGATCTGGTTCGTGTGGGGTCCGTCCGCGCCATTGGCGTCGGTGGGACCATACCTCTGGTGCCGAGTAGGACACATTGGTGCCGGCTCCGGCTGTACTACCAGGGGTTGTTCCTCCTCCTGTTCCACCTCGGCTTCCTTTTCTTCCACCACCCCCCCTTCGGGCCAAACCTCACTATAGCTCGGCGGTGCTGAGGGCTCAGTGGCTGGTGCCACAACTACTTCGCATGGAATCGGTTTTTTGGATTCCTTCAAAAAGTCTAAGTGACTTGCTTTTGGGCTTACGAGGCATACCATGCCTTTTGCCTTAACCAAGGCCATTCTTAGGTCTTCTATCGTCTTTTGGCAGGGGCCATGGTCTGCGCTCTCAAACCCGTGCTCGAGGGCCAGCTTGTAAGCTGCCTTAACCTCTACTACTCTCTCCTCCTGCGCTCTTAGCTGTTGTGCGAGGCGGGCATTTTTCTCCCCCGTATCCTCGCTTCATGAATCTTTGCCTCAGTAACCTGGCATTCCAGGTACTCTATTCTAGCCTGATGTTGGCTGGCTACAACTTTCCGTTCCTGATTCAGCGCGTGAAGCGCTGTGATAAGTTTTTCCCCACCCATGGCCTTTTCCTCTATCTCTGAAGCCTGGGTTTTGATCTTGGCTGCCTGCGCTGCAACGACTTTGTCCAAAATCTGGACTTGTCTTTTGTAGCACATCAGCCACACTGCCTTCTCGACTGACTTCTTATGTTCTTTGCTCTCTGTCCACCTGATGGCTGCATCTACCGGACATCCATCTCGTAAGAGATCGGAAATCCACTGTTTAGTGAGATTTACCTTTCCAAAGACATAATCCGCTATCCTCTCATCCATAACATTTCGTCCATTCAAACCTGGGTCTAATACATTGTAATCCTGCTGCCAGTGTCCTGCCGCGGTTGCCATTTTCTGTAAGGGGTTCTTAGAGATCGCAGAGGTCTCTCTCTCTCTCTCTTGCACAGTAAGCTTTTGAGTGGTTCGACCCACTCCCCCTTAGATTCTATACACTGGACTTTGAAGCAGGAACTACAATGCAGAGAAAACTCTATAGACCAGGTTTAATGAAAACGAAATGAAACTTTATTGCATAAAGGAACAAATCAAACAGCGAGCCAGTAAGGTACATGGGGGGGAAAAACAAATCATAATACAGTACTGGCTAAGATATATACAGGCATATTATACCTTACAAAAGTCATCACGAAATGGGGAAACACACGGAACATCGAGGGACAACAACTCATTGTTAAAATTACCCCTTAAATGCCCACCCCCTAAGCCTATCTAGATCAGATTGTGAGGGGCCAGAAACATGCTCACCAATCCAGTTGGAAAGTATAGAGTTTTGAAAAAAAGGTCTGCGTTTTGATCCTTTCAGGCGTCCTGTCTCCATGTGGTCAGCGGAACGCAGCGGGCTGCGACTCTCTCTCTTCTTCCTCGAGGTGAAGGTCACGGACAGGCTGGATGCTGGTGGGCCTGGACGGCGGCGTGGACGGAGACCACTTATTTGATCATGGTCAAATAGGTTTCTTCGCAGAGCCCAGCTGGTTTACCATTTTCAGATAGGTTTCTTCTGAAGGGCTGCTGTCCTTCATCTTGTCAACGGCCCGGGGTTTGTCGATGATCTCCCGATGGGTGGGACGCAGACTCGAATCACCTTTTTGGCTGGTCTCCGGATCGACGTTCCTCCACGGCTCTCGAAAGAGCAAGCTAGCTCAAAAGCTACCAGCTACCGGCTCCAGGCTGAAAAAGCTGCAAAAGCTCCCGTTATACTTTTCTGTGGAAGCCCCTATCTCCCGCCAAATCAAGGTTAGTCTTTGTTTAACTTTTGGCGGGCTTGTAGCACAGCGGAGTAGTTATTATGTTTTAAACTACTTTGGGATGGCCGGTAACGGCCATCTCTGGTCTGGAATGACCCTGTATTGTTTTTAATGTCTTTCTGATGTCTTAAACGGTTCTTGATGCTCCCCCTATGAATATGAAACTGTTTTCCTTTGTCTGGGTAAACATTTAGATGGCCTTTATCTACAGGCCGATCTGACTGGATCTGCATCCAATCCATATGTATGTGGTTCTGTCTGGTTTCGGTTTCCCTGAAACTGCCTTCCAGAACCAACTGTGGGCTGAATCCACAAAAAGCTGTCTGGGGACTGCAGGAACCATTTTAAAGTGTCCCAAAAGCTGGTCACGGGGTCTGGTGGCCATTTTGTGTGCCCCTTTTCCTGGGCTTCTTTTAAAACAGTCTTTAAAATTAAGGCCTCTTCTGCCAATGGACCCTTATAGGACAATGTTAAATTTTGCAAATCTTACAAGAAGCACCTCATTGTCACTCTGCATGCAGTCATAGCTCAACAGGGAAGAGAGAGGGTGTACGAAAGGCTGATATTTAAAGATATTTAGTAGACGAGAATCATATATGTATAACTTCAAGTATAGCCATTGACCAAATAATACTACCCATAATTACTCCTGGGTAACTAGAAAACTTGTTCAAAATGTAGCTGCAGACAGTTCAAAAGCAGTTTTGACTAAGTTTTGATAACAAACAGCCACAGATTGCAAGTGAAGGTCAGAACATTAAATTGCTAAGAAAAACATATTATAATGCTGTTAGAACTTAGAATTCGCTTAACAAAACTAATTGCAACAATATTTGAAGAATAATTAGTATAAATTCCAATAAATGAGAGAGATCATGGAAGTTAAGGTATTTATCTGGTAGATTAAAGTGAGATAGTCTGGATACATCAAGACTAGTGAAACAGCGCTGAAACGACCTGGGCCCTTGGTGTAGAGAAAGGCCTAGTACTGCTTGAGGCATGAAATGAAAGAGATATGGTGAATTCCAATGGGGTGAAAAGCTATAAACAAGATAACATGACAGCAGAACAGGGTTAATGGAAAAGAACTGGAATGGCGGGATGCTACCTTAGTCTGAGTAACAATGGTATTTTGGCCATTAGAACCAATTAAAAAAGGTGATTTTGTTAAAGACCATATATGGACACTGGCCAAACCAACTTTTGATAAGAAAAGGGTTAAAACCTCGATACCCAAGGAACAACTTTACACAGACGTACTGTGAGGACAAAGGAACAGACTTAAGACGATGTCATCTGTGTCCGAGAGGTTCCAGAGACCTAGGGCTGCGAGCTACTCGTTAAAACTATCGCCTAATATTAAGTATATTACACTGTATGCTTAATAAATCTTGATCTATTGCTCAAACATACTGACTGCTGCCTATTGGTGCCTTTTCTAAGAACTCAGAGATCTATAAGATCTTACAAATTGGCACCCCAGATGGGGCAAGGAGAATCTCCAATGCAGCACTGGTGGCCTTCATCCTGGGGGTGCACAGAAGAAGACAGGTCCTCTACCCGCAGTGGGTCAGTAGGCCTTCCAGGCAGAACAACAGAAGGCAGTGGGAGGAGATAGCAGAAGCCTTCAGTGCCATGCATGTTGTCCCAGGACCTGGATCCAGTGCCGTAAGACGTTTAATGACCTCACATGAGTGGTCAAGGTCAGTGACTCCATCTGCAAATGCCATATCCCATCAATTGCACCACAAGCCTCACACACTGCTCAATGCACCACATCCCCATCACTCACCTACCAACAATCTCTAGCAATCACGACTCATACCTCACAATCATAGGTTCACCTCACCCTCACACACTTACCACTGCTGCAAGCCTCACACCCACATCTCACACCTTGTGCACACTGCCAGCTATTCAACCATGACAGGCTCATCACCCAAACACATTGCACCACACTCACTGACACACTTCCCTTTCTCTTGCAGGCACACAACTGCCATGAGCAGCAGCAGACAGGCAGTTGGGGAAGCACGTCTTCAAAGAATCACTGCGCTGGAGGAGACGGTGCTGGAAATAATTGGAGGGGCCATCACTGAGGCCATGGTGATCGACGAGGTTGAAAGCATTGATAATGATGGCATGCTCATACCTAATCTTTCTTCTCACATCCCACTTCCCCCTCATCGCACAATCTCTTCTCACTTACAAGCTGCTGATGGTGTAACCATGCACATCTTCCTTTCCCCCCTCCCCTCACTGCAACCCGACCCTTGCGCCTTTCTCCTTTCAGATACCCAAGAACTGCCACCAGCCCAGCCTGTTCCCACCCAAGTAGAGGAGGAGAGTGATGGAGTAGAAGAGGCACCGTCACTCGATCTGACACTCCCAGGCACCAGCTCAGAAAATGGCACTGTGCGTACTTTAGAGGGTAGTATAGAGGCGGGATCTGCACATGGTGAGTCACCGGGCACGAGTGGGCTGCAGCCAGGCCAGGGGGAAAGCAGAGCAGAGTCATCAGCCAAGTGTAGAACGGATCGTCCTTATCTCCGAGCAGCCACCCTCGGGTTTGATGTGGTGGCTGGAAGATTGCTGGCACACTGGACTGGTGCAGGATGAAGGCATCATGACTGCTGCCAGGATAGCGGGCATTCACCATTATGATGTGCTGGGCGTTGTCACACATCAACTGTATGTTAAGTGAGTGGTAGCCTTTGTGGTTGCGGTACATCTCAGGATTGATGTGTGGCACCCGCAAAACCACGTGTGTAGCCTGTTCAGAGAGAAGACAATGAAGTCCCTTCTCCTGGAGTAAAGAGCCTCTGTGACCTCCTGGATGCAGCTAATGTCGGCGAAATGGGAGATGTTAACGATGTCTCCTACTCCAGACTGGAAGGATCCGGTAGTGTAAAAAATTGAGGGTCACGGTGACCTTGAGGGCCACTGGCAGTGGTGTCGTTGCCCTGCTCTGAGGCTGCAGGTCTGGTTCCAGAAGGTGGCAGAGTTCTGTGACCACCTCCTTGGTGAAGCAGAGCCTCCTAATACACTGCTCCTGGCTTAGCTGCAGGTAGGAAAAGTGCTCTCGGAAGACCCTAGTTGGGTAAGGCCTCCTGCTGAGAGCCCTTCTTCCCCTCCTCCTCCTCCCTCTGCGAGCAGCTTGTCCTCTTCTTTGCTGCCTCTGCTCCATCTCCCTGTCATGCTCCAGCATGAGGGGGACTGCAAGTAGAGCCCCATGACTGGGAGCAAGTGGTCTGAACAGAACCCCTCAAATCAAATGCAAGGCTTTCTTCACTTGCAGCACCACTCCCTGTCACCTCACCAACTTTAAATAACTGTAGAAAGCTTCAAACAGTTGCACAAACTTACACAGAGCCAGTAGAAATCAAAAAGCAAGTCACCTGCAAGTTGTTGCTGATCCCTTTAATTTTTTTTGATGTGGGCATCACTAGCAAGGCCAGCATTTATTGCCCATCCCTAATTGCCCTTGAGAAGGTGGTGGTGAGCCACCTTCTTGAACCGCTGCAGTCCGTGTGGTGAAGGTACTCCCACAGTGCTGTTAGGTAGGGAGTTCCAGGATTTTGACCCAGCGATGATGAAGGATCGGCGATATATTTCCAAGTCAGGATGGTGTGTGACTTGGAGGGGAACTTGGAGATGGTGGTGCTCCCACTGTGGAGAGTATTCCATCACACTCCAGACAATATTCAGGTTTGGGCTGATAAGTGGCAAGTAACATTCGTGCCACACAAGTGCCAGGCAATTAATATCTCCAAAAAGAAAATCTAACTGCCACCCCTTGACATTCAATGCCATTACCATCGCCGAATCCCCCACCATCAACATCCTGGGAGTCACCATTGACCAGAAACTTAACTGGACTAGCCACATAAATACTGTGGCTACAAGAGCAGATCAGAGGCTAGGTATTCTGTGGCGAATGTCTCACCTCTTGACTCCACAAAGCCTTTCCACCATCTACAAGGCACAAGTCAGGAGTTTGATGGAATACTCTCCACTTGCCTGGATGAGTGCAGCTCCAACAATACTCAAGAAGCTCGACACCATCCAGGACAAAGTACCTCGCTTGATTGGCACCCCATCCACCACCTGAAACATTCACTCCCTCCACCACGGGTGCACCCTGGCTGCAGTGTGTACCATCTACAAGATGCACTGCAGCAACTAGCCAAGGCTTCTTCGACAGCACCTCCAAAACCCACAAACTCTACCATCTAGAAGGACAAGGGCAGTGGGGGCATGGGAACACTATCACCTCCAAGTTCCCGTCCAACTCACACAGCATCCTGACTTGGAAGTATATTGCCATTTCTTCATTGTTGTTGGTTCAAAATCCTGGAACGCCCTCCCTAACATCACCACACGACTGCAGCGGTTCAAGAAGGCAGCTTACCACCACCTTCTCAAGGTCAATTAGGGGTGGGCCCTGCCAGCATGCCCACATCCTATAAATTAATAATTTAAAAAGTTGACTTTCATTTATCTGCTAATTTAGTGAATCCATAAACCCATTTACTTTAAATGGATTAATACCTCAATTAAAATATAAGGCAGAGAAATGTCATATGAACACATTAAGAATTCATATGTTAATTTTGCAAACATTAACCTCTGAGTTAAATTTTTCTTTTACAGGAAGAATTGACTGGTAACAGGGATTCCAACTCATACCTTCAAACTCATTCTAAAATCTAACATGATCTACAAAATAGGGAGAGAAACTTGACTCAATACTTCTGAAGTGAAGCAAGAAGCCCTTGGCAATTACAAGGACTAGATCAATAATCTTATACAGTACTTCCCTCTTAATTGCGTAACATGGTGTCCAGAGCATTTAATGCAATGAAACAAACTCTATTGAAGTGAATGGAGAATCAATCTCAGATCACTATTGCTTAGTAAAAAGATATAAAGTTTGGTATTTGGGCTATCATATATTTCTAAAAGAATACAACTGGAAACACTGAAATAATAAAATAATTGTTTTCTCAATTGACTTTTATTATTACTACAAAATGGTACATTTATTGTCCTGACCCTGAGATCCATTTGACTATGATGTTGCTGGCTAGATCATTAGGAAAACTATGATGAAGTATGTACATAAGATCATAAGAATTAGGTGCAGGAGTAGGCCATACGACCCCTCGGTCCTGCTCCACCATTCAATAAGATCAAGGCTGATCTTCGACCTCAACTCCACTTTCCTGCCTGATCTCCATATCCCTTGATTCCCCTAGAGTCCAAAAATCTATCTATCTCAGCCTTGATTATACTCAACGATTCAGCATTCACAGCCCTTTGGGACAGAGAATTCCAAAGATTCACAACCCTCTGAGTGAAAAAATTCCTCCTCAGCTCAGTCTTGAATCTGGCTTGAAAATGGCCGACCCCTTATCCTGAGACTGTGCCCCCTGAGTCCTAGACTCTCCAGCCAGGGAAAACAACCTCTCAGCATCTACCCTGTCAATCCTCCTCAGAATCTTATACGTTTCAATGAGATCACCTCTCATTCTTCTAAACTCCAGAGAGTATAGGCCCAATCTACTCAATCTCTCCTCATTGGACAACCCTCTCATCCCAGGAATCAATCTAATAAACATTCATTGCACCGCCTCAACAGCAAGTATATCCTTCCTCAGACAAGGAGATCAAAATTGTGCACAGTAGTCCAGGTGTGGTCTGTAGGTCAGAAAATCTGCAGGTCAAAAACAATAAATTCATCAAGATTCAATTAATCTGCTTGGCTTTTACTTAGGAAATGATGATGGAAAAATTAGGAGTTTAGATTCTTATACAGTTAAGGATGAAATGCTTGAAAGACATGTCTATCCATTGGTCCTCTTGTGTATGCATGTCACAACTGCAGCGTAGGTGTGAAGTGGTTTGGGCTTTGCACTGACACTAAACTTTTCCAGCTGGAATTTCACAAGGGTTCTTCACTGGCGAGATCAGCAGAACATCTGGAGAATTGGAGCTAATAATGGCCGTTTATGCTGTATCTCCAGGTTTGTCAAGATTTTCTGCCGAAGTTAGAGCAGAAGATCGGGAGAGTCCTGTGCAAATGTCCTCCCATGGAGAATGAATGTTCTGTTACACTATTGCTGTACTGACATGACCACGTTTTGTTTTTCGGTTTAGAAGAATTGATAAATACTGATGACTTTGTGGCATAACCTTTTTGGATTTGTCTAAGAAAATCTCAAGCTTCAATGTGTGAGAACCTTCAAAGTAATAGTTGATAAATTATTTAATGCAGTATATTAATATTATTAAAATTGATAATTTTCTTCACCAAACTTTTATTAAGTTGTGCTAAGTTAAAAATTGATTATTATTTATATTTCAGCTCCATTTTTAAAGAGCAATATTCAGCACAAAAGGTCAGGGTAGGCATGCTTGCTTCTTTCCATGAAACTCAATTAATGTACTATTGACTGCTGCATGATTATTGAAAAGTGTGGAAGCTGGAAGGGATAACAGTTATTTCCTTTACACGCATAATTTCCTTAGTACAAAAGAATAGTACAAAGTCTACCTAGCAAGGTTTTAGTCTTGCCAAATATTAGAAAAAAACTTGCACTTGTGACAAAGCTTATCACATCCTCAAGACCACACAAAATGCTTCACTGCCAATTAATTACATTTGAAATCTACTCACTAATTTTATGTGGGCAAATGTGACAAGTCAATTTTTACTCTGCCTGATCTCACAAACAGCAAGTAAAATAAATGACTAATTCATTTTTGTTGTTGAATTGAGACAGTGGCCTAGAAATTCAGTTGCGTTCGCCAGCCGTTAGCGCCATAAGAGGAGTAGATTTCGAGCGCTAGGCACTTAGCGCCCGGGCGCAGGCCGATCTGCGCCTACGCCCAACTTCAGTTGACATTTAGCGCCGGCGCAAAGTGTTTGCGCCCGCTCAGCTGTGCGCGCAGCTTATGACGTCATTTCGTTGTGCAACGCTGTTTGTGCGCCCCAAACCGGAACTTCAGTGGCGCCCGCCCAATGTGGGCGTGGCGCTGTTAAGAACTGTGAAGTGGAACGCAGCAGAGGCCCTGCGGGCCTCGGGGAGCGCTAATTAAAGGGCACTCAGACTGGACTATAAAGGCCAGCCATTTTGCTGCAATGACTTTAGTGCTTTGGATTTCTGGACAGAGACCAAGGAACAGACCTTACTGATTTGGGACAACATAGGAGAGGTATTTTTGGCTTCTGGCCAGAGCTTGGAAATTTGACTCATTGTGATTTCACTGTTTGCAAGTATATTATGGGGGCTGCATGGGGTTCCAACCCTCAGTTCCAGCATTATGTGCGAAGGGCTCACAGACGCTGTGTGAGAGGGGCAGCCATGCCTAGACGCAGAGGGGCCATCAGGCGTCGGCAACGTAGGGCTTACCCACTCAGGGAATACCGGCAGCAGGTGTCCTATCTCACCATGACTGCCGCGCATTGTGTGAAGAGGCTGTGCTTCAGAAGGGAGGTGGTTGCAGAGATCTGCCAGCTGCTTCACAGAGATCTGCATCCACAGCTGATGTGCAGGACGTCTCTGTCGGTGGAAGTGAAGGTCACGGTGGCTCTGAACTTTTATGCAAGCGGCTCCTTCCAAGCCGCTGCTGGGGACATAGCGAACATCTCCCAGTTCGCCGTGCATCGCTGCATCCGGCAGGTCACCGATGCCCTTTTTGCAAGGAGACACCAATTCATCTCCTTCCCCATGACCCTAGAGAGGCAGGAGCAGCGTGCAGTTGGATTTGCCAGGATCGCTGACTTCCCCATGGTGCAGGGCACCATTGACTGCACGCATGTGGCTATGCGGGCACCTATCGACAATGCCGAGGATTACCGCAACCGGAAGGGCTACCATTCCCTCAATGTACAGCTGGTGTGTGACCACAGGCAGCGCATCCTAGCTGTCAATGCCCGCTTTCCAGGAAGCAGCCACGATGCATTTATCCTGCGCCAGACTACTGTGGCTGACATGTTCCAGGCACAGCCTCCCCCAAGGGGATGGCTTATCGGGGACAAGGGCTACCCTTTGTGTACATGGCTCATGACCCCGCTCCGCGCGCCCAGGACCCCTGCTGAGGAGGCATACAACGAAAGCCATCAAGCCACAAGGAACATCATAGAGCAAACGATTGGCGTCCTCAAGCAACGGTTCCGCTGCCTGGATCGTTCCGGCGGATCTCTACAGTATTCGCCGGATAGAGTCTCCCAGTTCGTCGTCGTTTGCTGCATGCTGCACAACCTGGCTATCCGCAGGACTCAGGCACTGCCACCTCATGTTGGACCACCACCTCAGGAGGACGAGCAGGAGGACCATGAGGAGGAGGAGGAAGAGGAGTACCAGCCCAGGAGGGAGCCACAAGGTCCAAGGGCCGTCCGCCGGCGGCTTATTGAACGACACTTCTAGGCCCCCTCTCAGGGAATGGCTTGTGGCAATGAACGCACCTGAATGCAGCCGCTCCGCAAGCCCTCAGCCGGTTAACGCAACAACCACTTGAAACATGACACATGGACAAGCTGAATAAATAAGACGCTTTATTTCACAAACTCAGGGCCCTTCCCACATGAAACACAAAAACAGACAACACCCCCAAAAAACAGTCAAAAACATATCTCACTCCCACAACCTGGGGAGGAATAACAAAACTTGTCCATCCAATTGGCCTTCATCCTCGGCCTTACCAAGACAAACCCCCCCATACAGAACACAAACACCCCCATCTAAAAAAACATTTGCCATCATCTTCGGCCTTACCAAAATAAACCCCCCCCATACAGAACACAAACACCCCCATCTAAAAAAACTTTTGGCAACACACTCTACTTGGTGTGCCGAGAGGGCGAGTCCTTGTGCAGGTTTCTCCGGCCCCTGCCCGACCTGCTGCTCCGCCTCAACCTGGGCCCTGTGGGTGTTGCAAGGCTGGGGGAAGGCTCCTGAGGGGCACAATGCGTGACGGCAGATGCCCTTGGGGGTCGGCCTAGACGAGGTCCGGCCCTGGAGGGGCCAGCTGCTGACTGCTGCAGCTGTGGCTGGGCAGCATCAGCCTCTCCAGCAGCTCGTCGCAGCTTTGCTGGGGGAGTGGCAGTGGCGGCTGCAGCAATGGGGGCAAGCTGGCTGATGCCAGGCGCTCGCTGGTCGCCAGAGACACTGGCACTCGGCCGGGCTGGCACTGCAGCAAGCGCAGCAATCTGGTGAAGGCCAGACCGCTGTGCTGCAGCAGCGCGGCGGGTGCCCTGGCGATGCGTCCGTGACACAGCGAGTGTGGCAGAAGTGAGTGCCCGTACTGCCCTGGTCTGTGCCCGCATCAGACCAGCCAGTGTCTGCATGGCACCACTCATGAACTCTCGACTCGCGTCCTGTGCTGCCGCGAGTTGTTCGACACCCCTGGCCTGTGAGTCCCCGAAATCGGCCACACTATGAGCCAGGGACTCAATGGCCTGAGGCAACTGTCCCACAACCCCCATGAACTCGGTGTGGCGCCGCTCCGAATCCGTGGACATTTGATCAAGGAGGCGCACCTCCTGGGCGAGGACCGTCTCCGGACTGGAGGCCGGACTCTCCCTCTGGGGAGAAGGCCGCCGAGCTGGCCGACCCTTCCCGCGTGGCTGGACGCCACTGGGCCCAGCAACTGCCCTCCCCTGCAACACTTCCCCCCTCTGGGGAGAAGGCAGCCGTGCTGCCCGACCCTTCCCGCGTGGCTGCACGCCACTGGGCCCAGCAACTGCTCTCCCCTGCAACACTTCCCCCCTCTGGGGAGAAGGCAGCCGTGCTGCCCGACCCTTCCCGCGTGGCTGGACGCCACTGGGCACAGGAGCTACACCCCCCTGCAACACTTCCTCCTGGCTCTCCTCCAGGCAAGACGTGTCCCCTCCATTGCCATCCCCTGGCGCGGATGAGGGTTCCCCCGATGTGCCGCCTTCCTCTTGGTCCTCGTCGTCCTCCTCTTCCGAGGGACTGACACTCGCGGCTTCAGGGACCTCCTCCTCACCAGCTGAAAGCAGGAAGGCGCAAGAGTAGCTTTAGAGTGAGGACAGGGCGTCAGCGAGGGAGGCATGAGTGGTGGCATTATGCGCATTGGTGGGACAGTGGCAAAGGATGTAGATCTGAAGCGCAAGGGGAACAAGAGAGGTCCAAACGGTCATGTCCTTACCATTGGGGCCCAGCACAGGGTCGGCATCTCCAATAGCAACGGGGCCAATCACCCGGGCACGCATGAGTTGAGCCACGCACTCCTCCAGGTCACTGAGCTCCTGGAACTGGACACGGCCTCCCCCCGGTGACAGTCCGGCTCTTCAGATTCTGCGCCAGCTTGGCCTGCAAGAGAAAGGACAGCCTCGAAGTACAGTGTGGTGCCCTGTTGTTGTGTGCACTGCCTCCCATGGTCGAATAGCTTGGCCAGTGTGTCAAGTGCAGAAAGTGCTACTGATGATCATGCCAGTGCCATAGCTGCTGGAGGAGGGCTGGCCATTAGGCCTTTGAGGTCCCTTTGCCCATATTGTGAGGTGCGCATGCAAGGATGAGGATGACACTGGAAAGGGTACTCACCCTGACCAACTGAGTGAGGTCGTTGAACTTCTTGTGGCATTGGTCACCAGTCCTGGGGACATCGCTGTTGGCTGTGACCCTCTGGGCGATTTCCCTCCAGGCTCTCCTGTACAGCCTCTTGGGAGCCTTCTTGCCACTGTCCGGGCACAAGATATCTCTTCTCTTCTCCAAACCCCTAAGCAGCACCCTCAAAGCATGCTCTGAGAAGCGCTGCGCTCGTTCACGGGCCTTCTGCATGGCTTCAGGCGCTATTTGGGTCCAGCAGCAGTGTTCAGGCCTAGCTGGAGGGCTGCAGTATCCAGGGCGTGGCAGCAGACCAAGTCGACCCTTCCCCCTTTAAGAGCTGGCCGGCGTCAGGGTGTCTGCTGTCAATCAAAACATGACCGCACCTGCGCTGCGCCCGGCCTCGGTGTTATCACTCTGCACCGCCGGCTTAGCGCCTAAAGATAGGGGTGCAACGCCAGTTTCAGCGCTCGCCCAAACTCCTTGGCCAAAGCTACTGAATATCGGCGAAGTGGCCTCCACTTTCCGGCGGGCGCTAACTTTAGCGCCCGCCCGAATTTACCGCCCCAAAAGTGGCTATACTGAATTTCTAGGCCATTATCCTTTAAACACAACAAATCATGTGAGAGCACTATAAGTTGACCAACACTGAAGGAAAGAAATACCTGAGCATTGATGAGGAATTATTGGAGATTTTCAGGAATTCATAGTTGTCTTTTCCAGCATCAAAAGAACTAATGTAACTTGTAGCTATCAATAGGAAAGAAAGAACTTGCATTTATATAGCACCTTTCACATCCTCTGAAAGGCTGCGGGCCGGGTTTCCCAGGGCTCGAGAAACCAGGCAGCTGAAGGGAGGTGGAAGCTGCCAGATCCAGCAGGTAAGTGCTTTTCCAGCGCTACTTGTGGGGCAGGAGGGGCAGAAGTGCTTCCCCCCTGGCACCCCAAGCAAACCTGCTGTGATCTCGCCCCACTATGATCGAACGACACCCCCATCCCCCCAGCGATGTCTCTCCCCAGTGATGTCTCCCCGCTGTGATCTCTCCCTTCCTGCCTCCCTCCTCGTTGCTGTGGTCTGAGTTACCCTCATCAACCCCTGATCTTCTTGCTTGCTGGGGACCACCCCAGTGGTCCCCAACTGCTGTCTTGTAGCACAGACTTTACTGCATGGCAGTCGGCCAGCATTCAAATAGAGTAAACATTTTTCAATGAGGTAAAATTCAGCAGGACTTCCACCTTCCCAGTATTTCCTGACCTGATTGAGGAGCTAACTCTATCCAATCCCTGAAAACCTTATAGGAGTTGATTTCCCTCAAAGTGGAATGTGTGTGGTAGGAGGGAATAATAGGAGGTAAGATGGATGAATTTTGATGTCTTCTGCCTGATGGAAGTGGGACAGTAACTTCCTGAAAATGGAGTGGATGTACTTACCATCCCATTCCCACCATCACTGCAGTGCCCTCCACTGAAATTCAGCAGCCTTCCATCAGCCATGTTGAAGGCACTGGGGTAGCACTGCATAACATCACTAGGATAGGCAAAGGCACATGCAAGACATTCACAAGGGGGATTAGTTGATTTTTTGATGTAATATAGGATACATATGTGGATAAAGTTGGATTGGAAAGTTTGCTTTGTGGTGGCTTTTATTTCAGCATTGTGGCCAAGAGCCCAAGGGGGACTGCAACTAGAGCCCCCAGGACTGGGAGCAAGTGGTGTTCTCAGAGGCCTTCCTTTAATAGCCAAAGCCTTGCAAATGTCCAGAAGCACTCCCTGCACACTTTAACAACTTTTAAAATGTATTACACCAAGCCACCACTCAAATAAAATGTAAAGAAACCAATCCAAAAGCAAAAATCTAAACTTACCTGAAAGTTGCGTGTGTCCCTTTAAGAAGCGCTGAAAGGGGGTCCTTTGTACAGCTGCACACACATTCTGCTGTGCGTGCTTTGGAAAGGACATTAAAAGAAGCGGGGATGTCCAAAATACCAGATTGTGCGTCAATTCAGGGTTAACGTCACAATCTGACTCATCTAAATATCTGGAGCGATGCAGGCAATGGCATTGCTGCCAACCTGCCCAAAATGGAGGCCGTCGCGTTCTGCACCGAAAGTGAGCGGAAGCGAGGCGGCTGCCAGTTTTTCTTCCACACCAGCCTTAACAGCTGGCACAAATGGGCCTAATTTCATGGCCATTGTTTTTAATTCATCCTGAAGCTTAGATGTTTACATTACTGATAACAATACAAAGTGATTGCAACATTTTCTATGGTTTCAATAAACGGTTCTTGCTTCACATATACTGCACAATGAGCTGTGAAAATTTATGCAATCAGCAACTTGATCTAGCAGCCTGGTCCTTAATCCAAAAGAGAAAGAAAAGCTTCAGAAGCATGATATGCTGGTCAAAATATTCATAACTAAATTAAATACGCAGGAATGTGTTAACGCAGTGATAAAGAATGAACAATTTTTTCAATCAAACTGTATTGTACTTTCGCACGAGGAAGTTAAAAGTGTAATTTCTCCATTAAAAAGAATAACTGCTCAGCGAATTTCTCCAATAAATCATATAGACCAAGAAAGAGGTGTCTGATCTCAGCCACAGTGGCATTGTAATTGGTCTCAGGGGGTCTGGGTCAGGGAGGGGAAAAATCAGTAAGGGTTCCTGATCCTGATACCACTTTTCATTGGCTGTGAAGTGCTTTGGGAAATCCTGAGGTTGTGAAAGATGCTGAATAAATGCAAGCTCTTTCCTACATTACTACAGTGACAACTCTTCAAAAGTATTTCATTGGCTGTAGTCACTGTTGTAATGTAGGAAACTCAGCAGCATAGTTTGCGCACAGCAAAGTCCCACAAACAGCAATGAGATAGTGTCCAGATAATCTGTTTTAGGGATAACTGTTTACCAGGACCCTGGGGAGAACTCCCTGCTTTTCTTCAAATAGTGGCATGGGATTCTTTACATCCACCGGAGAGGGCAGATGAAACCTTGGTTTAACGTCTCACCTGAAAGACAGCACCTCCGACAGTGCAGCACTCCCTCAGAACTGCAGTGAAGTGTCAACCTAGATTATGTGCTCAAATCTCTGGAGTGGGACTTGAATCCACAACCTTCTGATTCAGAGGTGAGAGTGCGCCAACTGAGCCACAAAAAGTAGGCCAACTACCCACCTTTCAGCCACAAATACGCCCTGGCGTGGAGACGAGAAGGAGGGAAATTACTTAGGCAGAGTCTTATTTTCACTAATCCAGACAAAAAGCTGAGTCATAGCATTGTTTAAAAACATTCTTCATGTCACGTGATGTGAAGCAGCATAATGGTCTTGATAGTAATGATCAATGGCAAGAATAGAGTACAGTAATAATTTTACACTTATCATCAATAGCAAGGTCTTGCCCGTCTCCATGATACATAAAAACATCTATCACTATCAATTTTAAAGATCCCGGGGTGAAATTCGATAATGCTGGTAAACGGGCACGGGCACCTTGATGCGAGATTTGGTATACGGTATACTCATACGTTATTCTCCTCACATCCCACTTCCCCCTCATCCCACAATCTCTTCTGATTTATAAGCTGCACATGGTGCAAGCATGCACCTCTCGATTTAACCCCCTCCCCTTACCACAACCCTACCCTTGTGCCTTCCTCATTTCAGACACTCAAGAAATCCAGCCTGCCCAGCCAGTTGTTGACCAAGAAGAGGGAGAGGAGAGTGAAAAAGAAGTAGAAACACCGTCACTTGATTTCACACTCCCAGCCACCAGCTCCTCGAGGTTGTCCTGCAAGGCCACTTGCAGTGTCCCCCACTGAAAGTCAGCAGCCTTCCACCAGCCATGCTGCAGTCACTGGGGGAGCACTGCGCAACGTCTCTAGGATCGGCAAAGGCAGACACAAGACAGTCACTAAGTGAATGCACAAGGGTGATTAGTTGATTTTTTGATGTAATATTAGATGCATATATGGATAAAGTTGGATTGGAAAGTTTGCTTTGTGGTTGCTTTTATTTTTATTGTGGTCAAAAGGACGCTGTGATGGTCAGTAACAGAGGGAAGGTAAGGTGTGGGACAAATGTTGAAAGGGGAATTGGGGTTGTATTCACTGGTACCACAGGCGGATGATTCAATCCGGATATCCCAGCCAGAAAGGGGCTGTCTGAGTTGTTTCCTTCCTTCCACTTCCTCCTCTTCTGCTCTTTCCTCTTCTGCTTTTTCCTCTTCTGCTTCCTCCTCTTCATCTTCCTCCTCCCTCTGCAAGCAGCTTGTCCCCTTTGCTGCCTCTGCTCCATTTCCATGTGATGCTGCAGCCCAAGGGCTATTGCAACTAGAGCCGCTAGGACTGGGAGCAAGTGATGTTCTCAGAGGCCTTTGTTTAACAGCCAAAGCCTTGCAAGCTTCCAGCAGCACTTCCTGCACACTTTAACAACTTTTTAAATGTATTGCACCAAGCCACTACTCCAATAAAATGTAAAGAAACCAGTCTAAAAGCAAAAATCTAAACTTATTTGAGAGTAATGGGCGTCCCTTTAAGAAGTGCTGGCAGTGTCTCTGTTGCACATACGTTCTTCCATGCGTGGTTAGGAGATGGCGCTATTAAGAGCAGCGACGTCCAAAATACCAGATCGCCCATCAATTCAGGTTATGCATCATAGCATCCACTTGGCCACAATGCTGAAATTCTGATTGACAACACGATCTGGATAATATAAATATCTGCAGCGAGCGCAGGCAATGGCAGCACTGCCGACCTGGCCAAAATGAGGGCCGCCATGTTCTGCTCCGAAAGTGAGTGAAAGCGAGGCGGCCAGCATTTTTTCTTCCAAATTGTCCGTAACGGCCAACGTTAAAGGCTCCAATTTTGCAGACCCATACAAATTTAGACAATGCTGCAGGTGTTCAACTATTGTAAAGGCCTATCAATCATTTGCCAATATCAGCTACTTTACCAGTTTCAGCTATATTCATTTTGAATTGTAAACAAGCTTGCATTACGCACTAATTACAGTTAGTTCAGAGAGCAAATACATAATGCAGTGTGTAGCCTTGGTGATTTATCATCTGTTATCCTGCAGTCCTTACATTTTCCTTTGGGCACATGCCAGCACAGATTAGTATGTAGGTAGCACTGTATTGATAACATTTTGTAGAACCAAAGGTCTTTAAATTATGGTAACTAGAATTACAGGACAATTTCCAGCCAGTGAATTATCTGGCAACACTGTAAAGACCAGATAATCTTCACATGAGTTTTTTCTGACAGGGTGGCACTCAAATACCTGTTACAGAGGATAACAAGATTAGAAGCACTTTTGGAATCCCTTGTTATAAATTTTGTGACTGCATTAGACATTCTCTTGGGTTCAACAACACCAAACATTCTTATAAACAGACCCTGAGTTCCCTAAGATCAGGAGTTTACCTTTACTGTACAAAATCTAGCCGTATGATAGCGTGGCTCGGGGGTTGTTACAATTAAATCCTGCAGGCGCAGGAAATCTGAAAGACAATAAAAAATGTTGGAAACACAATAGTTAGTATCCGTGGAGAGAACATAAGAACATAAGAAATAGGAGCAGGAGTAGGCCATTTGGCCCCTCGAGCCTGCTCCACCATTCAATGAGATCATGGCTGATCTTCTACCTCATCTCCACTTTCCTGCACTATCCCCATATTCCTTGATTCCTTTAATATCCAAAAATCTATCTATCTCTGTCTTGAATATACTCAATGACTGAGCCTCCACAGCCCTCTTGGGTAGAGAATTCCAAAGATTCAGCACCCTCTGAGTCAAGAAATTTCTCCTCATCTGTAGGGGGTGGCGCGTGAGCCCAGTCAGTTGTGCCTCTGACTGCCCGTGAGCGGTTCGAATCGCTCCCACGCCCCTGAGATTCTCGACACCGGACTTAGGTACAGGTAGCGATACAGAAAAGACTCGAGTAGACAGGTGGTTTGGATGTAAGCAAAACTCAAGATTTTATTAAACAGAAAATTAACACAGTCTTATGAGAAGTTACCAGTATATAAAATTACAGGCAAATACAAATAACTATACTTATACAGGGAATGGGGAACACACGGCACATCGAGGGAAACAACTATCTTAACAATCCCCTTATCCTTATCCCACCCCCTATACCTAACTAGATTAAGCTATGAGGGGCCAGAATTTATGCTCACCAATCAAAAGGGTTTGCTGAACTCAAAACAGCGGTGGGATTCGGAGTTCGCTCTTGGTGCTCTCTGGAGCCTGCCATCGTCACGTGGTCTCCGGGTGCTGCAAGGGCGTTGTCCAGGTTCGAGTACCCCAAAGTTAAAGTCTCTGTTTGGGTACTTTACCTTGCAGGGATGATGGTTCCTCTTCTTCCGCCGACAGTTTGAGTTTGCATAAAGATAGTCACAGGTTGGCTGAGACTGAAGGCCCGATGATTCGAAGCCTATCCTCAGTTCATCTCCTCAGTTGGTCTTCCTCAGTTGCCTTGCCTCCTCGCCTCGTCGCGTCCCGCCTCGCCTGGCCTGAATTGTCCGTGTCCGCCCGATGCAGTGCCTGGGCGATTTCCAGATGGAGTGGGAAAAGGCACGGGCAAAGGCCAGGGGGTAAGCGCGGGATGGGGAAAGAGCGACAGCCACGAAGGCGAGGAGGAGAAGAGCAGAGCGAGCGGAGCAGAGAGCGATTGCTACCCGGGGCCTTCAATTATACTCTTTTCGAAAACCCTTATCTGCGCGCCAAATCAGGTTAGTTCTTTGTCTTAATCTAGGCGGGCTATTTTAAATAATGGTAGCAATCTATACTAACTGTTTTTAGATGGCCGGTAATCGCATCTACCGGCCCGATAATTGACTTGTTTTGTTATGAATGTTCCTTGATGGGCCTGTCCAGCCTCGATAGCTTCCTTAATCTGTTGCTGATTGTTTATGTAAACTGCTTGATGGCCTTAACTATAGGCCTAACTGGGTTTAGATTTGTCTCCAATTTGATCTAATACATAATTCAAAGTCCTGTCTGGTTTCAAAATACAAAGGCCTAGAAATTCAGTCTGGACACTTTTGGGGCGCTAAAGTCGGGCGCTCGCTAAAGTTAGCGCCCGCCGGAAAGTGCAGGCCACCTCGCCGAAATTCAGTAGAGTTGGCCAAGAGTTTGGCCGAGCGCTGAAACTGGCATTGCAATGCTCTGTTCAGGCGCTAATCCGGCGATGCGGCCTGATAACGCCGAGGCCGGGCGCAGCGCAGGTGCGGTCATGTTTTGATTGACAGCAGACACCCTGACGCCGGCCTGCTCTTAAAGGGGGAAGGGTCGACTTTGACTGCTGCCACGCCCTGCATACTGGAGCCCTGCAGCTAGGCCTCAACACTGCTGGTGGGCCAAAATAGCGCCAGGAGACATGGAGAGGGCCCGTGAACGAGCGCAGCGCTTCTCCGAGCATGCTCTGAGGGTGCTCATTAATGGTGTGGAGGACAAAAGACAGATCTTGTGCCCGGACAGTGGCAACAAGGCTCCCAGGAGCGAGTACAGGAAAGCCTGGAGGAGAATCGCCCGCAGGGTGTCATCCACCTGCGATGTTCCCAGGAGTGCGGACCAATGCCGCAAGAAGTTCAAGGACCTCACTCGGTTGGTGAAGGTGAGTACCCTTTCCAGTGTCCTCCTCATCCTTGCATGTGAACCTCACATTATGGGCAAAGGGACCTCAAAGGCCTAATGGGCAGCCCTCCTCCCGCAGCAATGGCACTGGCATGATCATCAATAGCACTTTCTGCACTTACCACACTGGCCAAGCTATTCCACCATGGGAGGCAGTGCACACAGCAACAGGGCACCACACTGGCCAAGCTATTCCACCATGGGAGGCAGTGCACACAGCAACAGGGCACCACACTGTACTTAGAGTCCGTCCTTTCTCTTGCAGGCCAAGCTGGCAAGGAATTTGAGGAGCCAGACTGTCACCGGTGGAGGCCGTCCCCAGTACCAGGCGCTCACTGATCTGGAGGAGAGCGTGGCTGGACTCATGCGTTCCCGGGTGACTGGCCCTGTTGCGATCGGAGATGCGGACCCTGTACTGGAACCCACTGGTAAGGACATGACCGGTTGGACCTCTCTTGTTGCCCTAGCGCTTCAGATCTAGATCCTTTCCCACTGACCGACAAATGCGCATAATGCCACCACTCAGGCCTCCCTCGCTGACGCCGTGTCCTCACTCTAAAGCTACTCTTATACCTTCCTGCTTTCAGCTGCTGAGGAGGAGGTGGTCCCTGAAGCTCCGAGTGCCCGGCCCTTGGAGGAGGAGGACGACGAGGACCAGGAGGAAGGCGGCACATCGGGGGAACCCTCAGCCGCGCCAGGGGATGGCAATGGAGGGGGGACGTCTGGCCTGCAGGAGAGCCAGGGGGAAGTGTTGCAGGGGAGGGCAGATCCTGTGGCCAGTGGGGTTGAGGCACGCGGGAAGGGTCCGGCAGCACGCCGGCCTGCTCCCCAGAGGGGGGAGGTGTTGCAGGGGAGGGCAGATCCTGGGCGCAGTGGGGTTGAGGCACGCGGGAAGGGTCCGGCAGCATGCCGGCCTGCTCCCCAGAGGGGGGAGGTGTTGCAGGGGAGGGCAGATCCTGGGCCCAGTGGGGTTGAGGCAGGCGGGGAGGGTCCGGCAGCACGCCGGCCTGCTCCCCAGAGGGGGGAGGTGTTGCAGGGGAGGGCAGATCCTGGGCCCAGTGGGGTTGAGGCAGGCGGGAGGGTTCGGCCAGCTCGGCCGCCTTCTCCCCAGAGGGAGAGTCCTCCCTCCAGTCCGGAGAGGGTCCTCGCCCAGGAGGTGCGCCTCCTCGAAGAGATCTCGGCGGCCTCTGAGCGGCGCCACCAGGAGTTCATGGGGGTTGTGGACCAGATGCCTCAGGCCATTCAGTCCCTCGCTCAGAGTGTGGTCGCATTCGGGGAATCACAGGCCAGGGGGGTGGAACAACTCACGGCAGCCCATGACAGGGGTGTCCAGCATCTCGCGGCAGTGCAGGACGCGACTCGCGAGATGAGTGGTGCCGTCCAGACACTGGCACAGCTGATGCGGCCACATACCAGGGCAGTTCGGGCACTCACTTCTGCCACACTCGCTGTGGCGCAGAGGCTTCGCCACGGCACCCGCCGCCCTGCTGCAGCACAGCGGTCTGGCCTCCACCAGATAGCTGCGCCTGCTGCACTGCCAGGCCGGCCGAGTGCCAGTGTCTCTGGCGAACATCGCGCGCCTGCCATCAGCCAGCTTGCCCCCCTTGGTGCAGCCGACACTGCCACTCCCCCAGCCAAGGTGCGACGAGCTGCTGCTGGCACTGATGCTGGCCAGCGACAGCTGCAGCAGTCAGCAGCCGGCCCCTCCCGGGACATGCGTCGTCTAGGCCGACCCCCAAGGGCATCTGCCGACATGCCTCGGGGCCCTCATGAGCCTTCCCCCAGCCTTGTCCCAGCCACAGGGCCCAGGTTGAGGCGGAGCAGCAGGTCGGGCAGGGGCCGGGGAGGGCTGTCTAAGGACTCGCCCTCTCGGCACACCCACTAGAGTGTGGTGAGAGCGGTTTTTTATATATGGGGGGGCTTGTGTTTTGGGGGGGATTATTTTGGGAAGGCCGAAGATCAAGGCCTTGTTTGTTTTTATGGGGGTGTTTGTGTTGTGGAGGGGGGCCCTTATTTTTGTAAGGCCGATGTTGAAGGCCATTTGGATGGCCAAGTTTTGTAAGTCCTCCCCAGGTTTTGGGAGCAACAGATGTTTTTGACTGTTTTTTGGGGCTCTTGTCTGTTTTTCTGTTTCATGTGGGAAGGGCCCTGAGTTTGTGAAATAAAGCGTTTTATTTATTCAGCATGTCCAGGTGTCATGTTTCAAGTGGTTGTTGCGTTAACTGGCTGAGGGCTTGCAGAGCGGCTGCCTTCAGGTGCGTACATTTCCACAGCCCATTCCCTGACAGGGGGCCTAGAAGTGTCGAGCAATAAGCCCCCGGCGGACGGCCCTTGGACCTTGTGGCTCCCTCCTGGGCTGGTACTCCTCCTCCTCCTCCTCCTCCTCCTCATGGTCCTCCTGCTCGTCCTCCTGAGGTGGTGGTGCAATGTCAGGTGGCAGTGCCTGAGTCCTGCGGATAGCCAGGTTGTGCAGCATGCAGCACACGACGACGAACTGGGAGACTCTATCCGGCGAGTACTGTAGAGAGCCGCCGGAATGATCCAGGCAGCGGAACCGTTGCTTGAGGACGCCTATCGTTTGCTCTATGATGTTCCTTGTGGCTTGATGGCTTTCGTTGTATGCCTCCTCCGCTGGGGTCCTGGGCGCGCGGAGCGGGGTCATGAGCCATGTACACAAAGGGTAGCCCTTGTCCCCAATAAGCCATCCCCTTGGTGGAGGCTGTGCCTCAAACATGTCAGCCACAGTAGTCTGGCGCAGGATGAATGCATCGTGGCTGCTTCCTGGGAAGCGGGCATTGACAGCTAGGATGCGCTGCCTGTGGTCACACACCAGCTGTACATTGAGGGAATGGTAGCCTTTCCGGTTGCGGTAATCCTCGGCATTGTGGATAGGTGCCCGCATAGCCACATGCGTGCAGTCAATGGTGCCCTGCACCATGGGGAAGCCCGCGAACCTGCCAAATCCGACTGCACGCTGCTCCTGCCTCTGTCGGGTCATGGGGAAGGAGATGAATTGGTGTCTCCTCACGAAAAGTGCATCGGTGACCTGCCGGATGCAGCGATGCGCGGCAAACTGGGAGATGTTCGCTATGTCCCCAGCAGCGGCTTGGAAGGAGCCGCTTGCATAAAAGCTCAGAGCCGCCGTAACCTTCACTTCCACCGAGAGAGACGTCCTGCACATCAGCTGTGGACGCAGATCTATGTGAAGCAGCTGGCAGATCTCTGCAACCACCTCCCTTCTGAAGTGCAGCCTCTTAACACAATGCGCCGCAGTCATGGTGAGATAGGACACCTGCTGCCGGTATTGCCTGAGTGTGTAAGGCCTACGTTGCCGACGCCTGATGGCCCCTCTGCGTCTAGGCATGGCTGGCCCTCTCTCACAGCGTCTGCGAGCCCTTCGCAAATAATGCTGCAACTCAGGGTTGCACCCCCATACAGCCCCCATAATGAAGTTGAAAACAGTGAAATCACAATGAGTCAAATGTCAAAGCACTGGCCAGAAGCCAAAAATACCTCTCCTATGTTGTCCCAAATCAGTTAGCTCTGTCCCTTGGTCTCTGTCCAGAAATCCAAAGCAGTAAAGTCATTGCAGCAAAATGGCTGGGCTTTATAGGTCAGTGTAAGTGCCCTTTAATTAGCGCTCCCCGAGGCCCACAGGGCCTCTGTTGCGTTCCACTTCACAGTTCTTAGCAGCGCCATGCCCACATTGGGCGGGCGCCACTGAATTTCCGGTTTGGGGCGCACAAACAGCGTTGCGCGACGATATGACGTCATAAGCTGCGCGCGCACCTGAGCGGGCGCAAACACTTTGCGCCAGCGCTAAATGTCAACTGAATTTGGGCGTCGGCGCGGATCGCGCTGCGCCCGGGCGCAAAGTGCCTAGCGCTGGAAGTAGACCCCTCTTATGGCGTTAACGGCTGGCGCTATCCACTGAATTTCTAGGCCAAAGTCTCTCTTCACAGAAACTGCAGCTTTGGTTTCGATTTCTCCACAAGCTGCCTGTGTCGCAGAGGCCAAGTTTTAAAATCTCACAGGCTTTCTGCCACGAGGCACGGACGCCATCTTAGGTACCCTTTTTGAATTAAAATGTCCACGCAGGGTCCTTTTTATTAATAACAACCTTTGGGGAAATGCAGAAATTTTGCAAATCTTACACATCTCAGTCCTAAATGGCCGAACACTTATTCTGAGACTGTGACCACTGGTTCTAGACTACCCAGCCAGGGGAAACATCCTCCCTGCATCTACCCTGTCAAGCCTTGTAAGAATTTTGTGTGTTTCAATGAGATCACCTCTCATTCTTCTAAACTCTAGAGAATATATTCCTAGTCTACTCAATCTCTCCTCATTGGACAATCCCCCCATTCCAGGAATCAGTCTGGTGAACCTTTGTTGCACTCCCTCTATGGCAAGTATATCCTTCCTTAGGTAAGGAGACCATAACTGTACACAATAGTCCAGGTGTGGTCTCACCAGGGCCCTATATAATTGCAGTAAGACATCTTTACTCTTATACTCAAATCCTCTTGTAATAAAGGCCAACATACCATTTGCTTTCTTAATTGCTTGCTGTACCTGCATGTTAACTTTCAGTGATTTGTGTACAAGGACACCCAGGTCCCTCTGAACACCAAGGCCTAGAAATTCAGTTGTTTGCGCCAGCCGCTAGCGCCTTAGGAGGAGGAGATGTGGGGCGCTAGGCAGCTAGCGGCCGGGCGCTGCGCGATCTGCGCCTCTCCCCAACTTCAGTAAAGATTTAGCGGCAGCGCAAAGCCTTTGCGCGCGCTCAGCTGCGCGCGCAGATCCTGACGTCATTTCATCGTGCAACGCCCTTTGTGCGCCCCAAACCGGAAATTCAGTGGCGCCGGCCTATTGTGCGCCTGGTGCCCCTAGCGACTGGTGGAGGGGAACGGTTCCCAGTCGCTGCGGGGCACGGGGGGGCGCTAATTAAAGGGCACTCCTCCTGCAGTAGAAATGGCAGCCATTTTGCAACACTCCTTCTTTGTGAGAGACGGATCTTTGCAGCGAGACAAAGGTAGAGAGCTTTCTGGTTTGGCTCAACACTCGCACAGGTACTTGTGGCTTCAGGCCACAGCTTTGCACTTGTCTTTAACTTCAGAGCCATAGCATTGATTGGAAACATATAATGGGGGCTGCAATGGGTGCAAACGTTGGCCTTCTCCATTGCATTCAAAGGGCTCAGAGACGCCGTGAGAGAGTGGCAGTCATGGCCAGAGGGAGAAGGGGCAACAGGCGTCGGCTAAGGAGGCCTTACCCACCCAGGGTATACCGCCAGCAGTTCTCATATCTGAACATGTCTGACGAGCAGTGTGTTCGAAGGCTGCGATTCCGAAGGGCAGTGGTCACTGAGATCTGCCACCTGCTTCGCGGAGATCTGCAGCCACAGCTGAGGAGCAGGACATCTCTGTCGGTGACAGTGAAGGTGACGGTGTCTCTCAACTTCTATGCCACCGGCTCCTTCCAATCCGCTGCTGGGGTCATTTCCAACATCTCCCAGTTTGCCGTACATTGCTGCATCTGCCAGGTGACCAATGCCCTTTTCAGAAGGAGACGTCAGTTCATCTCCTTCTCCATGGCCCTTGTCAAGCAGCAACAGCATGCAATGGGCTTTGCAGCATTAGCGGGCTTCCCCATGGTGCAGGGCGCCATTGACTGCACGCATGTGGCTTTGCGGGCACCTCTAGAGCATGCCGAGGATTACCGCAACCAAAAGGGCTACCATTCGCTCAACGTGCAGTTGGTGTATGACCACAGGCAGATCATCCTAGCTGTCAATGCCCGCTTTCCAGGCAGCAGCCACGGTGCCTTCATCCTGCGCCAGACTTCTGTGACAGACATGTTCCAGGCCCAGCCTCACCCATGAGGATGGCTTCTCGGGGACAAAGGCTATCCTTTGTGCACCTGGCTGATGACCCCGCTCTGTGCGCCCAGCACCCCTGCTGAAGAGGGATACAATGACAGCCATCAAGCAACCAGGAACCTCATTGAGCAAACAATCGGCGTCCTGAAGCAACGGTTCCGCTGTCTGGATCATTCCGGAGGAGCCCTACAGTACTCGCCTGAGCGAGTCTCCCATTTCGTGGTCGTGTGCTGCATGCTGCACAACCTGGCTATTCACAGGACTCAGCCACTGCCAGCAGACATTGGAGGACAACCAGAGGAGGAGAAGGAGGAGGAGGACCAGCAGAGGAGGGAGGCAGAAAGTGCAAGGGCCGCCCGTCGGCGGCTTATTGAACATCGGTTGTAGGCCCCCTCTCAGGGAATGGCATGGCACAAGATGAATGTAGCCGCTCCACAAGCCCTCAGCCGAGCAGGGCAACCAGGACTTCCAAAAGAAAGCATGGACAGTGCGATTTAAGAACATTTATTACTTTGATACCTCTGTGCCCTTCCCACATAACAAACTAATGGAGAGAAGCCCCCCCCAAAAACACAAATCGAGCAGTCTCGGCCTTTCAAAAAACACAAATACACCAGTCTCGGCCTTTCAAAAAAACAAATCCACCCTCCCCCTTTAAGAGCTCACCGGCGCCAGAGTGTCTGCCGTCAATCAGCAGCTCGCCGCACCTGCGCTGCGCCCGCCCTCGGGGGTTTTGCCCCGGGCCGCCGGCTTAGCGCCTAATGATAGTCGTGCATCGCCTGTTTTAGCGCAGCAGCAACCTCTTGGGGCGATGCCACTGAATATCGGTGAAGGTGGCGCGAAGTTGCGCCGGGCGCAAACTTTAGCGGCCGCCCGGCTGTAGTTCCCCAAACGTGGCTATACTGAATTTCTAGGCCCAACGTTTCCCAATCGCTCACCATTTAGAGAATACTCTGCTTTTCTATTTTTCTTACCAAAGTGGTTAACTTCACATTTCTCCACATTATATTCCATTTGCCATGTTCTTGCCCACTCACTTAGCCTGTCTATATCTCCTTGAAGCCTCTTTGCATCCTCCTCACAACTTACATTCCCACCTAGCTTTGTATCACCAGCAAACTTGGATATATTACATTTGGTCCCCTCATCCAAATAATTGATATAGATTGTGAATAGCTGAGGCCCAAGCACTGATCCTTGCGGTACCCCACTAGTTACAGCCTGCCAACCCGAAAATAAACCGTTTCTTCCTACACTCTGTTTTCCGTCCATTAACAAATCCTCAATCCATGCTAGTATATTACCCCCAATCCCATGAGCCCTAATTTTGTTTAATAACCTCTTGTGTGGCACCTTATCGAATGCCTTCTGAAAATTCAAATACACCACATCCACTGTTTCCCCCTTATCTTTTCTGCTAGTTGCAACCTCAAAAAACTAACAGATTTGTCAAACATGATTTCCCTTTCATAAATCTGTGTTGACTCTGCCCAATTCTATTATTATTTTGTAAGTGCCCTGTTACCACGTCCTTAATAATAGATTCTAGCATTTTCCCTACTACTGATGTCAGGCTAACTGGTTTGTAGTTCCCTGATTCTCTCTCCCTCCTTTCTTAAATAGTGGGGTTACATTTGCTACCCTTCAATCCATGGGAACCGTTCTAGAATCTATGGAATTTTGGAAGATGACAACCAATTCATCCACTATCTCTATAGCCACCTCTTTGAAAACACTAGGATGTAGGCCATCAGGTCCAGGGGATTTATTGGTTTTCAATCCCATTAATTTCTCCAGTACTATTTTTTTCCTAATACTAATTTCTTTCAGTTCCTCATTCTTGCTAGATCCTTGATTCTTCACTATTTCCGGGAGGTTTATTGCATCTTCTTCCATGAAGACAGACACTTAGGCTGTGATTTTGCCGGCACTCAGAAGGCGGGTTCGAAGGCGGGTCAGCTGTTAAATTTGCAATGATTGACGGCAGGTTGGAAACCCACCGCGAACATGCCTCCGTGTGAGTTTCAATAGTGTCGGGTCTGCGATTTCAAAACAGACCCAACACCAAGTGGCGGGTGAAGGATTTAAGGCACTTAACTCCATGTTAAGTGCTTGTTAACTACTATTTTGAGAGCCTTTTCCTATTTTCCAACATTTTCAATGGGTTTCACGACATTCGGAGGTCACGCCAGGTAAGTGTGTCGGGAGGGCCAATGAGCTGGATAGTTCACAGCTGCAACTGCAGTCTAAAAGCTGCACTCTCACATCTGCTCAATTTCTAATTTTAGAGGTTGTTGTTTTCATGATTTGGGAGACACAGTCTGTCTTGAGTCTGTAAGTGTCTGGTGGTAACTCTATATCCACTGTCACCTGCATTGCTGGACATAAAAGGTGCCCTCACCCTTCACTGTGCCACCTCAAATTGTGAACACATATGGCAACGATGTCAAACATTCATACAACATTAATTTATTCCAACAGAATAAAAGAACAGAAACTTAACATTGAATTCTAGTAGAACACACAAGTGAGTACTCTTGTGATTATTTATGTGTCAGCTTTCTCTCATGTATTCTTCTACATGGTGCTACCCTTGTGGCTTCAGCAGATGCCAGGACAGCCTGCTCACTTCCCTGCTGCACCTGCTTACACACCTTTGGTGGTCGGCCTCTGGGTTTTGGTGCCTGTGAAGGCCCCGCCAAAGTCTGCTCCTCCTGCGGCTGCACAGGGGTAGACACAGCCATCACTGCTCGGGCAGTCATCTGGGGTTCTGACTGAGGGGTTGGCAAAGGGATGGGAGTATGAGTGCTTGGAGAGGAGCCTCCACTTGCATGTCACCTCCCACCATCATCCCTCTCATGGGCCACCCGCACTTCTCCACTAACAAGTAGCTGGAGAGCACCTTGCTGCACATCAGTGGGGCCATGAGGACCCATCTCTGTACTGACAGTCCTCATAATGGGGACATCCATGGACCTTTGGTTCCTCTCCATGATAGATGCTCATCTATCCTCCATAGCTGACCATCTATTTAGAAGAGTCACCATGCTCATTTGAATCTGGTGATTTATTTCCTCCATGGAGGTTGCCATCCTTTCCATGTCGATACCTACATTTGCCATTGCATGCACCACGGCTTTGCTCATGTTTGAGATGGACTCCTCCATTCTCTGCACACTCGCAATCACCATGTTTGCAAACCCAGTCAGAGCCTCCTGCACTTGTTCCTGAAGCTCCAGCACCACTCTCTTTCTGGATGGCCCCCGAGGCTCAGCGTTTACATGCAGCTGAGCAGAGCTAGGAGCGTACCAAGGCCTCCGATGAGGACTCTCCACTGCTGTCCCTGTCTCCACCATCTGCTCTTGCTCACTCGTGAGTTGTAATACACCAGGTGACAACACTACTCTATCTCGTAAATGACCCACTGAAGTGTGCGTCTCTGCGCTGGTGCAAGGTGCGCTTATTTCTGCTGACGCTGCTCCTTCAGAGGATGTAGCATCCTCTAAGGAGTCCTCCTGCTCTTCCTCCTGGACAGTAGGGAGAGAGGCTCTTGATGGTCCTGTGGGAGAGTAAAGACATGAGTTAGGCATGTGATATTAAGATTGCAGACACGTCCCATTGTGCACATGATGAGCATTCAAATCCTATTGACATCTCATCCTATATGTGTCACTCATGAAAGCCAAATAAGATGGATAGAGAAGCATTCTGTCACCAGGTTGGTCTACTGAGCCCATCTCTCTGTCCCCCACTTCGAGCTGTTTCATTGGTTCCGCAATGTCGAGAGCGGCTTCCTCAGCGTGGGTGAGCTGTGAGAAGGATGGTGGTCCTCCTCCTGTTCTCTTCCTCTCCCTCTTATTGTGGGCTCTCTTTTCCTGCAATGAGGGAAAGAAGTGGAGTTTCAGTGAGAATGATGGAATGAGTGTAAAGAATGGATAGGATAGATGTTTAGAAGGATACTGTGATGGAGTAGGTTCCTAATACCAAGTTCCCTCCTTTTGAGTTGTTAGTTGTTGTCATTGCATAACCTTGAGGGGGGGGTGTGAGGGGTGCATAGTAAGCACTTAGGAGCATCAGAAACGGCGTCAGATCTTATTGTGAAATGGCCCCGTTAAATACACTGGCTGCAAATGCTTCAGCAGAACAGCTCAGCAGACCCGCACCTTGTGATCAGGGTGGGTAATGCATGCGGCGGGCTTAACGAGCCCAATTAATGTAAAATTGTGTCAGCAGGCCAGCTGGAGCTGGCAGCGGGACTGGAACCTGCTGACTAACGTTCCCGATGTCAACCTGCCTCCAATCAGAAAATCGCGGCCAAAGTATTTGTTTAATTTCTCTGCCATTTCCTTATTCCCCATTATAATTTCTCCTGTCTCAGCCTGTAAGGGACCCACATTTACTTTTGCTAATCTTTTCCTTTTTACATACCTATAGAAGCTTTTACCGTCTGTTTTGATGTCTCTCACTAGTTTACTCTTATATTCTCTTTTCACTTTCTTTATCAATTTCTTGGTCCTCCTTTGTTGAATTCTAAAATCCTCCCAATGCTCAGGCTTACTGCTCTTTTTGGCAACATTATAAGCCTCTTCCTTTGATCTAATATTATCTTTAGCTTCTCTTGTTAGACAGGGTTGGATCACTTTTCCTGTGGGTTTTTTGTGCCTTAAAGGAATGTATATTTGTTGTAAATTATGTATTAATTCTTTAAATGCTAGCCATTGCTTGTCTACCTTAATACCTTTTAGTGCAGTTTCCCAATCTACCTTAGCCAACTTGCCTCTCATACCTACATAGTTTGCTTTGATTAGATTTAAGACCCTAGTTTCGGATTTAACTAAATCACTTTCAAACTTAATATAAAATTCTGTCATATTATGGTCACTCTTCCCTGAGGACCCCTTTACTACAAGGTTATTAATTAACCTTTCCTCATTACATAATGCTAGATCGAAACTAGCCTGTCCCCTAATTGGTTCCTCAACATACTGATCTAGAAAACTATCTTGTATACATTCCATGAATTTGTCCTCCACGTTATTGCTACAAATTTGGTTTGCCCAGTCTATATGTAGATTAAAGTCCCCCATGATTACTGTATTACCCTTGTTACATGCACCTCTAATTTCCTGATTTATACTCTGCCCTACATTACAACTACTGTTTGGGGGCCTATAAACAACTGCCACTTGCTGTTTCTTAGTTCCACCCAAACGGATTCTACTTCTTGATTTTTGGAGCTAAGATCATTTGGGCTAAAAATTGAGTAGCTTGGGTGCTACCTTCGCCAGGGCTCTACTTTTAGTGCTCTGGAAAAATTAGCGCCCCCATGCCGGAAATTGAGTGGTTGCAACCCAAGAGAGAAGCGGGGCGCTACTAGAAGCACCTCACCTCCCTCTTGGGGCGCTGCGAGTCAATATTGCGGTGCTACATGCCGCGGTATTGCAGGCCTTCCTCCCTTCTTAAAGGGGAGGGGCCTTGCGCAGTGTGACCCAGGGCACTGCCGGGCCCCCGGGGATCAGGAGTGCTGGCAAAAGAGCCCGGCACTCAAGAGAAGTGCTGGGCTCTTGGAGCGCAGCCGGCACTCCACGGGGGGTGGGGGGGGGGCGGTTGGGCGTTCAGGAGGCCGGGGACGGGAGCGCAGCTGGCACTCTGCGGGGGGTGGGGGGGGGGGCGGTTGGGCGTTCAGGAGGCCGGGGACGGGAGCGCAGCCGGCACTCCGCGGGGGGTGGGGGGGGGCGGTTGGGCGTTCAGGAGGCCGGGGACGGGAGCGCAGCAGGTGCTGGCAGGTGGCCAGTAACAAAAATGGCCGCCCCGCACTTCGACTTTAAATTGCGCCTCCCCGGCCGCAGGTGGGCCCCCCTGACCCCATCAGACATAGCATCCGGTGGTAAGTCAGGGGGCGCTCCCGAAGATTGCGAGCGGGGCGCTGCGCATTTGCCTCTAAGGGCGCTAATGGGAGGCATAAAGCAACCCAATTTTTCCCCCTTTCTCTCTACTGTCTTTATCCCATCCTTTATTATCAGGGCTACCCCTCCTTTCACATTTTGCCTATCTCTTCTAAAAGTTAAGTATCCTGGAATATTTAGTTCCCAACCGTGGTCACTTTACAACTACATCTCCGTAATAGCTATTAGATCAAAACTATTAATTTCTATCTGCACTATTAATTCATCTATTTTGTTGCGAATGCTTCGCGCATTCAGATATAGTGCTTTTAGCTTTGGCTTTTTTCTATTTTCCCCTGATAGCACCTTAGTCACTGATGCCCTATTACCTTTGTTACTCGCTCTGTCCCTTCCTGACCCACTCTGCTTATTTTTACCCAAACTCTACTCTGCTCTAGAGCTTTGACAAGTTGACGTTTCGGGTACACTCTTGATGATGGACATTGAAGCCCCCACTACATTTCCAGCATTTTCTGTTTTTATTGTGTGGGAATGTTTCTTGAATGTTTGTAACAAACTTTTATTGTCTCGGGTTGATGTAATACACAGAAAGCAATATTCTTTTAGTCTGAATTCTAATTCATGTTTCCAGAAGCGGTATGTTATGGATTTAATCCCTTGTGAACAAAATTTAACTTAATATCAACATCTTGATATAAATGACCCAAAATGCATCCTAGGTTAAATAGTCAAAAATCCCAAAATGTAATACCCCTGAAGAGGTCGTATGAAGATCTTATTGATAGAAAATATTATAAATGCCAACAAACAGCCAGTATCTGAGATGTTCTTTATCAGGCTGCATCTACAGAATTGTAAGTTGTCTTTTTAGCATTTCATCTTTGAGTGTGAAATTTCTCCACTAGCAATATTTCAGTGACATGTTACCCATTGTATGTTGCTATTAGAAATATCTTGTCAAAAATTCTGAAATTGTTACAAACAGACATTCTGCTTTGTACCTACAAGAAACTATGGAACAGCCGTCGGCATCTACAGAACTGTTGAGACATCTAACATTTAACCAGTGGTTCAACATTCAGAATACCACCATAAAAAAGATTCTGCAATAAAGAATCAATTCCATCAAACACTGTCAAGTTAAAAAAAAATCACTCAATAATCTCTGGAATGTATCCAAATGTAAACAGAAATTATTACCAACTGCTTCAGTTGAATTTCGTACAGCTGGTAAAGGTCCAAGATACCAGACTGAAATTCCTAAAGTAATTACTCTTCAAGAATCACTTTGTGAAATTTCAAAGTAAAAAGAAACCATTATACCAAGTATTTACTTGCCATGATTAATATAACTAAGCAGAACAAATTGTGTCAAGATAAAAAAGGGAACTGAGTGTCCCTAGTATTTTAAATACTTTTCATACATATTTGTGTACATGTACTTTAGGGATGTCTATTATATGGAGAGGAACATTCATATTAAGGGGTTACATTTTTGTTTTCAGCACTTCCAATGCAGAACTCCAAGTGTTGCAAACACATATCAGAAATGTGGGCAGGAATTACACTCCATTTGGGGTGTCAAAGATGATAATTTACCTGATGGTTGGTTTATTGATACCACAATCCATAAGAGTTTTCTGGATCTTCTGAAACCCCCCCAGAAATTGTTGGAAATACACAGCAGATCAGTTAGGATCTTAAAGAGAAGTTAATGTTTCAGTTTGGGCCCTTCATCAGAACCGTGCATTTCACTCAAGGACCTTAAAATGCTGAGATGTCCTTCAATACATGCTGCTGTGTTGCATTCCAACTTTATTCTTTTAGTTTAGTTGTAATGAAGGGTCCCACCTCAAATGCTAAACTATTTTTCTCCTTCAGATTAATGTTTCTGATAACCATAAAGACTAGTATCGTGAAAGCTCACAGTTGGAAAACATTTAAGCTATCATCCTTCAATACACAGGATTGATCTTCGCCTAGTCGCTCATTAAGAGTATCACACAGCACTAAACTATCTTTTATCCAAAACCAAACACTGAAAAGAGAGGAAAAATTAAAACAAAATCTAAATTCAGGAAAATACCCTCCCTTCCCCTAAAAATAAAATCAATTTGAATTTTGCAAGTGAAGTACAGGAATGTCTGCATTTGTTTTCTCTTAACGAGAATGAATTGATTATGGAATGCTCAAGTGCACACGATGCATATTGATTTGCTAGTGTGTATAAATTTCCTCCCAGCAGACACCCTTGTGCTGGTGACATTTTTACACTGGATTGCTACCCATTTAATCACAATGACCTAGAGCAGTGGTCACAAATTTTTTTAAATTGCTTCAGTTTATCACAGCTCTGGATCATTGGAACTGAACTTATTTGATGCGTTTCCCTGAGGTATGTCAGTTTGAAAGCCTACATGCACCAGTGCTTGTACTTCTGAAAAAGGTTATTTTTAAAGTCTATGAATAATGACAGGTATTCCTGCAGTTGGCACAAAGCAATGGGTGGTGGATTATAATTAAAATGCTTACCATGTGCTGCATACTTCACAAAGATATTCCTCCACTATCTATCTGAATTGAGTGTATGCAGGCATATGATGGAATAACTTAATAACACAAACTGAACATAGCTGTATTTCTGACAACATGGTCAAGTGCCCCATAGCCATTCAATTATTTGGTTCTTGGAATAGTTAACAGGTGACTTGTGTAACTTTCAAAATATGCAAAAGATTGATATTAACAAATATGTTTTCTGTGAGCTTTCAATGTTGAATGTTGTAAAGTAGATTTAAAGAAATAGTTGAACTATATGGACATTTATTAATTCATTGTTCAGATGAACATAGTTACAATAAATGTTGTTATTCACAAAAGTCATCATAGCTATGCAGAACGAGGGGTCAATAAATTTCAGAAATTGAACCTGTTACCTTATACAACAACAAAAACTTATATTTAATGCCTTTAATGTAGAAAAAACATCTGACTTCAACAAAGTGGTTGCTGCGAATGTTGACTCGCACAACGAGACATGACAGACCCGCCCCATCTCCCCATCCAGAACGTGGTTGGATTCTGCTAGTCATGTGCCATGACGTGCCCTGTTGGAGCTGCTCCTTATTAGTCGGGCTTGCTTTAGTCTGTTGGCCTGCAGCGACTATTCCGATTGGTTGAGCTGAAAATGATCACTGCTCCCCTCTCCATACAATGTTGTTGGTTCCATAGTGCTGAAGTCTGGTGTTTTCACCCGTGTTAAACACCATTTTAGCAGATAACCAATAAAGCGTGACCAAGGAAGTAAAGCAGACACAATGTTCAAAACACATTCGCACACTCTACTTTTTGAGTTAGCATTTTACCAACCAATGCACAAAAAGTTAAAATACACATGCATACACCATGGAAACATGAATAATGAGATCACATGCCTAACAACAGTGGCTATTACTCATTATTTTTTTACTGATCAAAAATGCAATTAGCCACATTTGGATTCTCAATTAGCCGCATGTACATACCAATTTGTATTTGAGCTATTCATGAGTAATTCAGTCCCCCTCACACACAGGAAGAATATAGCAGTCAACAGTATAATAGCAAAAATCCTCTTGGTGCCCAATTGTAACTGTAGATAGTTAATTAAATAAGCACTTAATTCCTACTAGAACATTTAATCGTCCAATGAAAGAAATGTAATGTTTTTATTATGAAAAAATGCTTATCAATTTTACCAACTGTTAATGTGTGCTTTCAATTTAGGTTTGCAGTTACAGCAATTAGCATTCAGAAAAATTCCAGTGTAGTGTTCTATGAAATTGGAAATTTCATGATACAGTTTAATTTTTGCACTTTGATTTATCACTCCAACTAAAAGCCATTGTAGTAACAGATGTTGTCACACCTGCATGACAGGACATTATCAGTGAAATGTTGTGCTGCACTGCTGCACAACAATATTAGCAAGTATGTACTCTGAGCTTCTCAATAACATTTATTCTGTACTTTTTGCTCATGGCAAATGCTTGGTTCTCCCTTTTGATATCCTTCATTGTCCATTATATAAAAAAAAGCTGTAATAGCTTTCCCAATAGCTGACTAAATAAAATGTTATTTTTCAGTCATTCTTGAGATGTGGGCATCACTGGCAAGGCTGGTATTTATTGCCCATCCTTAGTAAATGGAATGGCTTACTTCAGAAGGCAATTAAGAGACAACCTCACAGCTTGCTAAATAAAATGTCAAAGAAGAAAACCTGGAGAAACAATGGCCCCCAAATTTCTGGGTTGGAGGAAGTTGTATGTTGGCAATTATGCCTTTGTGGGATCAAGAATTTCTGACGGGACTAATTTATACCAGCGTTCTATTGCAGAAGTGCCCCAGTATAAATTCCATTCAATGTTAGTGCGCGCTGAAGCTCACAACCTCCCAGTGGCAGCCACATGTAAATGACAGATTTAGATGTGGAATTCCCTTCCTAAACCTCACCGCCCTGTCACCTCTCCTCTTTTAAGACGCTCCTTAAAACCTACCTCTTTGACCAAGCTTTTGGTCACCTTTCCTAATGTCTGCTTCTTTGGCTTAATGTCATTTTTTTTTGATAATGCTCCTGTGAAGCACCTTGGGATGTTTTACTTTGTTAAAGATGCTATATAAATGCAAGTCATTGTTGCTGTCGTTGTTAAGACAGGATGATGTCACTTGTCCTAAATGCAGGCTTTCACATTCACATCCGCCCTTGAGAATGTGGACCACTTTTCAAAAGACCCGTTCATCAATGTGGAGATGCGTGGTTAAAGGGACAGTGCTCAACTAAGATTGTTTGTGGACTCACTGCTGGTATTGGAAGTGTTGTTTCACTGTTATACTCAGGAAGCCTCCCCCTACATTGTGCATTACCCTTGTAAATAATTCTATTTCAAGACAATTACCAGCCTCAATAGTGTCTTTGCCAATGGGAATCCCACTTTACATGATGTATATACTGGAGGAAGAGGAGCAGCAGGATGTTGTAAGGGAAGCCAAATTAATTAGGCAGCACTAGAAGAGAGCCAGTCTATCCCAGCACTACTCATCCAGCAGGATGTATAGGCCCAGGGACACTTTCCATGACCTTTCCCAAGAGTTCTGTCTCAAGAAGCTGTGCTTCAAAGCTTTGAAGGAGCTCTGCTTTTTGTTGCAGCCAAATCTGCAAACAAGGTCCACAGCATGGCTGTAAGCTCCAAATGTAAACTCCCATATTTATGTGAACTGCAATGGCCTCTGGGACAAGGGATATGGTATTGCGTGATAACCCAAAGAGCAATGTTTGACTGTTGTACTGGAGAAGACCCATTTCCTTCTCTGTTATTCAGTTATGTGCCTGTTACTCATCTGAAAACACAGTCATCTTTGCTGACTGAGTGAGGTCGTCAATCTTCTTCCACATTGCAAGGGTGTTCTTGGGGTTACGGAGGTCCCATTCATAAGCACAGCCATCTCCTTCCACCTGGCCCGGTGATGCTACATGTGATGACTATTTTTCTAGTACTCCACATCAGCCTCAGAGAAGTTAGACGGTCACCTTTTCCATTGTGTCACACCAGTCATTTTAGTCTCTCTTCTAAGAGCTTGCTTAGCCCTTTAGCTGCATGCTGTCCTTAAAATTTGGAAGTTTCATCCTAGCTCATCCCCCTTTTTGATGTTTCTGCCGTATCTCACTTTCACCCGCCCACCCCACCACCCCCCCCCCCCCTCACTCCATGACTAGCCCCCTACTGGCGGGACTCTCATCCTTGTCCCACCAGCATGATTGAAATTAGGTGATCCTAGGATTTCTGACTGAGTTAGCCTCATGGGATTTTGGCAGGGTTAAGTCCTGCCCCACCGCACTTAAGCTGCCACATCGGGGTTCCAGGAAATTTCAGGCCAATGTTTTTAATGCAAAGAGCAAACCATAAACTGCACAAGTGAAAACGGCTTATTTTAACACTAATGATATTAGTCAGTAAATATCGCTGAAGAGACAGTTTGTCCTCTCTGTAGCCCTGCTTAAGTCAAAGCTATTAATAATGAAGCTAAAACATGGGCATTAAATCTTCCAATTAGCATTAATAGAATGGCAGCACTAATGCCATAAGTGACATGCTTTCATTGCTAGTTTTCAGCTTTTCAACTGCAGTAGATTTACAGCCAAGTTGAACTTTCCTATCTACAAAAGCCAGTGTTAAAGCCACCCACCGTATTGAAATGCATTCAATTTTCTTACATAATTCCAGCATTAAATCATTGCTGTGTTAAGATCAACCGTCACCTCTCGAACATTTTCATCACAAATACATCTCTTTAGTTCCTGATATGCGAGATGCACTAACTATCATTCTTACACATGTGAAGCAGGAGAAAGAACAGATGGGAAAAGTTAGTTGTGCCTTCTTGAATAGGATTTTCATTCAATACCATAGCTTTATCAGGAAAGACTTTCTGTAGGTCAGAATTATGCTCTAGATGGTCTATCTCATTGTACAAGTGGAAAAGTAGTCTCAAGATGCTGGAAGTTGAAGCAGCATATGCACAGTGACAGACATGTGGACAACCTGCAAACCAAGCTGGGTATCAGTAATCGACTACAGATCACACTAGGTTGTGTTACAATGATCTGAGGTATAATATCTTGGGAGGATGTGGCAGCAATTTCAGTTGTAAGACTTGAAGCTGTGCTCGACTGAAACGTGCATGCTATAAATTTATGTGAGGCCTTGGAATACTTGAACAGTGAATTGGCATAGGTTGACAGGCAATGCTATGTAGCATATAATCTTAGTCTATCTACCTAATATATGGTACTGTAAGATTAACATACTTAGCCAAATTTCTTAGCCAGGAATGGATGCTAGCTTTTGAAAAGTTTGAGATTTAGCGCTAGGCACTAATGAATCTCGCTGCATGCAAAATTCAGTGTCATTGCTCAAAGAAAGATGGGAGTGCTAAATCAAGCACTAATGACCTAGCTCAGTGGTGTAAGACTCAAAGCACTAAGCAATTTCAGATGCAGTCTAATCATTAGTCATCACTGCCACAGGCTCTTTCCAGTTCTTAAAGGGGAGGTTCAATCATGCTGCAGAACCTCAGGGCTGGATTTTGTGAATGGAGACGTGCTGGAGGCGGGACTGCTGCTTGTCAAGTCTAAGTCCCGCCTCCATCATGTTCTGGCTAACTGTTGTGTATGTACCTTTAAGAGAATAACTGGTCTCAGACTGCAGTACCGGCAGTGACCACCCCTGTATAAAAGGTGCTAGAGAGCCTCTGTTGTTTAGTTTCGTTATTGCCTTTCACCAGTAAAGATCTGTTTGTTTTCACTCCTGCTAGTTCGTGTCTCAATCATTCACGGACTTAACACTAACCAGAGGGATTTTCCCCTGATTGACCTGTGGGCCCAGCAGGCCAATTAGGGGGAAGTCATTGACAGAGCACGTCAATATCTGATGTGTCATCTGTCAAGACTTCTTGAAAGAAGAAATGTCAGCATTTGACAGCTCTGTGAAGCTGTCAAACACTGACATTCTGTATAGTTTGATGAGTTCTTGTGTTCATGACTCATCAAACCTTTCAACTTTGTAGAAGGCAGATAACTGTTGGTTCGGAGGATCCAACAGCCAGTCTGTGAAATCTACAACGAAGATGTCGGGACTCTGGAACCACCGCAGCTGAAGGCTGTAGGCAGAAACAAAGGTAAATGAACATTTTATAACACTTAACACTCACCTCACATACTTACCACTCCACACTTGCACCCATCACTCACCTCTACATCTCACTTTCAGGCCCCTCCAACCTCCGCAGGCCTCCTACTCGACTCCTCCAACCCGACGGGGTTCTCCGAGGTCAGGAAGCCTTCACCTGAAAAGGTAAAATGGCACTAATCCTTTTTTCTGCCTGTTAACAGGCAGTTAAAAGGATTTAATCCCTTTCCCGCCTTGAGGAGACAGGACCCAAAGCAAGACATCTTCCCGCCTCCTGGCAAAAGGGCACGGAGGTGAGGTGGGGGCGGGTTTGCCATCCGCCCCCACTTTCTGCAACTTTACCAGCTGTCCCGCCTCCATACCCGTCTCCACGGGGCTGACAAAATCCAGCCCAATGTCTCAGTGTTTCTAGTTCTGCAGCTGTGTCAGCAAGCATCAGAAGGCCAAGGAGAAGGAACCAGACCACTGAAGGAGGTGTCATCATGGCAGTTCAATGGCCCAGGGAGGCAGTGCACAGATTCTGAGACCAAGCATTGGAGGCGTTGGTCTTCGCTGTGGAGAGACAGAGGACGGTGCTGTACCTGGCAAGTGTCAGGAGGCCCTCGCCACAAGTCTTCCGCACTATATGGAGGGAGGTAGCCCAGCACATCTCGGGCAGGACTGTGGTCCCCAGGATCCACATACAGCGCAGGAAGAAATTTAACGACCTCACTTGGGTGGTCAGGGTGAGTGAAGGCTTCAACAAATGCTACATACCACCATCTAACACTGCCCCAAAGCACCACACCCCCTGCACTCACCCACCAACAATCTCCACCTACCAACACTCACACCCACATCTCACACCTTGCACACAATGACAGCTATTCAACTATGGCAGGCATATCTCCCAAACACATTGCTCCACACTCACTCACACACTTTCCTCTCTCTTGCAGGCCAAGGTTGCTCACAACAGGAGGGAGCAGGAGTGCACAGGTGGGGGACAACCTGACACCCAACCACTTTCTGAGCTGGAGAGAAGAGTGCTGCAAATCATTGGGTGCCAGGTGGTGGGCGTCGTGGCCACCGGCAACATTGACCCCCTTGGGACAACAACGGTATGTTCATCCCTACTTCTTCTTCTCACATCCCATTTCCCCCTCACCCCACAACCCTTCCCCGCTTTCCAGCTAATCATGCTGTATGCATGACTTTCTTCCTTCCTGCCCCCCTCCCCTCACCTTAACCCGACTCTTGTGCCTTTATGCTTTCAGATAATGAGTAAGCACCTGACAGCCTGTCCCTGAGGGCACCGTAGAGAGCGATGCGGGAGAAGAGGAGGACGAAGAACACGCCGCATCACTGCATGTCTCACCCGCAGGCACCAGCTCATATACTGGCACTACGCATTCTTTAGAGGCTAGTATAGTAGCTGGATCTACACAGAATGATGCATTGGGGACAAGCGGGCTGCAGCAAGGCCAGAGGGAAAGGCCAGCTCTCCAGAGGGCGAGTTCGCGCGCAGGTTCTGTTGCACAGGATTCAGATGAGGACCTCAATGGGGATGCCTTTAGAAGAAGGGTGATGGGCATGCACATGGAGATAATAGGTGCAATGGCAAGGGTGCCTGAGAGCCTCTCGGCAATGGTAAGGAGCGTGGCAGCATCCACCTCCAACATTGCACAAGGCTCTATGCAGAGCATGCAGCCCATCATTTGCAGTCTGCAAAGGATGGTGGACTCCCAGAGTGACCGTGGTGACCCAGACCTGACACCACATGTGATGGGCGATGTCGCAGCTTCCATTGCAGCACAGGTGGAAGCCACGCAACGTCTTAGTGCTGTAATGCAGTCTATGCTTGGTGCCATCGATTCTCAGACTGCTCTCATGCAGTCTCAGCTTGATGCCATGCAAGCTCTGACTGCTGCCATCGTGGCTGGGTCGACCACCGTCCACCGGGGCTTTCATGGTGTCGCAGCAGGCAAGCAATCTATGCTCCAGCAGATTGGTAGTGATGCTAAGGTGCTGCCCCGGGTGAGTGCCAGTGGGTCAGTGGGTCAGGAAACTGCTGTCCTCGCTCAGGATGACAGCATTTCTGCTCCCACCACTGGCACTCCGCCATTGCCCTTGTCACTGCCTGTCATCCAGCCAGACCAGATTGTTGCCGTCCATGGTGAGGTGGTGCAGTCTACAGCTGGGCCTTCCAGGCCCAGAGCTGGTCGAGGACATCCTGCAAGGCCATCTTCAGTCTCCCACACGAACAATCAGCAGCCTTCCACCAGCCATGCTGCAGCCACTGGGCCAACACTTCGTAGGAGCACTAGAGTAGGCAAAGGCACTGTAACGAGGGGCATTAAGGAATTGCACAAGGGTAAATAGCTAATTGGTTTTGGATGATTTTAGCTTTGCACTGTGATATGGCCTGCTACAGGGATGGAATGATGGGGATGTGGTGAGCAACGGGGTCTCGGGTTTAATTTATTGGAACCACAGTCTGATGAGGCTGTCATGGACCACCCTTCCAGAAGGCCAACTGAGTGGCTACCTCCTCCCTCGCTCCTGTTCCTTCTCCTCCTCCACCTCCTCCTCGTCTTCCTCTTCCTCCTCGTCCTCGTTCTCTTCCTCCTCTCCCTCTTTCTCCTCCTGAGGTGGTCCCGCAATCCCTGGTGGCAAGGGCTGGGCCCTCATGATGGCCAAGTTGTGTAGCATGCAGCAGACCACCATGAAATAGGACACCCGCTCTGGCGAGTACTGGAGGGCTCCTCCTGAGTGGTCAAAGCAGCGGAACTGTTGCTTGAGCACCCCAATTGTTTGCTCAATGGTGTTCCTGGTGGCAGTATGGCTCTCATTATAGGAGTGTTGAGCAGGAGTGCTGGGGTTGTGGAGGGGAGCCATGAGCCAGGTGGAGAGCGGATAGCCCTTGTTTCTGACTGGCCAGCTGTGAGCTTGATGTGATGGCTGGAAGCGTCTGGCGGAGGACGAAGGCATCGTGGCTGCTGCCAGGAAAGCGCGCATTGACCGTGAGGATTCACTGTCTGTGGTCGCACACCAACTGCACATTGAGTGAGTGATAGCCTTTGGTGTTATGGAAGACTTCAGGATTGTTATGCGGTGCCCGCAAAGCCACGTAGGTGCAATCAATGGCACCCTGCACCATGGCGAAGCCCACTACCCTGGCAAAGCCACATGCACATTCATCCTGCTTCTCTCTGGTGATGGGGAAGGAAATTTAGTCCCTTCTCCTACTATAGAGAGCCTCTGTGACCTCCTGGATGCAGCGATGGATGGCGAACTACGAAATGTTTGCTATAACTCCTGTTGCAGACTGGAAGGAACTGCTGGTGAAGAAATTGTGGGTGATGGTGACCTTGACTGCCACTGAGAGAGCCATGGTTGACCTGATGTGAGGTTCGAGGTCTGGTTGCAGGAGGTGACAGAGTTTGGTGACCACATCTTTGCTGAAGCGGAGGCTTCTAATGCACTGCTCGTTGCTTAATTGGAGGTAGGAGAAGTGCTCTTGGAATACCTTCAGAGGGCAAGGCCTCCTGTTGAGAGCCCTGATGGCCCTCCTCCTCCATCTGGCCACATCTTGCAATCTTTCTCGCTGCTTCCGCTCCCTCCGCAGTAGATCCTGGAGGGTGAGGTTGACTGCCAGTACAGCCCCCACTAATGTAACAATGTGTAGCACTTTGAAACTTGTCAGAATAAATGTAACAAATTTTTAGTAGCCACAACACTCCTGATACTAAAGAACCTTTAAATGACTGAACTAAACTCTTGCACAATCGCAAATGACAAGGAAGAAATGAAACAGCATTAACCTGACAGTTGCGACTGATCCTTCTGAATAGCACCCCTGGAGCCGCCATCCACCTGCTTCACACCTCCTCTTCCTGTCGTTGTTGGAGTGAGGGGCTAAGGCAGTTGGTGATAATCAATTTGGCAGATCGGGCGCTGAGTGAGCATTGCACGCCCACTGACGCCATGATCTGCTTGGTGCTAAAGCCCCAGGCGCTAACTGTTAGTGGCGGCGCTAAGGGGTGACTGGATTTGGCATGCGGCGCTGGATTCGCCTCGTCCTGACACTACTTCATTAGCGCCCCGCTAGTGCCCCCACCAGGCGCTAACGGGAGGCACTAACCAACTGAATTTCTCCCCCATAGTGTTGAGCACAGTCATTACCTGCAGCCACGGTCCTCTGATGGGTGTCCTAATGTGCAAAGCAGAGCAGCTCTCCTCACACATGCCTTATGCACCTGCTTGTCCATTTTGCCAGCCATCAAACAATGAGTCAGGTGATGCGCTGCTCTGTCATTTGGCCACAGATTCTGTTTCATGCCTCCACATTGGGTCTACTTTCACTTCATTTTTGCCTCCATCTTCTGCCCCCCTCAAATGAGCTAACCATAGAAAATTGCAAGTCAGACCTCTGCTGGCTAGTTTTGTGCCAACTGCTAGCCAGAAAAGGTTAAGCTTAGCCTGGAACAGAAAGTCAACCCTTTTATATTTAGTCCTAAATATTTTATACTAGTACTTTGGAAATTCATTCATTTGCAGCTCACTTTCACTAAATAGTTTTTCACACTCCAACATAACAGCATTCTAATGACCTGCTTATAAATATCAGTTGAGTAACTTCCCCAGTTGAGTTTATTAACTGGTTTGTGGATTGATAGTACTATCACCACACCACAAGGAAGAATGCAGTTCAATCACAATGGTAGTCACTTGTCAGATTTAGTGCTAAATTACATAGAAAGAGAAGCCTGCTAATATAAAATTCTAGCACTTTTCTAAGAACTCGGTTTTCTCTCAAAAAAGGCTCTATTTTTAGTAAGTAACACTCTGTGAGGGAGAAAAAGTAATATTTAGAAATCAACATTTGGGAGGCCATTTGGCAATTCAGTAGACCAGTTCCACAGTGCTGCTTAAAGGCTTCTAAAAATATTGATTATTAAAGAATATATTGGGAATGGAAAAGTTGAAAGTGAAGGCAGTTTCAAAGCAGAAGATCTAACCAGATGGTCACAGTTAATGTTTGTTTTGTCGCTGGAGCCTTTACAATCAGTTGAATACGTTCTCCCTTGGAAAGATTGCTTTTTTCTTAGCTGAACAATGACACGGGAAGGAAAATGCAATGCCAATTAGACAAGATTGCCAGCAAGGATTGCAACGCAGTTACCTGTCAATTAGAAGTAGTAAAAGAGCACAGTCAAAGCATTGACATACACCAATTGAGCAAAAATGGCCTGAGTGCCTGCTCTCTGACTAGGATTGTTGAAAGCTCCTTTTTGCCTCCACAGCTCGGAATCAATCATTTCTCTGTCAAATATTTGGAGGAGAACCGCAACACTCTTTCCTGTGAATATCACTAAGGCCATCCTCATGAAGGAGTTATGCAACTGTGTTCCAATAATGATTAATCTGTAGGAGTGCTTGAACTCCTAACGAAAGTACTGAGACTGAAACTAGCAGTTAACCAAACGTGGTTTAATGCACTAGTAAAAGTTACAAACAAAAACGCAGGAGAAACTCTATACAGGTCTGTACACCAACTGGTTCCACCAGGACAGAGAGGGAACGCCTCTCCCCTCTGACGTTATGACGTCATCATGTTTCCCGCCGTTGGGAACGTCACGTGACCGGCATGATGACATCATCACGCTGGATTGCCATTTTACCGAACCCACGCTGTTTATACAGAGCAAACACTTAAAGGTAACAAGCCCCTGTTAAAGGCAATTATATACATTACTGCAAGAGTCTCTTGGTGGCTTTGCCACATACGCCCCCCCAGAGTTGTCTTTAATAAGGAAAGTCAATCGCAGAGGAGGTCGGACAAGCCTGTTTGAACGACTCCTAAATTCCCGGAGAGGAAAATGCTGAGCAGCTGGTGAGCTGGAGGGGATAGCGGCCTGGTCAGGTGTGGCAGCAGCCGGCGGTTGACCCCTACGCGGTGGCTGAGCAGGCTCGACTGGCTGTTCAAGGTCCAAGTGCGCAGGCTTGAGGCGATCGATGGGGATGTGGTCCGGCCTGCCCCCGAGGTCGACCAAAAAAGTCTTAGCCCCTGTCTGTAAAACCCAGAAAGAACCCGTATATGGAGACTGGAGCGGGCTGCGATGGGCGTCTTGACGAACGAACACGAATTTGGCCTTCATCAACTCCACTGGAATGTGGGAGGCAGGAAAACCGTGTTGCAATGTCGGAACTGGCCGGAAGCACTGGGCCACTTCCCGGTGGGCTTCCCGCTGAGTGGCTGCGGACCACGGCTGTGTAGGGGACGGCAGGAATTCGCCTGGTACCCGGAGCGGCTGGCCGTAAACCATTTCTGCAGCCGAAGCCTGCAGGTCCTCCTTTGGCGCCGTGCGCAACCCCAGCATAACCCAAGTCAGTTTATCGACCCATGCCACATCCAGGAGGCGGGCCCTGAGCGACGCCTTCAATGAACGATGAAAACGCTCACACAGCCCATTCGCCTGCGGGTGGTAGGCCATGCTGCGATGGAGTTTGGTGCCTAAGGCTGAGGCCACCGCATTCCAAAGCTCAGATGAGAATTGTGGACTGCGGTCGGGTGAAATATCCATCGGAACCCCAAAGCGTGCTACCCATGACGAGATAAAGGCTCGAGCGACATCCGCAGAGGTGGTAGACGTCAGGGGAACCACCTCTGGCCATCTTGTGGTGCGATCTACCATCGTCAGAAGGTGTGTGAAACCCCGCGACAGCAGGAGTGGCCCCACAAGGTCGACGTGGACGTGGTCGAACCGACGTTCCGGTACCTCGAAGGTGGCCAAGGGGGCCCTGACGTGTCATTGTATTTTGGCTCGTTGACAAACCACACGTGTTTGCCCAGTTGCGGATGTCCTTGCGCATCCCTCTCCAGATGAATTTGGATGCTAGCAACTTCTGCAATGCCCTCACACCAATATGCGAAAGTCCGTGTATGGCGTCGAAAACTTTCCGACGCCAGGTGGATGGAACAATCGGACGGGGGTCTCCCAAGGAGACGTCACAGAGTAAAGTGGTGCCCGCCGAATGGAACGGCACATCCTTCGGTTGAAGGTTGGCGGAGTCAGAACGAAAGGCTTGAGTGTCCGGGTCGGCAGCTTGGTCCGCCGCCCTTCTCGCATAATCGATCCCCAACTGCACGGCTTGGACGGTGGCGCGGGAAAGGCAATCCGCTACCACGTTGTCCTTGCCGGCCACGTGCCGGATGTCGGTGGTAAATTCAGAAATAAATGTAAGCTGTCGCTGCTGTCGAGCCAACAACAGTTCGGCAGTCTTGGCCATTGCGAATGTCAGCGGTTTGTGGTCGACAAACGCAGTGAAGTGGCGCCCTTCGAGCAGAAAACGAAAATGGCGAATGGCCAAAAACAACGCCAACAGCTCCCTGTCAAAGGTACTGTACTGGCGTTCGTGCCGTCGCAGCTGGTGGCTAAAAAACGCCAGTGGTTGCCACGTGCCATCGACCCATTGCTCTTGGACGGCCCCTATGGTGTAGCCTGACGCGTCAGTCGTGAGAGCGATGGTGGCTCCTGGCAGGGGGTGTGCCAACATTGTCGCATTCGCGAGGGCGGTCTTCGTGTCCCCGAAAGCACGGTCCAGTTCCGGCGTCCAAACTACGGGCTCCTTTCCCGACTTCCCTCTGAGGGCCTCGTAGAGCAGTCGCATGAGCTGTGCAGCCCTGGGAACAAAACGATGGTAAAAATTTACCATACCCAGGAACTCCTGGAGTGCCTTCACGGACTGCGGCCGCGGGAATGCGGTGATCACCTCCACCTTAGCCCGAAGTAGCATTGCCCCCTCTGAAGTGATGCGGTGGCTTAAGAAGTCGATTTGCTGCAGGCCAAACTGGCATTTGGCCGGGTTGACAATGAGGCCGTGCTGCTGAAGGCGATGAAAGAGAATGCGCAGATGCTTGAGATGGTCCTCCTTTGTGGCGCTGGCGATCAGTATGTCATCCAGATAGACGAACAAAAATTTGAGATCCCGCAGCACCGAATCTATTAGGCGTTGGAATGCCTGCGCCGCGTTTTTAAGCCCAAAAGGCATGCGGAGGAACTCAAACAGGCCAAAAGGGGTGATGACCGCTGTCTTTTGGACGTCCTGGGGATGCACTGGTACCTGATGGTACCCACGGACGAGGTCGACCTTGGAGAAGATCGAATTCCCCGCCAAATGTGCGGAGAAATCCTATATGTGCGGTATGGGGTACTGGTCGGGGGTCGTGACATCATTGAGGCGGCGGTAGTCGCCGCAGGGCCGCCATCCACCCCCGGGCTTAGGGACGATGTGGAGAGGCGAGGACCAGGGACTATTCGACCGGCGAATAAGCCCCAACTTTTCCATGGCGGCGAACTCCGCCTTAGCAACCGCGAGCTTGCTGGGCTCTAGCCGCCGTGCCCTGGCTTAGACGGGAGAGCCGGTCGTCGTTATATGGTGCTCCACCCTATGTTTGGCGGTCGAAGCCGAGAAGGTGGCCTTAGTCAGCTCTGGAAAGTCCCTGAGGAGGCGGGAGAAAACGTCGGGGGGTGGCTGAGCGCAGGAGACTGAGTGCGGTGCGACCGTGCCGCGCACACAGGGAATACAGTCAAACGTGGTGGCGTGAACGAGCCGATGATTTTTTAAATCAACCAACAGGCCGTTGGCGCATAAAAAGTCGGCGCCTAGGAGTGCCTGTGAAATTTTGGCGGTGACGAAGTCCCATATAAAGCGTTGGCCACTGAAGCAGACCTGGACCCGCCGTGTCCCGCAAGTACGAATCGCACCCCCGTTGGCAGCTTAGAGGGGAGAACCACGCCTGCCGGACTGAAGGTCGAGGACTGACGTGGGAAGGATGCTGCACTGCGCCCCTGTGTCGCACAAAAAACAACGGCCCGAGATGGAGTCGGTTAAATAAAGTAGTTTCCCGGAATCGCCGATCGCCATCGTGGCCGTGGGGCACACCCCAGAGTCGGTGTTCTTGATGCGCAGTTGCTTGTTCGGTGTTTTGGGCACGAAACTGCAAGGCGGACGGCAGCTTCTGGCCTTCACGCCAAACCGAGCGTGGTAATAACAGAAACCGATTGTTGGAGGCGTCGAGGCAGGGCCCTTTGGGGCGGGGCGTCTCGCGACGGCGCAGTTATGTTGTCGGGCCGCGTATATTTTATCTGCCTCTTCGGCGAGCGCTATGCAATCCCCGGCGTCCGCTCTGGTGAGGGCTGCCTGCACCTGTTCGGGCAGTTGACTGAGGAACAGTTCGCGGAACAGGAAACATTGCGGTTCAGACCCCAGGAGTGTGAGCACCTGGCTCATCAACTCCGAAGGTTTGGAGTCTCCTAACCCGGGCAGCGTGAGTAGGCGGCGTGCGCGCTCTGCCTTCGTAAGGCCGAATACCTGCATTAGCCGTGCCTTAATGGCAACATACTTATCGGTGGCCGGGGGGTTCTCCAGTAGGCTGATGATCCTCGATGCCGTCGAGCTGTCGAGTGCGGAGACCATGTAAAGATAACGGGCCTGATCCTGCACGACATTGCGGAGCTCGAACTGCGCCTCCGCTTGTACGAACCAGGAGGCCGCCTGTTGTTCCCAAAATTGGGGGAGCTTCAAAGCCACTACGTTGGCTTCCATCATGGCCCTGCGTTCCGTTTCCGCCGCGAAGAACGTCCACGAGGATTCGGGGTCACCAATGTAGGAGTGCTTGAACTCCTAATGAAAGTACTGAGACTGAAACTAGCAGTTAACCAAACGTGGTTTAATGCACTAGTAAAAGTTACAAACAAAAACGCAGGAGAAACTCTATACAGGTCTGTACACCAACTGATTCCACCAGGACAGAGAGGGAACGCCTCTCCCCTCTGATGTCATCACGTCATCACGTTTCCCGCCGTTGGGAACGTCACGTGACCTGCGTGATGATGTCATCGCGCTGGATCGCCATTTTACCAAACCCGCGCTGTTTATACAAAGCAAACACTTAAAGGTAACAAGCCCCTGTTAAAGGCAATTATATACATTACTGCAAGAGTCTCTTGGTGGCTTTGCCACAAATCATTACATTGCAGAGAAAATAATTTACTCAAGCAGAAGTTCATGATAAATTCTATTTCCTTTTCAATGTAATTGTGAATGACCAAGGAAGATAATTAAGTGGTAATTTGGGATATCTTATTCTAATATCAGCCTGATAGCCACTCTCTCCAAATAAATCTATGAACATATGAACAATGACGGTCAGGTAAAGATCCTTTGGTCCATTAAGCCTGTCCCACACAATTGCGACTCCTTGTTTATCACAATATAAACTCCACCCCACCCAAAACCATGTGATCTCCTGGGAGAGGCAAAACAAAACAGACAAAAAACCCAGGCCAATTTGATGGAAAAAAATCTGGGAAATTCCTCTCTGACCCATCTAGACGATCAAAACTAGTCCAGGAGATCACTCTGGCCCTGGATTCCCTGCAGTGCCTACCTTCTGTAAGAGGTGATCTCCGCCCCAGCCAGAAACAGGTTAGGCTCTCACTTGAAGGAATTCAGCGAATCAGCATCCACCACACGAGACAGTAGCCTGTTCCAGAGGTCCACTAGGAAAAGAACCACCTCCTAACATCTAACCTAGATCTAGCCTTATACAACTTAAATTTGTGACCCCGGTCCTCCCTAATCTATTTAATTGAAACAAACAGTCAACTGGAACACAATCTATTCCCTTCATTATCTTATAAACCTCAATCAGATCACCTCTGTAACGATCAATAATATGTCATTCTATAGTGGACACTAGGTGGAGCCGCAGAGCGGTATATAGCTGTATGTATAAGACTACACTACCCAGCTGTACATATATTAAGACTACATTACCCATGAGGCACTAGGCTACCCACAAGGCAACAGTCAAGATGGCAGCCTGCACACAGGAGCACACATGCTGCATCTCTACAGATACTGTACCTAGAGAACGTGTACTGAATAAATGACTAGCTAGAAGCTAGCTGTGTTCATAATAAGAATGTCTAGTTATTAATGAACATAAGATGGTACCGGGATGGTGAAGATCTGCTGAAAATTGTGAAAAGCTGTAGTGTATGTGCCTTTAAGAGCCCCATGTGTACTGTAATGCTGGTAATGGCCACTCGGGCTATATAAGCCTGTATATTGTGTTGTATCAGTTAGTTCCCCTCCAGACTTTGTTTAGTAAACACCTATGAAACCAACTCCTGTCTTCAGTGTCTCTATCAACACACAGACACAACAGTGGTGACGAATTGGAAACGGACTTACCTGCAATTCGGCAGCACCTCAAGGACTCTGGCGTCCAAAGTTGAAGAAAAATCAAGAAAAAGAAAAAGCTGTGGTTTCACCAGCTAGCCAAGCTGGTGGCAGGTACTGCAATAATCCTTCCTGGGTGTCAGGCTGGGGCTCCAGCGGCTGTCTCTACAGCTGGGCCAAGCAGCAAAATTGGAGGCAAGAAGTAACAGACGGGGAGGGAGCACTCGGGAGACGGCCGGCGCTGCAAGCAGGTCGGCGTTCAGACCTAGAGAGAGAGTCCGGCGGGAACGAGTCTCCAACTGTAAATAAATAAATAAAAAGAACGGAAACCGCGGGAAACAGCGTTGTCATCGGCAGCAGCGGCGGGGAAGCGCAGGAAGCGCCATATCTTTTCTGCAGAAAAGAAAGTGAAGCGCGGGAAGCGCCATTTTTTTTTCTAGGATGCCTAAGTCTAGCAATATTGATGCTTTTGATAACGAGATAGAGGATTGGACCACATATGTGGAAAGAGTGGAGGTATATTGCACCGCAAATGGAATAGAAGATGAAAAAAAGCTTCAACACTGCTAAATCTAATGGGCGCAAAGACATACGGGCTGTTACGAAATTTAATCACTCCAGCCAAACCAAAGGACAAGAATTTTAAAGAAATTGTTGATACCCTACAGGAGCACTTAAACCCAACACTGCTGCTGATAGCAGAACGATTCAAATTCTTCAAGAGAAATCAACACAAGAATGAAAGTAACGCTGATTACCTCACCGAATTAAGAAAGCTATCAAAACACTGCCAATTTGGGGCAGGACTAGCAGATTATTTTCGAGACAAATTCGTCTGCGGTCTCTTAAGTGAAGGAACACAGAAAAAGCTGCTTTCTGAAAAAGATTTAACACTGGACAAGGCTTTCAGTATGGCTGTATCATACGAAGCAGCCGCAAGAGGAGCTGCAGAGATACAACAAAAGACACAGGACTTCGGCACCCATGAAATGACACAGGGTTTCGAGAGATGTTATCGCTGCGGCAGATCCACCCATGACCAGAGGGACTGCTGGTTCAAGGACAAAGCATGCAGGCAATGCGGAAAGATTGGACACATTGCACGGGTATGCCGATCTGGACAAAAAAAATACACAGACAGGAAAGAAAAAAATCAATAAAGAAAAGTACAGAAAGGTACAAATGATGACGGACAGTAGCTCTGAAGACCAGAAGAGTGATAGCGACTCCGGAAACAAGAGACTAAGCTGTCTCAAATTACATAATGTAATTGCCAAAGATGATTACCAGACCATTTGGGTTACCCTCACGATAGCAGGGTCCCCAGTTAAAATGGAGCTAGATACCGGATCAGCTCTGACCGTCATAAATCGATGGGATTACGAGCGGCTATTTCCGCATATACCTTTAAAAGATACATCCATTATCTTGAAAACATATACGGGGCAGAGAGTGTACCCCAAAGGAAAAATAAGGGTGCTTGTTGTATACAACGGCAAGGAAATATAAAAGTTGTATTTATACATTCTACAAGATGGTGGTCCACCGCTGTTGGGACGTGAATGGATCAGGAAAATACGTTTAGACTGGCACTCCATTCAGGCACTGACGGTGACCAGTAAGAAAAAAAACGATGATGACGTCATACCTGAACGATTAAAAGACATCTTGGCCAACACCAAAGAAGTGTTTCAAGAGAAACTAGGAACCTTGAAAGGCATCACCGCCTCAATAAAAGTGGAAGATGCAGCAATTCCCAAGTTTTTTAAGGCAAGACCGGTACCATACGCAATTCGTCCAGCAGTCGAGGCAGAGCTGGAGAATTTGGAAAAGGCAGGCGTATTATCCAAAATAGATTGGAGTGAGTGGGCAACACCCATCGTTCCAGTCATTAAGAAAGCATTGAATAATGATAAATCTGAAGAACAGAGAAAAATTTGCATCTGTGGAGACTTCAAGGTGACTGTAAACCCGGTCCTTCACACGGTACAGTATCCTCTTCCGAGGATAGAAGATATTTTCGCCTCACTATCCGGAGGGAAACGTTTCACCAAAATTGACTTGGCACAGGCATATCTACAGATGGAGGTTGAAGAGGCCTCTAAAAAAACTCACGATAAATACACACAAAGGCCTATACCAGTACAATCGACTGGTTTTCGGAGTAGCATCCGCTCCAGCTATCTGGCAAAGAGCTATGGAGCAAGTCCTCCAAGGGATTCCGGGGACTCAATGCTACCTAGACGACATCCTTGTAACAGGAGAAAACGACAACGAGCACCTTGCCAATTTGGAGCAGGTGCTCACTTGGCTGAGAGAACGGGGCCTACGAGCAAATCGCCCCAAGTGCGAATTTTTCCAAAATCAAATATCATATTGTGGCCACATAATTAATAAGGAAGGGTTGCATAAGTCACCTGAAAAAATTGAAGTGGTCATAAAAGCCCCAGCACCTGAAAATGTTTCACAATTACAAGGTCGTTCCTGTAGTGTATGTACCCGTCTACCTTTAAGAGAACTATTGTATGTAACCGTTCACCTTTAAGAGAACTATTTTAGGTGTGGCACTACTTTGTTTGGCTTCTGTATACGGTAATACCGACGGTGACCACACCAGTATATAAGTGTTGTGCCAGGAGTTATTGGGCAGATTCGCCCTGACCTTCGAATAGTAAAGTCCTGTTTTAAGTTACTCTTGGAGTCTGTGTATTAATTAACTAAACAACCCACAGACTTTACAGTGGCGACGAGTCCGATCATACCCTGCGGCAACAATAATTCCGAAGCAGTTAACGAGCGTCGAGAAGAGGCAACCACCCTCGTCATTCTGCTGGGAGAAAACTCGAGTCTGCAGAGCTAGAAAGGAGGAAGAATTCAGAGACAAAGACTTCCATCAGCAACAGGCACTGACTGTCCCTTCTGCCACGGTGAGGAGTGAGCCGATCAGCACGAGAAGCAAGGCAGCCACGGTGACTGTGAGTAAGGGAAAAGTAAAAAGAATAACCGGAGGATAAGGGCGGTGCACTCGACCACGGTCAAGGGGGAAAGGAGCCGGATAGAAGTCGGGCCCAGAGGCGCTGAGACTGGGGCAGCGTGGAGCAAGGAAGCCGCGGTACAGACAGGCTGGGGACGCAACGGCATCGTGAGACAGCTAGACCGCGACCGCCGAAAAAGGCCGGGCAGCGACCGAAGCCATGAAGCGCTGCGACCGGGAGCGTAGGCGCGGGAAGATATAAAAACTCAGCCGCAGCCGGGGAGGGAAGCACCGGACTGCGAGACGGCTGGGAGAGGCGTTTGGGAGCCGAGCGAGCGGAAGAGGCAGAGCCGACCAAGGGAGACTGCGCGAGAGCCAGTCCAGCGGCTGAAACTGTTCTCCGTCAACGGGGTGTACCCAGCGCCGGTAGAGCCGAGCGAGCGGGAGAGGCAGAGCCGACCAAGGGAGACTGCGTGAGAGCCAGTCCAGCGGCTGAAACTGTTCTCCGTCAACGGGGTGTACCCAGCGCCGGTAGAGCCGAGAGAGCGGGAGAGAGACCGAGCCCGAGCAAGGGGAACTGAGCGAGAGCCAGCCCAGCGGCTGAACCTGTTCGCCGTCAATGGGGTGTACCCAGCGCTGGTTGCCTTGCCGAGAAAAGGGAAAGCACTGAAGCCGACGCGCAGGCTGTGAATCTGAAAGCCAGCGGCCGTCGCCTGTGGGGGAAAGTGTACCCCTCCCGCTAGGGAAGAAACGCGGGAAGCCGCCATTAGGCGGGGAAGAAGACAGAAGCGGGAAACCGCCATTGAAGTGGGCGGGGAGAGAAGATAAGCGCGGGAAACCGCCATTTTCGCGGGAAAACCGCCATCTTAGAAAAAAAAATAAGTTAAAGAAATAATTCGGGGTGTTATCAGAAAGAGAGGAAGATGCCTAAGCATGGCAACATCAACGATTTTAATGCCGAGGTAGAAGACTGGGCCACGTACGTGGAACGCATCGAGATCTATTGTGAGGCCAATAAAATAGAAGAAGATGACAAAGCTATAACCTTGCTAAACTCGATGGGCGCGAAGACATACGGGCTCTTGAAGCATCTACTTTCACCAGCTAAACCGGCGGATCAGACTTTCGATGATATTGTGGCTGTACTGAAGGATCACTTGAACCCCACACCGTTGATGTTGGCGGAACGATTCAAATTCTATGCGAGAACGCAACGGAAAGACGAAAGCAACGCAGAATACTTGGTCGAACTGCGTAGACTAGCGAAATACTGCCAGTTTGGAGGGAATCTGACAGAGGCATTTCGAGACAAGTTCGTGTGCGGGTTGGCAAAGGAAGGAACGCAAAAGCGACTACTCGAAGAGAACGACCTTACACTTGACAGGGCTGTCCTTATTGCAGCATTGCACGAAGCCGCAGCGAAGGGAACTGCGGAAATGCAGCTAAAGACAGCAGCACTAAGTGTGGATCAAATTACCTCGACAACAACAAAATGCTATCGTTGTGGGAAGACAACACACGACCAGAACCAATGCTGGTTTAAGAACCAGGAATGTAGGAAATGTGGCAAACTGGGTCACATAGCTAAGGTATGCCGGTCAGGGAAGAAGACCAACAACCAAAGGACCAACAACCAAAGAAAGCCATCACAGGAAAAGTACAACAAGGTACACAAGGTGGCTGAGAAGAGTTCAGACGAACAGAATTCAGACTCAGACCCAAACGGCCAGGAGCTGGGTAGTCTGAGAATTCACAATGTGAGTAAGGAAGCTGACCTACAAACTATCTGGGTCATGCTAAAAATAGCTGGAATCCAAGTGAAAATGGAGTTGGACACTGGATCAGCTCTATCAGTCATAAATCGAAGGGATTACCACCGGCTATTCTCACATATACCCTTAAGAGATACCAAGTTCGTATTGCAGACATACACGGGGCATAAAGTATACCCCATGGGAAAGATAAGAGTCAAAGTGAGAGATAGGGGTAAAGAACACCCAAGAATGAACTTATACGTACTACATGAGGGAGGACCACCACTTCTAGGATGGGAGTGGATCAAGAAAATAGACATGGAATGGCACTATCTAAAAGCCATAACGAGTGAGGACTCGGTGCAGACAATCAGCTCAGATTCTGAAACGGATGACGATAAGACCAACTCAAATATGAAAGACAAGGCTGAAATGGACTTGCCGACGAAGGTTGGAAAAACGAAGGCATGCATAAAGGCTTATGCTCCAGAGAAGAACAAAGTTTCAGAGCAGAACTCCACCGAACAACGACAACCTAGTTCGACAGAAAATTCTGAGCCTGTTCAAGTTACGGACATATCCATGACGGAAGAACACCGAGCTCGGACTCAAACTTATTTCAAATTATGACAACAATTAGAACAATTGAGTTACCGTCTCGTACAAGAGATGAAAACAATGAAAAAGTTCTATGACACCGAATGGGAGAATCTGGAAAGACAACAGAAGCAGCTAGCTCAAGCAGAGAGCGACCATAGAGCCATCGTGACCAATTACCGATCACATCTCCCTTATGCTGTTCAGGAGTTAGAATATTTGCAGGAAGAAGCAAATGAAGAGGAATCTTCAGGAAGCCAGGATTTTATTCCAGTTCTTCTCTACGACTCCTTACAAGCAGAGTGTGAGAAGTTGAAAGAACAGTATGAACAGGCCCAGGCTACAATTCTGGAAGGGGTTAACTCGGCAACCTCCGAAAAGCTAGTTTCAGTGGAAGCATATGAGCAACTGAAGGTTGAACATGAGCAAGAAGTCCAAAGGCTGCAGGAAATTCTTGATGAACTCAAGGCCAAGACAGACTCATCGGTAGAAGTTCCATCCATAGATGAGAAATTAGAGGTGAAAGACATGGCAGAACATGAAAGACAAGATGTACAAGAACTCATAAAAATATTAAAGGAAACCCAAGACAAATATGGGGCGGCAATGACCGAGATTCAACAACTTGAAGAACAGATTCAACTGGGAATCCGTTCAGTGGAAGAAAAGGGAACTGTAAGAAACACAGAGACTGTAAGAATGGCCTCTGAACATGAGCTAGAGAGCATCAAGGCGCAACTTCTCCGAGCGCTGGAAGCCAAAGTACAAGAGGAAAAGAAGGTGAAAGCATTGGAGGAAAAGGTGGATGAAATGGAGAAGACTCTGACCCACAGTGTTCCCGTGGAAGAGTTAACGGTCAGCCAACTCCTTCATATGCTGAAGGACAAGACTCTACAATGGGAACAATCTGAACACGAGCTTCAATCTTCAAAGGGAAGGCGTTCGGAGCTCTCAAAAGTTATGGAAATAGCTGAGGTTGCAACACAGATTTTACAGGGATGCCAAAAGTACACTGAATCACGTCAATGTGAACAGCAGAATGTTGAAACAGCTGCTCCAGTGGAAGGATTGAATAGCCTGATCAATCAATCCCCGAGGGAAGGGGAAGTATTGAAATCACAAACGAGGTCATTAGTGAAGGATTTGCAGGAAACCCAGGAAGAGCGGGATGAATATGAACGCATGAAGAAGTCTCTTCAGGAAAGATGTCTAGGGAGGGAACAACAGTCGGCTAACGTCCAGTTGGGTATGGAAGAAGTAGCAGGCCCTCTCGCTAGACTAGCTCAGGACGACACCGAATATTACCATGACCTGTTGAGTGACACGGAATATTACGATGACTTGGTCTGCCCAGCTTGTGATGAAAACTCCCAAAGTGCAGAAATCAGGATGAAGCACTTAAAGTCTAAGGAACATAGGGAGATGGTGGCGCTACAGCTGGCAGCGGATAAGGGAGCCCCGAGAGTCTCCAAGAAGCAGAAAAGAAAAAGACGAAGCAGAAGACGATAACCATCTAAATCATTATCACTTCTATCAGATCATGCACGTGGGCCCACGAAGGGGGCCAAATCAGTTGGAAAGTAGGAAAAATTACCAAGGCAGTCCAGCTGTTTGTAAAAGTCAGCACTGCTGGTTCAGCAGGATGGAAGTTCAAGCTGTTAAGCCAAGGGAAAGACTATTGGATGAGTCACGCTAGAAATGTGAACCGGCTACACCACAGAGATGTTGTTCGGACCGAGTCAAGACCAGAGACTGAATCTGTGAACTGTTCCCGCAGAGACTGAATCTGTGAACTGTTTCCCGCAGAGACTATATCTGTGAATTGTTTTACATGAAGTTGATTATATGTTATGTTTAATGGGGAATAAGTATGTTGTAAGCTAAAAAGGGAGGATTGTAGTGTATGTACCCATCTACCTTTAAGAGAACTATTGTATGTAACCGTTCACCTTTAAGAGAACTATTTTAGGTGTGGCACTACTTTGTTTGGCTTCTGTATACGGTAATACCGACGGTGACCACACCAGTATATAAGTGTTGTGCCAGGAGTTATTGGGCAGATTCGCCCTGACCTTCGAATAGTAAAGTCCTGTTTTAAGTTACTCTTGGAGTCTGTGTATTAATTAACTAAACAACCCACAGACTTTACAGTGCCTGGGATTAATAAATTACTATCATAAATTTTTACCGAACTTATCAACTCTTCTACACCCTCTTAATGAACTGCTACAAACAGGAGTAATTTGGAAATGGAGCGAAGACTGTAAACGTGCCTTCCATAAATGCAAAGACTTAATCACGTCCAAAGAAGTTTTGGCTCATTACAACCCATCACTGCCAATCAGACTGGCGTGCGATGCATCCCCTTATGGCGTAGGAGTAGTATTATCGCATAAATTCCCTGATGGCTCAGAACGGCCGATAGCTTTTGCGTCACGCTCATTAAACTCAGCTGAGCGTAACTATGCCCAAATCGACAGGGAAGCACTCAGCCTGGTATGGGGAGTGAAGAAATTCAACCATTACCTACACAGACAAAAATTTACCTTGTTGACTGACCATCAACCCCTCATCTCCATATTCAACCCTAAAAAGGGTGTTCCCATTATGACAGCGCAAAGGCTACAGAGGTGGTCCCTTTTTCTAGGGGCACACCAATACAACATAGAATACAAAGGATCAAAACAGCATGGGAATGCTGATGGGTTATCGCGCCTACCGTTGCCAACGGTAGAAGAAGCACCTACCGTAGACCCAGTGGAAATTTTCCACTCTACCATAGTCGAATGTCTACCAGTAACAAATTCTGCCATTGAAAGGGAAAGTAGAAATGACCCGACTCTCTCATGAGTCTACGATTTAACAGTGAAGGGATGGCCAGCACATGGCGAACCACTGTTGCCAGCATTCTCGCAAAGAAGAGAACAGCTGTCATTGTGCCGAGGAACATAGAAACATAGAAGATAGGAGCAGGAGTAGGCCATTCGGCCCTTCGAGCCTGCTCCGCCATTCAATGTGATCATGGCTGATCATCCAAATTCAGTACCCTGTCCCTGCCTTTTCCCCATATCCCTTGATCCCTTTAGCCTCAAGAAATATATCCAACTCTTTCTTGAATATATTTAATGAATTAGCCTCCACCGCACTCTGTGGCAGAGAATTCCACAGGTTCACCACTCTCTGGGTGAAGAAATTCCTCCTCATTTCAGTCCTAAATGGCTTACCCCTTATCCTTAGACTATGACCCCTGGTTCTGGACTCCCCGGCCATCAGAAACATCCTTCCTGCATCTAGTCTGTCCAGACCTGACAGAATGTTATAGGTTTCGATGAGATCTTCTCTCAATCTTCTAGACTCCAGTGAGTATAAGCCCAATCGACACAATCTCTCCTCATACGTCATTCCTGCCATCGCAGGTATCAGCCTGGTGAATCTTCGCTGCACTCCCTCCATGGCAAGAACGTCCTTCCTCTGGTAAGGCGATCAAAACTGCACACAATACTCAAGGTGCGTTCTCACCAAGGCCCTGTACAACTGTAGCAAGACATCCTTGTTCCTGTACTCGAACCCTCTTGCTACGAAGGCCAACATACCATTTGCCTTCTTAACCGCCTGCTGCACCTGCATGCTTACCTTCAGCGACTGGTGCACAAGGACACCCAGGTCTCTTTGCACTTCCCCTTCTCCTATTCTATTGCCATTCAAATAATAATCTGCCTTCCTGTTTTTGCCACCAAAGTGGATAACCTCACATTTTCCACATTATAGTGCATTTGCCATGTTTCTGCCCAATCACCCAACCTGTCCAAATCGTACTGGAGCTTCCCGACATCCTCCTCGCAGCTTACCCTCCCGCCCAGCTTTGTGTCGTCTGCAAATTTGGAGATATTACATCCAATTCCCTCGTCCAGATCATTAATATATATTGTGAACAGCTGGGGTCCTAGGACCGATCCTTACGGTACCCCACTAGTCACTGCCTGCCACTCGGAAAACGACCCGTTTATTCCAACTCTTTGCCTTCTGTCCGCCAACCAGTTCTCTATCCAAGTCAATACCTTGCCCCCAATCCCATGTGCCTTAATTTTGCACGCTAATCTCTTGTGTGGGACCTTATCGAAAGCCTTCTGAAAGTCCAAATACACCACATCCACTGGTTCTCCCCTATCTATTTTACCAGTTTCATCCTCAGAAAATTCCAGTAGATTAGTCAAGCATGATTTACCTTTTGTAAATCCATGTTGACTTTGTCCGATCCTGTCACTGCTTTCCAAGTGCTCTGCTATTACATCTTTTATAATGGACTCTAGCATTTTCCCCACTACCGAAGTCAGGCTTACCGGTCTATAATTCCCTGCTTTTTCTCTACCACCTTTTTTGAATAGTGGGGTAACATTAGCTACCCTCCAATCCATGGGTACTGTTCCAGAGTCTATCGAGTTCTGGAAGATGACCAATAATGCATCTACTATCTCTAGGGCCACTTCCTTAATACCCTGGGATGTAGACCATCAGGCCCTGGGGATTTATCGGCCTTCAGTCCCATCAATTTTCCTAACACCATTTTCCTACAAATACTGATTTCTTTCAGTTCCTCTCTTTCATCAGACCCTATGTTCCCTGGCATCTCTGGGATGTGTGGATCCAGAGTGGTGATTCCACCCAACCTCCAGGATAAAGTTCTAAAGGAGCTTCACGAGGGGCATCTGGGTGGAGTGAAAATGAAGAACCTAGCCAGGGCGTTTGTATGGTGGCCAGGTATCGATGGAGACATCGAAGAAATGACCAAGAGCTGCCTAGGATGCCAGAAGGTCCAAAACGCTCCACCCCAAGCCCCTCTACATCCATGGGAGTGGCCCTCATCTCCCTGGCAAAAGGTACACATCGACTTTGCTGGTCCATTTATGGACTCAATGTTCTTAATCGCGGTTGATGCACACTCCAAGTGGCCGGAGGTAATAAAGATGTCTTCCACCAGCACTACGGAAAAAACCATCACAGTATTAAGGACCATATTTGCCAGGAATGGGCTGCCGGAACAGATCTGTTCTGATAATGGACCGCAATTTGTATCCGAAGAATTTAGGAAGTTCTTAAAAAACAACGGGGTTAAGCACTACACGTCCGCCCCATACCTTCCCGCCACCAATGGATTGGCTGAAAGGTTTGTCCAGACCTTCAAGAAGGCCATAAAGGCCATGGGTAATGAAGACATAAAACTTCAGCACAAGGTGGATAACTTCTTGTTCGCATACAGGAATGCAACACATATGGTTACAAACCGAACTCCCACCATAATGTTCTTCAATAAAAGCCTAAGATGCCGGCTGGAATTGATCAAGCCCAACATCAGAAGGGACATGGAGAACCGGCAATTTCAAGGCATGAATGAAAGGCCAACTAGAACCTTCCAGATAGGTCAACAAGTTTTGGCCCGGGACTACCGTACCGAGAAATGGCAGCCTGGAACTATCTGCACACGACTAGGACCGCTGATGTATACTGTGGACATCGGAGAAAGCATAATAAGGCGCCATGCTGACCAAATCATAGAGTCATCCGAAAAGGGACAACCTACACCACAACTCTATATGCCTAACGATGAAGTAGAGATACCCATATCTACCTCCGATCCGGTGATACTGGAACCCGATGAACCCGACACTGGCATTCAAGCCGAATCAGCCTTGCCAAAAGAACCTACTGCACCACCAGAAACTACTACACCACCGAGGCGTTATCCGGACCGAGTCAGGAAGCCTCCAGAGAGACTGACTTATAATTAATTAACTGCAGCAATGTGTAGATTATTTTTCCTGCAACATGTAATTAATAATTACTTAAAATATTATGTACTGGTTGGCTAAAAGGGGAGGAATTGTGGTGTATGTGCCTTTAAGAGCCCCATGTGTACTGTAATGCCGGTAATGGCCACTCGGGTTATATAAGCCTGCATATTGTGTTGTATCAGTTAGTTCCCCTCCAGACTTTGTTTAGTAAACACCTATGAAACCAGCTCCTGTCTTCAGTGTCTCTATCAACACACAGACACAACAAAAGCGACATGGAGAATTTGAAGCCACCAGAGCGTTTGAATCTCACAGAAAAAATCGACTACAATTAGCAGACTTTTAAACAGCAATTCGAACTCTACATTGCAGCCATCGGATTCGGTACGAAGCCAGATGCAAGGAAGATAGCGTTGCTGCTTACAGTTGCAGGCCCACAGGCGCTAGAGGTATTTAATACATTTGTATTTAATCCAGCGGAGAACAGAGAAAAATTAGAAGATGTGCTAAAAAAATTTGATGCACATTGCTCTCCCAAAAAGAATGAGACGTATGAAAGATACATCTTCCGTTCTCGGACACAGCAACAAAATGAGGCTTTTGATAGCTTTATAACTGATCTGAAACTGAAAGCACAGACATGTAATTTCTCTGAGCTGAAATCATCCATGATTCGTGAGCAGATTGTGTTTGGTATTCATGATAAAAATGTCAGGGAATGTCTGTTGAGAGAAACCGAACTAAATTTGGAAAATGCAGTGAAAATATGCCAAGCCAGCGAGCTAGCTCGAAAGCACGCGAAGACTTTCAGTGCAATCAATAATGATGCGATTGTAATGAGTGAAAATGCTGCTGTTGGTGCTGTGTCCTACAAGGGGGAGAAACGTGGGCAGAACAGAAATGAAAAGCAATCGGAGGATGAAATTTTTAATTGTAAATGCTGTGGTTACAAACACCAGTTAAGACAATGCCCAGCGTTTGGAAAAATGTGCACAAAGTGTAATGGAAAGAATCACTTTGCCAAACAATGCTTTTCAAAAGTAAAAACAACAAAAGGGCAACAAGTTAATGTGATTGAGGACACTGATTTAAGTGAGACATTTTTTGTAGGAATGGTGTCATGTGACGATATCAAAAAAGATACAGAAAATGTGCAGCCCTCAGAAATGGACAATGCTGAACATAAAGTCAATGCAGTAAAAGTGGACAAATGGATGATCCCACTGCAGATAAATGGAGCATTAGTTACATTGAAACTGGACACTGGGGCAAAAGCAAACTTAATCAGTACGAGTGACATAAAAAATATGAAAGAAAAGCCCAAAATACAGAAAAAGTCAGTACTACTGAAGAGCTATAATGGACAGAAAATAGATAGCTTAGGTGTATGCAGACTTAAAGTGACAGTCAAAGACAAAGTGCATCATCTCATGTTTTCTGTTGTGGCTGAAAGACTTGATTCGATATTAGGTGACAAAGCTTGTGAAGACTTAGAACTGGTCAAGAGAGTCTACCGTATAAACTGTGCCATAAGCAGACCAGATGACTCAGGTGATGAAGCAGAGAGCCCATCAAGGATGAAAAGGCCAAAGGGTATCCATGTCTTCAAAAAGCCTAGTTTCTCCAAGAAGAAAGAAAAAGACTTTAAGGTCAAAGAGAAGCCAAAGAAAGAAAAGCTCAAAGAGGAAAAACACAAGGAGAAAAAGTCCAAAGATATAACCGCAGCAGATGTTGTTAAGCAGTGGAAAGAGAAAAAGAAAAAGAAGAAGCCTGCACCAGAGCAGGAAGCAGTTCCGGTGGATACTCCTTCTTCCCTCAGGCCAATCTTTGGTGGTCCATTAGCCGAGGCTGCTGAGAGGACTATGCTGTATGATGGGATCCAGCTGCCAGCAGTTTTTCGAGAGTGCATTGACTACATTGAGAGTTATGGCATGAAGAGTGAAGGAAACACTGAAACCCTCTCCAAGCAAAGATCGCAAGGAGACCTCGATCTATACAAGAGCAGATTGATGACAATGCCGCAACTGCATCTTGTCATTCACCGCCAGAACAATCTCATGAAGACACATCAGACTTACCCATGTTGAGAAGATCCACACGTGAAGTAAAAGAGCCTGATAGACTTAATCTTTGAGTACAATGTAAAGCTTTGAAAATGTGTTGACTGTTTTGAAAATGTTTATGTTTATAGAGCACTAACAAAAGTGTTACTGATATCATCTTTATTGTTTTCTTGAAAGTTGATTGATATTGATTTTGTTAAACCTCAAAGAAAGGGGGATGTAATGATCAATAACATGTCATTCTATAGTGGACACTAGGTGGAGCCGTAGAGCTGTATATAGCTGTATGTATAAGACTACACTACCCAGCTGTATATATATTAAGACTACATTACCCATGAGGCACTAGGCTACCCACAAGGCAACAGTCAAGATGGCAGCCTGCACACAGGAGCACACATGCTGCATCTCTACAGATACTGTACCTAGAGAACGTGTACTGAATAAATGACTAGCTAGAAGCTAGCTGTGTTCATAATAAGAATGTCTAGTTATTAATGAACATAAGAACCTCTAAGTCTACATTTTTCTAAAGTGTAGAGTCCCAACTCTTTTAGCCTATCTTGATAACTGTGATGCTTTACACTGGGAATTAGTCTAGTGGCCCTCCTCTGCACCCTTTCCAAAGCCTCAATATCAACCACCATGTGAGGAGGCCAAAACGGGACACAGTACTCCTAGTGCAGCCTGACTAAGGTCTTGTACAAGGGCAAAATAGTATGCCTCGTCTTATACTCAATTGTCCTATGGATACACCCCAACACCCTATTTTCTCCTGCTATCGCTTCACGGCATTGCTCATGTACCTTTAAGGATGTATGCACTAGAGTGCCCAAATATCTTTCTATCTCCACCTTTTTAAATGTTTTTCCCTGAAGGGTGTATGAATGAGCATTTGTTCTGCCCACATGCAGAACACTGCACTTTTCTAAGTTATACATGTTAGATTTGAATCGAGGAGAAACTCTAGACTGAGACGGAATTAAGAATAAAGTAAAAGTTTTATTAGTAAATAGCTAAAAAGCTTGTGCACAAGGGAGAGAGGCTGATTTCCCCAGAATCGAACCTTTCCTCTCAACGAAATACAATCTACAAGCCTTGATATGCCTTTCGATAGGTACCGCCCATTAGGTTGCAAAAGTAGGCGTACACATACAAACAGCATCACTACCGTCACTCCCTTATTGGTTGGCGTGATTAGTCACTCAATGTCGGGAGCCGCCCTGAAGTGTTCTGACATACAGCATAACAGTTTCTAGCTTCTGTGAGCAAGGTCGCTTAATTCTTGAGATGATAAACAATGTCCGCTTTTGGTTGCGAGCAGACATTACAAAGGAAGATAAGGTGTTGGAGGCAGAGATAGAAATGGCCGACTCCCTATGAAGTTCAGTACCCCTTATCTCTCAGAAGGCCAGCTGCATTAAACACTGCTTCTGTAACACTGATAACAACAAAGACAGAGACTAAGAGTCTAGTAAATATGTTATTTCTACAGTACTTGGTTAATATGATGGTCAGGTATCCCATCATGCTTCACAGCTACCTAAATGCTACATGTTCATTTTATATATATTTCCTAATACGTGAAGCTAAACATCCTTTGACTGGTTTCTAGTACTACAGCCCTCCCTACAGCTTTGGTTAATATATTTAGAGACTAGAGGATTCAGGCTTTGATTCACAGGCCTATTTTTGCAATCCAACATACATCTGATGGGTAACCAGGTAGAACCTGTGAAAGGTATAAAGACCTATCCATCTAGTGTAATAAGAACTTCTTAACCTAGTCAGATGGGCTTCATATAACAGAAACACTCCTGATTAAGTGTAAGCCAACTTCAATAATATCTGCGTCAGAAAACATAGATCTAATTCAAAAACTATTACATTAAACCTAAAAGGATGCATGCAGCAGGCTGGATGAATGAATAATTTTAAATAAGATTATGGAAACTTTGGAAAATACTGCTAAGAAACAGGATTGCATTGTGACCCAACCTCGGGCTGCTGATCTGATACTCTGGATACTCATGTTACTGGAAAAAAGAGGCTAACATAGCACTCGATAGAACTGCCAAACAAATATAATTGAGGATAGGTGATATCCATATTATTTAGGGTAATTCGGGTAGGTAATGAAGAAGTCTTCACCAACAAATCTCAAAGCGCTATTCACGAAAGGGAAAACTGACATCAGGCTGGAGGTATTGGTCCCAATCTGGTCGCTCTGGGAAACCAAGTCATTGGGAAATTTGGTATGATACTGTAATATCTGAATTGGGGCTTGAAGCAGAAATTGATAAAACTCACAAAAATGTCTGCCATTGGATCTGTTGGTGTAATTTTTCCTGGCTGACAGGATAAATGTAAACTGGCTAAATCTGATGAAAACACCAAAATAAAGAGGCCAGTGGAGACAGAAGATGCAGCAAAAGATTTCTGGATTGGTTTAGAGCAACTGAGCAATGGAGCAGATAAATAACAAATTAAATTTAAAATGAATCAATATAAAGTATTGCACATTGGGTGAAAAGATGCAATGTAAACACACAGTGAATAGGATTAAATTAGCAGAAGGAGACTCAGAAAGGGATTGATAGTTGTTGTGTTTTGGGACTTTGACTATTTAACCATGGAAAATATTTGGGAATGAGTTGTATTGAAATGACTGCACTTAAATTAAAGTATATCCACAAAAAGTTGAAATCTATTCTGCAGTTAGGACTGGGGACAGAAAGAGAGTTAAACCAGGCAAGCCAGTTCTGACGAAAGATTATCGAGCTGAAACGTTAACTCGGTTTCTCTCTCTCCACAGATGCTGTCTGAACTGTTAAGTATTTCCAGCATTTTCTGTTTTTATTTCAGCTATCATTAGTGTTTACATAATGATATGGGACAATGGGTAATTAATTGTCTTTTTACAAACTTCCACCAGGGATTCACACCTGAGATTTGCATGGACAGAACTCATGCATACCCAGCATGGGGTTTTCTGCTGATAATCCACTCTTGGGAGGGTAGCCAGTTTAATTGACAAGCCTACTGGCCAATCGCTAGTTGGAAGGGAAGTCAAAAAACAGTGTTCCCTCCCCCATTTTCTTATGGTTAGAAGTAACAAATAGGAAAGAAAAGCCTATGTTCCACATCAGTCAGTCCCAACAAAGGCTGCAAGAGAACTTGACCTGGGCTGGAATTAAGATATAGCTGAAAGAAAAATGAAAGATCATCGACCTGAAACGTTAACTCTGTTTTTCTCTCCACAGATGCTGCCTGACTTTCTGACTATTTCCAGCATTTTCTGTTTTTATTTCAGATTTCCAGCAACCACAGTATTTTGCGTTTGTATTAAAATATTACTGGTTGATTTTTATGGCTAGACTCTATCCAGAAAGGCAGGAAAATTTAATTTGACCTCGTCTCATCAGTTCTGGCTACCAGTAGATTGGAGAAGTGCAAGTGAGGGCACTTATGAAAGACAAGGGGGGAAAATTTCTACGGCGTTCTCTTGATCTCCAACTGTAACTGCAGTCGGAGATTGGCAGAAACCCTGCAGAAATTCCACACAAAGGTATCCAATTCATATTTCAAGGGGGAATGCATCTCCCAAGCTACACTACTGCATCATAACTTTACCCGTTTAAGTGCGGAAATAGGGTTTCTGCTACAATTCCAGTAAAGTTATGGTGCGGAATGGGAGTTGCTCCGAGGAAATTCCTAGCCAAGGCCTGCAGACAAAACAGCTACGTGTGGTTGCAATGGGACAAAGCACTCACTAAAACACTCACCTGGTATGCTGAGATTTCACTCAATGAGGATGCCAGCCAATTCTCCATGGACTCCTCAGTGATTGATAGCTCAGCAATCAGGGTCATCTGCTTACAAAAGTATTATTATGAGTGAGTTATCAATCAGTAAACAGCCAGTAAGTGGATCTTGCATACAATCTGTGATTCCGCCCACTTCTCAAAAGGTCTCATAAACAGATGTCAATCAAAGTCACAACAGCAGGCTGGGGCCTATCCGTTGAGTTGTGTCCTAATGGATTGAGACCACCCTGACATGAAAAGAACAGTTCATTGCTTCACTTGTAGTTACATTAGAACAAGCAGCTATTCATCAATATTGGGTGCATGCAATCTTTGGCAATGGCACAAGTTCTTCTCAGTGAATGTGATTGTTCAGTCCAATTAACAGCTTGGGGGGAAATTTTTCAGGAGGTCAGTGGGCGCGTTCGGTGACGGGTTGGGTGGGGAAAAAAAATTTTGATAGCAGGTCAGGACCCCGCTGTCAACCTATTGCCATGTGCCTTTCCCAGATGTCGGGTCTGTCAGGGTTGAACAGACCTGACATGCAGCTGCGGGGGAGGCAATTCAGGTTATTATGATCTTGTTAACAGGTGGTTGCAATGGGAAGCATTTTGAGCTCACCTTTACATTTTACTAGGTCACCCACGGGGTCCATGCTGCTCAGGGATCACATCAGGTAAGCAGGTCGGGAGTTATATGACCATGGAATCATCTCTTTACTTGACAGCTGCAAATGTGCTATAAAAGCTCCCACCTCACAGCTGTTCATTTTCCAAGCTCAGAAGCTGTTGCTTACTGCATTTGAAAGACAGATTGAGCTTTATGCAGGTTGTAAGTGTTTGGAGTAAATTCTCTATCCAGTGTCACCTCATTGGAACAACTTCTCTCACCATTGACAGATCGCTTCTGTCATCTCAAGTTCACCGACCATCTATTACATCAGCATCAGTCCCCTTGACACTATCTCACCTTGGTCCTCAGAATTCCACCATGATCAGCCCCAACACCAGCAGCACCAGGCACACCAGCAGCACCAACAACAACACCAACCTTCTCTGCAATCAACTGATGCTGCACAGGACAGAGGGCATCAGCACCCAACCATATTGCTGCCCAGACACCAGGGATGGCCTCACCGTGGCCAGATTTACTTCACTTGACACTGTACACCCTGGCTGCCACATGATGCGCCAGGTTGGCACCACCCTACACCAACAACATAAAGCATCCATACAATGCCCAAGCCATTCCTTTCATACTCATCACCATTGCGGGGGGTACCGTTATGTCTCACCATTCAACTCACGAAGCCACTTCCAAATGTGCACACAAATCTGTCCAAGAACGCAAAGTGTTGAAAATAGAGATTTCAATGTTTGACACCACATTAACAGAAACTTTACATGAACAATGCATAAAACACCCACATGCCTATCCTTGTATGATGTTAGTTGGTATGATTGGACTAGGATGAAGGTGAGTATGAGGGGTGGCTAGTGAGATGGGGAAGTGATAATGTAGATAGAGAGGGATGGGTGGAGGTGCAGGGTATGTTGGTGTGAGTAAGGATGTGCAGGAGTAGGGTAGGGAAGGCAGAGTGATGGGGATGTGATGAGTGACACAGCAGGATGAGGTTGAGTGTGGCTTTGCAGTAACGATTCATGATTTACTGAGATAATTGAAAGGTTTGTGCCACTGCAGCCTGGTCCTCCTGATGACATCCCTGCTTGTGTCCTCCTGTGCAATGTGCAACCAGGCTACGTTGGTGTCTTGGGGAGGTCTCTTCCACCCATTGGAAGGGAAGAGAACCTCCCTGCGTGCTGTGACTCCTTCCATAAGCATATGGAGGGACTCATGGGAGAGCCTGGGTGCAGCCGTGCACCTCTGTGCAGTGCTTGTCAGTGTTTGTAGCATTTAAATGCTGTAGAACACTGGCAGCACAACTGTCAAAATCAATTTGCGCATGGCCCCTTTAAGGAAAGTGGCTGATGATGCGTCATCAAATGACGCCATCAGACCCGCTTCCCTCAATTGGCTGGCAAATGCGCCCAATCAATGTAAAATCATTCTACAGTGCGGGCTGGAGCCAGCAGTGGGGTCGGGACCCACCACCGACATTGCCTGCCACAGAGGGGGAAATCATAGCCATTGAATTTGCTACTATCCTCAGACTTATCAATTTAAGTTTATGAAGATCACCACCATCAATTCAACTGATGAACTGGCTGTTGTATTTTCCTTTGATAAATCCTTTGGCAATTTGGCATGTTGTTTCTAGCAATAGATTACAAATTTTAAAATTCATCATCTTCAAAAATTTACTTTGCCATACGAGGTATGAATTTTATAATACTACAGGACGTACAGTATATAGGCTTTAAGGAAACTAGTTATTAAAGATAAAAGTTGCAATGACACAAGGGAATGTTTGCAATGATGCTTCCGTAAGGTATTGACGGATAGAAATTGCTGACAGCCATTTTATTGTATGAGTGAGGAGGAAGTTGATGTGAGGAGTTAAGTGTTCATACAATAACATCAAGCCAGATCTTGCTGGTAAATTATCAGTGTTATTAATGTGTAAATCCTCCAGCAAGTTCAGGGGATTAAGAGATGTGCCACCATTGCCAATCTCCAAAATTTGCTGGTTGATTTACGCCGCTTTGCTGTTCGCTTTGTACAAACAGCATCCCGCCCTTAATCTCCCCGTTATCTTTAAGAAATTACTGGATTGGCACATTAATTTCCCATTAAACTCACCACAGAAAGTCAAGTCTGGTAATTAAGAGCGAAAGTACCATTTTAACGACATGATCATTTTTAATGCATTGCCAATCAACCTCTCTAGCTCAGAAAGACAACTATTTAAACTGTTTAATTTAATTTCAGCATGTAGCAAATGATTACATAAGAACATAAGAAATAGGAGCAGGAATAGGCCACTTGGCCCCTTGAGCCTGCTCCGCCATTCAATAAGAACATGGCTGATCTAGGGCTCAAAACCACTTCCCGCTCCCCAAAACCCTGTACTGTCTTATCTTGCAAAAATTTGTCTATCTCCACCTTAAATGTATTTAATGACCCAGCCTCCACAGCGCTTTGGAGCAGAGAATTCCACAGATATATGACCCTCTAAGAGAAGAGATTCCTCCTCACCTCAGTTCTAAAAGGGCGACCCTTTATTCTGAAACTAAGCCCCCGAGTTCTAGATTCCCCCATGAGGGGAAACATTGGGCTCGATTTTCCAAGCCCCGAGGAGGCGGGTTTGGAGGTGGGAGTGGTGGGAAAATTGCAGAATCAGGGGGTAGGAACCCAACCCACCTCTGTGCCAATGTCCCAGGAGGCGGGTACCCGACCTGGGCTGGGAGCCGCCTTCCCGAGGCGGGAAGGGGATTAGTGCCAATAAACTGTCTGTTAACAGGTAGTTAACAGGCAGTTTTTTGCCTAATCCCTATTTTTAGCCCTGAAGTGTGGGCTTCCCGACGGCTCCGAATCACGCCAATTTTGCAAGGTGGACCGTCGGTCTGCAGGGGTTGAAGGGATCGAGATGTCTGTTGTGCAGGTGAGTGCTGTGTGCAGAGGTAAGTGTGTGAGGTAAGTAGAAAGTGTTTTAATAAGTTTTACTTACCTTTACTTTCTCCTGCAGGCTTCCTTCCTTCAGTTCTCGGGAGTCCTTCAGTTCACCGGCACAGAAAGCAGAATGGCTGCTGAACTGTCAAAAGCTGCAGCCTCTGCTTTCTGTCCTGGAGAGCACTCTAACTGAGTCTGAGTAGAAGGACTCAAGTTAGAAGACAGATTGTCAGTGTTTGACAGCTTCACAGAGCTGTCAAATGCTGATTTTTCATCTGTCAAAAGCTCTTGACAGATGAAATGTCAATCACTGATGTCACCAGTAACTAGGTGGCCTAGAAATTCAGTTGGCACCGCGCCAGGGCTTTAGCGCCGGAAATTTAGCGCCGGCGCTAAGTCCCCCTGCGCGCGCCAAAAATTCAGTAGCGCCGCGCCCAAACGGCTGCCGGCGCTACAGGAGGGTGTCAGCGCCTCGAAATGGGCGCTGACTGCCGCATTGCGGCGCAATTCCGGCGCTGCGGCACCCGATGTGGTGCAGCAGGCTGGGGAAGTGCAGGCCTCCTCCTTCAGTTAAGGAGGAGCTGCCTGCACCCGCCCGCTGGCCGTTGAAATCTTGAAAAAAATGAGCCCGGCACCTCGGAGAAGTGCCGGGCTCGCAGGCCAGACGCATCTGTTCCGCGGGGGGGGGGTGGAGGAGTCCGGGGAGGGAGGTGCGGGCAGGCGGCCGGCGGGAAAGCGGCCGGTCGCCGCGCGACCTTAATGCGCCGGCGCTAACTCGCGTAGGACTCTGCTGAAACATCGTTAGTTGCGGCTGCCACGGGCGAGGTGGCCGCAACTCAATTTCGACGTTGGGGCCCGTCATCACGGCAACCGGGACGCTGCGCACACCGATGACGTCATCGGTGCCGGCGCAGCGCAACCGGTCTAACGCCGATGGCAGGGCCCCACTGAATTTACAAACCGGCCATAACTCCGGCGCTAGGCCCTCTAGCGCCTCAAATGGGGCGCTAACCCTACTGAATTTTCAGCCCGGTGTACCTTAATTGGCCTGCTGAGCCCGCTGGGCAGGCTTAACAAGGTCAATCAAGGGAAAATAGCGTGGGTTGGCTACAAGTCGATGGAGACGGGACTACAACCCAAAAAGTGGGAGTCCCGCCTCCAAAAGCTCCCCATTGACAAAATTGAGCCCATCCTCTCTGCATCTACCTTGTCGAGCCCCCTCAGTATCTTATATGTTTCAATAAGATCACCTCTCATTCTTCTGAATTCCAATGAGTATAGGCCCAGCCTACTCAACCTTTCCTCATACGTCAACCCTCTCATCTCTGGAATTAACTTAGTGAATCGTCTCTGAACTGCCTCCAATGCAAGTATATCCTTCCTCAAATAAGGAGACCAAAACTGTACGCAGTACTCAAGGTGTGATCTCACCAATACCCTGTACAGTTGTAGCAGGACTTCCCTGCTTTTATACTCCAACCCCCTTGAAATAAAGGCCAACATTCCATTTGCCTTTTTGATTACTTGCTGTACCTGCATGCTAACTTTTTGTGTTTCATGCACAAGGACCCCCAGGTCCCTCTGAACTGTAGCATTTTGTAATCTCTCTCCATTTAAATAATAGTTTGCTTTTTTATTTTTCCTGCCAAAGTGGATAACCTCACTCTTTCCCACATTATACTCCATCTGCCAAATGTTTGCCCACTCACTTAGCCTGTTTATATCCCTTTGCAGATTCTTTGAGTCCTCTGCACAACTTGCTTTCCCACCCATCTTTGTATCATCCACAAACTTGGCTACATTACACTCGGTCCCTTCATCCAAGTCATTAATGTAGATTGTAAATAGTTGAGGCCCCAGCACCGAACCCTGCGGCACCCCACTAGTTACTGTTTGCCAACCGGAAAATTATCCCTTTATCCTGACTCTCTGCTTTCTGTTAGTTAGCCAATTCCCTATCCATGCTAATATATTACCCCCAATTCCGTGAGCTCTTATCTTATGCAGTAACCTTTTATGTGACACCTTATCGAATGCCTTCTGGAAATACAAATACACCACATCCACTGGCTCACCTTTGTCCACCCTGTTCATTACATCCTCAAAGAACTCCAGCAAATTTGTTAAACATGATTTTCCTTTCATAAAACCATGCTGATTCTGCTTGACTGCATTATGATTTTCCAAATGCCCTGCTACTGCTTCCTTAATGAAGGACTCCAGCATTTTCCCAATGACAGATGTTAGACTAACTGGTCTATAGTTTCCAGCTTTCTGTCTCCCTCCTTTCTTAAATAGGGGTGTTATATTTGCAGTTTTCCAATCCGCTGGGACCTCTCCAGAGTCCAGGGAATTTTGGTATATTGCAACCAATGCATCCACTATCTCTGCAGCCACTTCTTTTAAGACCCTGGGATGCAGGCCATCTGGTCCAGGGGACTTGTCGTCTTTTAGTCCCATTATTTTACCAAGTACTATTTCCTTAGTGATAGTGTTTGTCTTTAGTTCCCCCCTCCCTGTGGCCCCTTGATTATCCATTATTGGGATGTTGTTAGTGTCTTCTACTGTGAAGACAGATGCAAAATATTTGTTCAGAGTCTCTGCCATTTCCCCGTTCCCCATTATTAATTCTCCAGTCTCATCCTCTAAGGGACCAACGTTTACTTTAGTTACTCTTTTCTTTTTTATACACCTGTAGAAGCTCTTATTATCTGTTTTAATATTTCTTGCCAGTTTAATCTCATAATTCATCTTCTCTCTCATTATTTATTGTTAGAGATTTTTTAAAATGTCAAATTTAAAATTTAGCACTTTAGAATTTAAAATTTAGAATTTGGCATACAATACCTGTGAGAGGTAGGTCACTGGAGAGGGATTCCCACTTAAAATAAATGGTGCTCTACAAGGGGAAGGCCATGGAGCTCTTGGGGTTCTTGCCATGGGAGATGGCGAGGATGGCGTTAAAGTGACTGAACACCTACATGGTCATCCTGTCATCTTGTGACGTTCCAGAAAGATACAAGCTTCCATCCCCTTCTCTGTCTCCTTGGGATTAATGTTTACTCATTTTTAACTTCTACCCTCCTTTCCTTTAGCTCAACCACAGGGACCTGAAAGACTGAGGAAAAGGCTTCCTTTCGGTTTGGAGTAGAGGGACCCAGAACTTGTGCACTCACCTGAAAAGAAGGATGTTCGAGGAACATCGTATCTACATGCAGGCTCTGAGGTCAATCTCCGAGGATATGATGCAACTGACAGGTTTCAGTCCTCAATCTGCAGTTGACCTTTGCAGGAATATCAGGCATACATTTTCTTCATTGCAGCCACCAAAAGAGGAATCTGGTAGCTTCATTGGAATCTCCAGCAGACCCCAGCTAAGATGCGGCCAGGGACTAGTCAGTGCCTCAACCACCACAGTAGCAGACAGCAGCTCTGGTAACAGTAGTGATGCGGGAAGAGAGCAGTCTGCATAGCGGCTTCTAGATCATGGCAACTGTGATGCCTGCTGCTGCCTCTCAGGGCTTTCAGGATCTGGAAACTGCATTGGACCACCATCCTGCTGATCAATGCCGACACAGATCCAGAGCCCAGTAAAGTCGACCTGCCTAACACTGCTGTCTCCCAGGACAGCAGAACGCGCCTCCCCTTTTGAGCACCAGCGCCTCTATTATGCCTGCCTGATGGTGCCAACAGTAGGCATGTGCTACATTCATGGTCAAGCCTCATCTACATAATATGTCAAGCTTGTAGCACTCAACAAGCGGTCATGCTCCCACTGGTCCCATTAAAATCATTTAGTAAATTTACCCATGTTGTTTCTGGAATAACCTAACCAACAGTCCTTAAAGAAACGCCGACTTAAATATTTAAATATTTAGACAGAAATGTAGGCTGCCCATTTCGAGGCCTGCTCGAAAATCAAGTCAGACATCATTTTTAAAGAATTTTTCTCTGCCTACCGCCCTGTTTTTCAGCAGGAATTGTGGCAATAGACAGACAAGTATCGCCCCGAATGACTTTAAAAGAAAATTGAAGCAAAATGCTTTGAAGTGTAGCTACTTTACAATTTACACACTTAACATAAAAGGGAACCCAAAAATCTTCTACCGGCATGTAAACAGTAAGCGGGTAGTAAGAGGTTGGGTGGGGCCTATTAGGGACAAAGAAGGTGATATATGCTTAGAGGTGCAGGGCAAGGCTAGAATACTCAATGAGTACTTTGTATCGGTGTTTACTAAGGAGGTGGATGCTGACAAAATATCGGTAGAAGTTAAAAATGTAGAAGCAATGGAAGGGGTGAAAATTGATAGACAGGATGTACTAGAAAGGCTGTGTATGCTTAGAGTGGATAAGTCGCCTGGTCCAGATGGCTTGCGTCTCAGGCTGCTAAGGGAGTTGGGGGAAGAGATAGCGGAAGAGCTTGCCATAATTTTCTAATCTGCCCAAGAAGCAGGGGTGGTGCCTGAGGATTGGAAAGTGGCAAATGTGACACCATTGTTCAAGAAAAGGTGTAAGGACAATCCTGGTAACTACAGTTTAACATCAGTGGTGGGTAAAGTTTTAGAAACAATAATCAAGGAAAAAATTAACAGGCACTTGGAGAGGTTTAAGCTAATTAAAGAGAGCCAACATGGAGTTGTAAAAGGCAGATCATGTTTGACTAATCTAATTGAATTTTTTGATGAGGTAACAGGGAGGATTGATGAAGGGAATGCAATGGATGTTGTCTACATGGATTTTGGGAAGGCGTTTGACAAAGTACCACATAGAAGGCTGGTTAACAAAATTGAGGCTCATGGAATAGGTGGGTGAGTGGTAGCTTGGATAAGGAACTGGATTAAGGACAGAAAACAGCGAGTTTTGGTAAATGGCTGTTTTTCAGACTGGAGGATGGTAGACAGTGGTGTTCCCCAAGGGTCAGTGCTGGGGCCACTGCTTTTTTTGATCTATTTAAATGACCTGGATATTGGAATACAGAGTAGAATTTCTAAATTTGCCAATGACACCAAACTTGGGAGTGTGGCAAACAGCGAGGAGGATACCAATCGACTGCAACAGGACATAGAAAGGCTAGTAGAATGGGCAGACAAGTGGCAGATGGAATTTAATGAAGAGAAGTGTGAGGTGATGCATTTTGGCAGAAGGAACAGGGAGAGGCAATATACACTTAATGGCACAGTGTTAAAGAGTGCGCAGGGACAGAGGGACCTGGGAATTAATGTGCATAGGTCCCTGAAAGTGGCAGGACATATTGAGAGAGTGGTTAACAAAGCATTTGGGATCTTGGGCTTCATAAATAGAAGTATTGCATACAAAAGTAGAGAAGTTATGCTGAACCTTTATAAAGCACTGGTTAGGACACAACTGGAGTATGCGTCTAGTTCTGGTCACCACACAGGATGAGAAGGCCCTTGAGAGGTTGCAGAGGAGATTTACCAGAATGGTTCTGGGGATTGGGGAATCTTAGCTACAAGGACAGGTTGGAGAAGCTGGATTTGTTTTCAATAGGTAGTAATCTCTGGATTACTCCCAGTGCCACGTGCTAGTGAGTACAGGAATAGGAGGATAGAACAGATGAATGCATGGCTGGACTGATGGTGCAGGAGGGAGGGCTTTAGATTCCTGAGGCATTGGAAACATTTCTGGGGAAGGTAGGACCTGTACAAGCCGGACGGGTTACACCTCAACAGAGCTGGGACCAATATTCTCATGGGGTGGTTTGCAAGTGCAGTTGGGGAGGGTTTAAACTAGCTTGGCAGGGGAATGGGCACCAGCACAGAAAAGAGGAATAAGGTGCATAGAAGAGTGAGAGTGTTGGATAGTACTAGAGAAGAAAGTAGTACTAGAGGCGGAAGTAGTACCATATTAGATAGGAGCAGATTAAGAAAGACTATGAGAAATTCAAAAATTGGTTTAGAATGCATGTATGTAAACGCATAAAGTGTGGCGAATAAGGTTGGTGAGCTACAAGCACAATTAGCCATGTGGCAATATGATGTTGTGGCAATAACAGAAACGTGGCTTAACATTCAAGGGCACAAGGTGTTCAGAAAAGATAGGGAAGGAAATAAGTGAGGTGAGGTGGTAGTGCTGATTAAGGAAGACATTGTAGTGTGGGAAAGGTGTTGACGATGGTTTGGAGTTCGACCTCCGAGTGAGCGCAGATGCAAGCGTCGTCTGCTTATTGTAATTCGACGACAGAGGATGGGACGACCTTGGATCTGGACTGGAGGTGACGGAGGTTGAACAGTTTGCCGTTTGTTCTGTAAATTAGCTCCACTCCAGTGGGAAGCTTACTGAGGGTGAGATGGAGCATTGCAGCAAATCCTTTGGCAGGATAGGCGCACCGACATCAGTATTCTCGCTCAGGCCAACATCCCCAGCATCGAAGGTTTGATCACGCTCGATCAGCTCCGATGGACGGGTCACATTGTCCACATGCCCGATACGAGACTCCTGAAACAAGCGCTCTCCTCGGAGCTCCGGCACGGGAAGAGAGCCCCAGGTGGGCAGAGGAAATGCTTCAAGGACACCCTCAAAGCCTCCTTGAAAAAGTGTAACATCCCCACCGACACCTGGGAATCCCTGGCCCAAGACCGCACAACGTGGAGGAGAAGCATCTGGGAAGGTGCCAAACACCTCGAGTCTCTTCGCCGGGAGCAAGTGGAAGCCAAGCACAGGCAGCGCAAGGAGCGCATGCCAACCCAAGCACCCCACCCACCCGCCCCTTCAACCACCGTCTGCCCCACCTGTGACAGAGACTGTAGGTCTCGCATTGGACTAATCAGTCACCTGCGAACTCATTTTTAATGTGGAAGCAAGTCATCCTCGGTTCCGAGGGACTGCCTAAGAAGAAGAGTGTGGGAAAAGGAGGATGTTCTTGAAGGGACAAGGGCAGAATCCATTTGGTTAGAGTTGAGGAGCAAAAAGGATATGATCATGCTATTGGGGGTATTCTATAGGCCTCCAAATAGTGAGGGGGAGGTAATGGAACAAATCTGCAGGGAAATAAAGCCTTGCATTTATTAGAGCCTTTCACGACCACTGGACATCTCAAAGCGCTTTACAGCCAATTAAGTGCTTTTGAAATTGAGTCACTTTTGTAATGTGGGAAAACGTGGCAGCCAATTTACACACAGCAAGCTCCCACAAACAGCAATGTGATAACGACCAGATAATCTGTTTTTGTTATGTTGGTTGAGGGATAAATATTGGCCAGGACACTGGGGATAACTCCCCTGCTCTTCTTCGAAATAGTGCCATGGCATCTTTTACATCCACCTGAGAGCAGACGGGGCCTCGGTTTAACATCTCATCTGAAAAGACGGCACCTCCGACAATGCAGCACTCCCTCGGCACTGCACTGGGAGCGTCAGTCTAGCTTTATGTGCTCAAGACCCTGGAGTGGGACGTGAGCCCACAACCTTCTGATTCAGAGGCGAGCTGTGCTACCCACTGAGCCACAGCTGACATATGCAAGGTATGCAAGAGCTATAGAGTGGTGATATTGGGGGACTTTAATTACCCAAATATTGATTGTGATAATGCTAGAGTAAAGGGAAAGGAGAGGGAGGAATTTCAGAAATGTGTTCAGGAGAATTTCCTTGACCAATACGTTCTTGGCCCAACTAGGAAGTAGGCATTGCTGGATCTGGTGCTGGGGAATGAGGTGGGCCAGGTCGACCAAGTGTCTGTGGGAGACAAGTGATCATCGTATCATAAGATTTAGATTAGCAATGGAGAGGAGCAAGGAATAATCTAGAGTGGAACTTCTAAACTGGAATAGGGCTAACTTTAACGGAATGTGAAAGGATCTAGCCAGGGTAAAATAGAACCAAAGACTGACAGGAGAAACTGTAATGGAACAATGGGTGATCTTTAAGGAGGAGATTTCCAAGTACAGGGTAGGTGCTTTCCAACAAGAGGGAAGGGTAAAGGAACCAAAGCAAGGGCTCCTTGGATGACGAGGGAGATAGAGAAGATGATCAAACAAAAAAAGAGGGTGTATGATGCATGCCAGGTGAATTCATCAAGGGAGAACCAGACCAAATACAATAAGTTGAGAGGGAAAATAAACATGAGAATAGAATGGCGGTTAACATAAAAGGTAACCCAAAAATCTTCTACCGGCATGTAAACAGTAAGCAGGTAGAAAGAGGCAGGGTGGAGCCTATTAGGGACAAAGAAGGTGATATATGCTTAGAGGCGCATGGCAAGGCTAGAATACTCAATGAGCACTTTGTATCGGTGTTTACTAAGGAGGTGGATGCTGACAAAATATTGGTAGAAGTGGAAAAGGTAGAAGCAATGGAAGGGGTGAAAATTGATAGACAGGATGTACTAGAAAGGCTGTATATGCTTAGAGTGGACAAGTCACCTGATCCAGATGGCTTGCGTCTCAGGTTGCTAAGGGAATTGGGGGAGGAGATAGTAGAATGGCTTGCTATAATGTTCCAATCTTCCCTAGATGCAGGGGAGGTGCCTGAGGATTGGAAAGTGGCAAATGTGACACCATTGTTCAAGAAAGGGTGTAAGGACAATCCTAGTAACTACAGGCCAGTCAGTTTAACATCAGTGGTGGATAAAGTTTTAGAAACAATAATCAAGGAAAAAATTAATGGGCACTTGGAGAGGTTTAAGCTAATTAAGGAGAGCCAGCATGGAAATGTAAAAGGCTGATCATGTTTGACTAATCTAATTGCATTTTTTGATGAAGTAACAGAGAGGGTTGATGAAGGGAATGCAATGGATGTTGTCTACATGGATTTTCGGAAGGCGTTTGACAAAGTACCACATAGAAGGCTGGTTAACAAAATTGAGGCTCATGGAATAGGTGGGTCAGTGGCAGCTTGGATAAGGAATTGGCTTAAGGACAGGAAACAGCGAGTTGTGGTAAATGGCTGTTTTTCAGGCTGGAGGATGGTAGACAGTGGTGTTCGCCAAGGGTCAGTGCTGGGGCCACTGCTTTTTTGATATATATATAAATGACCTGGATATTGGAATACAGAGTAGAATTTCTAAATTTGCCAATCACACCAAACTTGGGAGTGTGGCAAACAGTGATGATGATATCAATCGACTGCAACAGGCCCTAGAAAGGCTAGCAGAATGGGCAGACAAGTGGCAGAATGAATTTAATGTAGAGAAGTGTGAGGTGATGCATTTTGGCAGAAGGAACAGGGAGAGGCAATATACACTTAATGGCACAGTTTTAAAGAGTGTGCAGGGACAGAGGGACCTGACAGTTAATGTGCATCGGTCCCTGAAAGTGGCAGGACATATTGAGAGAGTGGTTAGCAAAGCATATGGGTTCTTGGGCTTCATAAATAGTGGTATTGAGTACAAAAGTAGAGAAGTTATGCTGAATCTTTATAAAGTGCTGGTTAGGCCACAACTGGAGTATTGCGTTCAGTTCTGGTCACCACACTTTAGTGGGATGTGAAGGCCCTTGAGAGGGTGCAGAGGAGATTTACCAGAATGGCTCCAGGGATGGGGGATCTTAGCTACAAGGATAGGTTGGAGAAACTGGATTTGTTTTCATTAGAGCAAAGGAGGTTGAGGGGTGATTTGATAGCGGTGTACAAGATTATGACTGGTTTTGATAGGCTAGATGGGGAAAGGCTGTTTCCACTAGTTGATGGTACAAGGACTAGGGGACACAGTTTTAAGGTTTTGGGCAAGAGATACAGGGGGGATGTAAGGATAAACTTTTTTACGCAGTGAGTGGTGAGGACCTGGAATTCGCTGCCAACGGAAGTGGTGGAAGCGGATAAACTCCATGTTTTCAAGGGGAGACTGGATAGGCACTTGAGGGAAATAAACTTGCAGGGCTACGGAGATAGAGCGGGGGAATGGGACTGACTGGATTGCTCTACAGAGAGCTGGCATGGACTCAAAAGGCCGAATGGCCTCCTTCTTTGCCGTTATGACTCTATGGGGGAGAAATTTGGTATCGCCCCCTTTGGGCCGCAATTATCGGCTGGGCGCAAAGTTTAGCGCCTACCGCTAATTATTGCCTCCGACTGCAAACTTGGCTTCTATCGCCCCTGGAGATGATTGGAGCGCTAAATCAGGTGCTACACACCTCCCTTAAGGCGCTAACGCCGAGGAGCGAGGCACTACCTCAGAGTGCTGGCGAAGCTCATGTGATGTCAGTCAGCAATGGAACACAGACACACTGGCGCCGGCCAGTTCTTAAAGGGGAGGGTCGATCTTGCTCTCCATCCACACCCTGCTTATTGTAGCCTTGAATCTCAGCCTGGAGAGACCTGTACATCAATTCTGCTGGAAAGAACAATGGAGAGGCCCAGGGAAAGAGCTCAGAGTGCAGCCCCCATAGTCACTTCTAAATCAATGCAAGGAAGGTCAAATCAAAATGAACCTCCAAAGTGCTGCTCAGTACCCAAAACTCCTTCACACAGCATTGAATCACTCCAGAAGTCTCTCTCTCTCAGAATGCATGGTGCAAAAATGTCACTGACAAAAAACAGCAGGAAGCGGCCGCCTTTAAATAGCGCTCCCCCAGTCCCTTCCCGACTGGAAATGTTCCCCTCAACCTGACGTTGCTAGCAGCAGGCGGAAAGGCAGAGGGTGCCACTCAATATCTGGTCCGGGGCGCTACCGGGGCATTGCACGCTCGACTGACGTCATGATCTGCAGGCGCAGGAGATCATGATGGTAGTGTTTAGCACCGCCGCAAAATGTCTGGTCAATTTCGCGAGCGGCGCAAACATCGCCGCGCCCGGGCGCTAGTTGCTTTGTACCCTATTAGTGCCCCCTTAGGGCGCTAACAGGAGGCACAAAGCAACCGTATTTTCCCCCATGACTTGGAACCTAAGAACACACCCAGCTGAAGGAGAACTGCTTATTTAACGGATCTGACATTGAACTCAGTAAATACACTTTGTGTAGTTTTTTTTATCCTTAGGCACTGAATTACATTCCTGTGGTGTGACATATCTGTAGCTAATGGTGGGAGATATTTTATTTCACCCTATGAACCTCACAGATTAATTCCATTCAACCTCCCGTTGAACTTAACAGAACTGAAATTGTGAAGCACTGAACATTGTCTGGATTAATTTTTTATTAAAAAAATCTTAAGAACGATGTCATTGGAAAACATAATTAAACAGCCACTTGCGAGTGCTTGGCTTTTATAACTGTCTTTAGAATCTAACCCTAATAATGTTGCCACATTTTTGATTAACAGGCATTTCAACGTAACATACGCATACCGCTGTTTCTGTCTGCAGAGCAGCACAGCCATGCTTGACCTTGCCTTGAACCCTGCACGGTTTGATGAACCTTACTTTACCCATTGTTTTTTAAGAAGCCTGCCTGTCTATGTCATGAGTGACATGTTCTATTTTTCAGAAAATAATTTTTACAATCTCACCAGGAGTCAGACATTCTACATCTGGTGGTAAATACAATCAACTAGTCTACTCAGCTATAACCCATATGGGATTTGGTATCATTTGTGTTCCTTATTTTTAAATTCAGATAGTAAAATTAACTTTTGCCTGGGGTTATTGGAGCAAGATCTGTATTATATAAAAATAATCTGTTTTCTTATTCATTGTCAATTCATTGTACTTTAACACTGAGCTGTTCTAAAATGGACTGACCTTTAGTTTACATTCTGCAGTTAAAGTTAAGAGTATTTCAGGTTGTGGCCTTCATCACAGACATATTCTGGAAACAGGAAACTAAAGGGCAGTGACATCATCATACCACCTCGATTGGTCTGCACTGCAAATTTTATAAAATTAAGAAAAATGGTGTGAAAATCGCTGCGGGCAAAGGTCACACAGCAACAGATTGCAGTGCCGGCGTTTCCTCAGCATCCATCTGGTCTTGGACCTATAACTGTGAGTGACATTGAAGACTTAGTTCTGAAATGCCTGGAAGCATTTGTGCTTGACAGCTTCTGAAGGCAAACCCCCTATTTCTACCCTTTATGCATGATCTATGTTATCATCTGTACTTCCCCCTCCCCCCACCCCGCCATGCCACAAACAGTATGTAAATGCTTTCCTGTGTCTGGAGAGTACAGTTATTATACACAGATCAGTTTTTCAAACAAGCTGCAATTATTTGCAATGTTTGTGTCCTCAGTGCACCATTCTTTTTCTGTTGACAGCAAGTTTGCTATCTTCAATGGATTTGAGCTTCTTTATGTCCGTAGTTGTTTTAGGCATTCAAAAATAAACTAAGATACAGGCCTGATGCATTGGCCCCTATTTCGAAGCAAAATGGGCCACTTACAGATCTGTAGTCAAAATACAAGAAGGAATTTCTTTATTAAAAAAATTAAAATCTCTGGTCATTCTGTAAAGATCAAATCCCACTTCAGACCAATGCTTTCTGTGGGAAGTTGGAATCAAGCCCTCCAGGCAACAACATGCTTCCCCACCTTTCCCTTAAAGTCATGTTGTTGCCTGGTAGGCTTTTTTTTACTGTTTTAATTCATATTAGCTTTCCATATTCTGGCACTTTACTTCTGTTTTTGTGATTACCAGTTGAATATTACAACATACAGAGAGTGACTGGTTTCAAATCCGGCCATCAAAATACTTGAAAATCAGCAGGTCGCAAACTTTGTCAGCCAGTGTTAATCATTAATTATCATTTGCTGCAGACACGAACATTGTGGAGACTTTAAAATGTGAATGGGCCTGTTACTGAAGCTCTCGTCTTACTGCGACTGCTACTTTCGTATGATGGGAAAAGCCTACAATGGGATGTCTAGTTTGGCTATCCATTCGATGGCTCCCTGAGATGCCGAGTGGAAAAGTGAGGTCTTAATGCTTTTGTGTATTTCCCAGTTATGTGGATAAAACTGACACCCAGTAGTGGTTCAATTAACATCATCAACACTGAAATCTTATGATCAGACTACTTCTTGGGCATCAGTCTAGGGTATCTGTTATTTTAATAATATATATGTATAATATGATTGTAAAAATTATCAAATGGCTTTATTTAGTTATTGGTATGCTTTTATACAAAAAGCCACTCTGGAAAGTCCCATGTTGGTGATGTGTGATGGCATTTACGCTGAAGGAAAAGCTCAGCCGATTGCTGGGTAATTATCACCTCAATAGATTGCTGGGTAATTCTTTAGCCAAAAATATACATGTACTTTTATCACTCTACTGACTGTAATGATATCAGCAAATAGAGATGGTATTTGCCTGTTCGATTATGATGCCTTAACAGCATGTTTGCAGGTATTGATTGCTTGTGCCTGACCAGCAGAGGGCATGTGACCGAGACAAGCAAGGCAGTTTAGTTTGGTTTCAGTTTCGTTCTAGATGGATCACTAGCATCGTGTCTCCTGTAAAGCTGTATAAAGAGTTGAACAGACTTTAGATTAAAACTCATTCTCTTTCATGAATGTGTCGTCATTGAACCCACAAAGAAATCAATACATGGTGTCAGAAGTGGGATTGAAAGAGATGAAGAGAAAAAATCTGAAGTTAAATCAGCTCTTCACAGATTAGCAAGCCAAAAGAGAACATCGTTACTTACCATTAGAGAATAGCTAACGAAGTGAAAAATGGAAGGTTTACACCCACCGGCGACGCTTCAGTTGACAGGTAATGTGGCTGAAAATTGGAGGAGATTCAAACAACATGTAGAGTTGTATTTAGCGGCAATCGGAGCTGACGAGAAAAGTAATAAAAGGAAATCATCACTGTTCTTACATGTCGTGGGTGATGAAGCGCTGGAGGTGTATAATAACTTCACATTCGCTGCTAATGGAGACAAAATGAAGCTAGATAAAATAATGGAACAGTTTGAGGCCCACTGCATGCCTAAACGTAACGTGACGTTTGAGAGGCACAGATTTTTCACATGTGTACAGAAAACGGGTGAGACTATTGATCAGTATGTGACTGAACTGAGAAACAGAAGCAAATCGTGTGAATTTGGGGGACTGACAGACTCGCTGATAAAAGACAGACTGGTGTGTGGTATTCCAGATAATGGTCCAAGGGAAAGACTGCTAAGAGAGCAAAATCTAGACCTGGGAAAAGCCATAGCACTATGTAGGGCTACAGAGACTGTAAAGTTGCAGGCAAAGGAGCTGTTCAGTGACAATAGCTGCAATGTGGATGCAGTGAGAATGAACGGACACAAACCGGTTAACAAAAAGAGCGCCAATGTGAAAAAAGAGGCGTGGCCAGTGAACAAAAATGAAAGGGACAATCGAAAGTCATGTAGTCGATGCGGTACACAGCACCCACCAAAAAAGTGTCCAGCATATGGTAAAAAATGCAATAGTTGCAACAAAAACAACCATTATGCCCATTGCTGTAAGAACCAAGCGCAACAAAGCAAGGTCCATACAGTAGATGAAAGCGAGATAGAGGAGTTCTATGTAGATGTTGTGTCTGAAAACAAAAAAGAAGAAAGAGACTGGATGTTGACACTAAAAGTGAATGACATACATATTCCATTTAAATTGGATACTGGAGCACAAGTTAATGTGATATCAGAGACTGATTTTAAGAAAATTAGAACCAGGCCAAAGATACGTGGAATAAAAGTGAAAGTGACAGGATACTCAGGTACTGATATACCAGTGAAAGGAAGATGCATTGTCAAAGTAACACACAAGGACAGAGAGCACACACTAGCATTAATCGTGGTGCCAAAGGATGTGCAAGCCATACTAGGTTTAAAAGCCTGTGAGAGACTGAACCTGGTAAAGAGAGTCCTCGTTGTGGAAAGTGAAGGAGAGACAGTCTATGATGAACTCATGAAAGAGTACAACAACCTATTTAAGGGTCTAGGCTGCATTCCAGGAGAACACACGATCAGAGTAGATAAAAGTATGACACCGGTCATACATCCATGCAGAAAAGTCCCATTTGCTCTTCAAAAGCAACTGAAGGCAGAGTTGGACAGGATGGAAAGCCTGAACGTGATTCGGAAGATAGATGAGCCAACTGAGTGGGTGAGTTCCCTCGTCGTAGTGGACAAAAAGAATGGAAAGCTCAGAATTTGCCTGGATCCAAGAGATCTAAACAGAGCAATAAAGAGAGAGCACTTCAAGCTTCCTACATGTGAGGAAATCATGGCACAGTTTTACAATGCAAGTTTCCGACACTTTGCCAAAGAGTGGGACTTTGTCCACACAACGTCAAGTCCTCACTATCCACAGTCCAATGGACTAGCGGAAAAATCGGTCCAGACAGTGAAAAGACTGATGTACAAGGCAAAAGACAGTGGAGCTGACTTCTACCAAAGCATGCTTGTATACCGCACAATGCCGCTCGAGTGTGGTAAGTCACCAGCCCAACTCCTGATGGGACGTCAGTTAAGGTCAAACCTACCCATCCCTGAGAACCTCCTGAAAACAAAAGAGGGGGAGAAAGTGAGGAAGTTCAAAGAACAACAGAAAGAAAAGCAAAAGTACTACTATGACAGAGGAACACAAAACCTACCTGAACTCCACACTGGTGACCAAGTAAGGTTCAAAGACAAAACAAACACATGGACTCAGAAGGGAACTGTCCTGAGTGAAGTTCAACCAAGATCATACACCATTCAGACAGATGAGGGTGCTGTTCTGAGAAGAAATCGTCGAGATCTTCTCATGGGACCAGCCACAGCAGGTCAAGAGACTGATACTGTTGAACAACCTGATCACACAGCTGAGAAACCATCATCTGAGGCAACAACTCAGATTCAAGGACAATCAATCAGAAAATCCTCAAGACACATGAAGCCTCCTGAGAGACTCATTGAGCAAATTTAAGGACTATTGTTATAGAAGGAAGTAATGTTATCTTATTCTTTCTTCAAGTTCTAGTGTATTGACATATTTCATGTGAACACACAAAGCAAGGTTAAAAAACCTTGATCATGATAATGATAATGTAAGTTCATTAAGTGTTACAGTTAAAATGCAGATTAATACAAAGAAAACATGTTGTTAGTTAAAAGTAAAATACTTTTGTTTTAAGAAAAGGAGATGTAATGATATCAGCAAATAGAGATGGTATTTGCCTGTTCGATTATGATGCCTTAACAGCATGTTTGCAGGTATTGATTGCTTGTGCCTGACCAGCAGAGGGCATGTGACCGAGACAAGCAAGGCAGTTTAGTTTGGTTTCAGTTTCGTTCTAGATGGATCACTAGCATCGTGTCTCCTGTAAAGCTGTATTTAGATTAAAACTCATTCTCTTTCATGAATGTGTCGTCATTGAACCCACAAAGAAATCAATACACTGACTGTAACATTTACCCAACAATCTATTGTGGGTTATAATTAAATTAATCAGTAGCATAATTGCTTTGCTTACATCAAACGTCAAGGGGAGTACATTTCCTCAGAGCTTCTCCCACTCCAGCATCATAACTTCGATGGAAGTGCATTTACGTGCTTAAACGAGGTTTCTGCCGCACTTCCAGCCAAGTTATGGTGGCAGAGCAGGAGAAGTCAGAGGAAATTCACCCGCCAAGTGCCTGCTATGGTAGAAACCTCTGTCAATAAAAAGACCAAAACCATAATAAACTACCAAAACAATCTCCACACTATATAATAACACAATATGATGTAACAAAATAATAGACGTATGAGTGATTTTCAAGTTATGATTTTCCTTCTGGACTATTCAAACAATGGTTAAAAACTGATCAAGCTTCACTTTTGTGCCATATCGAATCATAGAATCATAGAATATAACAGCACAGAAGGAGGCCATTTGGCCCATCGAGTCTGCGCCGGCTCTTTCAAAGAGCAAACCAGTTAGTCCCACTCCCCCGCTCATTCCCCATATCCTGCAATTTTTTCCCCTTCAAGTATTTATCCAGTTCCCTTTTGAAGGCTACTATTGAATCTGTATCCACCATCCTATCAGGCAGTGCATTTCAAATCCTAACCACTCATTGTGTAAAAAAGCTTTGCCTCATGTCGCCTCTGGTTCTTTTGCCAATCACTTTAAATCTGTGCCCTCTCATTACCGATCCTTCAGCCATTGGAAACAGTATCTCTTTATTTACTCTATCTAAATTCTTCATGATTTTAAACACGTCTATCAAAGCACCTCTTACCCTTCGCCAAGGAGAACAACCCCAGCTTCTCTAGTCTATCCACGTAACTGTATTCCCTCACCCCTGGGACCATTCTAGTAAATCTCTTCTGTACTCTCTCCAAAGTCTTCATGTCCTTCCTAAAGTGTGGTGCCCAGAATTGGACACAATACTCCAGCTGGGGCCGAACTAGTGTTTATATAGGTTTAGCATAACTTCCTGGCTTTTGTAGTCTATGCTCATATAAATATTTATATGAGCCCTTTGATAAGATTACTGCCTTGTAATCACTCCCAAGTATAAGTAGTTCTCTGTATAGTGAGGTCTTTTGGTGGCATTTGGTGGTAAATGGAGAAGGTAAAACCATTCAGGTAAAACCAGCAATTTGTAATTTGTGCATACACAGATTGATCTGTTGCCCCTCTGCCCCCAATCTAATGTCAGTGGGACTAAAGTACAGACATCAGTGTGACATGTCCCATTCCTTAGATCACAGAAAAACAAAATGGGTTCACCAGCATGAGAACAAATGACACTATCAATCCCTCTGATAGATTGCTCTGTCGCTATAGGACAATGCTGAAAGGAATTTTTGGATTGGATGAATGATGTAGGTTCATTGGGGAGATCAATGGTTGCTTCGCAGTGGATATGGGGCCGTGTCCAGTAGCTGTTCTGTTGTCCTTGCAAAATAAATTTGTATGCTATTGATGAACCTTCTTACATCCACGGAGATACTTATTCTTCTGCCACCACTTACTTTGCAGTGTTGAAGGCAACAGCAGATCAAACTTCAACAGAAGCATTCTCAAGTAAATGAGGTGGCAATGCTGCCTCCAGAGGCACCAACACCCACCTAAAGATATATGTTTTTAAATGGGGCCTTCAGAGGCCCCAGCAGTAAATATAAAAGCTGCTGCCAGAGGAAGAGGTTGGGACATGTCACACTGACGTCTGTACTTTAGTCCCAGTGACACTAGATTGGGGGCAGAGGGGCAACAGATCATCCGGTGTATGCACAAATTACAAATTGTTTTGTAATTTACCTGAATGCCTTCTCTATTTACTTGTTCTCAATGCTTTCTCACAAGCTGGCCTGTATGAACCATCCCAGCCACTGGGAAGCTCCAGCAGCTAGAAACAAAGCCATAGCCGTGTTGTCATATAAGTACATGCAAGTATTAAAAGGACATAATTGAAGTGAATCCTTGGCCTGCACAGTTTGGGAATGCAAAGAAAATTATGGGCTGCGTGTCCACAAATTCCTGTGATGGAGAGATTACACAAACTAGGGTTGTATTCCCTGGAATTTAGGTTAAGGGGTAATTTGATTGAAGTTTTCTAGATATTAAGGGGAACTGATAGGGTAGATAGAGATTATTTCCGCTGGTTGTGGAGTCTAGGACTAAAGGCATAGTCTAAAAATTAGAGCCAGGCATTTCAGGAGTGAAGTTAGGAAACAAAGGTGGTAGAAGTTTGGAACTCTCTTCTGCAAATGGCAGTTGATGCTAGGTCAATTGTTAATTTTAAATCTGAGATTGATAGCGTTTTCTTAACCAAAGGTATTAAGGGACATGGGGCAAAGGTGGGTATATGGAGTTACGTCACAGATCAGTCAGGATCTCATTGAATGGCGGAACATGTTCGAGGGGCTAAATGGCCTACTCCTGTTCCTATGTTCCTATGATGCATTCCCTGTGCTAGGAGCACCAGGATGTGGAATCATCCTTATATTAATATTTGTCTGCTTTTTTTCTACCTTTTATAAACTGCCTTTTCACAGCTCTCCCCACAGCTCTGCTGGCAAGTGAACAGTGGATTGGAGCCATGAGGAAGCGGAAAGACTCCAGTCTGTGCTGATCTCAGCTGGGGCAGCAGTATGGGTACTACAACTAGCCACATCACCTTGGGCTAAAGAGTGAATCCCAGTCTCCATCATTATCCAATGACTTTACCAAAAAAGACACTTGTCTGGATGTGTATGAGAAGATTAGATTTGATTGTGATTTCCCTTTCCCATGATGAAAGAAAAAAGACTTGCATTTATACAGTGCCTTTCACAAACTCAGGATGTTCCAAAGCGCTTTACAGGCAATTAAGTACTTTTGATGTTTTGTAATATGTGGAAACGCAGCATCCAATTTGCACACAACAAGGTCCCAGAAAGAGCAATGAGTTAATGATCAGGTAATCTGTTTTTAGTGATAAATATTGTCCAGGACAATGTGGAAAACACCTCTGCTTTTCTTTGCAATAGTGCCAATTCTTTTACATCCACCTGAGAGGCAAATGGGGTCTTGGATTAACATCTCATCCAAAAGACCCCATCTCCGACGGTGTAGCGTTGGAGTGTCAGCATAGATTTTGTGCTTAAGTCTCTGGAGTGGGAATTGAAGCCACAACCTTCTGACTCAAGAGACGAGAATGCTACCTGCTGACATCTATGATAAACAGCCTGCCAGCACTGACTACCTAGGCCCAGTAATTCGGGTCGGTGACTTGCCGCGCGTGCAAGCCCCTGATATGCACTTACCTGACGCGCTGACATTTCACCTCCAGGGACGCCTGGAATTTGTGTTTGAAAAAGAAGAATCCCGGGCAGCGTCTGACGTCACGCCGCCCAGGAGTGCAGCCAGCGCGAAGCCTGGAGCGCGCTGTGCAACTGAGACACGCCTCTTGAGGTCTCAGTTTAACAGGACACGCCCCCAATGTTTCTGACAAGCTGCTAAGCATTTTTACATGCAAAGCAGCAGTTTAAATAGGTTTTTGGAAGTTTTTTGAAGATTTTGGTAACTTTTATAAACTTTTAAAAACGTTTACATTATTTTGAAGAATCTGAAGTAGTTTTAAACAGAATTAAAGCAATTTAAAGACTTTTAAAAGCCCTAAAATAATTTTTTAAATTCCATTTATTTATTTAGCAATGTCGTCGTCATACGTGTCTTCACACTGTTCCCTTTGGGGAACTGTATGAAGTGGTGGAAGGATTTATGGCCGTGATTAACGCTCATTCCGTGACCATAACCATCTTTGAACCAGCCATTAGGGTGGTTAGTCCTATGGCGGGAGGGTTTTACGGGCTCCCACAAGCTATACAAGGAGGGGGGGCCACCCACACCCACGGACGCAAATATCCCACTGGATGTCAACCCAGAATTTAGAGCCGGAGCTCCGACTCCACTTGCCGGGACTGTCTGGAGCGGGGTTCGAAACCCTACCCTGTCTGGCCCAGCGGCGGGGATCCTACCGCTATGCCAAAGGCCCAATCCGATTAGCAACGTGAAATGGCTGGAATGAGCACAATTCACGGCATTAAAAGAACTCACAATTGAACTGATGATGACCTCAGCAATCTCCTCAAGGAGGTGGAGGCGCAGCGCCTGCTCATCATTGGTAATGAGAAGTCAAAGGCGCCGCAAAAAGGACAGATGATAGCTTGGTCTTTCAAGTGGCAGCATAGGGCTCCAGTCACGGGGAGGGAAAAGGCACAGGAAACGTATGGGTGTCACCTTTTGTGCGGAGTGGGCCTTTTGCGTAGCAGTAAGCATCCCCGCCGCTGGGCCAGAAGGAGTAGGGTTTCGAACCCCACTCCAGACAGTCCCGGCAAGTGGAGTCGGAGCTCCAACTATAAATTCTGGGTGGACATCCAGCGGGATATTTGCGTCCGTGGGTGTGGGTGGCCCCCCCTCCTTGTATAGCTTGTGGGAGCCCGTAAAACCCTCCCGCCATAGGACTAACCACCCTAATGGCTGGTTCAAAGATGGTTACGGTCACGGAATGAGCGTTAATCACGGCCATAAATCCTTCCAACACTTCATACAGTTCCCCAAAGGGAACAGTGTGAGGATACGTACGACGATGACCTCTTGCGCAATGCACCTCCTTGGACCCTCAGTCACAGATGCGAGGGGGCAAATCGTCCAATTGTTAAATTTTTCATTTTATTGACATGTAAAATGTTGGCCCAGTAATTCCCTTCCAAACGTGCGAGTACTTACGCGTCTGGCCGGAGGAAATGCCGGTTTTCAGCATGCACAGCGCATGTGGGGAAAACCGGCATTTCCTGTCCTCTGAACGAAGGGGTTCAGAGGCAGAACGCGTGCGACTGCACAGGCAGCGCGTGCGCAGTAAAATTCGCCGCTTTCATTCATGCTTTCAGTGAGGTCAAGTCCTTACAACTTACACATGAAAAAAGCATGAGTACAGTTGCTCCAGAGGCTGCAGATGAAGATATTTCTTATCGTGGAGCTTCTGAAAGGCAATATTTATGTTTGGGAAAGGGAGGATAGTTATTTTAAGAAATGCTGAGGTAAGTTTTAAAGTTTATTTTTGTTTTTTAAAACGGGTTTTCAGTACTGTAGGTAGAAGGATCAATTGTGGCTATGTGAATTGAATTTGCTGTGTTTATTAAATGTAAAAATGACTCCAACATTTTTAAGAAAGAAACTTTTCATCGGTAATATATTCTTTTAAGTAATTATGTATGTATGTCTGTATATATTCCTTTGCGTGTATGTATATATTCCTTTACTTATGTGTATGACTGTATTTATTTAATTATGACTTTCAGAGAAAGTAACTTATTGGAAAATCATAATTAAAAACATACATTCATACACATAAGTAAAGGAATATAAAACATACATACATATACGTAAAGGAATATATGCGGACATACATACATAATTACTTATTACTGATGAAAAGTTTCTTTCTTAAAAGTGCTGGAAATGTTACATTACTCATTTTAGAACACTCATTTTCACATTCAATTCACACAGCCACAATTGCTCCTTCTACCTACCGTACTGAAAACCCGTTTAAAAAAAAAAATTTAAACTTTAAAACTAACCTCAGCATTTCTTAAAATAACCTTCCTCACTTTCCCAAACAAAAATGTTGCCTTTCAGAAGCTCCACGATAAAATATATCTTCCTCCGCAGCCTTGGACCAACTTTACACATGCTTTTTTCAAGTGTAACTTGTAAGGACTTACCCTCACTGAATCCATGAATGAAATCGACGAAGTTCACTGCGCACGCGCTGCCTGTGCAGTCGCACGCGCTGTGCCTCTGAACCCCTTCGTTCAGAGGACCGGAAATGCCGGCATTCTCCGCATGCACGGTGTTTCCTGAACGCCGGCATTTCATCCGGCCAGATGCGTGAGTACCCAGACCGTACTCACGCATTTGGACCCGAATTACTGGGCCCTAGACTCATACATGAAGAATGACCACTTGGGCAAAGTACAGGAGTGTAGCCACTGCCTTGGAACCGTGCCCCAGTGTGAGTCTGTGCCATCAGACTCATGAGAAAAGATTGTTACCTTGTCCTCGGTTACTGTGCTTTCAGATTCTGGCTTATATTTTCTTTTTTCCTATGTTTGTCTTTTGTCATTATCCTAGTCATGTCAACAGATGCCAATTGTTTTTCAGATTTGTGTCCCTTTCCTTTTTTCTGTTTGCAGTTCTTTTTCTCTCTTTTGCTGTGCCGCCTTCACAGCTTCCTGCAATTTAGTGAGTGGAATCAGCAGTGTTTGGAGCAGCTCTGATGACCAGCTGAGGTAAAGAATTAGGCCTGCACTGCCGTCAGCTGTTGGATTGGCTGCGAATGCTTCTGATTTCATCCACTAACAGACTGGCATCCCTGGGGTCTTGTAGCTGCCGCATGCAGAGAAGAGCCGATGGAAAAGAAAACTTCCAAATCTTCATGTGTTGACTAAAAGACATAACACACGGTTTAGTGCTGCTCTGAACAGAGGACGTTTATTCGGGGTTAGAGGCAATGGCATTTGCACTGGTCAGCAATTTAAGAATTTCTTGCTGATCTTTATTGAGAAAGCAACCATTGCCGTACAGAAAATGGGTACGAGTAAGCTTTAACTTCCTATAAGAAACACAATTGCAGTGTTTGAAAGCTAAATCATAAGGAGCTTGCTGTGGTGGGCTTGGGCGCAGTATGGTGGCACAGCCCATTCAAACATGTTGTGCCATGGAGTAGTAGGGTGAGCGTTTGCACCTGCGATATTTCACTTGCTGAGTTTCTGATATCAGCTGTGCTGTCATGCAGAAGCACCAAGAGGAGACCAGATGCTTCCAAACAGCTGGAAATGGAAAACTGGACGAGGAATTAGCACCCCTCACCACAGGCCACGTTCATGAACCTCCTGGTGACTGGATGGAAAGCAGCAGCGGCAGCAGCCTGGGAGCTCATGCCTGCAGCAAATACACAAAGAGTTTCAATTTCTTCTGTGTGCTGCCAACTGTAAACAGGTTAACGGCTGTGTTGAAATATTGCAGACAAGGCATTTAACACAAAAATATTTAGCCGATGTGTACAAAGGCCCCAAATGAGCAGATGAGCGAAATTAAATAATAAATACATCACCACCTGGCAAAAGAACCAGAGGGGAGGTAAGGAAAAATATTTTTAAGCAGTGAGTTGTTGTGATCTAGAATGCAATGCTTGAAAGGGTGGGTGGAAGCAGATTCAATGGCCCAGAAATTAGGCTCGGGGGCTTGCCGCGCGTGCAAGCCCCCGATGTGCACTCACCCGGCGCGCCGACATCTGAAGCCTGGGCCTGCTTGGAATTCCTGTCACTGGCCCGGTTCAGATGTCGGCGCGATGTGCTTACCTGATGCAGCGGCGTAGTTAGTTCGATGTGCTGGCTGGGATCAGGTGAGCACTGTGCAGGCAATCAGGGGAGGGAAAACTTCATTCATGAGTTTGATAGTAAGAACTGTCAAACTCATGAAAAGTACGAGCGCCCAAAACACTAGTTAAACTTTAAATAAAATTTAAAAAAACATCCCACTAATTGAATGAACTATAAATAACTTTAAAAAACAATTTTAAACAATTAATCAAATTTTTGAAAAAAATAATTTAAAAAAAAATCGGGTCTAAAACTACACTTACCTTACTGTAAAGTCCTTAAAAACAATAAAGCTGTGGAAAAAATGTTATAATTTTAAGTAATAGACCACTTACCTTAAAGAATGAAGTCCTTATGTCTCCTTTTTACATTCGTAAAAAGGAGAGGCCCTTACACACGCGCAAACCTGTGGAAAAAAAGGAATTTCAGCGCGCACGCGCAGACTCCTGCGCGCACGTGTTCGCCCTCTGAACCCCTTGGTTCAGAGGACAGGAAATGCCGGTTTTCCGCGCATGCGCATGTGCATGCTAAAAACCGGCACTTCCATCGGGCCCACGTGTGAGTACCCCATCCGTACTCACGCGTTGGGCCCGGAATTACTGGGCCATTAGTAACTTTCAAAAGGGAATTGGATATATACTTGGAAATGAAAAAAAATTACAGGGCTACGGGGAAAGAGCAGGGGAGTGGGACTAATTGGATAGCGCTTTCAAAGAGCCAGAACAGGCATTGGCTGAATAGCCTCCTTCTGTGCTGTATCATTCTAAAAACATGATATTGTAGGAATGGCTAGATTCCTAACTAAAGGACTGAGGTCGAGTCAGTCTATCAAACAAACAATGTTTAATACTATTGAACAGAGTTTAACACGAAAACACAGGAGAACTAAATTACAGGTCTGTACTCTTTGCTGGCTCCACGAGGACTGGCTAGGGCGGCCCCCCAGCCTGATGTCATGACGTCATCACGTTTTCCCGCCGCTGGAGGATCACGTGATCAACGTGATGACGTCATCGCGTTTGGTCTCATTCTTAAAGGGACCGCGCTATGTACATGCAATAATATGAACAAAGATACAGATTCATTCTGCATCTAATAATTTGTTAAAGATAATTATGTACATTAGATCAGAGTCCCCTGGTGGCTCTGCCACATGCGCCCCCCAGAATTGTCTTTAACAGTAAAAGTCAATCGACTAGGAGGTCTGACAAGCCTGTCAGAGTGACTCCTGTATTCTTGGAGTGGACGTTGTTGAACAGCGGGCCGGCTGGCGGATGGAAGCCTTTGGTCTGGCGTGGATGCAACGGGAGGTCGACCACGTCGTGGTGGCTGTGCGGTCTCTACTGGCCGGTCGATGTCTCGGTGTGCCGGTTTGAGGCGGTCAATGGATATGTGGTCGGGTTTACCACCAATGTCTACAGAGAAACTCTTGTCGCCTGTCTCCAGTACACGAAAAGGGCCTGTGTAAGGGGCCTTGAGCGGATCCCTATGGGCATCAAGACGAATGAATACAAATTCAGCATTCTTTAGCTCCGCTGGTACGTGTGAAGATGGAAGGCTGTGATGCGAAGTTGGGATAGGCGCAAAAGCCTTTGCTGTTTCCCGGTGGTTGCTGAGTTGGTCAACTGCGGACCACGGCTCAGTTGGAATCGCCAGGAAATCTCCCAGTACGCGGAGTGGCTGGCCATACACGAGATCCATGGCGGACGATTGCAGGTCCTCTTTGGGTGCCGTGCAAATACCCAACATGACCCACGGGAGCTTATCCACCCATCCGGCGCCTTGGAGGCTGGCCCTCAGCGATGCCTTTAACGATCTGTGGAAACATTTGCACAAACCGTTGGCCTGCGGGTGATAGGCTGTGGTGCGGTGAAGCTTGGTGCCGAGACCCTGGGCCACAGCGTTCCAGAGCTCGGAAGAGAACTGTGGACCGCGGTCTGAAGAAATGCCTGCCGGAATGCCGAAACATGCGACCCACGAGGAGAGGAATGCTCTGGCGACATCAGCGGACGTAGTAGATGCCAAAGGACATGCCTCTGGCCATCTAGTAGTACGATCGACCATGGTGAGGATGTGTGTGAACCCCTGTGATGGTGGAAGCGGCCCGACGAGGTCCACATTGACATAGTCGAATCGACGTTCTGGTACTGCGAACGTGGCCAATGGGGCCTTGATGTGACATTGCACCTTAGACTTTTGACAGATGACGCAGGTGTTAGCCCAGTCGCGGATATCCTTACGCATTCCTCTCCAGACGAACTTAGCCGACATTAATTTTTGAGATGCCTTCACGCCAGGATGCGAAAGCCCATGTATGGCATCAAAAACTTTGCGGTGCCGGGCAACTGGAACGATCGGGCGGGGATCTCCCATGGAGACATCGCAGAGTAACGAGGTGCCTGCAGCGTGGAATTGCACATCGGCCGGTTGGAGGCTAGAGGTGTCGGTGCGATATGCCTGTGTTTCAGGGTCGGATGTCTGATCGGTAGCCATGAGGGCATAATTGATGCCCAGCTGGACCGCCCGTACGGTCGCGCGAGAAAGGCAATCAGCTACCAAGTTGTCCTTGCCAGCTACATGTTGGATGTCTGTCGTGAATTCTGAAATGAAAGTTAGCTGTCACTGCTTTCGAGCTGACCACGGTTCGGCGGTCTTGGCCATGGTGAAGGTCAGTGGCTTGTGATCTACAAACGCAGTGAAGGGATGTCCTTCTAACAAAAAACGGAAATGGCGGATAGCCAGGAACAGCACCAGCAACTCCCGGTCGAAAGTGCTGTATTTACGTTCATTGCGCTGGAGTTGGCGGCTGAAAAACGCCAGTGGTTGCCACGTCCCGTTGACCCACTGTTCCTGTACGGCGCCTATGGCATAGTCGGAAGCGTCGGTGGTAAGGGCGATGGTGGCACCTGGCAGAGGGTGCGCCAACATAGTTGCATTGGCTAGAGTGGTTTTTGTGTTGTCGAAAGTGTTGTCCATTTCGACTGTCCAGGCTATTGTATCCTTTTCAGCCTTGCCTTTGAGGGCCTCGTAGAGGGGCTGCATGAGTTGTGCTGCCTTAGGTACAAAGCGGTGGTAGAAATTCACCATGCCCAGGAATTCTTGAAGAGCCTTGGTGGACTGCGGCCTTCGGAATGCCGTAATCGCTTCGACCTTTGACTGCAGTGGAATTGCGCCCTCCGAAGTAATGCGGTGGCCCAAGAAGTCAATCTGCTGTAGGCCGAGCTGACACTTGGCCGGGTTGATTATGAGGCCATGTTGGCTGAGGCGCCGAAAGAGGGTGTGTAGATGGCAGACTTGTTCCTCTTTGGTAGAGCTGGCTATCAGGATGTCGTCGAGGTAGACAAATAAAAACCTAAGATCCCGCAGGACCGAGCCCATTAGTCGCTGAAAAGCCTGTGCAGCATTCTTGAGCCCAAATGGCATCCGTACAAACTCGAACAGTCCAAAGGGAGTGATGACTGCAGTTTTCTGGACGTCCTGCGGGTGTACAGGAACTTGGTGGTAGCCACGGACGAGGTCGACCTTGGAGAAGATTGAGTTTCCCGCCAAATGGGCGAAATCCTGAATATGCGGGATTGGGTGCCGATCGGGAGTAGTGGCGTCATTAAGGCGTCGGTACTCCCTGCATGGCCGCCATCCGCCGCCGGGCTTCGGGATGATGTGGAGAGGCGAGGACCAGGGACAATTCAACCGGCGAATAATCCCCAGCCGTTCCATCGTGGCAAACTCTGCCTTCGCAGCCGCGAGCTTGCCGGGTTCCAGGCACCGAGCTCGTGCATAAACTGGAGAGCCAGTCGTAGTAATGTGGTGTTCGACACCATGCTTAGTGGCCGAGGAGGAGAAAGTGGGCTTGGTCAGCTCTGGGAATTCACCTAATAGGCGAGTGAACTCGTCCGGCGAGGGCAACGCGCAGGAGACAGTGTGCGATTTGCGGAACTGCGGAAGCAAGGGATGGAGTGGAAGGTGGCCGCGTTAACCAATCGACAATTTCTTACATCCACCAAGAGGCCGTTGGCGCATAAGAAATCCGCGCCGAGGATGGCTTGCGAAACCTTGGCTGTGATGAATTCCCACTGAAACTATTGCCCGCCGAAGCACACCTGGACCCACCGTTTGCCAAAGGTACGAATTGCCCTGCCATTAGCTGCCTCGAGGGAGAGGCCGTGCCTCCCAGACTCAATATCGAGTGCTGAGGCAGGAAGGATGCTACACTGCGCCTCGGTGTCGCATAAAAAGCGCCGGCCCGAGAGGGAATCTGTAATGTAGAGGAGGTTCCCGGAATTTCCAATCGCCATCGCGGCCGCGGAGCGTCCCTCAGACTCGGTCCTCCTTTTCTGGAATTGCTGCTGGTGTTGATGTTGGTTTTGCTTTTTAGGCGCGAAACTGCAGGGAGGGCGGCAGCCTCTGGCTTTCGTGCCGAAACGGGGGTGGTAAAAGCACAAGCCGGGGGATTGAGGCACCGGGGCGGCGTTCGCGGGGGAGGGGTGCCTCATGGCGGCGCAGGATTGCTGCGTGACCGCATAAATCGTATCTACTTCTGCAGCAAGTGCTGTGCAATCTGTGGCTTCCGATCTAGCGAGTGCAGCCTGAACCTGCTCGGGTAGTTGACTCAGGAATAACTCCCGAAAGAGGAAACATTGTGGTTCGGAGCCAAGGAGCGTGAGCATCTGGCTCATTAACTCAGATGGCTTGGAATCGCCAAGCCCGTGCGTAACGAGCAATTGGCGGGCACGGTCCGCCTTCGTGAGCCCGAAGGCTTGTATTAACCGCGCTTTAAGAGTATTATACTTGCTGTCAACCGGGGGGTTTTCGAGCAGGCTGATGATCCGTGACGCCGTGGAGCTGTCGAGTGCGGAGACCATGTAAAGGTAATGGGTCTGATCGCAACGATGTTTCGGAGTTCGAATTGTGCTTCTGCTTGTATGAGCCAGGAGGCCGCCTGTTGTTCCCAAAACTGTGGGAGCTTCAAAGCCACGGAGTTCGCTTCCATGTTTCGTTTCGTTTCGCTTCTTCCGCGAAAATTGTTCACGAAAATTCAGGGTCACCACTGTAGGAATGGCTAGATTCCTAACTAAAGGACTGAGGTCAAGTCAGTCTATCAAACAAACGGTGTTTAATACTATTGAACAGAGTTTAACACGAAAACACAGGAGAACTAAATTACAGGTCTGTACTCTTTGCTGGCTCCACGAGGACTGGCTAGGGTGGCCCCCCAGCCTGATGTCATGACGTCATCACATTTTCCCGCCGCTGGAGGATCATGTGATCAACGTGATGACGTCATCGCGTTTGGTCTCATTCTTAAAGGGACCACGCTATGTACATGCAATGATATGAACAAAGATACAGATTCATTCTGTAGCTAATAATTTGTTAAAGATAATTATGTACGTTAGATCAGAGTCCCCTGGTGGCTCTGCCACAATATACTGCTTGGGAAAGTCCAAAATTATCACTCTCTCTCACACACAAACACACATATAGGGGGGAATTTTTCAGGGGGTCAGCGGGGGCGTTTGGAGGCGGGTTGGCTGGGAAAAGATTTTTTTGACAGCGGGTAGGGAACCCACTGTCCACCCGCCTCCACACTGGCCTCCCAGATGTCGGGTCTGTCATCGCTGAGCAGACCCGACACCAAGTGGCGGAGGAGGCAATTTACATCATTAGAGAGATTGTTAAGAGGCAATTAACGAGTATTTTATGCTTACCTTTCGATTTTTAGAGTTCGCCAATGACTTCCCTGCTGCTCGGGGATCACGTCAGGAGTTCGGGTGTTGTGTCAGCGTGGGATGATTTCTTTACTTGACAGCTGCAAATGGTCTATAAAAGTCCCCATTTCATAGCTGTTCACTTTCAAGGTCAGAAGCTGTTGATTACTGTATTTGGAAGACAGATTGAGCTTTATGCAGGTTGCAAGTGTTTGGAGTAAACTCTCTATCCAGTACCACTATATTGGAACAACCTCCCTCACCATTGACAGATCGCTTCTGTCATCTCAACCTCACCTGCCATCTATTCCATCAGCAACGTTGCCATTGAAAAAATCTCGCCTTGGTCCTCAGAATCCCACTGCAGTCAGCCCTAACACCAGCAGCACCAGGCACACCAGCAGCACCAACAACAACACCAACCTTCTCCGCAATCAGCTGGTGCTGCACAGGACACAGGGCATTAGCACCCAACCACATTGCTGCCCGGGATGCCAGGGATGGCCTCACCATAACCAGATTTACTTCATTTGATGCTGTACACCCTGGCTGTCACATGATATGCTTGATTGGCACCCCATCCACTACCTTAAACATTCACTCCATCCACCACTGGCGCACCATGGCTGCAGTGTGTACCATTTACAATATGCACTGCAGCAACTTGCCAAGGCTTCTTTAGCAGCACCTCCCAAACACGTGACCTCTTTCACCTAGAAGGACAAGGGCAGCAGGCGCATGGGAACACCACCACCTTCAAGTTCCCCTCCAAGTCAGACACCATCCTGACATAGAAGTATATCACCAATCCTTCATCATCGATGAGTCAAATCCTGGAACTCCCTCCCTAACAGCACTGTGGGAATACCTTCACCACACGGACTGCAGCGGTTCAAGAAGGTGGCTCACCATCACCCTCTCAAAGGCAATTAGGGATGGGCAATAAATGCTGGCATTGCCAGTGATGCTCACATCCCATAAATTAATTAAAAAATGTTGGCACCACCCCACACCAACACCATAAAACATCCCTACAATACCCAAGCCATTCCTTTCACACTCATCACTATTGCGGGGGTACCGTTATGTCCCACCATTCACTGCAACTCACTAAGCCACTTCCAAATGTGCACACAGATCTGTCCAAGAACACAAAGTGTTGAAAATAAAGATTTCAATGCTTGACAGCACATTAACAGAAATTTCACATGAACATTGAACATTGCATAAAATCACCCAAGTGCCTGCCCTTGTGTGTTGTTAGTTGGTATGATTGGACTAGGGTGAGGGTGAGTGTGAGGGGTGGCTAGTGAGATGGGGAAGTGATAATGTAGATAGAGATGTCAGGGGTGTGGGAGCCACGGGGCCGTGTAGATACGGGGCCGTGCTCTCCGGGCAAGGTAGGTTCTGGACCCAAGTGCAGAAACCAGGCTAGAGGCAGGTATACAATCTTTAAGGTACTTTACTAGATTCACACATAACTAGATTCATGGAAGGAACACAACAACAAACATAAGAACTCGAGACAAGCTACCAAACGGCTAGTCAAGATAGGAACTCAGGACAGCTTCCATGAGGCCACCCACTTGTCCATACTGAGCCTGAGACAAGCTACCACAAGGGCAACCGGCTTGCCGAGACGAGACTCGAGACAAGCTACCACAGGGGTAATCGGCTTGTCAATACAGAGCTGAAGACAAGCGCCAACATGGCAACACGCTAGTCCAGCCCAGCACCTTATCAAGACTAAGAACAACAAGAACACAGACTTAGATACATCTTAAATACAGAGCTCGAGAGAACCATGGCAGCCAGCTAATCAAAGCCAGGAGCCACAGAGCGAAGGCTAGTCCCCGGTTAGGACTGAGCACAGAGGAAAGCAACCACAGAACTTATATACCAAGAAAACCAGGTGAAACCCATGAACAGCTAACAGGCCGTTAAGAATTAACACAGGAGGCTAGGAACAATTAACAAAGGGCTAGAAACAAACAAGTGAAGGTGCCATCTAGAGGTTACAGAAGGAACTGACTGGCACCCTCACAGAACCTCATTGCAGACCTTGCTCTCTGTAGAGCAGGTTGTGCTGCAGCTGAGCTGCTGAGTGGAGAGTGTGTGGTCGCCTTGGCCTGGGAGTGAAGGAGGAGAGACCCCAGGCCACCACTACCAGCAACCTACCATCAACCAACTTCATCTACCAAGGTGCCTGGGGAGAGAGGAGGAGAGGACAGAGGAGGCCAGCATTACAACTGGAGAGGCCTTACATCACTGCCTCCCCAAATTGGCCTCCAGTCCAGGAGTGGGAGAGAGGGGAGAGGAACACCACTCAGCTCCAACTTGGAAGGAGGGGAGGAGCTGCATCCTTCAACATCTGCAGGTGGGTGTCTTTTGTGCATTCCCCTAAAGACTTTGTATTCTAGGCGGGGGGAGGAAAGAAGACGGGCCGGAAAGCCTGGCCTGGGTTGGCTGGAGCTGCCCAGATGAAGCTTTTTTCCCTTACATTGAGAAGACCTGGTGTGGGGCTGAGCCTGGGCTTTCTCCAGCCTACCCAGGCGAAGACATCTTCTCCCCCTGCCCGAAGACCATCTGCCTAAGACTTTGTTTTTCCATTGGGGAGTGCACCCTGCCGACACCCACCCACCAAATACCACCTTGAGTGGGGACCCTGCCTTTGTGGCCCCCCTCCATCCCACCCCCTCTCTCTCTCTCTTTGTCCTCTCTTTGCCTCTCTGAAAAGGCACCTCCTTTTAAATCTACTAATTGCCACTTGAGCAGAGGGAAGGAAGGCCCCTCTCCCATTTAACTCCATCAAGGGGAGAGGCGGGCCAGTTACTTTAAACTCCCTCTGCTCAAGGGAAGACTTTTTACCTTACCAAGGCCATTAACACCGTAGGGCCTGTGACTTGGGGTGTGTGTAGCTCTTTAAAGAACCACCCCACTATGGCTTCCACATCTGCGGCGGTGACGGGGCTGGCAAGAACCTATGTGGCGGTGGCGAACAAAGCCATGGCTACTCCCGCTTCTGCTGCTGCCCCGTCGCAGTTCCGACTCATAACAAAGAAGCTTGGGGTGAAGAGCTACACCCACCCCAACATGACCATCGAGGCGTGCGTGAAGGCCGTGGCTGGGGTTGTCGGCCCTCCAGCCATACTCGCCGCCTCGAAAATGTATGGGAAGGCTGTGTTCTTCCTGGAGTCGGAGCGGGCGGTGGCCCTGGCCATCACCAAGGGGCTCACCGTGGGCGGGACCTTCCTGCCGGTGGACCCTCTAGAGGCCACCGCGCAGAGGGTTGTATTATCGAACGTCCCACCCTACATCTCGAGTGAGCTCCTCCTCCCCCACTTGCTCCAACTTGGGGAGGTGAGGTCGGGGATCACGCCGATCCCGCTCGGATTCCGGGAAGCCAGCCTTCGCCATGTCTTCTCCTTCTGGCGCCAGGCCTTCGTTCAGCTGGCGCGGGAGGGGGAGACTGACGGGGCTTTTTCGGTCCTCCATGAGGGGACCCTTCACCGCGTCTTCTGGATGACGGACGGCGTGCGGTGCCACGCCTGCAAGGAGGTGGGGCATATACGAAAGAACTGCCCTGCCTCCAAGGCCGCCAGGTCGTCTGGCGTGGCCGAGGCTGGCGCCGCCACCGCTCCTCCCCCCGGGTCTGGCCGTGCCCCCCCACAAACAAATATTACCGGGGTGCGGTCGTCGTCGGAGGTCGATGCCATCCAGGCCTCCGGCGAGGGGGAGGAAGTGCGTCCGTTCGGGAAGAGGGCGCGGAAAAATAAACACCATGGGGTGGGCGCGGAAAAATAAACACCGTGGGGTGGGCCCCCCCAGGGAGGGCGTGCCCCTGGATTTGGAGCCCCGACACCCGAGCGCGTTACCGCGTTAATCAGGGAGGGCGAGAGTGGGAGGGACCTCGTGCCCAAGCCTGTGGCCGCGACCACCGAGGCGGGAGCGCCAGAACCTGCGGCCGGGCTCGGGCCCGAGGGACCTGACGAACCTGCTCCACCGGAGGGAGCAGGGGAGGCCCCTGCAGAAATGGAGGTCTCCCCCTATCCCTCCACTTTAAAAAGAAGGCGTGACCCCCAGGAGGAGGAGGAGGACCAGGAGGAGGAAGGTCCCTCCGGTCAGGGGGAGTCGTCGCCCGCCGCGGGTACTGCGCCCCACCCCACCGCTGTCACCATCATGAGCGATCGGCAGGGGTCGCCTGTCCCTGGGGAGGCTGAGGCAGAGGTGTCTGCCCAGCTCGTGCCTCCCAGGGATGGGGACGAGACCCTGCCCGTGGGGGGGGTCACGGAACAACCCGCGGAAGTAATCGATCCCCTTTCGGCGGCGTTACCCCTCGACGAGTCGGGCGGCCTGGAGTCTGGGTCGGGCGAGCTCGCGGAAGATGAGCTCGCCCAAAGCGGCCCGGACATTTCCCAGGTGCTGCTCGACCTCGTCGAGGATTTTGCAAGAAATACCCCTTCTGCTGGGTCGGAGGCCGGTGGCGCGGTAGCGGAAGGCCCTCTGTCTGTGTCTCTGGCGCCGAGCGACTTGGAGGAGCTCGGATTTACATATTCTCCGGTCTCTCCGGTCTCTCCGGTCGTTCCGGCGCCTGGGGCGGAGGGGGGCTCCGAACCGCCGCCGTCTTCTGGCCCGGCACCCCTGCAGGAGCCCAGGGAGGAATCCTCCGCCACCGATCCTGGGGGTGGGATCCGGGCGGAGGTGGGGCCGGCCGTTGCGGCCGAGCCGTTCACTGCGCTCTGCGTGACGGACGGGTCGGCCGCCGGTGGCGACCCCCGGAGGATGACGGGGACTCGGTGGTGGGGGCGGAGGACGACTGGGATTCCATCGCCGATGAGGCGATGGATGACCTCCCATCCCTCGCCGGGACCCCCCTCATTCCCATCGAGGAACTCTGGGACTTTGTGGCCACGTGCCAGGGTCGTCACAGGACTCGGGTGGCCCTCGACAGATGGTCGGACCTGGCGCTGCCCATCGGGTCAGCCCGCGCCACCGTCAAAGCCATGGACGCGGGCGCGGGCGTGAGCCCGCTCGGGCTGCGTCAGCTCCGGTCCTTCCTCACTGGGCTGCTAAGGGAGTGGCGGTCGACTAGAGGCCGCTCTCCCTTCCCCCGTTAGATATAAGTTGAGGTTGATCTATGCTTCTGAGATGAAGATAACCATAGCCAGCCTCAACATCAACGGCAGCAGGGAAGCTAGCCGCAGATTTAATAACTTTTCGGTCCTTCGGGATGGGAAGTATGCGGTGTGCTTCCTGCAAGAAACCCACACCATTCCGGGAGACGAGGCCACGTGGCTCCTGGAGTGGCAAGAAGGGGTCAGCATGAGTCACCTCTCCAGTGCTTCCAGTGGGGTGGCTATCTTGCTGGCCCCGCATTTTCAGCCAGAGATCTTGGGGGTCAAGGAGCTCATGCCGGGCTGCTTGCTCCAGGTCACTGTTCGCCTGGGGGGCGTGCCGCTCCATCTAGTGAACGTGTACGCCCCTGGGGCCGGTGCGCAGCAAGCGCGCTTCTTTGAAGAAGTGTCCACTCTTCTGGGCTCCATCGACGCGGGCGAGTGCGTCATCCTCGGGGGGGGATTTTAATTGTACCCTCGAGGCGAGGGACTGCACGGGCACCCTGCCATGCCCGGCGGTGATGGAGAAGTTGAGGGACCTGGTCGGGTCCCTCGACTTGGTGGACGTCTGGCGAAATCTCCATCCCGACTCCAGCGCCTTCACTTGCGTGAGGTCTGGGAGAGGAGCGTCCAGAATCGACCGCCTCTACATTTCCCGGGCATATGTCTCCTGCGTTCCAGCGGCTTCCATGCGGCCGGTGCCGTGCACGGACCACCACCTGGTGTGGGCGGAGCTCGTTCCGCTGCGCGCACGGGGGGGGGTCCGCGTATTGGCACCTTAACAACCTGCTGCTGGAGGACGCACGGTTCCGGGATTCGTTTAGTCGGTTCTGGGCCGGCTGGAGAAGGAAGCGGGGGGCTTCCCCTCCTTGAGGCTATGGTGGGATGTGGGCAAGGCTCACATCCGTCTCTTCTGTCAGGAGTACGCGAAGGGGTCGACCAAGAGGCGGGAGGCCCGGGCCGGGCAGTTGGAGAAGGAGGTGCTCGACCTGGAGTCCCGTCTCGGTCAAGTCTTCGAGGACCCGGCCCTGCGGATGGTGTACGAAGAGAAGAAGGGCGCGCTGAAGGACCTGCAGCTGGTCGGGTCCCGAGGCGCGTACGTGAGGTCGCGGATCCAGTTCCTGCGGGACCTGGACCGCGGCTCCCCCTTCTTCTACTCGCTGGAAAAAAGACGGGGGGTCCGTAAGCAGCTCTTGGAGCTGCTGGCCGACGACGGATCTCTGGTCTCGGATCCGGAGGGAATCCGCGCGGAGACCCGCGCCTATTACGGGGCTCTGTTCTCTCCGGATCCGTCCAGCGAGGATGCGCGCGGAGTTTTGTGGGAGGACCTGCCGAAGGTCGGCCTGGAGGACGCCGAAAAATTGGATGCTCCTCTGAGTCTGGAGGAGCTGACCGGCACCCTCTGCCAGCTCTCTAGGGGAAAGTCCCCGGGGCTGGACGGGCTGACCGTGGAGTTCCACAGGGCGTTCTGGGACGTCTTGGGGGGCGACTACGCGCGGGTCCTGGGGGAAAGTTTGGTGACCGGGGAGATGCCCCTCTCTTGGCGCAGGGCGGTTATTGTCCTGCTGCCTAAGAGGGGTGATCTCCGCCTCCTTAAAAACTGGCGCTCGGTCTCCCTCCTCAGCACGGACTATAAAATTTTGCCAGGGCTATGTCTGCTCGCCTAGGCGCCGTGCTGGCCCACATGATCCACCCCGACCAGTCCTACACGGTCCCGGGCCGGACCATCCATGATAACATCCATCTGGCCCGGGACCTGGTCCACCATTCCCAGAGGGCTGGTCTGTCGGTCGCCTTCCTTTCCCTGGATCAGGAGAAGGCGTTCGACAGGGTGGATCACGAGTATCTCTTCGGGACTCTGCGTGCATTCGGGTTCGGGACGCATTTTGTCGCCCGGATCCGACTTCTGTACGCTGCCGCGGAGTGTCTGATTAAAGTTAACGGGTCCTTGACGGCGCCCCTTCGCTTCGGGAGGGGGGTGCGTCAGGGATGCCCCATGTCCGGCCAGTTATATGCCGTTTGCGTAGAGCCTTTCCTGCGCCTCTTGCGGAAGAGGTTGACGGGACTGGCTCTGCAAGGGCCGGGCATGGAGGTGGTCCTCTCGGCTTACGCCGATGACGTGCTCCTCACGGTCACGGATCCCGCTGACTTGCGGAGGATGCGGGAATGCCAGCAGATTTACTCGGACGCATCCTCCGCCAAGATCAACTAGGAGAAATGTTCTGGACTCCTGGTGGGTCAGTGGCGGGTGGACTCCCTGCCAGAGGAGTTCAGGCCCTTCGCCTGGAACACCACGCACCTCCTCTACTTGGGAGTCTACCTCAGCCCTGCCGAGGACGCCTGGCCGGCGAACTGGCAAGAGTTGGAGGCCAAAGTCACCACTCGCTTAGGACGCTGGACAGGATTGCTCCGAGTGTTGTCCTACAGGGGTCGAGCGATGGTCATAAACCAACTGGTGGCCGCCATGTTGTGGTACCGGTTCGTCACTTTGATCCCTCCCCCTGCGTTTGTCGCCAAGATACAGAAGAAGCTCGTCGACTTCTTCTGGGACAAAAGGAAGCACTGGGTCTCTGCCGCGGTTCTGAGTCTCCCACTTAGGGAGGGCGGTCAGGCGTTGGTGTGCCTCCGCACCCAGGCTGCGACTTTCCGTCTTCAGACGCTGCAGAGATACCTGTACGTCGAGAATCCTCCGAGATGGTGTGCGCTGGCGACGTATTTTTTCCGCCAGCTGCACGGCCTCAATTACGACATGCAGCTCCTGTTTTTGGAAGTGGGCGGCAGGCGTGCCAGCCTGCGGGAGCTGCCTGTCTTCTACCAGGAACTGCTATGGGTTTGGAACTACGTCGCCTCCAGGCGGAGCTCTCCCCCGTCAGGAATGGCGGCTGTCCTCCGGGAGCCGCTGTTCAGGAATCCGCACCTCCACGTCCGCGAGTTCGGGTGGCTGGCGGAATGCAGGGCTGTGCCTGGTAGGGTGACTAGAGTCGGGGACCTACTCGATGGCGGAGGAGCGGGCTGGATGGCGCCGGAGGAGTTGGCGCGGCGCATGTCTTGGGACAACGTCCGGCTCGCGGTCGATGCCATCGAGGCGGTGAAAGCGACGCTGCACCCCGGCGCCACGAGGTGTATCGAGGCGGCTCAAGCGCCTGGGGCGATCCCGTCCGAGCTTTCCCCCGTTCGGACGGAATTCCTTATCGGCGCCCTGCCCCGAAACCCCCCTCGGGGATCGGCGCCTCACAACTTGAGCCGTCTCGAGGAGATGCCCTCCGTGCCTTTTCATTCCGCACGGAGGGGTTTCCTGTACGGGCTGCTCCTGCACACCTTCCACTTTGTCATCTTCGCCTGCCGTCCAGACACGCCGTGGCGTGCCGTTTTGCCTTCCGGCGGAGGCGGAGGTCCCCAATGGAGGGCTCTCTATGCGGGAGTCCTCCCTTGTTCTATTGGGGACTTGGCCTGGAGGGTGTTGCATGGAGCAGTTCCATGCAATATATTGTTAAATAGATTCACGGACACCCAGACCGCCTGTTTGTTCTGCGGTCTGGAGGAGTCTGTTTTCCATGTTTATGTTCAATGTGTGAGGTTGCAGCCCCTCTTCCATTATTTGAAGCGGCTGCTCCTCGATTTTTGGTTGCACTTCAGTCCCACGCTCTTGATCTACGGTCACCCGGTGCGGAGGGGAGCGGGCAGGTTGGAGGACCTCCTCGTGGGTCTGCTCCTGGGCCTGGCGAAAAAAGCCATTAATTGGTACAGGCAGCGGGCGGTCGAGGGGGTCATCCGGCCAGAATGCCATCCTCTCTTCCGTGGCCATGTTCGTGCCCGGGTGGCCCTGGAGATGGAGCACGCGGTGTCCGCCGGCGCGCTCGAGCACTTCCGTGACCGGTGGGCGCCGCGGGGACTGGAGTGCATAATTGGATTAAACGACCAAATTTTAATTTGATTTGTTAAGCTTTATTTAAAGATTTATTAGAGTTTTAGTTACAGTTTATTTGTTCAATTTATTTTGGTCCTACAAAAGAGGAACAAACAAGTGAAGGTGCCATCTAGAGGTTACAGAAGGAACTGACTGGCACCCTCACAAGAGAGGGATGGGTGGAGGTGCAGGGTAAGTTGGTGAGTAAGGATGTGCAGGAGTAGGGTAGGGAAGACAGAGTGATGGGGACGTGATGAGTGACACAGCAGGATGCAGTTGAGTGTGGCTTTGCAGTAAAGTTTCGTGATCTACTGAGATCATTGAAAGGTTTGCGCCACTGCAGCCTGGTCTTCCTGATGACATCCCTGCTTGTGTCCTCCTGTGCAATGTGCAACCAGGCTGCATTGATCACCTGGGGAGGTCTCTTCTATCCCTGTGTGCTGTGACTCCCTCCATAAGCATATGGAAGGAGTCATGGGAGACCCTGGGTGCAGCCGTGCACATCTGTACAGTGCTTGTCAGTGTTTGCAACACCACAATGCTGTAGAACATTGACAGCACAACTGTCAAATACAATTTACGCATGGTCCCTTTAAGGAAACTGGCTGATGACACATCATCAAATGACATCATCAGACTCGCTTCCTTCAATTGGCCGGCAAACGTGCTGCGAGGGCTTAACAAGCCCAATCAGTGTAAAATTATTTTCACAGAGTGGAATGGAGCCAACAGCGGGGTCGCATCCCGCCACCGACCCCGGCTGCCCCGGACCCGCCTCGGAAGGTGAAATCGCTGCCATAGACATTTTTCTACACACATCCCTTAAGTATAATGGCCTTGAAATTGTGGCCGGAGGCTTCCCGTGGGCGAATGTCTCCGATCCACAAGAAAAATACGCACCTACTTGGTGCCTTCGTATCTTCAGACCAAGGAGAGGACATACAAATTGGCCAGAAAAAGCAATAATCCTGAGGATTGGGAGCAGTTTAGGATTCAACAAAGGAGGACAAAGGGATTAATTAAGAAAGGGAAAATAGAATATGAGAGTAATCTTGCATGGAACATAAAAACTGACTGTAAAATCTTTTATAGATATGTAAAGAGGAAAAGATTGGTGAAGTCAAGCGTAGGTCCCTTGCAGTCAGAATCGGGGGAATTTATAATGGGGAGCAAAGAAATGGCAGGCCAACTAAATACATATTTTGGTTCTGTCTTCACAAAGGAGGACACAAATAACCTCCCAGAAATACCGCGGAACATAGGGTCTGATGAAAGGGTGGAACTGAAAGAAATCAGTATTTGTAGGGAAATGGTGTTAGGAAAATTGATGGGACTGAAGGCCGATAAATCCCCAGGGCCTGATAATCTACATCCCAGGGTACTTAAGGAAGTGGCCCTAGAAATAGTAGATGCATTGCTGGTCATCTTCCAGAACACAATAGACTCTGGAACAGTACCCATGGATTGGAGGGTAGCTAATGTTACCCCACTATTCAAAGCAGGTGGGAGAGAAAAAGTGGGGAATTATAGACCGGTAAGCCTGATATCGGTAGTGGGGAAAATGCTAGAGTCGATTATAAAAGATGTAATAGCACAGCACTTGGAAAGCAGTGACAGGATCGGACAAAGTCAACATGGATTTACAAAAGGTAAATCATGCTTGACTAAGTTACTGGAATTTTTTGAGGATGTAACTGGTAAAATAGATAAGGGAGAACCAGTGGATGTGGTGTATTTGGACTTTCAGAAGGCTTTCGATAAGGTCCCTTTCGATAAAGTCCCGCATAAGAGGTTAGCGTGCAAAATTAAGGCACATGGGATTGGGGGCAAGGTATTGACTTGGATAGAGAACTGGTTGGCGGACAGAAAGCAAAGAGTTGGAATAAACGGGTCGTTTTCCGAGTGGCAGGCAGTGACTAGTGGGGTACCGCAAGGATCAGTCCTAGGACCCCAGCTGTTCACAATATATATTAATGATCTGGACGAGGGAATTGGATGTAATATCTCCAAATTTGCAGACGACACAAAGCTGGGTGGGAAGGTATGCTGTGAGGAGGATGTCATGAAACTCCAGTACGATTTGGACAGGTTGGGTGATTGGGCAGAAACATGGCAAATGCATTATAATGTGGATAAATGTGAGGTTATCCACTTTGGTGGCAAAAACAGGAAGGCAGATTATTATTTGAATGGCAATAGATTGGGAGAAGGGGAAGTGCAAAGAGACTTGGGTGTTCTTGTGCACCAGTCGCTGAAGGTAAGCATGCAGGTGCAGCAGGCGGTTAAGAAGGCAAATGATATGTTGGCCTTCGTAGCAAGAGGGTTCGAGTACAGGAACAAGGATGTCTTGCTGCAGTTGTACAGGGCCTTGGTGAGACCGCACCTTGAGTATTGTGTGCAGTTTTGGTCACCTTACCTGAGGAAGGACGTTCTTGCCATGGAGGGAGTGCAGCGAACATTCACCAGGCTGATGCCTGGGATGGCAGGAATGACGTACAAGGAGAGATTGTGTCAATTGGGCTTATACTCACTGGAGTTTAGAAGATTGAGAGGGGATCTTATTGAAACCTATAAAATTCTGTCAGGTCTGGACAGACTAGATGCAGAAAGGATGTTTCTGATGGCCGGGGAGTCCAGAACCAGGGGTCATAGTCTAAGGATAAGGGGTAAGCCATTTAGGACTGAAATGAGGAGGAATTTCTTCACCCAGAGAGTGGTGAACCTGTGGAATTCTCTGCCACAGATATAATATATTCAAGAAAGAGTTGGCTATATTTCTTGAGGCTAAAGGGATCAAGGGATATGGGGAGAAGGCAGGGACAGGGTACTGAATTTGGATGATCAGCCATGATCTCATTGAATGGCGGAGCAGGCTCGAAGGGCCGAATGGCCTACTCCTGCTCCTATCTTCTATGTTTCTATGTTTCTATGCAGTCCTGGGCCTGCAGGCGCACACATGCAGTTCGCAAGCATCCATGGGGTCACATGGGCTGGCGCAACCAATCGCAAAGGGGGATCCCCATTATGCTTATGGGGATTCCATTTACGTACAGAATCCCCATTAGCACAAGTAGACATCAAAAAAACATTTTCACACAACCTAAATAAAAATAAATCACCACATGTTTAAAATTAATTAAAATACAATTTAATTAAACATTTAAAGCAAAAATTTAATTTTTTGAAAAATATTTTAATCAATTTTAAAGGGGCCAAAAATAACTAGGCCTGAGAGTTTTGTGGGCATTCACTGAGCAGTAGTTGGGCAAATAGTTCAACTCTGCACCAGCGAATGTCCATTTCCTGCTCATGTGGATGATCTATCAAGCTGAAACTTGACAGATCGCAAGTTCTAGGTTTTCACGCAGGCCCAACGCAGGCGGAAACCCGGAACTTACGGGGCACTTACAGCCGCGTACGCACAGGCCCGTAAAATCCGGGCCATCGTTTCCCTCCCTATGTTAATAGAATACAATGTCAATGATGAAAGAACAGAAGCTGATATAGGGCCTCATCATGAGTTTATTAATAAATTGCATTTTCTAACTCTTTACATATCAAAATATTTCAACTTTTTTCACACAGAGTTCTTTTTAGTGCATTGGTGGCTGGCAAACACGGCAGCCATTCTGAAGCAGCATGTACCACAAAATAGCAATTCAATAAATACCATCCAATCTGTTTTGAGGTGGTGTTGTTTGAGAGAGGAATGTTGGCCAGGAGAACTTGCTTTCCTTCCATAAGTAGTGTCATGGGATCTTTAACACCATACCTGATCCACTGAAAGAGGCAGATGGGTCCTCAGTTCAACATCCCATTCTCAGGGCAACAGCTCCAAGAGTGCTGCATGTTCTCTGTACCACACGAGTATCAGCCTAGATGATTATTTTTTGGGCAATAGGACGGTATTCCCTGCCCATTCATGTGAAGAGATGTCATGCATTAATTTCTAATGTCCACAGTCAGACCTCCAGAGGAGGCGTATCAGGTGCAGAGAGATCAGGAGGGACATTTGCAATGCTTGCAGATGCACATAAGTGGAAACTGCTTTGTGCATGCACAAACTGGAATACACCTGGCTGTAACAATGAAAATGTTGATATATATCTTTAAACTGTAAACCCACTCATCAGTGTTATGTGTTTTTAATATTCTATGAGCAGTGCAGGTATTTATATAAAAGGTATCAGTGCTCATTTCACATTCACTTTAGCCTGCTTCAATAGAAATTAAAATTGATCTGATTTAGTTACCGCAATTGTAAACACAATCATCTATTTGAATTGTCTTTATTATTCATTCTCTCGAGTATTTGGGATATAGTTGGGCAAGCTGCAGAGTCATCGCTCTAACTTGCACAACGTATGGATATCAGCAAAGGATGCAGAAAGTATAGTTAGAATTGTTATGCTGCCCACATACTGTCACCACGGTCTGCCCTTTGACACTGGAGCATACTTATTTACCTTGGTTGACACAATAACAATTATGCAAATACATTCAAATGTCAATCCAATACATTTTTTATAAACTTTTTATTGATCGGTGAAATGATCTGTGTTAAAGTTGCTGCTCTGGGGAACAGTGAAATTGTTTTATTAAGAAATGTGCGCAAACCGTATGGTTCAGATGGTGCGTGTGCAGGCTCTCAGCAGCAGGCCTGTGGTTAGTAAGCGACTAAGTTATTCAGGATCAATTTCTGAGTGCAAGGTTAGGTTTCAGGACAACAGATTACATATTCAAAGATCTGCTTGATAAACACTTGTGAATAACCTAATACAAAAATAGAAGAAATGCAATAACCTTCTACATAAAAAAGAGAAATCTGTTCAGCCAAACCCATTTCTCACTTTATTCCATTTTCAGCAGTCATTGGACAGAATGTTGCAAGGGGAAAGGATCATTAATTTTCCTCAAACAGTAGCAAAAGGTACAGCAACCCAGCTGAACACACAGCCTGAAGTGTGCCCTTGTATGTTAGAAACATGATACTGCCATGTTGTTTGTGAGAGTGTGCCAATCAGTGCAGACCAGAATTAACTGTCTTAAGATGTACGTGTCTGAATCTCTCTGAATAATAATTATTTAAAGAAGGGATAATGACTGAATGCTTTGATTTTTTTTGTATTTCTTTATTTCCTGTTTAGTTTTTGGATGTTTATTCAATCCTTAAGAGATGGACTGAGGTAATGGGCACCATGTCTGAATGTGTGGTTGATTGAACGTTCTGGCTGTCTGTTGAAGAATTGCCCTCAGTGCTTTGTGATTAACGTTGATATATCTGTTACTATTAATATGTCTAGGTATTTGTTACATCTGAGTGGATGCATGAATCCCCACTCTACATACCTGGATACTTTGGAAAATCAGGGTGGACAAGTAATTAAGTGTTCCAGTATTTGGTGGAAGCCCAATCCTACATATTGAACCATGGAAGGTGATCACATGGTAAACATTCAACTGCACAAGTGTCCAATTATTGTTGAATAATTTTTCAACAACAAGTTGACATTATAGTTGAGGTGTCATTATTGCTGATGGGATTCTCATGTGGAGAAAACATTAAAGAGGAAACAAATGAGAGATGGTGGCGTATGAAAGATACTTATATAAAATCAGGGAAGCCATTAAGACCAGCCAATAATTGATTACTAGTCATATGTTGCCCTGTGCTTTAATGCTGCTTGTGTATTTGCACTGATTTCTGTAAAGTCTGTAGGTATTATGGCGAATTAATACACAGACTACAAGAGTAACTTTAACAGGACTTTACTATCCGAAGGTCAGGGCGAATCTGCCCAATAAATCCTGACACAGCACTTATATACCGGTGTGGTCACCGTCGGTATTACAGTATACAGCAGCCAAGATAAAGTAGTGCCACACCTAAAATAGTTCTCTTAAAGGTGGACGGTTACATACAATAGTTCTCTTAAAGGTAGAACAGTTACATACACTACAATTTCCATTTGGTGTAATCAGTCAAATTGCCCATCAGTTGGTTAATTTTCTGAGATTCTGGATGCAGCTGTCACACACTGTGCTTTGTAATGTAGCCAGGATACACAGGCAGGCGGGCACTACATCTAGCTGAGAAACACTTGGGGCATTAGATTAAGCAGAAAAATATGTATAATAGTTGTACTTGTCAGTGGGTACAATAATAAGCATGAAAATACAATCAACAAATACAATGCCACTGTCCATTTCTAAGCCTTTCTTTTTTACACTGTCTCTTGATATTTATGAATTATGTGTAGATTATTAATTTCTCAACTGCTGTGTTCTATTCCCTAATACTTTAATGATACCTAACTGATGTGATTTAAAACATTTTTTTTATTGAATTTACATGTAGATCAGTATTTCTTTTTGCATACTGATTCATATTTTTGACTGGATAATTCACATACCTTTTACAAAATTAAGAGTTGGGTGATAGGGTGATGTATCTTTCACTTCAGTTTTAAATCTAGCTTGGACTGATGGCTAAAAGCCTTTTTTTTGTGCTGGGCATAAACATTTTGTTCCACCAGTTCAGGCAGAGGTAAAAAGACAGTGTGCTAAAGGAAGAACTTGCATTTATATAATGCTTCATCACAACTTCAGGACAATTCAAAGCACTTTACAACTAATGAATTACTTTTGAAATGCTATCAGTGTTACACAGACTAATGCAGCAGCCAACTGCACACAGCAAGATGAACTGAATGACCAGTTAATTTGTTCTTTGGTGGTTTTGTTGTGGGACAAACGATGGCCAGGACATTGGGAACACCTTCTGTTCTTTAAATAATGCCATGGGATCTTTTACATTCACCTGAAAAGGCAGATGGGGCCTTGGTTTAACATCTCAACTGAATGACGGCATCTCCAACAATGTAGCACTGTACTGAATAGTCAGCTAAGATAATGGGCTCAATTCCTATCCCTTCTCATGCAGAGGCAAGAGTGCTACCGACTGAGCTAATGTGACACAAAACCATTGTACTAACCAATCCCCTGCATTATTTCTCTTTAACTAATTTGATGAGTCGTAGTAAGGACATACGAAGTAATTTTACAAAATCATATTTTGCTGCCCCAACGCACGTAGGGGATGTGCAATTTCCGTGTTTTTGTGCATGAAGCACCAATGCATCCCCAGGAAAAGGGCCCCAGTGGGCAGAGAGTTGCACTATTTGCCCAGCTTCTGCCCAGCGAATGCCCGTGAAATTCTTACGCCTGGTAAAAGCAGGTGTAAGGTCTGCTTTTACCAGCGTAAGAGTTTAAATGAACATAAAAATTAATTTTTTCAATCATTTAAACATTAAAAACCTGTACAATAAGGTAAGGGCCCAAAAATTGCGGTCGGAGGCTTCCTGCAGGTGGATGCCTCCGACCTGTAAAAAATCTACGAAGTTACCTGATGGTCCACAAGGTGTAGAAACTCGCGGTCCTGTGCCTCTCCGGGTATGCGCAGCAGATGCCCACGTATCCCAGGGGCCTCCACCCGTGGGTACCTGGAGAGGCCCAGGACCGCGAGTCTCCTTGCCTCCCAGACCACCAGGTACGTGGGCATTTTATTTGCGGATCGGAGGCATTTCCCCGCGGGAAACCTCTGACCGCAAATTCAGGGCCATACTCTCAGTGAGGAGCCTCAACCACCAGGAATGCGTATTGGGATTTGAACATATGTTCCCTGTGATTTTCAATCCATTAAGATGAATGGACTAAACAAAAGTGGTGAATGGAACTGTGGTTTTCTTATATATGCTCCTGGTGGAAGAGGCTTTATGCCAGAAGTGCTTCTTCAGAAAATGATCCCAAATACGTCCTTGAAAGCAAGCAAACTCTGCTACTGATCTGAAAGGGTAAAATTAAAAGGTGTTAAGTAGGAGATTCATGTTCCCACCACCAAATATATATTCCCCAGGATTGCTACCAGTGCCACATGCTAGTCAGAGTAGAAATAGAAGGATATTTCAGATGAATACGTGGCTAGAGGAATTGTGCAAGGGGGAGGGATTCAAATTCCTGGGACATTGGAACCGGTTCTGGGGGAGGTGGGACCAGTACAAACTGGACAGTTTGCACCTGGGCAGGACCGGAACCAATGTCCTAGGGGGAGTGTTTGCTAGTGCTGTTGGGGAGGGCTTAAACTACAATGGCAGGGGGTTGGGTACCTGTGCAGGGAGACAGAGGAAAGGGAAGCAAGGATAGAAACAAAAGACAGGAACGAGAAAAGCAAAAGTGGAAGGCAGAGAAATCAAGGGCGTAAATCATACAAGGCCACAGTAAATAATAATCCTAAAAGGACTAAGGGCTAGATTTTCAGTTGATAGCGCCAGCAGTTAGCGCCTTAAGAGAAGTGATTTTCGGGCGCTATGCGTGTAGCGCCCGTGCGCAGTGCAGTTTGCGCCCCGCCCCAAATTAAGTTTCCCGTTAGCGCCGGCGCAAAGTTTAGCGCCCGCCCGGATGCGCGCGCAGAAAATGACGTCACATCCTCGTGCAACGCCGTTTGTGCGCCCCGATTCCAAACTTCAGTCGGACCGCCCCATTGTGCAGCTGGCGGCCGGAGCGTTTGGAAAAAGGAACGCAACACAACCAGCGCGGGCCCTGGGGGGCGCAAATTAAAGGGGACGTGCTCTCCAGTATAAAGGCCAGCCTTTTTTCAGAAAACACTCTTGTGCAACGCATTTCTGGAGACACAAAAACGAGGATAGCTAACTGGTTTCAAGCAGCAAGAGCTCAGGTATTTTTGGACTCAGGCCAGAGTGCTGCAAGTGGCCTTTTGGAAATTTGAGTGTTTGCCAGGATTTGATGGGCGTTGCATGGGGTGCCAACGCGGAGCTGCAGCTCCATGTCCGTAGGGCTCGCAGACGCATTGTGAGAGGGGGAGGGGGCTACAGGCGTTGGCCACGTAGGCCTTAGCCTGTCAGGCTATACCGCCAGCAGCGCTCCTACCTAAACATGAGTGGCGTGCGGTGTGTTAAAAGGCTCCAATTCCGAAAGGAGGTGATTGCAGAGATCTGCCACCTGCTTCGCCGAGATCTGCGGCCAAAGTTCAGGTGCAGGACGTCTCTGTCGGTGGAAGTGAAGGTGACGGTGGCATTGAACTTCTATGCCACCGGCTCCCTCCAATACGCTGCTGGGGACATAGCAAACATCTCCCAGTACGGCGCGCATCACTGCATCCGCCAGGTGACCGAAGCACTGTTCAGAAGGAGAAGCCAATTCATCTCCTTCCCCATGGCCCTGGAGAGCCAGCATCAGCGCGCATTGGGATTTTCCAGACTCGGGGAATTCCCCTTGGTGCAGGGCGCCATTGACTGTACGCATGTGGCTTTGCGGGCCCCTCTGGAGCATGGCAAGCAGTATCGCAACAGGAAGGGCTACCATTCTCTGAATGTGCAGCTGGTCTGTGAACACAAGCAGCGCATCATGGCAGTCAATGCCAGCTTCCCAGGCAGCAGCCACGATGCCTTTATCCTGCGGCAGAGTACTGTGCATGACATGTTCCAGGCACAGCCTCCCCCAAGAGGATGGCTACTCGGGGACAAAGGCTATCCTTTGTGCACCTGGCTCATGACCCCGCTCCGCGCGCCCAGGACCGCTGCTGAAGAGGCCTACAACGAGAGCCATCAAACCACCCGCAACATCATCGAGCTAACTATTGGGGTCCTCAAGTAGCGGTTCCGCTGCCTTGATCGCTCCGGAGGAGCTCTCCAGTATTCGCAGGACCGGGTCTCCCAATTTGTGGTGGTTTGCTGCATGCTACACAACCTGGCTATCCGCAGGACTCAGGCACTGCCACCTCACGTTGGACCAGCACCTCAGGAGGAGGAGCAGGAGGAGCATGAGGAGGAGGAGGAGGAGGAGCAGGAGTACGTTCCTAGGAGGGAGCGACCAGGGCCAAGGGCCGCATGATGCCACCTTATTACACGGTACTTCTAAGCCCCCTGTCAGGGAATGGCCAGGGGCCATGAGGGAAGATGAATGCAGCCGCTCCACAAGCCCTCAGCCGGCGAAGCCAACAAACACTAAGAAGAACAACCATGGAGACTGCATGAATAAAGATAATTTTTTATTACACAAAAATGAAAAGCCCTTCCCACATGAATCCCCAAAAACAATAAACGGGCCCCACAAAAAGCCCAACAAACGACTCACTCCCACAAACTGGGGAGGAGTCACTCCACCTTTCTTCAAACCGGGCCTCAACGTCGGCCTAACGCAAAAAATAAGCCCTCCAACAACACAACCATGGGCAAAATAAAGATGGCCACCGCCATATAAAAGGAAAGCTGGCCACACCCTCTACTGAGTGGCCCGCGCGGGCGAGACCTTGCCCAGCCTTTTGCCTCCCCTGCCCGGCCTGCTGCTCCTTCGCAAGCTGTGCCCAGTGGCTGCTGCGAGGCTGGGGGAAGGTGCCTGAGGCTCAGATGCCCTTCCGCCAGATGCCACTGGGGGGCGGCCTACACGGCGTTTGGGCCTCGAGGGGCCGTCTGCTGAGTGGCGCACCTGAGCCTGGCCACCATCAGCTGCAGCCGCTTGCCCTTGACACCCCAGTGGGGGAATGGCGGCGACGGATGGCGCAATGTGGGCCAGCTGGCATCTGGGATGCGCTGGCTGGTGCTGTGGCGCGGTGGCACTCGGCCGGGCATGCACTGCAGGATACGCAACAATCAGCCGAGGGGCGGCTTGCTGGGATGGTCCAGCGCGGTGGCTGCCCTGGCGATGCCTGCCTGAGACAGTGCGTGTGGCAGCAGTGAGTGCCCCTGTTGTCCTGGTGTGCGCGCGCATCACATCCACCAGGGTCTTGACGGCATCAGTCAGCATGCGGCCACTCGCGGCAGTTGCTGCCCCGAACTCGCGCACACTGGTCGCCAGCGATTCGATGGCCTCAGGCATGCACCCCACCACGCTCATGAGCTCCGTGTGGCGCCGGTCCGAATCCTCGGCCATCTTATCCAGCTTCTGCACCTCCTCCGAGGTGAATGTGTCCGGACTGGTGTCGCGACTCTCCCGCTGGGGAGGAGGGGGCCGAACTAAGGGACCTTTGCCACGTTGGTGGCGGCAAGTGTGCCGATCAGCAGCATTCCCCTCTGACCCTTCCCCCCTTTGGGGGGAAGGCCGCGGGCCACGCGCACGGCTCCTGGGTGACTGGATGCCACTGGTCCCAGAAGCTGCATTGCCCTGCGACAGTTCCTCCAGGCACTCATCCAGTGAGGAGGTGTCAATCATTTCCTCCTCTCCTGCGGGACGTGACTGTTCCCCCGATGGTCCGGCTTGCTCCTCCTCCTCCTCCTGCTCAGAGGTGCTGTCACTGGCAGCTTCAGGGTCCTGGTCGTCACCAGCTGAAAGCAGGAATGCACAAGAGTAGCTTCAGAGTGAGGAGACGGCGTCAGCGAGGGAGTTAGGACTGGTGGCATTCAGCGCATTGGTGGGACAGTGGCAAAGGAGGTAGCTCGGATGGGCCAGTGTGACGCGAGAGGGCCAAAAGGCGAGGTCCTTACCATTGCCGGGCAGTGGAGGGTCGGATACTCCGCACGCTGTGGGGACGATCACACGGGCTCCCATGAGCACACACACGCGCTCCTCCAGCCGAGTGAGCTTCTGCAGCTTGGCGTGGCCACCTCTGGCACGGGCCTGGTGATTAAAGGCTACTTTAGCCTGCAAGAGAAAGGACGGGCAGTAAGTGCGCAGTGTAGCCCTGATGTAGTGTGCACTGCCTCCCATGGTGGAATAGCTTGGCCAGAGTGAGGCCCTGATATAGTGGGCACTGCCTCCCATGGTGGAATAGCTTGGCCAGAGTGAAGCCCTGATGTAGTGTGCACAGCCTCCCATGGTGGAATAGCTTGGCCAAAGTGTAGAGTGCCGAATGGCCATTTGATGCACATGACTGTCCCAATGCTGCTGGCTGAGGGCTGGCCAATAGGACTTTCAGCTCCCTTTGCCCATCATGTCAGGTGTACATGCAAGAATGAGGAGGAGACTGGAAAGTCTACTCACCTTGACAATCCTGGTCAGGTCGTTGTATTTTTTACGACATTGTTTGTGTGTCCTGGGGGCATCGCCGGTGAATGTCACCCTCTGGGCGATCTGCTTCCAGGCTTTGGTGTCGCCGTGGTGGGTTGGATTCCTCCCACTCTCTGGGAACAAGATCTTGCGCCTCACCTCCAGAGCTGTGACCATTATGTCCAGATCACCCTCTGAGAAGCGCAGGGCACGCTGACGGGCCTTCTCTGGCGTTGCCATGACTCCCTGGGGCTGAGCAGCAGTGTTGAGGCCTCTTTGCAAGGCTGCAGTGTGCAGGGCGTGGCAGCAGACCAATTCATCCCTTCCCCCTTTAAGAGCTGGTCGGCGCCACGGGGTCTGCTGTCAGTCCAAAAATGACCGCACCCGCGCTGCGCCCCGCCTGGGCGCTATCCCTCTGGACCGCCGGCTTAGCGCCTAAAGATAGTAGTGGAACGCCTCTTTTAGCGCTCGACCAACCTCTTAGGGCGAAGCCACTGAATTTCCGGCAATGGGGCGCTACTTTGGGGCGGGCGCTAACTTCGGGCGGGCGCTAAGGTTAGCGCCCCAAAACTGCCCATACTGAAAATCTAGCCCTTAGAGCGTTAAAAAATCAAGCCTGAAGGCTTTGTGTCTTAATGTGAGGAACATTCATAATAAGGTGGATGAATTAGCTGTGCAAATAGATGTAAATGAATATGATATAATTGGGAATACAGAGACATGGCTCCAGTATGACCAAGTCTGGGAATTCAACATCCAGGGGTATTCAATATTCAGGAAGGACAGGAAAAAAGGAAAAGGAGGTGGTTAAAGAGGAGATTAACATAATAGTAAGGAAGGATATTAGCTCTGATGATGTGGAATCTGTATGGGCAGAGCTGAGAAATACCAAGGGGCAGAAAACATTAGTGGGAGTTGTATACGGACCCCCAAAAAGTAATGCTGAGGTTGGGGATGGCATTAAATGGGAAATTAGACGTGTGCAATAAGAGCATAGCAGTTATCATGGGTGACTTTAATTTACATATAGATTGGGCTAACCAAATTAGTAACAATACTGTGGAGGAGGAATTCCTGGAGTGTATACGGGATGGTTTCCTGGACCAATATGTCGAGGAACCAACTAGAGATCAGGCCATCTTAGACTGGGTAATATGTAATGAGAAAGGATAAATAAGCAATCTTGTTGTGCGAGGCCCCTTGGGGAGGAGCGATCATAATATGATAGAATTCTTCATTAAGATGGAGAGTGAAGTAGTTGAATCAGAGACTAGGGTCCTGAGTTTAAATAAAGGAAACTACGATGGTATGAGGTACGAGTTGGCTAGGATGGATTGGGGAACGTTACTTAAAGGGTTGACGGTGGATAGGCAATGGCAAACATTTAAAGATCGCATGGGTGAACTACAGAATTTGTTCATCCCTGTTTGGCATAACAATAAAACAAAAAAGGTGACTTAACCCTGGCTAACAAGGGAAATTAGGGATAGCATAAGATCCAAGGAGATGACATATAATTTGGCCAGAAAAAGCAGCAAACCTGAGGATTGGGAGCAGTTTAGGATTCAGCAAAAGGGGACAAAGGGATTAATTAAGAGGGGGGAAATAGATTATGAGAGTAAGCTTGCATGGAACATAAAAACTGACTGTAAAAGCTTTTATAGATATGTGAAGAGAAAAATATTGGTGAAGTCAAGCGTAGGTCCCTTGCAGTCAGAATCAGGGGAATTTATAATGGGGAACAATGAAATGGCAGATCAATTAAATACATACTTTGGTTCTGTCTTCACAAAGGAGGACACAAATAACCTCCCAGAGATGTCGTGGAACATAGGGTCTAATGAGAGGGAGGAATTGAATGAAATCAATATTTGTAGGGAAATGGTGTTAGGGAAATTGACGGGATTGAAGGCTGATAAATCCCCAGGGCCTGATAATCTACATCCTAGGGTAATTAAGGAAGTGGCCCTAGAAATAGTAGATGCATTGCTGGTCATCTTCCAAAATTCTATAGACTCTGGAACAGTTCCCATGGATTGGAGGATAGCTAATGTAACCCCACTATTTAAAAAAGGTGGTAGAGAGAAAATGGGGAATTATAGACTGGTAAGTCTGACATCGGTAGTGGGGAAAATGCTAGAGTTCATTATAAAAGATGTAATAGCAGAGCACTTGGAAAACAGTGACAGGGTCGGACAAAGTCAACATGGATTTACAAAAGGTAAATCATGCTTGACTAATCTACTGAATTATTTGAGGATGTAACTGGTAGAATAGATAAGGGAGAACCAGTGGATGTGGTGCATTTGGACTTTCAGAAGGCTTTTGATAAGGTCCCGCATAAGAGATTAGCGTGTAAAGTTAGAGCACACGGAATTGGGGGTAAGGTACTGTCTTGGATAGAGAACTGGTTGGCAACTGGAAGCAAAGAGTTGGAATAAATGGATCTTTTTCCGAGTGGCAGGCAGTGACTAGTGGGGTACCGCAGGGGTTGTTGCTAGGACCCCAGCTATTCACAATATATATAAATGATCTAGACGAGTGAACTAGATGTAATATCTCCAAGTTTGCAGACGACACAAAGCTGGGTGGGCATGTGTGCCGTGAGGAGGATGCAGAGAAACTCCAGTATGATTTGGACAGGTTGGGTAATTGGGCAGATGCATGGCAAATGCGGTATAATGTGGATAAATGCGAGGTTATCCACTTCGGTACAAAAACAGATAGACAGATTATTATCTGAACGGCAATAGATTGGGAAAAGGGGAAGTGCAACGAAACCTAGGTGTCCTTGTGCACCAGTCGCTGAAGGTAAGCAGCAGGTGCAGCAGGCGGTTAAGAAAGCAAATGGTATGTTGGCCTTCATAGCGAGAGGATTCGAGTACAGGAGCAAGGGTGTCTTGCTGCAGTTGTACAGGGCCTTGGTGAGACCATACCTTGAGTATTGTGTGCAGTTTTGGTCACCTTATCTGAGGAAGGATGTTCTTGCCATGGAGTGAGTGCAGCGAAGATTCACCAGACTGATACCTGGGATGGCAGGAATGACGTATGAGGAGAGATTGGGTCAATTAGGCTTATATTCACTAGAGTTTAGAAGAATGAGAGGGGATCTCATTGAAACTTATAGGCCTAGAAATTCAGTTGGTTGCGCCAGCCGTTAGCGCCTTATGAGGAGTAGATGTCGGGCACTAGGCGGCTAGCGCCCGGGCGCAGCGCGATCTGCGCCTCGCCCCAACTTCACTAGAGATTTAGCGGCGGCGCAAAGTCTTTGCGCGCACTCAGCTGCGCGCGCAGATCATGACGTCATTTCCTCGTGCAACGCCCTTTGTGCGCCCCCAGCCGGAACTTCAGTGGTGACGCCCCATTGTGCGCCTGGCACCCCTAGCGACTGTTAGAGTGGAACGGTGCTCAGCCGATGCGGGGCGCGGGGGGCGCAAATTAAAGGGCACTCCTCCTGCACTATAAAAGGCTGCCATTTCGCAGCACTCCTTCTTGAGAAACGGATCTTTGGAGAGAGACCAAGGTAGATAGCTTTCTGCTTTGGCCCAACACTCGGACAGGTACTTCTGGCTTCAGGCCACAGCTTTCCACTAGTCTTTGCCTTTATTGACATCTCATTGTTTGCCAGCATATTATGGGGGCTGCAATGGGTGCCAACGCTGGCTTTCTCAATTACATCCAAAGGGCTCACAGACGCCGTGAGAGAGTGGCAGCCCTGGATAGACGGAGAGGGGGCAACAGGCGTTGGCAAAGGAGGCCTTACCCACCCAGGGTATACCACCAGCAGTTCTCCTATCTCAACATGTCTGAGGAGCAGTGTGTTCGGAGGCTGCGATTCAGAAGGGACGTGGTCACAGAGATCTGCCAGCTGCTTGGCGGTGATCTGCAGCCACAGCTGGGGTGCAGGACGTCTCTGTCGGTGGCAGTGAAGGTGACGGTGGCTCTCAACTTCTATGCCACCAGCTCCTTCCAATCCGCTACTGGGGACATTGCCAACATCTCCCAGTTCGCCGTGCATTGCTGCATCCACCAGGTGACCAATGCCCTTTTCAAAAGGAGACGTCAGTTCATCTCCTTCTCCATGGCCCTTGCCAAGCAGCAACAGCGTGCAATGGGCTTTGCAGCATTCGCTGGCTTCCCCATGGTGCAGGGCGCCATTGACTGCACGCATGTGGCTTTGCGGGCACCTCTGGAGAATGCCGAGGATTACCGCAACCGGAAGGGCTACCATTCGCTGAACGTCCAGCTGGTGTGTGACCACAGGCAGCTCATCCTAGCTGTCAATGCCCGCTTTCCAGGCAGCAGCCACGATGCCTTCATCCTGCGACAGACTTCTGTGGCAGACATGTTCCAGGCACAGCCTCACCCACGAGGATGGCTTATCGGGGACAAAGGCCATCCTTTGTGTACCTGGCTGATGACCCTGCTCCGTGCGCCCAGCACCCCTGCTGAAGAGGGATACAACGAGAGCCATCAAGCGACCAGGAACATCATCGAACAAACAATCGGCATCCTGAAGCAACGGTTCCGCTGTTTGGATCGTTCCGGTGGAGCCCTACAGTATTCGCCGGAGCGAGTCTCCCATTTCGTGGTCGTTTGCTGCATGCTGCACAACCTGGCTATCCGCAGGACTCAGGCACTGCCACCAGAGATTGGAGGACCACCTCAGGAGGAGGAGGAGGAGGAGGAGGACCAGCACAGGAGGGAGGCACAAAGTGCAAGAGCCGCCCGTCGCCGGCTTATTGAACGTCGGTTCTAGGCCCCCTCTCAGGGAATGGCTTGTGCCAATGTCAGCAGATGAATGTAGCCGCTCCACAAGCCCTCAGCCGAGCAGGGCAACCAGGACTTAACCAAAAAACCATGCACAGTGCAATTTAACAACAATAATTTATTGAAAACCTCTGCCCTTCCCACATTACATGCTCATGTGGAGAAGCCCCCTCCAAAAACACAAAACTACCAGTCTCGGCCTTACAAAAAGAAAGAAAGACACCAGTCTCGGCCTTACAAAAACTCAACTGCACCAGTCTCGGCCTTACAAAAAGAAAGAAAGACACCAGTCTCGGCCTTACAAAAACACAACAGGCATTTGAGCACACCTTCTACTTTTTGCCCTGCAAGGGCGATGCCTTTCGCATCCTTGCCTGGCCCCTGCCCGCCCTGCAGCTCCTCCTCAATGGGAGCCCAGTGGCTGCAGCAAGGCTGGGGGAAGGCTGCTGAGGGGCAGATGGCATGACGGCAGATGCCCTTGGGGGTCGGCCTGCACCAGCTCTGGCCTTGGAGTGGCCGGCTGCTGACTGCTCCAACTCTGGCTGGGCGGCAGCAGTCTGTCCAGCGGCTCGTGGCAGCTGCAATGGCGGAGTGGCAGTGTCGGCTGCAGGAATGGTGCCAACCTGGCAGATCGCAGGTGCTCGCTGGTCGCCTGATACAGTGGCACTCGCACGGGCCAGCACTGCAGCATGCGCAGCAAACAGCTGAAGGACAGACTGCAGGGTTGCTGCTGCGCGGCGGGTGCCCTGGCGATGCCTGGCTGATCCAGCGAGGGTGGCAGCAGTTAGTGCCTGTGTGGCCCTGGTCTGTGTCCGCATGACACCAGCCAGTGAATGGACGGCACGACTGAGCACTTGGCTAGAAGCCGACTGTGCTGCCGCGAAGTCCTGCAGACTCCTGGCCTGTGCTGCACTGAATTGTTCCAGACTCCTGGCCTGTGCTGCACTGAATTGTTGCAGACTCCTGGCCTGTGCTGCTCCGAATTGCTGCACACTCCTTGACAGAGACTCTATGGAGTCAGGCATCCTTGCCACTGCAGCCATGAGCTCAGTGTGCCTGCGCTCAGCCTGGACGGCCATTTCCTCTAGGAGGCGCACCTCCTCTGTGCTCACCGTCGCAGGACTGGAGGCCGCACTCACCCTCTGGGGCGTAGTCCGCCGAGCTTCTCCACCCCTCCCGCATTGCTGCAGGCCGCTGGGCCCCGGAGCTTCACTCTCCTCCGACACTTCCCCCCGGCTCCCCTCCAGGGAAGACGTGTCCCCTACATCGCCATGGGCTGGCGCGGCTGATGGTGGCACTGATGGGCCGGCTTCCTCTTCCTCCTCCTCGTCTTCCGAAGAGCTGACAGTGGCAGCTTGAGGGCCCGCCTCCTCACCTGGCGATTCACCATCTGAAAGCAGGAAGGCACAAGAGTAGCTTTAGAGTGAGGACAGGGCGGCAGCGAGGGAGGCATGAGTGCTGCCATTCACCGCATTGGTCGGACAGTGGCAAAGGATGGTGATCTCATGCGCAAGTGGAACGAGAGAGGCCCAAAAGGTGATGCCCTTACCATTGGTACCCAGAACAGGGTCGGCATCTCCACTGGCGACAGGGCCAATCAGCCGGCCTGCCATAATGCGCTCCACACGCTGGTCGAGGTCGGAGAGCTCTTTGAGATCAGGACGGCCTCCCCCGGTCTCAGTTCGGTTGCGCCGGTTGTGCACCACCTTGGCCTGCAAGAGAAAGGACGGCCTCTAAGTACAGTGTGAAGCCCTGATCTTGTCTGCACTGCCTCCCATGGTCGAATAGCTTGTACAGTGTGTGGCCCTGATCTTGTCTGCAATGCCTCCCATGGTCGAATAGCTTGTACAATGTGTAGCCCTGATCTTGTCTGCAATGCCTCCCATGGTCGAAGAGCTTGTACAGTGTGTAAAGTGCTGAATGTGCAAGTGATTTTCATGCCAGACCCATAGCTGCTGGATGAGGGCTGGCCATTAGGGCTTTCAGGTCCCTTTGCCCATAAAGTGAGGTGCACATGCAAGGATGAGGAGGACACTGGAAAGGGTACTCACCCTGACAACCCGAGTGAGGTCGTTGAACTTCTTCCGGCATTGCACAGGAGTCCTGGCAACCATGCTGTTGGAAGACACCCTGTTGGAGACCTCCCTCCAGGCTTTCCGGTAGGCGCTGGGCAGCGGCCTCTTGCCACCTTCTGGGAACAGAACATGGCGCCTGCGCTCCACTCCGCCAACCAGCAGCCTCAGGTCACCGTCGCTGAAGCGCTGCGCTCTCTCCCTGGCCTTCTCCATAGCCCTGGGCGTTGTGCAGGTGAAGCTGAAGTGGTCAGGCCTAGGTTGAGGGCTGCAGTGTGCAGGGCGTGGCAGGCAAACAAATCGACCCTCCCCCTTTAAGAGCTGACCGGCGCCAGAGTGTCTGCCGTCAATCAAGAACTCGCCGCACCGGCGCTGCGCCCGGCCTCGGGGGTATCGCTCAGCACCGCCGGCTTAGCGCCTAAAGATAGTCGTGCATCACCAGTTTTAGCGCAGCAGCAACCTCTTGGGGCGATGCTACTGAATATCGGCGAAGGGGGCGCGACTTTGCGCCGGGCGCAAACTTTAGCGGCCGCCCGACTTTAGCGCCCATAAAATTTTAACAGGACTAGACAGACTAGATGCAGGAAGGATGTTCCCGATGGCCGGGGAGTCCAGAACCAGGGGTTACAGTCTAAAGATAAGGGGTCAGCCATTTGGGACTGAGATGAGGAGGAATTTCTTCACCCAGAGAGTGGTGAACCTGTGGAATTCTCTGCCACACAAGGCAGTTGAGGCCAATTCATTAAATATATTCAAGCAGGAGTTAGATATATTTCTTAAAGCTAAAGGGATCAAGGGATATCGGGAGAAAGGAGGGAGAGGATACTGAATTTGGATGATCCTACCCCTGCTCCTATGTTCTATATTTCTATGTTTCTATGTTTATGTTTCCCCATTCCTCCTATCTCAGCTTTCTAAAAGGACCATCTCCTTCCTGGCACCCAGGTTCACTCTTCCAGCATCCCAACCATCTGGTCCCCTTCTCCTAGCACCATCACACGCAAGCACTGAGCAGCAACACCTGCCCAAGCACCTCTATCTACACCATTGTCCAAGGCTTCAAACACTCCTTCCGGTAGAGACAGCAAATTACATACACTTCCTCCAACCCAGTATTCGATATTCGCCATTCTCATTGCGCTCTCTTCTACATCGGGGAGACCTAATGCAGATTATGCAACCACTTTGTTGAATACCTCCATTCTGTTTGCGCTGAGACTTTGAGCTCTCTGTTTCTTGCCCCCTTGGGCTGCAGCCTGACATGTAGATGGAGCAGAGGCAGCAAAGGGGACAGGCTGCTTGTAGAAGGTGGAGGAGAAGGAAGAAGAGGAGGAGGAAGATGAGGAAGCAGAAGAGGAGGAAGCAGAAGACAAGTAAGCAGAAGACAAGGAGGAGGAAGCAGAAGAGGAGAAAGCACAAGGAAGGAGGTGGCCCAGACAATCCCTTTCTGGTCAGGATATCCGGGATCGAATCATTCGCTTGCGGTACCAGTGAACACAACCCCAATTCCCCTTTCAACATTTGTCCCACTTCTTACCTTCCCGCTGTTGCTGACCATCACAATACTGAAATAAAAGCCACCACAAAGCAAACTTTCCAATCCAACTTTATCCATATCTGCATCCAATATTACATCAAAAATCAACCAATCACCCTTGTGCATGCCCTTAATGACTGTCTTGCATGTGTCTTTGCCTATCCTAGTGCTGTTACACAGAGCTACCCCGGTGGCAGCAGTATGGCTGGTGGAAAGCTTTTGACTTTCAGTGGGGGACACTGCAGATAGGCTTACAGGACGACCTCGAGTAGCTGGTGGCTGGGTGTGTCAAATTGAGTGATCGTGTTTCTTCTTCTTCTTCACGCTCCTCTCACTCTCTTTGGTCAACCACTGGCTGGGCAGGCTGGATTTCTTGGGTGTCTGAAATGAGAAAGGCATAAGGGTAGTGTTGTGGTGAGGGGGTGGGGGCAAAACAAGAGGCTCATGCTTACACCATGTGCAGCTTGTAAATCAGAAGATATTGTGGGATGAGGGGTAAGTAGAATGTGAGAAGGAGGATAATGTATGGGGATACTGGCATCTTGTATTCTTTCAGCCCTGCCGCTGGCCAAGGGTTCAGCCATGCCCCTGCCAAGAATGGCCAGCACTGTCTCCTCCAATGGGGTGAAGTGAAGCTAGGACTGGGAGGTGTGCCTCGTGTTTGGTGGAGATTGTTGGTAGGTGAGTGATGGGGGGGTCGCACATTGAGCAGTATGTGAGGCTAGTGGTGCAATTAGTAGGAGACGGCTTTTGAAGATGCATTCACTGACCTTGAGCACTTGTTTGAGGTCATGAAACTTCTTTGGGCTCTGGAGCCAGGTCCCAGGGGTGAAACTGCTGACAGTGACGGCCTCGGTGATCTGGTCCCACATCCTTCTTTCTGGAGGGCCTTTTGGTCCTCTGTGGGTAGAAAACCTCTCTTCCAGTGTTGAACCCCTGCACAAAGCTCAAGTGCTGCATCTGAGACCCTGGATGCCCTTTCCCTGTCCTGTTGAGCCATTTGGGTTAGTGCTGAAGCACTTTTAACATTTTTGATTGCCAGAAGGCAGTTCAGCTTCAAGAGGTGCAGACTGCTTTTAAGAGGTGCAGGCTAGCTTTAAGTAAGGCTAGTCTCAGTCGACCATTGAGAACATCGGCCCTCTGCTGAGCGCACAGCCTGTCAGCAGCACTTTCAGCGTGAATTTGACGTGCTGCCTGACCCCCTTTCAATGGGCATGTCGCGGTGCCCATGCCCGTTTTTCTGCATTATCGAATTTCACCCCCCTTATCTTTCAACCAGGCTCTTTGCAATCTTCTGACGTTAATATTGATTTTAACAATGTCAGGTCTTAACTATAGCTGCCATTTTCTCTTTAGTAGGAAGCGTTGGCAATGTGGGATGGGAGTGCTGGCATTTCTGGGAATGGGAGGAATGAACACATTGGATCCCTCCCATTGGAGCACTGTGCTGGTAGGGTGATCACCACCCTTGGTTTCGAGCTGCTTTTCTTTTCTATGAGGCTCCTAAGCCATTGGAGCCTACGCTTTACTGGTTTTTCATGCTTCGCTTTCATGAGCCTATCCTCCACCCCTTTAGCTATTCCAACACTCGCTATTGTTAAGTCTCAAGAGTTTATTAACCTTGCTTGTATAACAATTAAAAGAGTACGCAGGAGACAGAGTTCAGTTAACAGCCATTACTTCCAGAAGAATCTCTTCAACTTAATGCACTCTATTTCCCATAGTGCATTGCACATCACAACTACGGTAAGCTATGTGGGACAATTCAAATACAACATTCAAAATACACAACATCTCCTCCCCTCTTACATTAGATGTCCCAATAGAACCACACAATTTTAAGAACACAATAACCTGTTATACCCATGGGGATTATTCTGCCCCAGATAAAGGGTAAGTCTCTGAACTATAAGTTCAAACGTATAGGGGTCCGCTGCTCTCTGGTAGGATACCGGCGGTTAACCTGGCTCTCCATTTCATTGTCTCTCACAGGTGACGTCACCTCAGGTGTAGGCGGCTGAGGTACCTGTATACAGGTCTCCCTTGCTGATGAGATAGGGGCTGAAGCGGCTGCTTCCTCAGATGGTGGGCCTCTTGGTGTAGAAGGCGGATGACCCACAGCATCACGCAATGGCAGATAAACTGCTGTTGGTGGTTCAGTGGGTGTTGCTGCACTTCGTAGAAGCTGATCGGTGTGTCTCTTCCAGACAATGTCCTCGGGTGTTTGTACAGTGTAGGATACTGGACCAGTCTGTGCAATGACAGTAGCAGGAACCTGTAGTGTCCGCGTATAAATAACACACGGACTGCAGGAGAACGGTAATAACAGGTGTTTACTGAACAGAGGGTATGCTGGAACTAACTGTACAAATTACTACACGGTGTTATATACAGGTGTGGTCACTACTGGTACTGCAGTATACAGGGTCTGTAAAAGATAGTTCCTCTCTTAAAGGTACATACGTTACAATTCCTCCCCTTTTAGATAAGCAGCACATAACATTCATTTAACAATTAAATAATAACTAATTACAATTACAATTTTCTTTGTACTATATACATCAGCCGAAAGTAATCATTTATAAATTCAGTCTTTGAGGAGGCTTCCTGATCCTGTCTGGATAGCGCCTTTCTCGAGTATCCTGTTCTTGCGGCGGAGTCGATTCTGGCTCATTGTCATTGGTTGGTTCGTCAGCTTCCAATACCACTGATTCTGAGGTAGACGCAATCTGTACTTCGGGTTCATCACCAGGTGCGTATGATCGTGGCATGGGTTTGACTTGTTCCTGTGACTCTAGAATCTGTCAGCATGGCATCTCACGATGCTCTCTCCAACGTCCACTGTGTACATTAGTGGTCCCTGCCGTGTGCATATCGTTCCTGGCTGCCATTTTTCTGTTCGGTAGTCGCGGGCCAAGACTGGTTGCCCTATCTTGAAGCTCCTGGTTGGCTTCTCATTGATGTGCTGGAATTGCTTATTCTCAACATCTCATCTTATGTTTGGTTTGAGCAAATCCAGGTGACATCTTAACCTTCGGCTAAAGAACATCATGGCTGGAGCTTGGTTGGTGACTGCATGTGTCGCATTCCGGTAAGCAAACAAGAAATTTTCCATCTTGTGTTGCAGTGGTATGTTGTCGTTATACATCGCCTTTATTGCTTTTTTAAAGGTTTGAACAAACCTCTCAGCCAATTCATTTGTGGCTGGATGATATGGGGCGGATGTGTAATGCTTTACCCCATTATTCCTCAAAAACCTCCGGAAATCCTCGGACACAAACTGTGGTCCATTGTCAGAGCAAATCTGTTCTGGCAAGCCATTCCTGGTGAAGATGGTCCGTAGGACTGCAATAGTTTTCTCCGTGGTGGTGGAGGACATTTTGATGACCTCTGGCCATTTCGAATGTGCATCCACGGCGATTAAAAACATTGAGTCCATAAATGGACCAGCGAAATCAATGTGTACCCGTTGCCATGGAGATGAAGGCCACTCCCATGGGTGTAGCGGGGCCTGTGGTGGAGCGTTTTGGACTTTCTGGCATCCTGTGCAGCTCTTGGTCATTTCCTCGATTTCTTTATCGATTCCCGGCCACCACACAAATGCCGTGGCTAGACTCTTCATTTTTACCCCTCCCAGATGGCCCTCATGAAGCTCATTGAGCACTCTATCTCTCAACTTGGGTGGAATTACCACTCGGGATCCACCCGGCACACTGACAGCTGTTCTCTCCTTGGCGAGAATGCTGGCAACAGTGAGTCGCCATGTGCTGGCCATCCCTTCACCGTCAAATCATAGACCAGAGAGAGTGTCGGGTCATTTCGGGTTTCCTTCTCTATACTTGAGTTTGTAACAGGTAGACATTCTACAATGGTCGAATGGAATATCTCAACAGGGTCCACTGCAGGTGCTTCCTCCACCATAGGCAGCGGCAGGCGTGACAGCCCATCAGCGTTTCCATGCTGTTTCGTGCCCTTATACTCTATTTCGTATTGATGTGCCCCTAGAAAATGGGACCATCTTTGCAGCCGTTGCGCCGTCATCACCGGAACGCCCTTCTTTGGGTTAAAAATGGAGACAAGAGGCTGGTGATCAGTCAGTAAGGTGAATTTCTGCCCGTGCAGATAGTGATTGAACTTCTTCACCCCCCACACCAGGCTGAGGGCCTCCCTGTCAATCTGGGCGTAGTTACGCTTGGCTGAGGTTAACGAGCGTGACGCAAAGGCTATTGGCCTCTCTGAACCGTCAAGGAATTTGTGCGACAGCACCGCTCCAATGCCGTAGGGAGACGCATCACATGCCAACCGAATTGGTAGTGTTGGCTTGTAGTGGGCCAGTACTTCTTTTGAAGTGATTAGGCATTTACATTTCTGAAAGGCACGCTTACACTCATCACTCCATTTCCATGCTACTCTAGTTTGCAGCAGGGCATTCAGTGGGTGCAGAATTGTAGACAAATTTGGCAAGAACTTATGGTAGTGGTTCACCAACCCGAGGAACGACCTCAGTTGCGACACATTTTCCGGTGCTGGAACCTTGACTACTGCCTCAATCCTGTCTGGGGACTTATGTAACCCCTCTTCATCAATCACGTGGCCACAATATGAGATTTGTTTCCTGAAAAACTCGCATTTGGGGCGGTTGGCTCGTATCCCATATTCATGTAATCTAGTGAGCACCTGCTCGAGGTTGGCAAGGTGTTCACTGTCATTTTCGCCCGTAACCAGGATGCTGTCCAAATAACACTGGGTCCCCGGGATCCCTTGCAGGACTTGTTCCATCGCCCTCTGCCAAATAGCCGGTGCTGATGCTACCCCAAATACCAGTCGGTTGTACTGGTAAAGACCTTTGTGAGTGTTTATCGTGAGGTATTTTCTAGATGCTTCTTCTACCTCCATTTGTAGATACGCTTGGGCCAGATCAATCGTCATAAAGCGTTTCCCTCCAGATAGTGAGGTGAAAATATCTTCTATCCGCGGAAGTGGATATTGTACTGTGTGAAGAACTGGGTTCACAGTTACCTTAAAGTCCCCACAGATGTGAACCTTCTTCGGCTCCCCAGGCGTGCTGCTCAATGATTTCTTCATTACAGGAACGATGGGTGTGGCCCACTTGCTCCAGTCCACCTTGGACAGCACACCCAAATGCTCTAGACTCTCCAGCTCTGATTCGACGGCTGGGCGGATCGCATACAGTCCCGATCTGGCCTTAAAAAATTTTGGGTTTGCGTTATCTTCAATTTTTATCATTGCCGTTACGCCTTTTAGAGTCCCAAGTCCTTGCTGGAACACCTCTTTCACGTCAGTTAGAATTTTTGACAGTCGTCCAGGTGTGACGTCGTCATCCTTTTTGTCAGCCACAGTTCGCGCCTGAATGGAATGCCAATCCAATTGTATTTTTCGGCTCCATTCACATCCCAATAATGGTGGTCCTCCATCTTGTAGTATATATAGATACAGTTTCTGTGTTTCCTTGCCGTTGTATTTAACGGGCACCCTATTTTTCCTCTTGGGTAGACTTTTTCCCCCGTATATGTCTTCAAGACAATGGACGTGTCCTTCAAGGGTATGTGTGAGAATAGCCGCTCATAGTCTCATCGATTCATGACAGTTAGGGCTGATCCTGTGTCCGATTCCATCTTTACTTGGGACCCTGCTATCATGAGGGTGACCCAAATGGTTCGGTGATCTCCCTTTGCGATCACGTTGTGTAACTTTAGACAACTTAGTCTCCTGCTTCCGGAGTCATTATCACTCTTCTGATCTTCTGAACTACTGTCCGTCATCTTTTGTACTTTCTTGTACTTTAACTTAGTCGTTCTTTTAGTGTTGGTTTTCTTTCCCGACCTGCAGACTCGTGCTATGCGTCCCACTTTTCCACATTGCCTGCATACTTTGTCCTTAAACCAGCAATCCTTCTGGTCATGGGTTGTTCTGCCGCAGCGATAGCACTTTTCTGCTCCATATGCCATTTCATTGGTGCTACATTCTTGCGGTTTCTGTTGTATTTCCGCAGCTCCCCGTGTTGCTGCTTTGTAGGATACTGCAACGCTGAAAGCCTTTTCTAGCATAAGGTCCTTTTCCGAAAGTAGTCGTTTCTGGGTTCCTTCACTCTGGAGCCCGCAGACAAACTTATCCCTTAAGGTACCTGGCAGTCCTGCTCCGAACTGGCAGTGTTTCAATAACTTGCGTAGTTCCGTAAGATAGTCAGCATTACTTTCGTCTTTGTGCTGGTTTCTTTTATGGAACTTAAATCTGTTAGATCCATGATTCTGAGAGTATGATGTTTTTCAATAACCACACGGATGCTGTAACTTAACAATAAACAGCTATTTATTGGAGGAGGGTAGTCTCAAGACTGGGGGTACAGAGGCATGCGCAAGGCTTATTTACAGGTGTGGTCACTGCCGGTACTACAGTATACAGGGTCTGTAAAAGTTTGTTCCTCTCTTAAAGGTACATACATTACAATTCCTCCCCTTTTAGATAAACAGCACATAACATTCATTTAACAATTAAATAATAACTAATTACAATTACAATTTTCTTTGTACTATATACATCAGCTGAAAGTAATCATTTATAAATTCTGTCTTTGAGGAGGCTTCCTGATCCTGTCTGGATAGCGCCTTTCTCGAGTATCCTGTTCTTGTGGCGGAGTCGATTCTGGCTCATTGTCATTGGTTGGTTCATCAGCTTCCAATACCACTGATTCTGAGGTAGACGCAATCTGTACTTTGGGTTCATCACCAGGTGCGTATGATCGTGGCATGGGTTTGAATTGTTCCTGTGACTCCAGAATCTGGTCTGCATGGCGTCTCACGATGCTCTCTCCAACATCCACTGTGTACATTAGTGGTCCCTGCCGTGTGCATATCGTTCCTGGCTGCCATTTTTCTGTTCGGTAGTCGCGGGCCAAGATTGGTTGCCCTATCTTGAAGCTCCTGGTTGGCTTCTCATTGATGTGCTGGAATTGCTTATTCTCAACATCTCATCTTATGTTTGGTTTGAGCAAATCCAGGTGACATCTTAACCTTCGGTTAAAGAACATCATGGCTGGAGCTTGGTTGGTGACTGCATGTGTCGCATGTAAGCAAACAAGAAATTATCCATCTTGTGTTGCAGTGGTATGTTGTCGTTATACATCGCCTTTATTGCTTTTTTAAAGGTTTGAACAAACCTCTCAGTCAATTCATTTGTGGCTGGATGATATGGGGCGGATGTGTAATGCTTTACCCCATTATTCCTCAAAAACCTCCGGAAGTCCTCGGACACAAACTGTGATCCATTGTCAGAGCAAATCTGTTCTGGCAAGCCATTCCTGGTGAAGATGGTCCGTAGGACTGCAATAGTTTTCTCCATGGTGGTGGAGGACATTTTGATGACCTCTGGCCATTTCGAATGTGCATCCACGGCGATTAAAAACATTGAGTCCATAAATGGACCAGCGAAATCAATGTGTACCCGTTGCCATGGAGATGAGGGCCACTCCCATGGGTGTAGCGGGGCCTGTGGTGGAGCGTTTTGGACTTTCTGGCATCCTGTGCAGCTCTTGGTCATTTCCTCGATTTCTTTATCGATTCCCGGCCACCACACAAATGCCCTGGCTAGACTCTTCATTTTTACCCCTCCCAGATGACCCTCATGAAGCTCATTGAGCACTCTATCTCTCAACTTGGGTGGAATTACCACTCGGGATCCACCCGGCACACTGACAGCTGTTCTCTCCTTGGCGAGAATGCTGGCAACAGTGAGTCGCCATGTGCTGGCCATCCCTTCACCGTCAAATCATAGACCAGAGAGAGTGTCGGGTCATTTCGGGTTTCCTTCTCTATACTTGAGTTTGTAACAGGTAGACATTCGACTATGGTCAAATGGAATATCTCAACAGGGTCCACTGCAGGTGCTTCCTCCACCATAGGCAGCGGCAGGTGTGACAGCCCATCAGCGTTTCCATGCTGTTTCGTGCCGTTATACTCTATTTCGTATTGATGTGCCCCTAGAAAAAGGGACCATCTTTGCAGCCGTTGCGCCGTCATCACCGGAACGCCCTTCTTTGGGTTAAAAATGGAGACAAGAGGCTGGTGATCAGTCAGTAAGGTGAATTTCTGTCCGTGCAGATAGTGATTGAACTTCTTCACCCCGCACACCAGGCTGAGGGCCTCCCTGTCAATCTGGGCATAGTTACGCTTGGCTGAGGTTAACGAGCGTGACGCAAAGGCTATTGGCCTCTCTGAACCGTCAAGGAATTTGTGCGACAGCACCGCTCCAATGCCGTAGGGAGGCGCATCACATGCCAACCGAATCGGTAGTGTTGGCTTGTAGTGGGCCAGTACTTCTTTTGAAGTGATTAGGCATTTACATTTCTGAAAGGCACGCTTACACTCATCACTCCATTTCCATGCTACTCTAGTTTGCAGCAGGGCGTTCAGTGGGTGCAGAATTGTAGACAAATTTGGCAAGAACTTACGGTATTAGTTCACCAACCCGAGGAACGACCTCAGTTGCGACACATTTTCCGGTGCTGGAGCCTTGACTACTGCCTCAATCTTGTCTGGGGACTTATGTACAAGTCGGACGGGTTGCACCTGAACCAGAACGGGACAAATATCCTTGCGGGGAGGTTTGCTAGCACTATTGGGGGGGGGTTTAAACTAACTTGGCAGGGGGATGGGATACAGAGGGGAGCTGAAATAGGGGGTGATGTGCTGCCAATTATAGAGAAAAAAACAAGTCAGCTTGGTAGACAGGGCAAATATATAAGGGCAAGGCTGGATGGCATCTATTTTAATGCAAGGAGTCTTGCAAATAAGGTGGATGAACTGAAGGTGTTGATAAACACATGGGAGTATGATATTGTTGCTATCACGGAGACATGGTTGAGGGAGGGGCAAGACTGGCAGCTCAATATTCCGGGGTACAGAATCTTCAGGCGAGACAGAGGGGGAGGTAAAAGAGGAGGGGGTGTCGCAATATTAATTAAGGAGTCAATTACTGCAGTAAGGAGGGATGATATATTAGCAGGTTCCTCTAATGAGGCCATATGGGTGGAGCTTAAAAACAAAAAGGGGGCAAGCACTTTGCTGGGAGTGTACTATAGGCCTCCAAACAGTCAGGGGGAGATAGAGGAACAGATATGTAGGCAACTCTCAGAGAAATGTGCAAATAATAGGGTAATAATAATGGGGGATTTCAACTTCCCCAATATTAACTGGGATAGTCAAAGTGTGAAAGGCTCAGAGGGTGTAGAATTCTTAAAGTGCATCCAGGAGAGCTTTTTGAGCCAGCATGTACAAAGTCCTACAAGAGAGGGGGCGGTACTGGACCTAATTCTAGGGAATGTGGCCGGCCAAGTGGAAAAAGTGCTAGTAGGTGAGCACTTTGGTGACAGTGACCATAATATGGTGAGATTTAAGGTGGTCATGGAAAAGAACAGGGATGGGCCGGAAATAAAGGTTCTAAATTGGGGGAAGGCCGATTTTAATAGGATAAGGCAGGATCTGGCCAAAATGGACTGGGATCAGCTACTTGTAGGAAAATCCGCATCGGAGCAATGGGAGGCTTTCAGAAGGGAGATTGAGATCATACAATGACAACATGTTCCCGTAAAGGTCAAGGGTGGTTCTAAAAACCACAGGGAACCTTGGATGTCAGGGGATATACGAGAATGGATTAGGAAAAAAAGGAGGGCTTTTGGCGGATACAAAAGGCTAAAGACGGAGGAAGCCCTAAAGAAGTACAAAAAGTGCAGGGGGATACTAAAAAAAGAAATCAGGAGATCAAGGAGGGGCCATGAAATAACACTGGCGAGCAAAATAAAGGAAAATCCTAAGATGTTTTATAAGTATATTAAGGGTAAGGCATAGTGGTTAGCACTGTTGCCTCACAGCGCCAGGGACCCGGGTTCGAATCTGGCCTCGGGTGACTGTCTGTGTGGAGTTTGCACATTCTCCCCGTGTTTGCGTGGGTTTCCTCCGGGTGCTCCGGTTTCCTCCCACAGTCCAAAGATGTGCGGGTTAGGTTGATTGGCTATGATAAATTGACCCTTAGTGTTAGGGGGATTAAATATGTGGGGTTACTGGGATATGTGCTGGTGTAGGGGTTACGGGGATCGGGTGGGATATGTGTCGGTGCAGGCTCGATGGGCCGAAATGGCCTCTATCTGCACTGTGGGGTTTCTGTGATTCTGTGATTGTGATAACTAGGGAAAAAACAGGGCCCATTAGGGACAAAAGTGGCAATCTGTGTGTGGAGCCGGAAGATGTAGGAGGGGTTCTAAATGAATTTTTTGCATCTGTTTTCACTACGGAGGAGGACGATGTAGACATAGAAATAGGGCGGGGGGACTGTGATATGCTCGAACACATTAACATCGAGAGGGAGGAGGTATTGGCGGTTTTAGCAGGCCTAAAAATGGATAAATCCCCAGGCCCGGACGAAATGTATCCCAGGCTGCTGTGTGAGGCAAGGGAAGAGATTGCGGGGGCTCTAACACATATATTCAGGACCTCTCTGGCCACAGGGGATGTGCCAGAGGACTGGAGAACCGCTAATGTAGTACCATTATTCAAGAAGGGAAGTAGGGAAAAACCGGGGAACTACAGGCCAGTGAGCCTAACATCAGTGGTAGGAAAATTATTGAAAAAAATTCTGAGGGACAAAATTAGTCTCCACTTGGAGAGGCAAGGATTAATCAGGGATAGTCAACATGGCTTTGTCAAGGGAAGATCATGTCTGACTAATTTGATTGAATTTTTTGAGGGGATGACTAGGTGTGTGGATGAGGGTAACGCAGTGGATGTGGTATACATGGATTTCAGTAAGGCCTTCGATAAAGTCCCGCACAGGAGACTGGTCAAGAAGGTAAGAGCCCATGGAATCCAGGGTGCCTTGGCACATTGGATACAAAACTGGCTTAGTGGCAGAAGGCAGAGGGTGATGGTCGAAGGTTGTTTTTGTGACTGGAAGCCTGTGGCCAGTGGGGTACCACAGGGATCGGTGCTGGGTCCCTTGCTGTTTGTGGTCTACATTAACGACTTGGATATGAATGTAAAAGGTATGATCAGTAAGTTCGCGGATGATACAAAAATTGGTAGGGTGGTAAATAGCGAGGAGGGTAGCCTCAGTCTGCAGGACGATATAGATGGGTTGGTCAGATGGGCGGAACAGTGGCAAATGGAATTTAACCCGGAAAAGTGCGAGGTGATGCACTTTGGGGGGACTAACAAGGCAAGGGAATACACAATGAATGGTAAGACCCTAGGCAAGACGAAGGGGCAGAGGGATCTGGGTGTGCAAGTACACAGATCCCTGAAGGCGGCAGAACAGGTGGATAAGGTGGTAAAAAAAGGCATATGGGATACTTGCCTTCATTAGCCGAGGCATAGAATATAAGAGCAAGGAGGTTATGGTGGAGCTGTATAAAACACTAGTTAGGCCACAGCTGGAATACTGTGTGCAGTTCTGGTCGCCACACTACAGGAAGGATGTGATCGCTTTGGAGAGGGTGCAGAGGAGATTCACCAGGATGTTACCAGGGCTGGAGCGCTTCAGCTATAAAGAAAGACTGGGCAGATTGGGTTTGTTTTCCTTGGAGCAGAGGAGGCTGAGGGGGGACATGATTGAGGTGTACAAAATTATGAGGGGCATAGATAGGATGGATACTGAAGAGCTTTTTCCCTTAGTAGAAGGGTCAATAACTAGGGGGCATAGATTCAAGGTAAAGGGCGGGAGGTTTAGAGGGGATTTGAGAAAGAACTTTTTCACCCAGAGGGTGGTTGGAGTCTGGAACTCACTGCCTGAAAGGGTTGTGGAGGCAGGAACCCTCACAACATTTAAGAAGCATTTGGATGAGCACTTGAAATGCCATAACATACAAGGCTATGGACCAAATGCTGGAATATGGGATTAGATTAGACAGGGCTTGATGGCCGGCACGGACACGATGGGCCGAAGGGCCTCTATCCGTGCTGTATAACTCTATGACTCTATGACTAAGAGGGCTTGATACAACTGCGCGGTCTCTGTGGGGTACCATGCGGGTAGGTGTACCTCGGTGAGGTTTAAAATCACGGAGGCTACCGCATAGTGCACCCCTTGATACAGCACCTGGTCTGTAGGTAATAGCACCAAGCCATTCCCTGGTCCCTTGGTGGTGGCGGGGCATCCCTCTACTATCGTCTGTGATGTCGCGGTCATGGGCAGAGGCTGTCGGGGACGGGTCACTAGTTCAGTGGCATTAACTGAGATTGGAGAGTATTGGATCGCGCATACGTCCAGGCGAGACTCCCAGTCCATCCCCCTCCCGTTATCTTGCCACTGGCTGCGGAAAATGATGGAAATGCCTGTGGGGCAGGCCTTCTCTGATCCCCACATACAGACATAGATCCCCTGATCCGGTTCCCACCATTTATCCCAGCACACACTTAACCCCCCGTGGGTCCCTGTGATAGTCCGATGAGTGTTGTTCCCCAACCGTTCCCACTCAACTCTGGGGTTCCCCATGCCTTTACTTAGCTTCCTGAGCCACCACCACCTATCCAGGGGAACGTGTCCCTTGCATGTTAAACATATCCTTTTGCCCACGGTGACGCTAATCCTGGGAGTGACGATCCATATCCTGGGGCACAGGAGGGAGGCCTCCCCGTAGGTGAACCCGGTCTGGCTGGAGTACTGGGACGAATTGGATCCCAGCCACCCCGGCCACGTCCCCTCGTGGAAGTAAGTGGTTGTCTCCTCCGCCTCCCGTACGCCGCTACCATCGACTGCCACCGGCGCCCTATTCCCCGAGCACCCGAAGATGTGGTGGTCCTCGACGTCCCCTTTCCTACCGATGCTCAGCCCGAGCAGGGCGAGCAGGATTACGCCTCCGTACATTCCGAAATTTCCTGCAATAGACATAAAGGCATCTAGCCAGGTTCCCTGGAAACTCGCTGGCTCGGGTGATGTATGGTCGGGTCCCGCGACCTCGACTCACATGGACAGTACTCTGAGACGGCTTCATGCTTAAATCGAAACTTACTGTTCCTTACTTAGAATTAAATTAAAATAGCCTAACTTAACACTATAAACTTAAACGACTAAAACTATATACATCTGCCGCCCGTCTCCGAGCGGCCAGCCTAATTCCTGCCTGGGCTGTTGCAGGCTGCTCCCTGCGGCGTGGCTGCACTGTCCTGCACTTCCGGTCCCTTGCAGTCTGTAACTGCTAGCTGGGGACCTTTGTCTTCCGACTTCTCTTTAACTTGGGAGGTTCCCCTTTCAAACTGGGGAGCCGGCGACCATGCCTTCCTAGGCTGGGGTGTCCGAGGGGACCTCCTAGGAAGTGCTACTGGTGGGGCTACCCTGGTGAGCGGACCTTTTGCTCGGACCGCATTCCTTGCTGGCTGGGGATCGTCTCCCTGGAGTCCCTCCCCTCCCAAACCTGAACTGGGGACCGGTAATCTCCCGCCGCCGGCTGCCGGTGGCTGAGGGTCTCCACCTTCAGGTTCAACACCTGGGTCGGGGGCGGGGCCATCTGGCTCGGGCTCCTCCTCCTTGGAATCCCAAAGGAGGGGGGGAGTGGTCTGAACAAGGTGCTGGGGGACTCCTCCCTTGACGCACGCGACTGCGCCTGTGTGTGCAGCCTGTGTGTGCGCGCCCGCTGCGGGCTGAGGATTTCTAACCTCGGGTTGGATCCCAGCTGCCTGCTTCTTCGCCGCCGGCTTAAACAGCTTACACTGGTTGATATGGAACCATTTTGTGCGCCGGGGCAATTTCACTGCATACACCATGGGGCTGGCTTTATCTACTACTAGCTGGAGTGCCCGGTGGTGCCGAGGGAAATGAAGAAACCTGTGCAATGTTCATAAAACTGTTTATGAAACTGTTGGGATTGTCTGTGTGGGAAGGAGAGAGAGAGAGGGAAAGAGAGAGGGAAAGAGAGAGGGGAAGGAGAGAGAGAGAAAGGGGGAAGGAGAGAGAGAGAGGGGGAAGGAGAGAGAGGGTGTAAGGAGAGAGAGAGAGAGAGAGAGAGTGAGAAGGAGAGAGAGAGAGACTGGGGGGAGAGAGAGAGAGACTGGGGGGAGAGAGAGACTGGGGGGAGAGAGGGAGAGAGACTGGGGGGAGAGAGAGAGAGAGAGACTGTGGGGGAGAGAGAGCGAGAGAGGCTGGGGGGAGAGAGAGAGAGAGACTGGGGGGAGAGAGAGAGAGAGAGAGACTGGGGGAAGAGAGAGATGGTGGAGCGAGAGAGAGAGAGACTGGGGGGAAGACAGCGAGAGAGAAATTGGGGGGAGAGAGAGAGAGAGAGAGACTGGGGGGAGAAGAGAGAGACGGGGAAGAGAGAGAGAGAGAGACTGGGGGGAGAAGAGAGAGACGGGGGAGAGAGAGAGAGGGACTGGGGGGAAGAGAGAGAGAGAGAGACTGTGGGGAGAAGAGAGAGACGGGGGGGAGAGAGAGACTGGGGGGGGAGAGAGAGACTGGGGGGGAGAGAGAGAGAGAGACTGGGGGGGAGAGAGAGAGAGAGACTGCTGGATTTAGTTCGGGATTAGCCTGGAGCTCTCCCTCCTTCTCCCACCCCTTCACTCTTTCCCTCCCTCACCCTCTCTCTCTCCCTCCCTCTCCCTCTCCCTCCCCGCTCTCTCTCCCTCCCCTCTCCCTCTCCCTCCCCCTCTCTCCTCTCCCTCCCCCTCTCTCCTCTCCCTCCCTCCCTCCCTCCCTCCTTTCCTCTCTCTCCCTCCCGCCCCTCTCCCTCCCTAGCACCTCAGGCCCAGCCCGACATACCTGAGCTGAGCTCCCGTTGATGAGCTCACGCTGCGGGCCGCTGCCCCGGAGACACCGTGGGCGGCGTAGCGCCTGAGGCCCGGCCGGTGTCACCCGAGCTGAGTTCGCGCTGCGGCCCGCCGCCCCAGAGACACCGTGGGCGGCGTAGTGCCTGAGGCCTGGCCCGAGTCACCTGAGCTGAGCTCCCGCTCCCCCCGACCCGAAGAGCTCGGAAGTGACATCCTGCAGAGCGGAGAGGCCCGGGTGTCAGGAGAGAGGGGAGAAAGCGGAGAGAAGGAGGAGGCCAGACTTCACCAAGATGGTGGCGATGGCGGGCCACTGGTTTGGAATCAGGCCCAGCGGGATGGGCGGTGCCTAGCTCGGGCGTGGCTGGCGAGGAGAAGCTGAGGCTTCGAGGTTTGAGGCCTGCAGGCAGCTCATCCACCGTGGATGCAAACAACCTACGAGCGGAGAGGCTGGGGTGACAAGAGAGAGGGGAGAAAGTGGAGAGAAGGAGGAGGGTGAGGGTGGGACTGGGGTCCATGGTTGGACAGAGGCAGAGTTGCTCCATCACAAACAACAATGGCCGCCGCTTGCTTTTCAGTTTGAAGGATTAGGCCCCGCCCACACATGCCATGAAACGCCCCCTGTGATGCAGCGCGCTCCCCCCATAGGATTGGTTAACCTTCACGTCACTCAATGCTAATGAGCGGATTTCCCCCGTATGATTGGCGAACCGCTAATGAGCGGAATTTTGAACGTTTTTTGTCTACTGTCCGAACAATTTTTGTCTGACCCAAAAGTAAATATGCCTAGGACACCCTCCTAATCATAACCTTTCTTTTGATATAACATATGTGTAGGTACGCTCTATAACTTTTGAGTGATGCCCGGACAGACAGACAGACAGACAGACACCTCTCTTTTATATATATAGATGCTGTAGGGTCCCATGTACAATGGCTCTAAACACCTCACTCGGGCATAGTTCCTAACCATTACCTGGTCCCCTATCTCCCATTGGCGACTTTTGTTTGGCTCGAACAGCAACCGGTTATTCCGGCGCTGCTTCCCCATGCTACCTGCTGCCTGCTCGTAAATCTGCTTCAGGCTCTCGAGGAGTGTTCGGGCGAATTTATCCTGATTTACCTCCCGAAGCTGCCCTTCGGTAAGAACTGGGGCTAGGACATGGGTGGGGGTCCGCATAACCCTGCCAATCATTAACTCGTACGGGGAATACCCTTAACTTTTGGACTGGCTGGCCTGGATCCCCATGAGGGCTAGAGGCAGGACCTCCGCCCATTTTTGTGGCGAGTCCACTGTCTCTTTCCTCAGCTTTTCTTTTACGGTGCGGTTCATGTGTTCCACAATCCCTGAGGACTGTGGATTGTGAGCTACGTGCCACTTCCCCTAGATGCCGAGCAGCATAAGGGTATTCTGCATGACTTGGTCGGTGAAGTGGCTTCCCTGGTTGGACTTCTCAAACTGGGGTAGTCTCCACTGCGAGAACACCTCCCGTACCAAGATCCTTACAGTGCCCAGTGCTGTGGCTGTTCTACAGGGGAAGGCTTCTACCCACTTGGAAAACACGTCCACCAGGACGAGGCAGTATTTGTAGCCTCCCTGGGCGGTGGGCAGGGTCCCGATGTAGTCGATCTGGATCGACTGCCATGGTCCCTCCACCCTCCTAACGTGTCCCATGGGCACCTTCCTTCTGTGGGGGTTGGGGTTGTTTGCAGCGCACACAAGACAGCTAGCACAGAACTCGCGGACGTCTTCCCAGAGTCCCGGCCACCATCCCGCCTGTTCCACCCGTTGCCAGGTGGTCTCAGGCCCGGGGTGTCCCACTCCCAGACCCTCATGGGCCAGTCGAAGGAACTCCCTCCAGAGCTGCTGGGGTACTACCCACTGTTCTTCTTTGAACAGCATGCCTTCCCTTATGGAGAGGGCTGCTGCGCCGTAAGGGCCTTCTATGCTCCTACCCTCGCTCACTGCGCTGATGGCGGTTTTCCGGACAGGGTCCTGGGCTTGGACCGTTTTAAGATCCGGGGCTAATGCTACTCCTAAGCTCCTCTGGGTCCCATCCCTGCCTCTAACTGCCGCCACGGGCCCGGACCCATAGGGGTCCCAGAAAGTGCCGGTGCGGGCACCCTCCTTGGCCAGCGTGTCAGCTTGCTGGTTACCCTGGCCACGGGGTTCTGTGGAGGGGTGGGCCTTCACATTGTGGATGAAGACCTCACCTTCCTCCCCCACGGCTGCCAGGATTTTCTCCAGCAGGGGCTTTACTGCTAAGGGTCTCCCGTCGGCGGAGGTATACCCGCGGTGAGACCAAATGGCCAGGTATTCCGTGCACGAATTGCAAGTGAACATGCTGTCCGAGCAAATCGTGTACGGGGTAGGGAAGATTTCGGGGTGGGTCACGACGTACACCACCGCGGACAGCTCCGCCTGCTGGGCGTTCATGGTACTGGGGAGCTTGATCACAAGGGCAATGTTTGCCGCTGGGTCATAAACTCCACACCCCGTGAGTCGTTCGCCAGCAGATACTATGCTGGAACCGTCTACATAGATCTCACGGCCTGTGGGATGTATCCTGGCCCGTAAACTTATGTTCACCTCCCATACCCCTTCTATGGAACACCGATGGGCTGTTCCAGGCTATACCATATTGGCCGCGAGCTTTGGCTCGCAAAGGCCCCTCACCTTCAGATCCATTTGCGAGAGGAGGCTGGTCCAGCGTGCAATGCGGGCACTGCTGACTGTCCCATCTTTAATCCGCCTGTCCAGAAGCATCTGGGTGGGTGTGTGATGTGTGAGGAGGGTGATGGGAGAGGTGCCTGTGAAGATCGAGGATCTTTTCACAGCCCAATATGTGGCCAAAAGGTGCCATTCGCAAATTGAGTAGCTCCTCTCCACATCAGTGAGTACTCTGGCGGAGTAGACCATGGGTCTTAGCCTGCCGAGCCGCTCCTGGAGCAGCACAGCACTGAGACTATCCCCACTGGCCGCTACCTCCAAGAAGAACTCCTTCCCCCCATCGATGGCTCCCAGGGCTGGTGCGGTCTGCAGGTCCCCCTTGAGCTGGACAAATGCTGCCTGGCACCCTTCATCCCAACACCACTCCACTCCCTTGTGTAGGAGTCGGAGCAGAGGGGCTGCTGTGGCTGCATAGTCTTCAATGAAGTCTCTGCAGTACCCTGTTAACCCTAGGAACGACCTCACACCTCTCACTGTGTTGGGGACCGGTAGCTCTTGGGCCGCTTCCCTCCTCGCCTTGCCTATGGCTCTCTCTCTGGCGCGGACGGTCAGGCCCAGGAATTTAACTTCCTGCTGGCCGATCTGCGCCTTTTTCGGGTTCACTTTGAACCCCTTACTCTGTAGCAGCTCCAGCAGTTCGGCCAGCAGCGGGCCGTGCTCCCCGACTGAGTCGGTAAACAAAAGCAGGTCATCCACATACTGCACTAACTGGGTGGGCTGACTAAATTCTTTTAAACTATCCGCCATACACTGGTGGAAGATGCTGGGGCTGTTATGAAAGCCTTGTGGCAAGCAGTTCCAAGTGTACTGTTGCCCTTTAAAAGTAAAGGCAAATTTGTACTGGTCCTCCTGCCTTAAAGGGATGGACCAAAACCCATTTGAAATATCCAGCACCGTGAACGTGGTCGCAGATGCTGGAATACGTCCGATGAGGTTGGCAACTGCTGCCACCGTGGGGGCACACGCGGAGATATTGCTGTTGAGCACCCGATAGTCCACCGTGGCTCTCCATGAATTGTCCGGTTTCTTAACCGGCCAAAGCGGAGAATTAACATGGGTGGCTATGGGCCTCAACACTCCCTGCTGTACTAAAGAGGACATGGCTGCTTCCATGTCGGCCTCTGCTTCTCGGGGGAAGCTATACTGCTTCTGGGGCCGGGCCATGGGGTCCCTGTCTACTCTGACCTCAAACCCGGTGACCCTCCCGCAGTCGTGTTTGTACGTGGCAAACGCGGCCAGGTGGGCTTGCATGGATGCCTGGAATTCCCCCGGGACACTGTCGACCATGAGCCCGAGGTTGTAACCCTCTTTCGGCTTCACAGTACACATGGTCCCCTTCCCTTCCTTTCCTGGGATGGCTACCACACTGCCCTCCTTACCCGTGTCGGCTCCCCAGAAGCAATGATTGCAGAGAGCCACGAGGATCCCGTGGCCCACGATAAAGTCGGCCCCTAGGATCCCTTTGCCTCCCTCCGCTTCCCACCTCGCCAGGACGCACGTCCACTTGGTCTGGAGCGTGCCCAGCCGGATTGAGAGCAGCTTGGAGAACGCTCCCGCCTGTTCCTTGCCTGTGAATCCCGATAGGACGTATGGAACCCCGCTAGACAGAGCTGAGGTGGTGGGGTTAGCTGCGTGGATCACGGTGCACGATGCTCCCGTATCCAGCAGATAAGTCCCTTTAACCTTCTCTACCTCCATCTGCACGAGCAGTCTCTTCCATCCATCATACCAGAGATCACACAGGTGGACAGGCTGCATGGGCTCCAGTCATTGCGGGGAGTCAGATGGGGCTGAGGGAACCACAACACCGGTGGTGGCAGCTATTTTCCCCTGGCTGGCCAGGAGGAGATCGTAGGGATTGTATCGACTCCAGGAGTGGCTCGATCGCAGCAGGAGGGATACCTGGCCCTGTCTTTTGGGCTGGGGCTGGTGAATTCCTCCCCTTATTCTCCTTCCAGGGATTCTTACAATCCTTTCGCCAGTGGCCGTCCTTCCCGCACCCGTAACAGTTCAGCTTATTCTGGGAGGGACGGTTTCCCTCCTGGTGCCACTCTTTCTTATTCTGGCCCCCAGGTTTAACCTCATGGACTTTCCCCTTGGGTTGGGGCGTCTCAATACCCCTTATATTTTTTAATGCTATTGTGAGCTGGTGGATCACCGTTTCCTCGGTGGTCTGGGGGCTACGGGGGTCAAACCAGGCCGCAGCCTGGGCTCGGATTTGGGGCAGGCAGTTTGTCATTAGACAATGGAGCCAGTGGGCCAATTGGTCTTGGTCCATCAACGTCCGTGCCGGCGTTCCCGGGCACGCCCTCCGGTAGACTGGCCACAGCCTGTCTGCGAACGCCTGCGGGGACTCCCCTGGGAGCTGTACCATTCTTTCTACACGGACGAACGGGCTGCTGTCATTCATACCCATGGCCTCCAATATTTCATCCCTTAAGTCATCGTATCCCTTCTGCCCCTTCTTACATTCATCTGATAGGGTCTGGAGGAGTTTACCCTCCAGAGAAAACAGCAGCATCTTGGCTTGCTCTGCATCATCGCAGTCATTAACACAAGCTGTCTGTTCTATCTCTCTAAAATGCAGTGAGGGGTCTCCCTTTTCGGAGAGCTTGGGGATGTGGCTAACCATGGCCCTGAGTGGCTGGGTGCCATGCGGTACCACAAACTGGTTTTGGACGGCTCCTTGTTCATCGTCATTGCCGGGCGGGCCGTACCTCCATTGTCGGAGGGGGTACACCGGTCCCGGCCCCGGCCTATCTAGCGGGGGCTGCTGTACCTCCCCTACCACTTCATCTTCCACCCCCCTATGCTGCCAGACCTCCTGAAAGCTCGGAGCTATGGGTGGTGGCCATGAAACCTCTGGTTCCCTTGCTGGCTCATCTCTTTGCGCTGCCTGTGGGACCGTTCTGCTTGGGTTGCCAGTAAAGTCCGACTGGTCTGCCTTTGGGCTGATAAGGCATATCATCCCCTTAGCCCTCACTAAAGCCATACTCAAGGTTTCTATCTCTTCCCTACAGGGGCCATGATCTGCTTCCTCAAAGCCTCAGTCGCAAGCCAGCCTATATGCTGCCTTTACTTCTTTAACCTTCTCCTCCTGTTCTCTTATCTCTTGGGTTAGGCGGGCAATTGTGTCCTGTAACCTTATCTCACTACCTCTTGCCTCTCTGACCTGGAACTCCAAACACTCCACCTTGTACCTTGTGCTACCTTTGACTTCGGCGTTCTGGCATTCCAGGCGCCCTATTTTTGCTCTTGTATTATTCTTAACTTCAGCGACCCAGCTCTCCAGGCGCTCTATTTTTGCCTGGTGTTCTTTTGCCATCTGCACTCTTTCTTGGTTTAGCGCCTGAAGCGCCACTATCAATTTCTCCTCTGATAAAGCCTTATCCTGTATCTCTGTCTCCTTGTCCTGGATTTCTAGGGCTGATTTCTTAAGCTTGGCAGCCTGTGCTGCTACAACTCCGTCCAACAGTAGGACCTGTTTCTTGTAGCACATAAGCCACACTGCTTTCTCTATTGATGCCTTATGTTGTTTATTGGCCGTCCACTGGGCGGCTGCATCTATGGGACGCTCAGCCTGTAATAGGGTGAGTATCCACTTCTTGGTGATATTCACCTTTCTAAACACATAATCGGACAACCTCTCTTCCATTATGGCTCCTTCGTCCGCTCCACTGTCTGCTATATCGCACACTGCTGCCGGGGTCCTGCCGCCGGTTGCCATTCTGTAGGGGGTTTTGGTACTTGCTTTGGCCAGTCGGTTATGTCTCCAGCTGCCTTATCTCTGAGCTGTTCGGATCACTCCCCCCTTAGTTCTGATCCCTGGACTTAATGGTAGATAGCGATATAGACAAACGAGCAGACCAGTGGTTTGGTACAAAGAAAACCAAAATTTATCAACAGAGAATATAAGATAACAATACTATACAAAAGGATGATATGAATGCAGTACACATACACTTAACAGGGGAGGAGAAACGGCACATCGAGGGAAAATGGCTAAAATGGCAATTCAGCAATCCCCTTAACTCCCGCCCTCTACACCTAGCTAGATTATCTTGCGATGGGTCAGAAGTATAATGCTCACCGGTCTGAGATGTTGAAATAAAAGCCTTGCCCCTTTGCCCTGTTGCCTGCCGATGTCACGTGGTCCCGCTGTTGCACAGACTTCACCGTCCAGGTAGAGAGGCCCCAGTAATTAATAGGTCTCTGACAGGGTATCCTACCTCTCTGGACGGGCTCTCCTTCGATGGTCTTCTTCCTTGGTTGATGGCGAGGCAGGGCGCAGGAGGCGAGGCAAGAGAGAGCGAATGGCTTCTCGAGAGGCTAGTTATACCCCCCTCGGTAGCCCTTATCTCTACGCTCAATCAGCTCATTCTTTTATCTGATTTGAGCAGGCTAGAATTAAACAAAAGGTATCGATCTTGGCCCATCGACTTGGGTGGCCGGTAATCGGTTCCTGCCGGTTCTGCAACTGCTCTCCTTTGTCCAACAGGTTCTTTGATGGGGGCCAGCCCCGTCTCGATGGCCCCGCTGATTATTTTGATTGTTTGAGCAAACACCTTGATGGCCTTTATGCGTAGGTCTGATTGTAATTGGCTTTGTCCCCAATGCATATGCAAAAGTCTTGTCTGGTTTCATGATCTCCTTGCTGCAGACATTGAAATGCACAAGCTGTTAGCTTGCCAGTGTCTGAATTGAAACTGACAGGCTTTCGGTCACGAGGTCTGACCGCAGCCATTTTGTTGTGCCCTGGATTTTAAATCTCAGTCTGACCAGGGTTTCTTTTAAAAAAACAAATAAATCTTCGGCGGGGGGGGGGGGGGGGGAGATGTATGAAATTTTCGAATCCTTCAGCCCCCAACCCGCCTCCATGTAAGTTTCAAAGGAGGCGGGTGCCCACCCCACACGGGGACCCGCCTACCCGAGGCGGGAAGGGATTAGTGACAACTGCCTGTTAACAGGTAGTTAACAGGCAGTTTTTAGCCTAATCCCTATTTTAAAGCGAACTGTGGGATTCCCGGCGGCTCCAAACCACGCCAAGTTAGAGGAGTCGGGCCGTCGGGTTGAAGGACTTGGAGGGTTCGAGATGTCGGTGTTCAGGTGAGTGATGGGTGCATGAGTGCAAAGGTAAGTGTGTTTGGTGTGTCTAAAGTATGTAAAGAAGTTTAAATTACCTGTACTTACCCTTTCAGCCTTCCTTCCTCTAGGTTTCGGGAGTCCATCATCTAACCGGCACAGAAAGCAGAATGGCCGCGAGCTGTCAAAAGTGACAGCCTGCAGCTTTCTGTGCCGATGAGATTTCTAACTGAGTCTGTGTAGAAGGACTTAGGTTAGAAGTAAGACTGTCAGTGTTTGACAGCTTCAAACAGCTGTGAAACACTGATATTTCAACTGTCAACACGTCTTGACAGATGAAATTTCAGTCTGTGACATCACCTATTGTCGGGTGGCCCTTAATTGGCCTGCTGAGCCCGCTGGGCGGGCTCAACAAGGTCAATCAAGTTAAAATCGCGTGGAAAAGCCGCATCTTGATGGAGGCGGGACTACAACCCCGAAGGTTGTAGTCCCGTCTCCTTCCCGACTTCTGAATGAAAATCACCCCCGAGGTGTCCTCTGATTCACTGGAATGATCACCCGATGACAATCTTCACTGGTCGGCCGCCCAAAATTCAAAATCTACCCCATAGTGTGTGTGTGGAGGAGAGACAGACAAAGCATGTGAGCAAGGGAAAGAGACCCACACAAACTGAAGCAGAGTGACAGGCAGATACAGATAGATAATGGGCCTAAATTTGTGGTCAGAGGCCTCCTGCGGGTGGATACCTCCGACCGGCAAAAAATCTATGAACTTACCTGATAGTCCTGGATCCATGGAGACTCGCGCACCTGGGCCTCTATGCGTAGACATGCGTAGAGGCCCATGTACCCCAGGGGCGTATGCGGTTCATATGTATGGAATCCCCATAAACATGAATGGGACTACCCAAAAAACTACATGTAAGCATCAAATAAATAAAAGAAAATTGCATATTTAAAATTAATTAAAATGCCAATTAATTAAAAATTTCAAACAAAAAATTTATTTTTTGAAAAATAAATTTAAATGTTTTGAAGGGGCTAAAAAATAAACTTACCTTATTGTACAGGGCTTTTAATGTTTAAATGATTGAAAAAAATTATTTTAAAGTTCATTTAAACTCTGACGCTGGCCTTATGCCTGCTTTTGCCAGGCATAAGAATTTCATGAGCATTCGCTGGGCAGAAGTTGGGCATTCAACTCTCCGCCCATGGATGTCCATTTCCCGGAGATGGCTACAATCTGTCAAGAAGATTCTTGACATATCTATGAGTGACTGTAATGGCATGTGTTCACCCGATTGATGTAGTCCATGGACGGCGAACTCTCAGAGGAGCAGACTGGTTCTGTGGGTGCACCATCACAGGACTCATGCTTACCATGCACCAGCTCAGATACTCGATACTCGCACTGGTGGGACCAGTTAGACAGGTTCTAACCTGGTGACTCACACTTCACAAGTGAGCAAGAGCAGATAGTGGTGGCAGGGACAGCTGTGGAGCGTCCACATCGGGGGGTGCAGCCCACTCCAAGCTCTGCTCAACTGGAGACAGATGCTGTAGCCCGGGGACCATTGGTGAAAAGGATAATCATTGAGGAGCAGCAGAGAATGTGTGATGTACTGATAGGCCTTCCAAGCACACTGACCATGATTGCAGAGTGGATAGCGGAGTCCACCTCAAGCATGAGTGGGTTGAAGTCGCAGGGCATTGCGATGATGTCTTCTTGCATGGATAGAGTGGCCGACTCCACTGAAAATCAATTGCGGCTATCAAAGAGTCCATGCACACTTTGACCACGGCCGTGTACACTCTGGATGCCAACATGTCTGCTGCTTTAAATGGGATGGCAGATGCCTTGGCCTTACAGTGCTGGACTGATCAGCACCAAAGTGCTCTCCAGCAGTGCGGTTTCAGTTCTCACCTGTTGCCTCCTCAGTCGGTACATGCTGCCTCATGTCCCGATGGCTGAGTCTGGCCTGCACAGGTGCAGGAGGAACAGTTTTTGGCAGGGCCCTCATGGGCTCCAAAACCCAGAGGTCAGCAGCCAAGAGCATCTCAGCACAGAGCAGAGATGTGAGCAGCCTGCCTCCACCTCCACTGCAGGCACAGGTGTTGCACCATGTAGAAGCGGTAGGAAATGTAAATTAAAGTGTTGTAGTTGCACAAGCATATGCACATGGGTGTATGAGAAAATGTTATGTGTGAAGTTTCTGTTCTTCAGTAGAATCACATAAATTTTATTATTTTGCACCACTTTCCCCTCTAGCCCATTCTTGGTTGCTGGCTGGCAAGTCGCCTTTTAACTTGCTTGATGATGAAAGGGAAGACATGAATTGATGGGGACCATTGGTGGATGTGCAAATGGTGGTTGGTTGTTTGCAGGACTGCTTTGTGTCAGTGGATTTGGGGGGCGTCGGGAAGAGTGGCCATTGCATGTGGTTCTGACATCGGCCCACTGATGCAATGTAAGTGAACCTTGCATTAATAAGGGCATCCCAGCAGCAATGTGAGCAGCTGGTGCTGCACTGCCCTCATCACCTTCCTCCTCCTCGCCTTCCTCCTACTCCTTGGAATTGTTCGCAAACGATTTGCGTTCTGCGCCTTCTTTCTCCTGCAGGTCCAAACTTCACTGCTGCGCAATGTTAAGCAGAGCACAGCACACCACAAGCATCCTGGACACCCTGGCCGGTGCGTACTGCAGGGTGCCTCCAGATCTGTCTCGGCACCTGAAGTGCATCTTCAGCATGCCAATGGCTTGTCCAATCACACGTCATATGTCATTCATTGTACTACTGTTGGGCTTCCTTGGTCAGATTTCTGACAGGTGTCATCAGCCAAGTTTGAAGTGGGTAGCTCTTGTATCCTAGCAGCCACCCCTTAAATGTGCTTGCAGGTCTGAAGATGTCAGGGATTGCCACAGGACAAGCTGTTTGGCCTAACAAGCCACTCAGTTGTACAAAACCGTTATGAGAAACAATAAAAAGAATAAAACCGGACGGACCACCCAGTATCGACCTCGGCACCGGCTTCGGACACAACAACGGCACATCCAGCCCAGTTGACTTTGCAAAATCCTGCTCACTAACATCTGGGAACTTGTGCCAAAATTGGGAGAGCTCTCCTACAGACTAGTCAAGCAACAGCTTGTTGATGGTACACACTGCAGCCACGGTGCGCCGGTGGTGGAGGGAGTGAATGTTTAAGGTGGTGGATGGGATGCCAATCAAGTGGGCTGCTTTGTCCTGGATGGTGTTAAGCTTCTTGAGTGTTGTTGGAGCTGCACTCATCCAGGCAAGTGAAGAGTATTCCATCACACTCCTTACTTGTGCCTTGTAGATGGTGGAAAGGATTGGCGGAGTCAGGAAGTGAGACACTCACCACAGAATACCCAGCCTTTGACCTGCTCTTGTTGCCACCGTAGTTATGTGGCTGATCTAGTTAAGTTTCTGGTCAATGGTGACCCCCAGGATGTTGATGGTGGGGGATTCGGCGATGGTAATGCCATTGAATGTCAAAGGGCGGTGGTTAGACTCTCGCTTGTTGGAGATAGTCATTGCCTGGCATTTGTGTGGCGCGAATGTTACCTGCCACTTATCAGCCCAAGCCTGAATGTCATCCAGGTATTGTTGCATGCGGGCATGGACTGCTTCATTATCTGAGGAGTTGTGAATGGCACTGAACACTGTGCAGTCATCAGGGAACATCTCCATTTCTGACACTATGTTGGAGGGAAGGTCATTGATGAAGCAGCTGAAGATGGTTGGGCCTAGGACGCTGCCCTGAGGAACTCCTGCAGCGATGTCCTGGGGCTGTGATGATTGACCTTCAATCACCACAACCATCTTCCTTTGTGCTAGGTATGACTCCAGCCAGTGGAGTGTTTTCCCCCCGATTCCCATTAACTTCAGTTATACTGGATCTCCTTGATGCCACACTCGGTTAAATGCTGCCTTGATGTTAAGGGCAGTCACTCTCACCTCACCTCTTGAATTCAGCTCCTTTGTCCATATTTGGACCAAGGCTGTAATGAAGCCAGGAACCAAGTGGTCTTGGCGGAACCCAAACTGGGCAACACTGAGCAGGTTATTGGTGAGTAAGTGCCGCTTGATAGCACTGTTGATGACACCTTCCATCACTTTGCTGATGATTGAGAGTAGACTGATGGGGCGGTAATTGGCCGGATTGGATTTGTCCTGCTTTTTGTGGACAGGACATAGCTGGGCAGTTTTCCACATTGTCGGATAGTTGCCAGTATTGTAGCTGTATTGGATCAGCTTGGCTAGAGGCGCGGTTAGTTCTGGAGTACAAGTCTTCAGCACGATAGCCAGGATGTTGTCGGGGCCCATAGCCTTTGCTGTATCAAGTGCGCTCAGCCATTTCTTGATATCACGTGGAGTGAATCGAATTGGCTGAAGACTGGCTTCTGTGATGGTGGGGACCTCAGGAGTAGGCCGATTTGGATCATCTACTCGGCACTTCTGGCTGAAGATGGCTGCAAACGCTTCAGCCTTGGCTTTTACACTCATGTGCTGGGCTCCACCATCATTGAGGATGGGGTTATTCATAGAGCCTCCTCCTCCTGTTAGTTGTTTAATGGTCCACTACGATTCATGAATGGATATGGCAGGACTGCAGAGCTTTGATCTGATCTGTTGATTGGGGGACCGCCTAGCCCTCTCTATAGCATGCTGCTTGCACTTTTTAGCATGCATATAGTCCTGAGTTGCAGCTTCCCCAGGCTGGCACCTCACTTTGCCACCTCAAAGTGGAGGAGAAGCATCCGGGAAGGCGCCGAACACTTCGAGTCTCTTCGCCGGGAGCAAGCGGAAGCCAAGCGCAGGCAGCGCAAGGAGCGCACATCAACCCAAGCACCCCACCCACCCGCCCCTTCAACCACCATATGCCCCACCTGTGACAGAGACTGTAGGTCCCGCATTGGACTCATCAGTCACCTGCAAACTCATTTTTAATGTGGAATCAAGTCATCCTCGGTTCCGAGGGACTGCCTAAGAAGGAGAAGGAGAACCTCATTTTTAGGTTCACCTGGTGCTGCTCCTGGCATACTCTTCTACACTCCTTATTGAGCCAAGGTTGGTCCTCTGGCTTGATGGTAATGGTAGAGTGAGGGATATGCCGGGCCCTGAGGTTACAGATTGTGGTGGAATACAACTCTGCTGCTGCTGATGGCCCACAGCACCTTATAAGAACATAAGAACATAAGAAATAAGAGCAGGAGTAGGCCATATGGCCCCTCGAGCCTGCTCCGCATACAATAAGATCATGGCTGATCATTGACCTCAAATCCACTTTCCCGCCCAATCTCCATATCCCTTGATTCCCCTAGAGTCCAAAAATCTACCTATCTCAGCCTTGAATATCCTCAAAGACTCAGCATCCACAGCCCTCTGGGGTAGAGAATTCCAAAGATTCACAACCCTTTGAGTGAAGAAATTCCTCCTCATCTCAGTCTTAATTGGCCTACCCGTTAACCTGAGATTATGCACCCTCGTTCTAGACACTCCAGTCAGGGGAAACAACCTCTCAGGATCTACCCTGTCAATCCCATGAATGCCCAGTTTTGAGCTGCTTGATCTGCTCTGAATCTATACCATTTAGCATGGTGGTCGTGCCACACAACACAATGGAGGGCATCCTCACTGGGAACAGTCGCATAGTGGTAATGTCACTGGGCTAGAAACTTAACTGGATCAGCCACATGTTTTCAGAGGCTGGTATTCTGTGGCGAGTGTCTCACCTCCTGATACCACAAAGCCTTTCCACCATCTACAAGGCACAAGTCAGGAGTGTGATGGAATAATCTTCACTTGCCTGGATGAGTGCAGCTCCAACAACACACAAGCTCGACACCATCCAGGACAAAGCAGCTCACTTGATTGGCACCCCATCCACCGCCTTAAACATTCACTCCCTCCACCATGGCTGCAGTGTGTACCATTTACAAGATGCACTGGAGCAACTCGCCAAGGCTTCTTCGACAGCCCCTCCCAAACTCTACCACCTAGAAGGACAGCATCAGCAGGCGCATGGGAACACCACCACCTCCAAGTTCCCCTCCAAGTCACACACCATCCTGACTTAGGAGTATATCGCCGATCCTTCATCGTCACGTGGTCAAAATCCTGGAACTCCCTCCCTAACAGCACTGTGGGAGTGCCTCCACCACACAGACTGCAGCGGTTCAAGAAGGCGGCTCACCACCACCTTCTCAAGGGCAATTAGGGATGGGCAATAAATGCTGGCCTTGCCTGTGGCGCCCACATCCCAGGAACGAATAAAAAAAAGGACGAAAGCAACCTGGCTGCTCCCCGAGAATCTTGTGCACACCTGCAGCAATATCTTTTTATGGATGCACAGCAGCTGCACATTGATGGAATGGAAGCCCTTGCGGTTGATCTGGGTTGTCCAGATTGCAACGTGTGTGAAGTCAATGATGCCCTGCACTTGTGGGAAGCTAGCCAGAAATGCAAACCTGAGCACTCGCTCATTCTGACTGGCATCATCACATTGGCAAACAACCCATCAGTCATCTGTCCTATGCATTTGTGAGCCACTGACGAGGAAATGCTGGACATGTTTCCGGCAGAACCCTGGAAGAATCTGGAGGCAAAAAAGTTGAGGGTGATGGTCACTTTGACAGCCACTGGTAGCGCGTGACCACCAGTTCCAGCAGGGAGCAGGTCTTCTTCTAGAAGGCTGTAGATGTCTGTCACCATCTGATGCTGAAGGGATAATTACTAGTCCTAGCCCCTTTAGGGCTACTCCAGATCAGGCGTATTTCTCAAGATGTTCACTTTCAACTAAAGTTTGAGGTAGCCGAATCCTAAAGACGCTTAATTGGGTCTAAAGGTCTAGACTATCTCTCCCTAAAGGAAAGGAACAACCCGAGAATGTTACCGTCCTCCAGATAGCACTTTTAATAAGTTTAGCTAGACTGTAAAGTTCCGGATATTGTGAGGGTCCGGAAAACTCCCTCAGAATTATGCAGCTCCTCACCAAAGTGTGTACAGAGATTGAATTCACGAGATCTTGATACAGAAGTCTTATGTGAGAAATTCTAAAAATATATAGATGTATTAAAGAACCGACATGTAATTTACAGTTGATGAGTCAATCGCAACATTAACAGTTCCAAAAAGAGAAAACTTACAATCTTTTTATTAGAGAATCTTTCTTTTAAATCTTAACTTCACTAAAGTATTACAGTTCTTATACAGGCAGGATATCCACCAATATCAAATACATTTGATCCCCGAGGTACAAAGAGTTGGAGACTTACAGAGCCGCCTCTGAATCCGAGAATCACTTTGCCCAATTAAAGCGAGTCTGTTATCCCATTTGAGAGTTCAATATTTATACCTTTTTCCAGTGGTATTTCCTTTAAGGTTTTCTGCTGATGCAAGCTAATTATCTCTAGTCACCTTTCTGTCTGTTTCTGCAACTCTTACTGCCACCTCAGCCAGACTCGTGTCTCATCTCTAGGTGTTCTAAGTTTACCATATAAAAAAACGGTGTGACGGCAGGTGTTCCTTACTTTATGTCATCTTTATGAGGGCAGATGTTCCTTACTTTATGTGCTTCTTTATGAAGTGTAAATTAGAACACCTTATCCACGGTGAACCATTGTTTTTGTTCCCAAAGGTCAGCCTGTCAGAGCCCTTCACGTTCTGTTTCAATAAGGTTATTTATTGAGGGTCAACAACTGTCTTATCTCAATAGCCAGAATGCTTTCACAGCTATTTCATAGTTAGGTTTCTAAGTTTCCAAATCCAGTTTGTCATGTTTTAATAAGGACAGAATTCTTTCATAAGATGGTGTATTTTTCTGAATAGGTTATATGGCTTATTCCTTCACAATGCTATAACCTGAGCCTTCTGAAGCACTGCTGTTCTGATAACACAATACTCAAGATGTGGTCTCACCAAGGCCCTGTACAACTGCAAGACATCCTTGTTCCTGTACTCGAACCCGCTTGCTACGAAGGCCAACATACCATTTGCCTTCTTAACCGCCTGCTGCACCTGCATGCTTACCTTCAGCGACAGGTGCACAAGGACACCCAGGTCTCGTTGCACTTCCCCTTCTCCCAATCTATTGCCATTCAGATAATAATCTGCCTTCCTGTTTTTGCTACCAAAGTGGATAACCTCACATTTATCCACATTATAGTGCATCTGCCATGCTTCTGCCCAATCACCCAACCTGTCCAAATCATCCTGGAGTTTCTCGACATCCTCCTCACAGCATACATGCCCACCCAGCTTTGTGTCATCTGCAAATTTGGAGATATTACATCTAGTTCCCTTGTCTAGATCATTAACATATATTGTGAATAGCTGGGGTCCAAGGACCAATCCCTGCGGTACCCCACTAGTCACTGCATGCTACTTGGAAAAAGACCCGTTTATTCCAACTCTTTGCTTTCTGTCTGCCAACCAGTTCTCTATCCAAGTCAGTACCTCGCCCCCAATCCCATGTGCCTTAACTTTACATGCTAATCTCTTATGCGGAACCTTATCGAAAGCCTTCTGAAAGTCCAAATACACCACATCCACTGGTTCTCCCTTATCTATTCTACCAGTCAAGCACGATTTACCCTTTGTAAATCCATGTTGACTTTGTCCGATCCTGTCACTGTTTTCCAAGTGCTCTGCTATTACATCTTTTATTATGGAATCTAGCATTTTCCCCACTACCGATGTCAGGCTTCCCCAGTCTGTAATTCCCCATTTTCTCTCTACCACCTTTTTTGAATAGTGGGGTAACATTAGCTACCCTCCAATCCATGGGTACTGTTCCAGATCCCATCGAATGTTGGAAGATGATCAGCAATGCATCTACTATTTCTAGGGCCACTTCCTTAAGTACCCTAGGATGTAGATTAGCAGGCCCTGGGGATTTATCGGCCTTCAATCCCATCAATTTCCTTAACACCATTCCCCTCAAATACTGATTTCTTTCAGTTCCTCCCTTTCATCAGACCCTATGTTCCACGACATCTCTGGGAGGTAATTTGTGTCCTCCTTTGTGAAGACAGAACCAAAATATATATTTAATTGGTGTGCCATTTCTTTGTTCCCCATTATAAATTCCCCTGATTCTGACTGCAAGGGACCTACGCTTGACTTCCCCAATCTTTTTCTCTTCACATATCTATAAAAGCTTTTACAGTCAGTTTTTATGTTCCCTGAAAGCTTACTCTCATATTCTATTTTCCCCTTCTTAATTAATCCCTTTGTCCTCCTTTGTTGATTCCTAAACTGCTCCCAATCCTCAGGTTTACTGCTTTTTCTGGCCAATTTATATGTCCTCTCCTTGGATCTTATGCTATCCCAAATTTCCCTTGTTAGCCACGGTTGAGTCACCTTTTTTGTTTTATTTTTATGCCAACTGGGATGAACAAATTCTGTAGTTCATGCATGCGGTCTTTAAATGTTTGCCATTGCCTATCCACCGTCAACCCTTTGAGTGACATTCCCCAATCAATCCTACCCAGACGATCATAGTTTCCTTTATTTAAATTCAGGACCCTAGTCTCTGAGTCAACAACTTCATTCTCCATCTTAATGAAGAATTCTATCATATTATGATCGCTCCGACCCAAGGGGCCTCGTACAACAAGATTGTTAATTAATCCTTTCTCGTTACATAATACCCAGTCTAAGATGGCCTGATCTCTGGTTGGTTTCCTCGACATATTGTTCCAGGAAACCATCCCGTAAACACTCCAGGAATTCCTCCTCCACAGTATTGTTACTGATTTGGTTAGCCCAATTTATATGTAGATTAAAATCACCCATGATGACTGCTGTGCCCTTATTGCACGCTTCTCTAATTTCCCTTTTAATGCCATCCCCAACCTCCGCATTACTGTTTGGAGGTCTATATACCACTCCCACTAACGTTTTCTGCCCCTTGGTATTTCTCAGTTCTACCCATACAGATTCCACGTTATCAGAGCTAATATCCTTCCTAACAATTGTGTTAATCCCTTCTGTGATAAATCCATTAAGTGGAACAAGGACTCAAAGAGGCGATATCGTAGAATTAACATGAGTACTTTATCAACAACTGGGAAACACATTTACAGACAGCCTGCATCAGCATCCTGGCATTCCACCTTGTGCTGACCTATACAGGAAGCAAACCTCTGACCTTAACAGGAAGCAAACCTCTGACCTTAGTAGCAGCATTGGCTACAGCACCACCTGGTGGATAACCTTAATCATAACATCCCAGATTACTATATCCCTCCCCCCTTAAGATTTCAATATGAATTTCTTAACAAACAGCCATTCCTGAGGGTCACATAAGGAGTCTCCATTCATCATGTTCCATACTTGATGAATCTAACAGTTCAGTATCAATCTCTCTGGTGGCTTGCAAGTCTTTGTGAATGTCTAACAGTAAAGTCCCTGCTTGTTTGTGGTGAAGCCATCAGCTGCTCCTAAGCAGTGCTCAGAGATTCTGACTCTGCAGTGATGGTTTCCTCTTGATGGACAGGTTCCTGTGGAACTATCTCTGTCCCTGGTGGTGGCACCACAGATGCACTTGGATAACTGGGGGCAACCCTGTCTTCAGTCATTGCATCGGGAACCTTCATTTCAATTTTCCCTTGTCTGGGAAGTATCTGATCTACATGTCTGCGTACTACCCTACCATCTCCCAACATGACCTTGTATGATACTGGACCTGTCATTGAGTCTATGAAGCCAGGAATCCACTTTGGTCCATAACTAAAATTCCTGGTAAGGATCGCATCTCCTTCTCCAAAACTTCGGCTCTTTGTTCTTTTGTCATCGTTCTCTTTTTGTTTGTTTTGTCTGTTTTCCATTTTCCTTTTTAGGTCTGGGTGGACAAGGTCAAGATTGGAGCGTAGTCTACGACCTAATAACATCTCAGCAGGAGAGAGTCCTGTGGTGGATTGAGGTGTTATTCTGCAGCTGAACAGAACCCGTGACACTTTGGCTGCTAAACTCCCTTCTGCACTTTTTTTCATCATCTCCTTAAATGTTTGTACGGCTCTCTCCGCAAGTCCATTCAAGGACGGATGATATGGAGCCGAGGTCACCTGCACTATGCCATTTTTCCTCAAGAACTCTTTTGTCTCTGTACTCAAAACAAGTGGCATTGTCACTCACCACGATCTCCGGTAGCCCTTGATTACTGAAGCTCCAACACAGGCAGTCTATAGTAGTAGTGGCGGAAGCAGAATTTACAGGATAAACATCCATCCATTTGGAATGTGCATCAATGATTATGAGGAACATCTTCCCCATGAATGGACCCGCATAATCTAAGTGCAATCTTTTCCATGGTTTATCCGGCCACTCCCAGGGGTGGAGAAGAGCTGCTGCTGGTGCCTTCCGGTGTCCCTGACAAGTGCTGCATGGCTTGACTAGATTTTCTATCTCCTCATCTAGCTTTGGCCACCACAAGTAACTCCTAGCCAAGGCTTTCATATGCGAGACCCCAGGATGACACTGATGTAGTTGCTCTCGGATAGACTGTTGTGCTGGCCGTGGAATAATCACTCGTGCTCCCCACAACACGCAACCATCCTGCACACTCAGCTCTGTTTTCCTGACACTGTAGGGTGTGAAGTCAGCCCCTTCCGGATGCTGTGGCCATCCCCTCACCACATATTCTCGAACTCTAGACAGTACTGGATCTTTACCTGTCCATGTTCTTACTTGCTCTGCAGTCACAAGTGCCGTGTCAGTGTCCTCCAACATCAAAACTCTGTCCTCTGGAGCTGCACGGATAGGTGTGCCTGGCAGTGGAAGATGGCTCAAGGCATCTGCGTTCCCATGGTACTTGCCCGCCTTGTAGATGATGACATACTCATATGCCCTCAACGTCACTGCCCACCTCTGGATCTGGGGTGACACCATCTGTGGAACTGCTTTCATTTCATTGAAAAGAGAGAGAAGAGGTTTATGATCGGTGCACATGGTGAACTTCCTGCCATATATGTACTTGTGGAACCTCTGTAACCCAAACATTACTGCTAACCCCTCTTTGTCTAACTGGGAATAGTTTTTTCCGCTGGTGTTAGAGTTCGGGACATAAACCCTATTGGTCTTTCAGTTCCATCTTCCATGCAATGTGAAAGAACTGCCCCCACCCCATAAGGTGAAGTGTCACAAGAGAGAATGATGTCTTTCTCTGCATTGTAGTGAACCAGCACATCCGACGACAGCATCAGTTTCTTGGACTGTTCAAATGAGACCCCCTGCTCCTTTCCCCACTGCCACTGTGTCTCCTTGTGCAGTAGTTTGTGAAGAGGTGCTAACATAGTTGACAACTTTGGTAAAAACCTGTTATAATAGTTCAGCAGTCCCAGGTAAGCTTTTAACTCAGCCACATTTGTAGGAGCAGGGGCGTCCTGCAGTGCTTGTACCTTCTCCTTGAGTTGATGGAGCCTGGTGGTGTCCACTCTGTGTCCCAGGAACACTGCCTCATTCCCCAGAAAAGTGCACTTACTCCTCTTGAGCCGGAACCCTGCCCTCTCCAATCTCTGTAGTACCTCTCTCAGAGTGCTCAGATGCTCCTTGTCGGTTCTTCCCATCACCAGAATGTCATCCAGATAGATGGAAACATGTGGAATCCCTTGCAGTACACCTTTGATTGTCCTCTGGAAGATAGCTGGACTAGCTGAGACACCAAACGGTAAGCAGTTATATGTAAACAAGCCCTTGTGTGTATTTATGGTGACATACTTCTTTGATTCATCATCCAGTGTAATCTGCAAGTAGGCATGACATATATCCAACTTTGTGAATTTCTTTCCTCCAGCCAGGTTTGCAAAGAGATCCTCTGTTTTGGGAATAGGATACTGCTCTAGTTTGGACACCTGATTGACAGTCAATTTATAGTCTCCACAGAGTCTTATCGAATTGTCCGGTTTTAACACAGGTACTATGGGAGCTGCCTATTCCGAACATTTCACCGGCTCCAGTATGTTCTCTCTCAATAGACGGTCAAGCTCAGCCTCTACCTTTGGCTTCATGGCATAAGGCACAGGTCGTTGTTTAAAAAACCTTGGCGGTGCCTCCTTGTCTACATAAATCTTAGCTGGGGGGTCATTAAATGTGCCAAGTTCCTCCTTGAACACACTCTCATATTCACTCAACACTTCTTGCAAAGTCAACTGTTTGCCCGCATCTATTTGATGCACTGCTCCCCAGTCTAATTTAAGTTATTTTATCCGGCCCCGACCTAAGAGGTTTGGTCCGGTACCCGATACTATAACTACAGGTAGCTGTTCCACTGTGTCCCTGTGTTGCACAGTTACCTTAGCTGTACCTAATGTCGCTACTCGTTCACCTGTATATGTTTTAAGATGCAGGGAGCAAGGCTTTAACTCTGGAACTTTTGCACGGTTCCACAATTTTGAGCACTCTGCCTTGTTCATTATGGTCACGCCGCACCCTGTATCCACTTCAAAGTTCACCTTAGAGTCATTTACTGTCAGTTGCAATGTGATAGGAGCCACTTTTGGAATGTTCTCTAACATGCTATACATTATGAACATGTCCTCTTCTTCCTCAGCTTCCCCGCTGATGTGGTGTGCTCCATGTTTTTTCACTTCTCTCCCTTGGTTTTGCTGTCCTCCCCCTTTTGGTTTGGATTCCTCCACAGGTGATTTCGCCCTGCAAGCTCGTTTTACGTGTCCTTGTTTCCCACACTTGTAGCACTTTCCCTCCAGAAACTGGCATTCACTCGCCAGGTGATCGCCCTTGCATCAATAACATGCCTTCACATGCTCACATTGTGGTTTCTGATGCATGTTCAACTTGTGCACGACAACCTGACCTGCAACTTGCGTAGCATTAGCCCTGTCTGAACCCTGTATTTCTTTTACATCTCGGTTCGCTGTCTCTATGGCTTGAGCAAGTTCCAATGCTTTTTCATAAGTAAGCCCAGTCTCGGATAATAATCTACGCTTCATTCGGTTGTCCATAATTCTGCAAACTAGCCTAACTCGCAGCATTTCCTTCAGGTTGTTCCCATAATTGCAATCTTGTGCTAATTTACGCAACACCGCTACATAGTCCATTACACTCTCTTCCTCTTTCCTGTTCCTTGAATTAAACTTGAACCACTGTACAATCTCACTAGGCTTAGGGTTGAAATGTTCTTTTAGCAAGGCCACTAATTCAACAAATGATTTGTCTCCAGGTTTTTCAGGACTGAGCAGATTTTTCATCAAACTGCAGGTTTGGCTTCCCACTGAACTAAGCAGAATGGCTTTCCTTTTTCCGGCATCATTTATTTTATTTGCTTCGAAAAAATAAGCCAACACTTCACAGTATTCTTCCCAGGTTTGTGCTTGAATATCAAAAGCAGGAACCGTTCCTACCGTGGCAGCCATGCTCCCTTCCAGCTTGTAGCTAACTTTAGCTCGTGACTGTGTTGTTTAAACGTCCCGGCAGACTTTTCTTCTTTATGCAGGGTCCTTTTGTTACCTAGTCGCCAAATGTGATAAATCCATTAAGTGGAACAAGGACTCAAAGAGCCAATATCATAGAATTAACATGAGTACTTTATTAACAACTGGGAAATACGTTTACAGACAGCCTGCATCAGCATCCTGGCATTCCACCTTGTGCTGACCTGTACAGGAAGCAAACCTCTGACCTTAGTAGCAGCATTGGCTACAGCACCACCTGGTGGATAACCTTAATCATAACATCCCAGATTACGATACCTTCTTTAACCAGCAATGCTATCCCATCTCCCTTTCCTTTTTGCCTGTCTTTCCTGAATATTGAATATCCCTGGATGTTGAGTCCCCAGCCTTGGCCACCCTGGAGCCATGTTTCTGTAATCCCAATCAAATCATAATCGTTTACCTCTATTTGCGCAGCTAATTCATCCACCTTATTACGAATGCTCCTCGCATTAAGACACAAAGCCTTCAGACTTGTTGTTTTAATGCTCTTAGACCTATTAGAATTATTATTTACTGTGGCCATGTTTGATTTAAGCTGTTGATTTCTCTGACTGCCACTTTCGTTTTTCTCCTTCCTATCTTTTTCTTTTATCCCTGTTTCCCTTTCCTCTGTCCCCCTGCTCAGGTTCCCAACCCCCTGCCATTTTAGTTTAAACCCTCCCCCAGAGCACTAGCAAACACTCCCCCTAGGACATTGGTCCCAGCCCTGCCTAGGTGCAAACCGTCCGGTTTGAACTGGTCCCACCTTCCCCAGAACCGGTTCCAATGTCCCAGGAATTTGAATCCCTCCCCCTCACACCATTCCTCTAGCCACGTATTCATCTGAAATAGCCTTCTATTTCTACTCTGACTAGCACGTGGCACTGGTAGCAATCCTGAGATTACTACCTTTGAGGTCCTATTTTTAATTTACCTCCTAACTCCCCATATTCAGCTTTTAGGACCTCATCCCGTTTTTTACCTATATCGTTGGTACTTATAAGCACCACGACAACTGGCTGTTCACCCTCCCCTTCCAAAATGTTCTGCAGCCGCTCTGAGACATCCTTGACCCTTGCACCAGGGAGGCAACACACCATCCTGGAGTCTCGTTTGCGGCTACAGAAACGCCTATCTATTCTCCTTACAATAGAATCCCCTATTACTATAGCTCTACCCCTCTTTTTCCTCCCGTCCTGTGCAGCAGAACCACCCCTGGTGCCAGGAAGCTGGCTGCTGCTGCCTTCCTTTGATAAGCCATCCCCCCCAACAGTACTCAAAGTGGTGTATTTGTTTGAGAGGGGGATGTCCACAGGGGACCCCTGCACTACCTGCCTGTCCAGCCAAGGGAAACAAACTCTCAGCATCTAACCTGTCAATCCCCTTCAGAATCTTGAATGTTTCAATGAGATCACCTCTCATTCTTCTAAACTCCAGAGAGTATATGCCCATTCTACATAATCTACATAAGAAGAACATAAGAAATAGGAGCAGGAGTAGGCCAATCGGCCCCTCGAGCCTGCTCCGCCATTCAATAAGATCATGGCTGATCTGATCCTAACTGCCAATCTACTATCACAGAACCATCTCCTGAATCTAACAGAATTAGACACATGAAATCTCTCCTCATAGGACAGCCCTCTCATCCCAGGAATCAATCTAGTGAACCTTCGTTGCACCGCCTCCAAGGCAAGTATATCCTTCCTTAGATAAGGAGACCAAAACTATGCACAGTACTCCAGGTGTGGTCTCACCAAGGCCCTGTATAATTGTAGCAAGACTTTCTTGCTCTTATACTCCAACCCACTTGCAATAAAGGCCAACATGCCATCTACCTTCCTTATTGTTTGCTTTATCTGCGTGCTAGCTTTCTGTGTTTTTTGCACGAGGACACCCAAATCTCTCTGAACACCAACATTTAAAAGTTTCTCACCATTTAAAAGAGATTCTGTTTTTCTATTTTTCCTACCAAATTGAATAACCTCACATTTCCCTACATTATACTTCATCTGCCAACTTACTGCCCACTCACTTAGTCTATCTATATCCCTTTGCAGACTCCTTGGGGGTGATTTTCACTCATAAGTTGGGAAGGAGGCGGGACTGCAACTTTTGGGGTTGTAATCCCGCCTCCATCAAGATGCGGCAAATCCACGTGATTTTAACTTGATTGACCTCGTTAAGCCCGCCAACGGGCTCAGCAGGCCAATTATGGGCCACTTGGCAACAGGTGACGTCACAGACTGAAATTTCATCTGTCAAGATGTTTTGACAGATGAAATATCAGTGTTTCACAGCTGTTTGAAGCGGTCAAACACTGACAGTCTTACTTCTAACCTGAGTCCTTCTACACAGATTCAGTTAGAAATCTCTCTGGCACAGAAAGCTGCAGGCTGTCACTTTTGACAGTTCACAGCCGTTCTGCTTTCTGTGCCGGTTGGATGATGGACTCCCGAAACCTAGAGGAAGGAAGGCTAAAAAGGTAAGTACAAGTAATTTAAACTTCTTTACACACTTTAGACACACCAAACACACTTACCTTTGCACTCATGCACCCATCACTCACCTGAACACCGACATCTCGACCCCTCCAAGTCCTTCAACCCAACGGCCCGACTCCTCTCACCTGGCGTGGTTTGGAGCCGTCGGGCATCCCACAGTTCAAGATTAAAAATAGGGATTAGGATAATAACTGCCTGTTAACTACCTGTTAACAGGCAGTTAATTGTCACTAATCCCTTCCCGCCTCAGGTAGGCGGGGCCCAGTGTGGGGCGGGTACCCACCTCCTTTGAAACTTACATGGGACCCCCGAATTTGGCGCTTTAACCCCCCACACGCCTCCAATCCCGACTCCATGTGTCAGTTAAAATCGAGGCCCTTGTGTTCTCCTCACAGCTTACTGTCCCACCTAGCTTTGTATCATCAGCAAACTTGGATACATTACACTTGGTCCCTTCATCTAGGTCATTAATATAGATTGTAAATAGCTGAGGCCCCAGCACTGATCCTTGCAGCACTCCACTAGTTACAACCTCCCAACCTGAAAAAAAAGTTTATTCCTACTCTGTTTTCCGTCTGTTAACCAATCCTCCATCCATGCTACTATATTACCCCCAACCCCATGAGCCCTTATCTTGTGTAATAACCTTTTATGTGGCACCTTATCGAATGCCTTTTGTAAATCTAAATATACTGCATCCACTGGTTCCCCTTTATCTACCCGGCTAGTTCCATCCTCAAAAAACTCTAATAAATTTGTCAAACACGATTTCCCTTTCATAAAAGCATGTTGACTCTGCCTAATCATGTTATGGTTTTCTAAGTGCCCTGATACCACTTCCTTAATGGATTCCAGCATTTTCCCGATGACTGATGCCAAGCTAACTGGCCTGTAGTTCCCTGTTTTTTCTCTCCCTCCTTTCTTGAATAGCGGTGTTACATTTGCTATCTTCCAATCCGCTGGGACCGTTCTAGAATCTAGGGAATTTTGGAAGATCAAAACCAATGCATCCACTATCTCTGCAACCACTTCTTTTAGAACTCTAGGATGTAGGCCGTCAGGTCCAGGGGATTTGTTGGCTTTTAGTCCCAGTAGTTTCACTAGTACGTTTTCTCTACTTTTATTAATTACATTAAGTTCCTCACCCTCATTAGACCCTTGGTTCTGCACCATTTTTGGTTTGCTTTTTGTGTCGTCTACTGTAAAGACAGATACAAAATATTTGTTTAACGTTTCTGCCATTTCCTTATTATTTGATATACATTTATTACATGCAAGTAAACTTTTATGTGTGGTATAAAAAGAGGTATTTGTGAAAATCATGAAAAGCCTCTCATTCCCACTCGTAAAGATAACATTGTATTATTTGGTCACCCTCACCCTAATGTTTCATGGGTTTCTAGAAAATATCCGTTATATGCACCCAGATACTTATTACAACATAAAAAGAACATGCTATAATTGCCAATAAAAGGCAGCCATAGGACCAAAAAGCAAAGCAGCAACATAGCTCATCCATGCAATCACAATGCTATGACATCCAATTTATCCTGTTATTACAAAAAAATAAACTATATCGGTGTTTAAAGTTCAGTTTCCATGCTACAGAGTAATTCCTTAATGGCTCTGTATCAATTGCAATAGGTTTCTGTCGTGTAGCTGTCAACCCTGAGTAAATTCACGGTGAGATGAAAGGCCACTTACTATTATGGCCTCTTTTTACTTATGTTCAACTGTACAGTGGTGTTGTCAGTGAAAACTTAAATTACTTTTTTTATTAAGAAGGTAACTATGGGACCAAATATTTTCAATGTGTAGTCCTATTCTCTTATGTGTTCAATATTGTGTTATAAATAACATCTTTATTTTTCAGAGAATCCCTTAGTAGAGTGTTTCTCTGTACTATTTAGAAGAATGAGATTTCACTTACGTGGACTTACTCTGGTGATGTCAGCCAGCAAAAGTCTTCACAAAGTACCTCCAGTAGGAAGCCAGCATCGATTTCAGCAATGTTTTAATAAAAATCTAATAATGTTTTATTATATTTTTGCTCAATACAGCAATATCTTAGTGTGGACAGTGTCCAAATAAAGGGATTGCTCCCTGTCCATGAACAGGGTGACTGTGCTGAAATTAGGAAAGTTAGCAGATGCCATCTGCAAGGATAATTCTAGTTAATGTCTCAGTACATCAAATTCATTTAAAGAATGTGGTTTTTTTTGCATCACAAATGATCATTTAATTGTTGTCAGGTCTGGCCTACTGCTTTTGATACTGGTAATAATAAACTCACACCATGGAGGAACTGAATGCAACAGAAGGTCCTTAAGCACTGCAAACAATTGGCGCAGAAAATCATGTCCATGATTGAACTTCTAGATCTGAAGGAGGATGCAATTTCTGGTTCCACCACAACCAAGGAACAAGAACATCCAATAACCTGTTAATAGTGTACAATGGCAACACTTGTGTGTGGAAATCTGATTATCTGGGATAATTTAGACTTGTATATCCAATCAATATTGTGAATTTAAATGTCCAATGCTTTATGGTAAGGCTGAATCTTTGCAGAGTTTAACCTCAAAGCCCATGCCCCTACTTTTTAATAAGGGTGGTTTTCTCTTTAATTGAACTTAGTTAAACATCTTAAAGGCTCTGAAAGACTGAGCTAAGTTTCTTCTCCCTAATTGATATGTATGCAGAATTTTATTTTTTAATTTCAGCTTTCTAGTGGCACTTTTAAACACAAGCGTCTAATTTAATTTGTTCTCTGAAAATAAGGCTTAATGCTAAACACCAGTTTTTGATCCCACATTGTCATATACTTTCACTGTATGTAATGGTAGCAGATACAGTTCCCAGGTCCAGCTCTTCATCTCTCATTAAACAATGTCAGTCTCTCATTAAACAATGTTGTTGGCTTTTGGCAAGTAATGTAATCAGGACATAAAGAACACAATTTGTTGGTAAGTGCATATTTTAAAATGAGAAAATTGCCTTGCTGTGGTTAAAGGTGTGACTGATGAATGCTAATAATGGTTGTGTATTGCGGTGTGCTGTGACTTACTAAGGTTCAAGCGCCATTCTTTGTTGCCTGACAGAGATTTCAAAAGAAGGTCAATGGTTTTGCTGAGAGATTATGACAGCTGAGTTATGGATTCAAACACTTCAGGCTTTTTACTACAAACAGTAGAAATGAAATGGATCATGATTGATTGCCACTCAAGTCTAATATACATTTCTCGATTAGAAATATGCTATCCTTTTAACCATAAACATTGGCAAACTCAGTGCATCTATTCTTTATTTTTCTAAGATTCATCAGTCTGATGTACATTGGCTGCCACCATAATTCTAGATCTATCCCTTTTTCTGATCATGTAAATGTGTTCCCAGATGCTTTTCTTTCATAGAAATCGCATACTTTATTGGAATTTAACTGTGCATGGTTTATATGATGACAGTTGCTGTAAAGATTACTATTTAAATTTTCTTTTAAACCATACAAGTATATGAGAGTAGAATGACACATCTTGACAGTAGAACATAAACCCTTTAAAAAAAATTAAAACATTGATTAGCTTAGAGTTACTGAAGAGCAGAAGTACAAAAAAGTTGAAATATATCAGATATATATTGAATGTTCTAATTACAAGGAAACGTTGAGCACAGCATCATATTCAGGAGAAGGTCATTTTTTGCCATGCTTTCATTAGTACGTTGCTAATTACTGAAACAATGAATCAAATATTTTAAGACATTGACCCATCATGACCCAATGTCTTGGCAAATCTGCACTTAGCATCTTTTACAATACATGGTCGATGACACATCAAATTCGCTCTGTTAGCCAATTTGTATTTGAAATGCTTAGCTAAAGAATAACATTACATTTTAGTTTGTTTCTAACTTCATCCTCTCTAAACACATAGTGGTGAAATTGGTCTTGCGCGGTAGTGCAAAATGGATGATGCCAAATCATCAGGCTGATTTAGATGCTGCCTGATTATCTACATCCTAGGGTATTTAAGGAAGTGGCCCTAGAAATAGTAGATGCATTGCTGATCATCTTCCAACATTCGATGGAATCTGGAACAGTACCCATGGACTGGAGGGTAGCTAATGTTACCCCACTATTCAAAAAAGGTGATAGAGAGAAAACAGGGAATTACAGACCGGGGAAGCCTGACATCGGTAGTGGGGAAAATGCTAGAGTCCATTATTAAAGATGTAATAGCAGAGCACCTGGAAAACAGTGACAGGATTGGACAAAGTCAACATGGATTTACAAAAGGTAAATCATGCTTGACTAACCTACTGGAATTTTTTAAGGATGTAACTGGTAAAATAGATAAGGGAGAACCAGTGGATGTGGTGTATTTGGACTTTCAGAAGGCTTTTGATAAGGTCCCGTATAAGAGATTAGCATGTAAAGTTAAGGCACATGGGATTGGGGGCAAGGTATTGACTTGGATAGAGAACTGGTTGGCAGACAGAAAGCAAAGAGTTGGAATAAACGGGTCTTTTTCCGAGTGGCAGGCAGTGACTAGTGGGGTACCGCAGGGATCGGTCCTTAGACCCCAGCTATTCACAATATATATTAATGATCTAGACAAGGGAACTAGATGTAATATCTCCAAGTTTGCAGATGACACAAAGCTGGGTGGGCGTGTGTGCTGTGAGGAGAATGCCAAGAAACTCCAGTATGATTTGGACAGGTTGGGTGATTGGGCAGAAGCATGGCAGATGCAATATAATGTGGATAAATGCGAGGTTATTCACTTTGGTGTCAAAAACAGGAAGGCAGATTATTATCTGAATGGCAATAGATTGGGAAAAGGGGAAGTGCAACAAGACCTGGGTGTCCTTGTGCACCAGTCGCTGAAGGTAAGCATGCAGGTGCAGCAGACGGTTAAAAAGGCAAATGGTATGTTGGTCTTCGTAGCGAGAGGGTTTGAGTACAGGAACAAGGATGTCTTGCTGCAGTTATACAGGGCCTTGGTGAGACCACATCTTGAGTATTGTGTGGAGTTTTGGTTGCCTTATCTGAGGAAGGATGTTCTTGCCATGGAAGGAGTCCAGCGAAGATTCACCAGGCTGATGCCTGGGATGGCAGGAATGATGTATGAGGAGAGATTGGGTCGATTGGGCTTATGCTCACTGGAGTTTAGAAGAATGAGAGGGGAATCTCATTGAAACTTATAAAATTCTGACAGGACTGGACAGACTAGATGCAGGAAGGATGTTCCCGATGGTCGGGGAGTCGAGAATCAGGGGTCACAGTCTAAGGATAAGGGGTAAGCCATTTAGGACAGAAATGAGGATGAATTTCTTCACCCAGAGAGTGGTGAACCTGTGGAATTCTCTACCACAGAAGGCAGTAGAGGCCAATTCATTAAATATATTCAAGAAGGAGTTGGATATATTTCTTAAGGCTAAAGGGGTCAAGGGATATGGGGAAAAAGCAGCGACAGGGTACTGAATTTGGATGATCAGCCATGATCGCATTGAACGGCGGAGCAGGCTCGAGGAGCTGAATGGCCTACTCCTGCTCCTATCTTCTATGTTTCTATGTTTCCATTGAAAATGGGGTTAAACAAGTGAGTCAGTGGGTATTCCATTAAATGATGTGACTGTAGTCTCCTGGCTAATAATGAAAAGTAGCTAATAAAGGAAATCTGTAAAAATGTGATAGTGAAGTGTAAAGGGTGTTAAAGGAGCTGTGGAAAATAGTTGAGCAGCAAATGTGTATTTAATTTTCAAGTACTATAATGAAGTGGTGCATATACATCCAAATAACATATACCTAGACATATTTTAAAAAGGTTAATTTTTTGCATGTTTTGTGAGGTACTGGTAATATGAGCTTAATCTAAAATATGAGTTTTGTTGAATTACATTACTTCTAACCTGCAGTTATTATAGATTGACAAACCGGAACCAGGAAGATATATAGGATATATAGGCTATATACAAATGAATAATAAAAAAAAAAGAAAGATCTGAAGATTTTCCTAGTTATTGTTTCCATTAGAGATGCAGGAAGCATTGACCAATGGTTTATGTGTCTCCAAGGCTCGACTGATGAGGCTGGATAATTGGTTTATCATCATTAGAGGCATATGATGTCAAAGTAAAACCATATGGTGATAAATGAAAATGTCAAAGTTCAAAAAGCAAATGAGCACTCATGAGAGCCAGTTTTATTCTCTCAGCTTATCTGTCCCTTTGAATCTGGAGAAAACATTAATAATGAGGGAAGGGAGGGCTGGGAATGTAAATATTAAGCATGTCTATACGAATTAGAATTTATGTGAAAGGGACAGAGGTACAAAGTTGTAAATATGAAGATGCAAATAGTTGGTGACAGCTTGTGGTTCAAAAACTAGAGCAAACAGCAGAAGGTTGAAGGGTAACCTGTCTGATGTGACCCTTGCAGTGGTAAGGATGAGATAACAGAATTAGTGTTAAGTTCACAAGGGTAATGATTACGCTAGGTCAAGGCAGTGTGCATAAGTGGGTTTTGGAATTATCCTTTCCAAAGTGCTTTACTTCATAAATTAATTATGTGAAGAAATTAAGACATGTAGCTTATCTAGCTGACTATTTGCATCTCATTTCAAAAAAGGTGACAAAGGTTACATAGTAATAATATTTCTAAGAGTAGCTGGCTGTTCCAATAATGCCATTGAGAGGGTGGAGTGAACTTGTAACCCTAATATAGAAAGTTTTCTAATAACATTTTTGTGTTTAATACAATAAAGAATAGTGCTGAGAAATTGATTTTTGTTACACAAAGGCACTCCCTATCTAAGTTCAGGTGCAGCTTTGGTAGGCTTTCCCATTATACTGCTCCTCACTCCTCAGACAGTGATTTCCTGCTATGTAACTATTGACTCTTTCAAGAGTGAAATTCTCAGGCTGTTGATTCTGGGGCAAATTTTGTTTTGTGGATCCACATTGATTAAAGAGGAGACTCCTGGAATTAATTTCAGCTGCACACATTAACAGCCATCAGTATTAGAATTTAATTTCCATGGGTTGTAATGAAACTTGAACCCAGAGATTACAACATTTTAGCCAGATGTCTCTTCTGGGTCATATATGTGTATTCATTATTTTTAAACTCTACTTCCGGTAACACTTGAATTTTGTGACAGCCTGCCATAGTATATTATAAATGTCATTCTTTTAATTTTTTTATGCATTTGAACCAAGTATTTGTATAAAATTATGCAAAAAATATCTGCATATTTTAGAATATCTCCATAATAATTCAGTCTTTTTTTTAACTTTACAAAAAAGTTATAGTAAAGGGATAGAAATGGCAGAGTTGTTATCAAATAGGTGCATAGCAGCATAATATTCCTTAATAAACTATTAATCAGAATTCAACTATTGAATGCTGAATAGAAACCTCATCCCCCACAATGATACATAGACACCACCATTAAGCTCTGTGATTTTGTGGCACACTTTTTTGTACAAAACAAGGAAATGTAGTGAGCTTGCACATTGGCTGAGTTAGGATTTTACAACAATCCAGCACTTATATGGTCATTTTTCTTTCTGATGCAAGTTCACAAATGACCAGATTATGTGAATTCAACTTTATAACCTGCAATGGTAAGATTTAAACTCTCAACTGGTCGGTTGTTAGTTTAACAACATAGCAACGATTTTGTACCCCATTAAAACTGGGATTAAGAAGTATTGGGTTAGAATAAAGGAACCTTGTGGCAAAACCACTAAGTGACTTACATAATTGTCTGTAACCAATGTTATTACCTTTCAAGTTGGCTCTGGTTAAACAGAGCTAGATCGACAACATCGCGATCTGACGCGATGACGTCATCACGTGGGTCACGTGACATCCCCTTCGGCGGGAAACGTGATGACGTCATGACGTCAGAGGTAGAGGGCGGGACCAGCCAGTCCTCGTGTGGATTGAAAAAGAAAAGACCTGTTTTGAGCTTCTCCTGTAGTTTCTTGTTTTGTAAAGTTCTTAGACAATAAATTCAGTTTGTTAACTTCCAGTAAGTTATAGATTCTTTGTTAGGGGTGCAGAGACTCCTACAACCTTTTCTTTATATCTGGCTGTACAGTTTTTGACCTGGGAATGGTTGATGCCCAAACATCCCTCACCTTCACAAGAGCAAAAGAAAAATCACCTAAAAGTATAAACCTGCCAATTAGTGTTGGCTTTAACTGCAATGAATCCATCGGCCACAGGAATGCTTTGGAGGGGTAACCAAAGCTTGGCCAATGAGAAGGTTGGGAGAGTGGCGGGAGAGCGGTTGTAGGCCTGTAGGAAGTTACTGAGATAGGGAAGGGTGAGGCCAGGGGAGCAATTTATTGGTAAAATGGCTGTCTGTGAGTTGCTTTTCTTCCCCACTGTACTTTCACCTCTGGAACCTGACTTAAAATGCAGCCTGGACTGCTGGATTGAATTCGCCAAACTTTGTTGCTGTACAGGTCCTACAGTCTTATTTCTGTTTGAAAGGGAATAGAAAAAAAGTACAACACTGCCTATAAATTAGCAATCTCATATCACAGAGGCACATAAGGACTGTTGGGTTGGGAAGTGCAGCTTGCAGAGTCAGTGCGAGGGCATTGTTCATCTGCTTCAGCCGATAATAAAAAATGTTTTTTCCCTCTTTAGGGGTCCAAGCCACTTCCCTAGGCTTGATATGCTTCCCCACCCCGTGGCCCCGCCCCTCACTGCCTCAGTGGGTCCACCTTTACCCTTATGGAATCTGTTCCTTCTTATTTGCACTCACTCAAAAGAGGGGGCAGAAAGCTATGCGCTCCTGTACACCTTAAAACACTGCAGCATAATTCCAAAAACAAAATCCTCTGTATCCACACAGTTTACCCTTGCAGCAGCAAAGAAGTTGTCCTCGTGCTGAACCAATGTCCAAACAGCTAAAGAACTTCCAAGGGTAAGTTGCTAGCTGCTGCTTTAAGGATGTTCTTTTCTGAAGGCATGTTTCTAAACATTTATCTGCCTGCTGCTAGCCCTGGAAATGACATGGAATGCATGGCAACATCACTTCTGTGTGACCATCGCCCGCTTTGCCCCAGGAAATGTGCATCATGCGCAAAAAGGGAGGAGACCCAGTGTTGTGGGTCTGTGCCCCTATTTCCCGTCCATAACACCTGGGACACTCGTGCTCATGGGGCACTGCAGACATGAAAAATTGGCCCCGTAGTCTGTGCTCACTTGCCCACTTGGGTGAGGTACTGGAGGGTGTCCAGTGTATGTGGAACGGTACCCAGAGCAAAGGAATCAATGCCTTAACGAAGAAAGGAGAGAAAACTGGTCGAAAGTAACATTTAAAAATGAGGGAAAAAAATTATGCTGGTGTTTTTTGTCAAGCTTCAGCTTTAGTGAAGTGCAGCATGTTAGAAAGGAGGACAGGTCCCCAGTGCTACTCTAAATACGGGCTTGACTTTTGCCTCCAGTGTCTGTGTCAACACCTACTGACATTCTGTCCAGTTAACTTCAAGAGTGAGGAAGGAAAGGAGACTAAAGCTGTACCCTTAGTGCCTTGATTTGTGGTTTGGCCTCCAGGTACAGCCTCAACCATCCAAATAGCTGTATTTAATCTCATAATCAAAACTGTTAGGAAGGCAGCATGCGTGTCTGCATTAAAGGGAGCTCCCTGGGCTGCGCCTGGGAAGAGGACAACTTCTTCTTTCCATTTGTCTTCTTAATACCGAGGGAGGTTTTGACCATGCGGAGAGTTATGATTTCCCACTCCTCACTTTTTTAACGATTTTCAGATTTTTGCAACAGCATTATAATTTATTCTGGTCAATTCTGGCTGACTATCAGCCTTAGGGTAGACCATGAAAAACAACAGTGAATAATAGTATCTGTGGGTGTTTCATTTCTAGGTGTGATAATCAATCACTGTTATATGAAGAGACGAAAAAAAATGCACAACTGATAAAAATCCTAAAAAAAAAACCACACACAACTATTAAGCAGCACTGTTAGTAACAAGTTGAAAAAAAGCAATACATTTACAAATAAGGATTTGCTTTTTAAAGTCCATAAAATTAAATCCAAAATTGTTTACTGTTTGCCAATCCTAATTTGGTATGAGATGGAGGGCAGCCTTTTTCTTGAGAATCCCATTTATCATGACTGAATCAACAAGACTTCACAGATATTACATCTCCTACAGAACTCACATGCTGTTCCAATCAGGGGGATCGAACTGAATGCAATCTCCCAGGGATTTTGCTCATGGCCACCTGGGTTCAGTTCGCACACCAGACATTATTAAGTTACTAAGTGATGCAAGTAGAGTTTATATTTCCAACAGAAAAGGGCAGGAGGTTCACATCTGACATTATACCAACTCACTCATGTGATTCTCCCGTTTCACCACCCACCTCATCTCCAAGTTCAAGTGGTAAGAGTTTTAATTGTTAACTATGAATGGAGTAAATAATGGTATCATTTACATGCAACTATTTTCTGATTGAGCAGCAGATTTCCAATAACTATGAATAAGCAGTTGTGGTATAAACAGAGCTTTTAGTTCCAACCAATCAGGTTAAGAGATTTAAGTAGTGCAGGGTCATTCCAAATGGTCTCCAGCCATCCTGGGCCAACTCCCACTTCCTGGGTTAAATATTTGGGGGCTTTATGCCACCTGTTACCAGCAAAAAGTAGCAAAAAGAGGGTGGCCTCCGCTCTTTCGCCAGCTGGTGGCGGGTCCCGCGGCGTCCGCCATTTTCCGAGGCCCTGCAGCGCTGACAGTAAGATCAATGACCCTGCAAATTTAAATGAGGGAGAGGTGACGTCAGTCTTAACATCACCTTGGCGAACTTCGACCTGAGCGTTGAGTTCATCGTTGGGTCCTAAGCTCGCCATGAAAACACCGTGTTCAGCAGACTGACAGAGGCACCTTTTAAAGGGACACACACATCTTTCAGGTAAGTTTGTATTTAAGCTTTTGCACTGGATTTTTTTGATTTTATTGAAGTAGTGCCTTGCTGTAATAGATGTTAAAAGTTTTTTAAGTGTGTAGGGAGTGTGATGGACACTTGCAAGGCTTCGGATGGTAAAGGAAGACCTCTGAGATGACAGAAAATGCAGCAAATACTCAGCAGATCAGGCAACATCCATGGAGAGAGAAACAGAGTTCATGGCCGGAATTTTCTGGGGCCTGTGCAGGCGTGATCAGAGGCAGGCCAGGTGTGAAATTTGAAAAAGGTTGGAGCAGGTCATCCCGCCCCCATGCGCCTTGCCTGCCTCTGCCGGTGTGGCAATGACCTGACCAGCGGAGGTGGGCGTATTAATTGAAATCATTATCAGCTTGCTGTCAGGCACTTAAGCGCCTTTTTCTCCCAACCTTCCCAATTTCCCTGGCTGCCCGTGGGATTCACACAGCTCGGAAACCATGTCTGTCAACCTAAGGCGGGAGTTGAGTGGCCATTGATCCAACTGATTACTTGACAGCATCAAATGTACTATAAATGCTCCAACCTCACAGCTGATCACTTTCCCCAGACAGAAGCTGTTGCTGACTACATTGCCAGCATAGATTTAACTTTCTGCAGGCTGCAAGTGTTTCCAGCAAAGTCTCCATCCAGTGTCACCTCATTGGAAGAACCTCTCTCACCATTGACAGATTGCTTCTGTCAAATCTACTAGACCTGCTATCTATCCCACCAGCATGGGTGCCCTTTATACTGTTTCATCTTGGTCCTCAGAATTTGACCACGATGAGCCCCAACACCAGTAGCACCAGGCACACCAGCAACACCAACAACAACACCACCAACATTCTCCTCAATCACCTGGTGCTGCACAGGGCACAGGACATCAGCACCTGAGCACCTTGCTGCCCGGGAGGCCAGGGATGACCTCATCATGGCCAGAATTACTTAACTTTACACAGTACACTCATATGGCTGTCACATGCTGCGCCACCCCACAGCAAAACCATAAAGCATCCCTACAATGACCAAACCATTCCTTTCACACTGATCACCATTGGTGGAGGTACCATTATGTCTCACCATTCACTGAAACTCACTAAACCCCTTCCAAAGGTGCACACAAATTTCTGCAAGAAAGTGGTGAAAATAAAGATTTTTATGGTTGAGATCACATGAACGGAAACTTGACATTAACATTGAATAAAACATTACCCTTCTGAATCTACTTCTGTGTCATCTTTCTCTTATGTGTGCTTCTATGGGGTGCCACACCTGTGGCTTCAGTAGAGGTAGAGGCAGCCTGCTCACTTTCCTGCTGCGACTGCTTAGACACACTTGGCGGATGTCCTCTAGGTTTTGGAGCCTCTGATGGCCAAAGTCTGCTCCTCCTGCGACTGTGCAGGGGCAGACTCGGCCATCGCTGTCCGAGGAGGCATCTGGGGCTCTGACTGAGGGGGTGGCAACGGGGGAGAAGTGTGAACGCTTTGAGAGGAGCCCCCACTTCCATGTCCCCTCTCATCATCATCCCTTTCATAGAAACATAGAAAAATAGGAGCAGGAGTAGGGCATTCAGCCCTTCAAGTATGCTCCGCCATTCAATGTGATCATGGCTGATCCTCTATATCAATAACATATTCCTGCTCTCTCGCCATATCCCTTGATGCCTTTGTGTCTAGAAATCTATCTATCTCCTTCTTAAAATATATTCAGTGACTTGGCCTCCACAGCCTTCTGTGGTAGAGAATTCCATAGGTTCACCAGCCTCTGAGTGAAGAAATTTCTCCTCATCTCAGTCCTAAATGTCCTACCCTGTATCTAGGCACCCCAGCCAGGGGAAACATTCTCCCTACATCCAGTTGGTCTAGCCCTGTCAGAATTTTATACGTTTCAATGAGATCCCCTCTCATTCTTCTAAACTCTAGTGAATACAGGCCAAGCTGACCCAATCTCTCCTCATACGACAGTCCTGCCATCCCAGGAATCAGTTTGGTGAACCTTCGCTGCACTCCCTCTATGGCAAGTATATCCTTTCTTAGGTAAGGAGACCAAAGCTGCACACAGTACTCCAGGTGTGGTCTCACCAAGGCCCTGTACAACTGTAGTAAGACATCTTTGCTTCTGTACTCAAATCCTCTTGCAATGAAGGCCAAAATACCATTTGCCTTCCGAACTGCTTGCTGCACCTGCATGTTTGTTTTCAGTGACTTGTGTACAAGGACACCCAGGTCCCTTTGTACATCAGCATTTCCCAATCTATCACCATTTAAATAATACTCTACCTTTCTGTTTTTCCTACCGAAGTGGATAACTTCACATTTATCCATGTTATACTGCAGCTGCCATGTATTTGCCCACTCACTCAACTTGTCTAAATCGCCTTGAAGCCTCTTTGCATCCTCCTCACAACTCACAATCCCACCTAGTTTTGTGTCGTCAGCAAACTTGAAAATATTACATTTGGTTCCCTCATCCAAATCATTGATATATATTGTGAATAGCTGGGGCCCAAGCACTGATCCCTGTGGTACCCCACTAGTCACCGCCTGCCACCCTGAAAAAGATCCATTTATTCCTACTCTGTTTCCTGTCTGTTAACCAATTTTCAATCCATGCCAGTATATTACCCCCAATCCCATGTGCTTTAATTTTGCACGCTAACCTCTTATGTGGGACTTCTGAAAATCCAAATACACCACATCCACTGGTTCTCCCTTATCTATTCTACCAGTTACATCCTCAAAAAACTCAATAGGTTTGTTAAACACGATTTCCCTTTCATAAATCCATGTTGACTTTGTCTAATCCCATTGATATTTTCTAAGTGCCCTGTTATCACATCCTTTATAATAGACGGTAGCATTTTCCCTACTACTGATGTTAGGCTAACTGGTCTGTAGTTCCCTGTTTTCCCTTTCCCTCCTTTTTTAAATAGTGGGGTTACGTTTGCCACCCTCCAATCGGCAGGAACTGTTCCATAATCTATAGAATTTTGGAAGATGACAACCAATGCATCCACTATTTCCATGGCTACCTCTTTTAGTACTCTGGGATGCAGATTATCAGGCCCTGGGGATTTATCAGATTTCAGTCCCGTTAATTTCTCCAGCACTATTTTTTTACTAATGCTAATTTCCTTTAATTCCTCCTTCTCACTAGACCCTTGGTTCCCTAGCAATTCTGGGAAGTTATCTGTGTCCTCTTCCTTGAAGACAGAACCAAATTATTTGTTTAATTGCTCTGCCATTTCCTTGTTCCCCATTATAAATTCTCCTGTTTCTGACTGTAAGGGACGTACATTTGTCTTCACTAATCTTTTTCTTTTTACATACTTATAGAAGTTTTTACAATCCACTTTTATGTTCTTTGCAAGTTTACTCTCATACTCTATTTTCTCCCTCTTAATCAATCTCTTGGTCCTTTTTTGCTGAATTCTAAACTGTTTCCAATCCTCAGGCTTACTACTTTTTCTGGCAACTTTATATGACTAGTCTTTGGATTTAATACTATCCTTAATTTCTTTTAATTCCATGGTTGGGCCACTTTTCCTTTTGTGTTTTTGCGCCAGAAAGGAATGTATAAATGTTGCAATTCATGTAGTCGTTCCTTAAATGTTAGCTATTGCCTATCCACCATGTCATGCCTTTTAATGAAGCTCCCCAATCTATCACAGACAACTCACTCCTCATACCATCGTAGTTTCCTTTGCTTAGATTTAGGACCCTAGTTTCAGATTGGACTTCTTCACTTTCCATTTTAATGCCGAATTCTATCATGTTATGGTCACTGACGTAAGAAACTTGGTCTAGGCGTGAAAAAAACCTTCAATCAACTGTTTTACAACATGGAGATCTAGTTGTGTCCTTCACTAGTTCCTGTAAAAGAATGTCCTGAGCAAGCTGGGCCCATGCTCGAGTATTTATACTCTCCCTGGACAGCATCACCAGCAGGCCGCCCAGTATTATTTCATAAGTCATTTCCACACGAATGACAAGATTCATGTCTGTCTGTCACTCTTCCATAAAGGACCCCGCACAACAAGATTATTAATTAACCCCTTCTCATTGCACAATACCCAATCTAGGATAGCCTGTTCCCAGTTGGCTCCTCAACGTACTGGTCTAAAAAACCATCTTGTACACACTCCAGGAATTCATCCCCCACAGTATTATTTTTAACTTGGTTTGGCCAGTCTATATTTAGATTAAGGTCACCCATGATTACTGTAGTACCCTTGTTACATGCATCTCTAATTTCCTGTTTGATGCCTTCCCCTACATTACCACTACTGTTTGGAGGCCTATAGACAACTCCTCTCTCATTGGTCACCCACATGTCCCTGCTAGCAAGGAGCTGGAGAGCACCTTGCTGCATATCAGTGGTGCCATGAGGACTCACGTCTATGCTGACATCCCTCCTAGAGAGGAAGTTTATGAGCCTCTGCCATCTATTCTCCATAGATAGCATGTGCTCATGTGAGTGGCACATGCAGATGGCCATCCTTTCCATTGAAGAGCCTACAGTCACCATCGCCTGCGACACCATGGTGCTCATGTTGGAGATGGACTCCTCCATTCTCTGAACATTTGCAGACATCACAGTCGCAAAACCTGTCAGAGCCCCCTGCACTTCTTCCTGCACCTCCAGGATCGGCATTTTTCTGGATGACCCCCGAGGATCAGCATCTATATGTAGCTGAGCAGAGCTGGGAGCATCCTGCACCCTCCGGCGAGGAGCCTCCACTGCTGTCCCTGCCTCCACCATCTGGTTTTGCTCACTTGTGAATTGTGAGACACCAGGTGACTATGGTACGCTATCTCGCATGGGACCCACCCAGGTGTGTGTATCTGCGCTGGTGCTGGGTATGCTTATATCTGGTGATGGTGCACCCTCAGAGGCTGGAGGCGCCTCTGAGGAGTCATCTTCCTCTTCCTCCTGTACAGTGGGTAAGGGTGGTGGTGGTGGTGGGCTCTTGATGGACCTGTAGGGGAGTAAAGAGATGAGTTAGATATGCCATATGAATAATGGGTACAGATACGATTGTGCACAGGATGACCATTCAGTGGCTGATGACATCAGTCCTCATATGAGTGACTGATTTACGCCATATAGCTGTTTAATGTGTAATTCTGTCACCAGGTTGCTGAGATGGCCCCCTCTCTCCATCTCCCACCTTGAGCTGCTCGGCAAATCCCGATACCTCTAATGCAGCCTCCTCTGCTGTTGTAAGGTCTGCAAATGATGGTGTTCCACCTCCGGTTCTCTCACTCTCCCTCTTTTTTGGGGCTTTCTTTTCCTGCAAGGAGGGAAAGAAGAGAAGTTTGAGTGAGAGTGATGGAATGAATGTAAGGAATGGATGGGTTTGATCTTTAGAGGGAGACTATAATGAAGTGGGGTGGCAATGCCAAGTGGCCTCCTTGTGTGTTGTTAGTTGGTATGATTGTGTTAGGATGAGAGTGAGTGTGAGGGGTGGCTAGTAAGATGGGGATAGAAACATAGAAACATAGAAGATAGGAGCAGGAGTAGGCCATTCAGCCCCTCGAGCCTGCTCCGCCATTCAATGAGATCATGGCTGATCATCCAAATTCAGTACCCTGTTCCTGCCTTCTCTCCATATCCCTTGATCCCTTTAGCCTTAAGAAATATATCCAACTCCTTCTTGAATATATTTAATGGATTGGCCTCTACTGCCTTCTTTGGCAGAGAATTCCACAGGTTCACCACTCTCTGGGTGAAGAAATTCCTCCGCATCTCATGGCTTACCCCTTATCCTTAGACTGTGACCCCTGGTTCTGGACTCCCCGACCATCGGGAACATCCTTCCAGCATCTAGTCTGTCTAGTACTGTTAGAATTTTATAAGTTTCGATGAGATCCCCTCTCATTCTTCTAAACTCCAGCGAGTACAAGCCCAATCAACCCAATCTCTCCTCATCCGTCATTCTTGCCATCCCAGGTATCAGCCTGGTGAATCTTCACTGCACTCCTTCCATGGCAAGAACATCCTTCCTCAGATAAGGCGACCAAAACTGCACACAATACTCAAGATGTGGCCTCAACAAGGCCCTGTACAACTGCAGCAAGACATCCTTGTTCCTGTACTCAAACCCTCTCGCTACGAAGGCCAACATACCATTTGCCTTCTTAACCGCCTGCTGCACCTGCATGCTTAATTTCAGCGACTGGTGCACATGAACGCCCAGGTCTCGTTGCACTTCCCCTTCTCCCAATCTATTGCCATTTAGATAATAATCTGCCTTCCTGTTTTTGCCACCAAAGTGGATAACCTCACATTTTTCCACGTTATATTGCATCTGCCATGCTTCTGCCCAATCACCCAACCAGTCCAAATCATACTGGAGTTTCTCGGCATCCTCCTCACAGCACACATGCCCACCCAGCTTTGTGTCGTCTGCAAACTTGGAGATATTACATCTAGTTCCCTCGTCCAGATCATTAATATATATTGTGAATAGCTGGGGTCCAAGGACCGATCCCTGCGGTACCCCACTAGTCACTGCCTGCCACTCAGAAAAAGAGCCGTTTATTCCAACTCTTTGCTTTCTGTCTGGCAACCAGTTCTCTATCCAAGTCACTACCTTGCCCCCAATCCCATGTGCCTTAATTTTACACACTAATCTCTTATGCGGGACCTTATCGAAAGCCTTTTGAAAATCCAAATACACCATATCCACTGGTTCTCCCTTATCTATTTTACCAGTTACATCCTCAAAAAATTCCAGGCAGCACGGTGGCATAGTGGTTAGCACTGTTGCCTCACAGCGCCAGGGACCCGGGTTCAAATCTGGCCTCGGGCGACTGTCTGTGTGGAGTTTGCACATTCTCCCCGTGTTTGCGTGGGTTTCCTCTGGGTGCTCCGGTTTCCTCCTACAGTCCAAAGATGTGCGGGTTAGGTTGATTGGCTATGATAAATTGACCCTTAGTGTTAGGGGGATTAAATACGTGGGGTTATGGGGATCGGGTGGGATATGTGTCGGTGCAGGCTCGATGGGCCGAAATGGCCTCTATCTGCACTGTGGGGTTTCTGTGATTCTGTGATTAGTCAAGCATGATTTACCTTTTGTAAAGCCATGTTGACTTTGTCCGATACGGGCACTTTTTTCCAAGTGCTCTGCTATTACATCCTTTATAATTGACTCTAGCATTTTCCCCACTACCGATGTCAGGCTTACCGGTCTGTTATTCCCCGTTTTCTCTCTACCACCCTTTTTGAACAGTGGGGTAACATTAGCTACCCACCAATCCATGGGTACTGTTCCAGAGTCTATCGAATTTTGGAAGATGACCAGCAATGCATCTACTATTTCTAGGGCCACTTCCTTAAGTACCCTAGGATGTAGATTATCAGGCCCTGGGGATTTATCGGCCCTCAATCCCATCAATTTCCCAGACACCATTTCCCTACAAATAATGATTTCTATCAGTTCCTCCCTTTCATTAGAGCCTATGTTCCCGACATCTTTGGAAGGTTATTTGTGTCCTCCTTTGTGAAGACAGAACCAAAGTATGTATTTAATTGGGCTGCCATTTCTTTGTTCCCCATTATAAATTCCCTGATTCTGACTGCAAGGGACCTATGCTTGACTTCACCAATCTTTTTCTCTTCACATATCTATAAAAGCTTTTACAGTCAGTTTTTATGTTCCCTGCAAGCTTTCTCTGATACTCTAGTTTCCCCCTCTTAATTAATCCCTTTAACCTCCTTTGTTGGATCCTAAACTGCTCCCAATCCTCAGGTTTACTGCTTTTTCTGGCCAATTTATATGTCCTTTCCTTGGATCTTATGCTATCCCTAATTTCCCTTGTTAGCCACGGTTGAGTCACCCTTTTTGTTTTATTTTTATGCCAAACTGGGATGAACAAATTCTGTAGTTCATCCATGCGATCTTTGAATGTTTGCCATTGCCCATCCACCGTCAACCCTTTGAGTGACATTCCCCAATCAATCCTACCCAACTCGCACCTCATACCATCGTAGTCTCCTTTATTTAAATTCAGGACTCTAGTCTCTGAGTCAACTATTTCACTCTCCATCTTAATGAAGAATTCTATCATATTATGATCGCTCCGACCCAAGGGGCCTTGCACAAGATTGCTAATTAATCCTTTCTCATTTCATAATACCCAGTCTAAGATGTGATAATGTAGATACAGAGAGATGGATGGGTGGATGTGCAAGGTATGTTGGTGTGAGTAATGATGTTCAGGACTAGGGTTGGGAAGGCAGAGTGATGGGGATGTGATGAGAGTCACAGCAGGATGAAGTTGAGTGTGGCTTTGTACCCACCTTTCCTAATCTAATGAGATCATTGAAACCTTTCCGGCACTGCACCCAGGTCCTCCTGAACACATCCCTGCTGGTGATCTACACTGCAATTTGGAGCCAGGCTCTGTTTGTCTCCTGGGGAGGGCTCTTCCACCCATTCAAAGGGAATAGGACCTCCCTGCATGCTCTGACTCCCTCCACAAGCATATGGAGGGAGTCATCGGAGAACCTGGGTGCAGTCCTCTGCCTCTGTGTAGTCATGTTTTCAAGTGTTTGGAACAATCAAAAGCTCCAGTGCAGTAATTGCAGTCTCCTGGGTGAACCTTCCAATGCAATGTGGCCATGGCTCCTTTAAATATCCCAGCTGGAAACGCATCATGGATGATGTCATCGGACCTGCACCATTTAATAGGGCCGGGTAACGCGCAGGGCGGGCTTAATAGGCCCCACTAGCGCATAGTCTATTTCTGGAGTGGGGTGGAAGCAGCAACGGAGTCTCACCCTGCCATGGCAACCGCCCACATCCGACCCGCCCAGGTACAGAAAATTCCAGTCCACGCCTCAGGTTGAGATGTTGCCTGACCTACTGAGTATTTCCAGCAATTTATGCTGTCATTTCAGATTTAAAGCATTCGCTCGCAGAAGGAAGAGGAAGATGCAAAAGAGGAAAATGCAGAAGAGGAAGTAACAGAAGAAGAAGAAGCCGAAGAGGAAGAAACAGAAGAGGAAGAAGCCAAAGAGGAGGAAGCAGAAGAGGAGGGAGTAGAAGGAAGGATGCAACCCAGCAGCCCCTTTCTGGCCGTGATATCCGGGATGGAATCATCCGCCTGTGGTACCAGTGACCACAACCCCAATTCCCCTTTCAACATTAGTCCAACACCTTGGCCTAGAAATTCCCTTGGGTTTGCGCCCATTTAGGGGCGCAAGAGTGGGTTGCGCCGGAAGTTGCGTCGCCGCTGAAATTAGGTGGGCCTTTAAATCGGCGTAAGCCGGTAGCGCTGCGCCGGCACCGATGACGTCATCGGTGTGCGCAGCGCCCCAGTACCGCCCGAAACCACGCCGATCCCCATCTTCAGTAGCGGCCGCCTCTTCCCTGGCGGCCGCTAACAACGTTTTGAAAACCTGGCCGTGCTGCAGCCTTAGAGGCGCTTTTAAAGCGGAGGTGCGGCCGGCCGCTTTTTCGGCGGCCACCTGCCCGCACCTCCTTCCCCGGCCTCCTCCATCCCCCCCCCGCGGCATTGCCGGCTGGTTTCCGTGGAGCCCGGCACATCGCCGTTGTGCCGGGCTCTTTTGCCGGCACTTTCAACGGGGCTCCGGCCGTTGCAGGCACCTCCCCCTTAAGAGAAGGGGGAGGCCTGCAGTACAGCAGCCTGCCGCTCCGCATCGGGTGGCGCAGCGGGACCGGCAGCGCTGAAATTCACTTTCAGCGCCCCAAGCGGGGCGGGCACAGCCTGTACCAGCGCCCGCTTCCGCTTTGGGGCGCTGAAAGTGAATTTGGGGCGGGCACAACTGGCTCGGCGGCGGGCGCTAAATTCCCGGCGCAAACGTGCTGGCGGGGCGTCACCGAATTTATAGGCCCTTATCTTCCCGCTGTTACTTACCATCACAGTGTCCTCTTGGTCAGAATGCTGAAATAAAAGCCACCACAAAGCAAACTTTCCAATCCAACATCTATCCATCCAATATGACATCAAGAAATCAACTCATCACCCTTGTGCATTCCCTTAGTGTCTTGTGTGTGCCTTTGCCTATCCTAGTGATGTCACACAGTGCTACCCCAGTGGCTGCAGCATGGCTGGTGGAAGGCTGCTGACTTTCAGTGGGGGACTCTGCAAATGGCCTTGTTCATTGACCTTGAGTAGCTGGTGGCTGGGTGTGTGAAATCAAGTGATGTGTTTCTTCTTCTTCTTCACTCTCCTCTCCCTCTTCTTGGTAAACCATTGGCTGGGCAGGCTCCAAAATGGGTGTGTGAAATGAGGAAGGCACAAGGGTGGAGTTGTGGTGAGGGGAGGGCAGGAAAGCAAGAAGTGCATGTGAGAAGGAGGATAAAGTATGAGGATACCAGCATCTTGTATCCTTTCTGTTCTGCCGCTGGCCAAGGGCTCAGCCATGGCCCTGCCAAGAATGGCCTGCACTGTCTCCTCCAAGGGGGTGAGGTGAGGCTAGGAATTGGAGATGTGCCTTGTGGTTGGTACAGATTGCTGATAGGTGAGTGATGGGGGAGGGGGGTCGTGCATTGAGCAGTGTGTGAGGCTAGTGGTGCAGTTGGTCGGAGTTGGCTTTTGAAGATGCATTCATTGACCTTGGCCCATGGTCTGAGGTCATGAAGCTTCTTTGGGCATTGGATCCAGGTGTTGGGGTGACACTGCTGGCAGTGACGGGCCTCAGTGATGTGGTCCCACATCATTCTTTCTGGAGGGCTTCCTGGCTCCTGTGGGTAGAGGACCTCTCTTGGAGTGTTGACCCCCTGCACAAAGCTGGTGTGCTGTGTGCGAGACCCTGGGTACCCCTTCCCTGACTTGATGAGCCATTTGTGTTAGTGCTGAAGCACTATTTTCATTTTTTGAGGTGCGGAATGGAATTCAGATTTATGAGCTGAGGACTCCCATTTGGGACTTCTTTTTATGTTAATTAAAAGAAAATGCAGTAAGGGCTAAAAATTCCTTTCTTTTTACTTCATTTTTATTTTTATTTGTTCAGAATGCATTGCCCTTTAAATGCATTGCCCGTTTAATGTCCCACAATGCCTAGCAACTCATTGCCTCGCTTCCAGAGATGGAACGTCGCTTCTGGATGCCAATTTCGCTACCGATGCCTGCACTAACGCCACCAGGAGGGCGTTACACGGTGAGTTAGCGCTGGGCTAAAGATCTTTAGTTCCTGGCACGAATTTTTCTTTTCCACCGCCTCAACCATTTTCAGCGGCCATTAACCCGAGGCCGTGGTGACACCGGGATCTTGTGGCAGTCACGAATTTCCAGGCCCTAGTTCCTCCCACAACAAACCTGCAGGGCTGGAAAATTCTTCAGAGCTGCTCCCACTCCGTTGTTGTAACTTTGCCGGAAGTGCAGTAGAAACCTCATTTACATGCATAAACAGGGCTTCCACCACACTTCCAGTGAAGTTACGGTGGCTGAGTGGGCGCAGCTCGGAGGAAAGACCCAGCCCCCTGGTCTTGATGAACATGCTTTAAAATTTAATCCAATGGAAATCAGCAATATCACTAACAGTTTAGGTGTTATTTTTGAGATTTTCATTTCGTTCAAGTAGGGTTAAATTGGGCTGTGTAGGGCCCATTTTTCCAGCACTATACAGCCTCCTAAGGCCCCAAAATGACGGGCAGGAAGTGTGCGCATGCTTACTACCAGAAGCACTGCCTGCCATATTGGGTCAAGACAAACAAGAGGTGTTCTTTAACCATGTCTGAAGCAGGCAGCAGTCCATTTGCATTTGCAAATAAGGGGCCTAACGCTTGCTTCAGGTCCCTGCTGCATTCCACTGATATTTGAACATTTAAACTACTATCTACAAGTTTTGGTGACATCCCGCAGGCTTATGATTTTGTCAGCAAGGTTATGCCCTTCTGACATTGTCCACCTGCCTTTTTCCTTCATTTCTTCCTCCATATCTTCAGCGCACAGCATTATGTTGCCTTCTTCCAAGGATTCAACCATGGTTTGGGATCTAGATTTGGTGAATGATCTATATAGAAATTAAAGTATGATTTTTTTTTAAACTGTTGTTTAATACATTGAACTAGAAAATACATTTTGCAAGGTTCCAAGAATATATTGTGAAGGCCAGTGTGCCTGATTAGTACTTTCTGGGTTATCAAGTGATTCATTTTAATGACCAGAAAATTGTGAGTCCATGAATTAGGCCTGCTGACCTTCTCACCCATTCCTTTGATCCATGCTGCTGTCCACTTACAAGACCTTACAAATAATGCTGTAACATAGTGGACGTTTTCCGGTTTGAGTATTACATGGATGGACGGTGAAGGAGACATATATGCTGGCTGGCTGGAGGAAGCGGTCTTAGACCTGGTCGATTTTGGTCCTGGGCCCTAGTCAGAATGCGGTCAGTGAGCTGTCAGTGAGAAACACACTGCCCAGTATGGAGCTCCTCGCCCTAGAGGCAGGCAAACAGGCAGGGCAGCCGAATCTGAAGGGCCTACAGCAGCACCTTAAAGGGAAGGGCTATTAGCTTTGGGAATAAAACGAAGCAGAACTTTAGAGCAGCAGGAGACATGTGTGCAGAATCTACAGCAGCAAATTAAATTTAGAAGCCATTAAGGCTCAAAAATCAGAAACATCTGCCATAAAAATTATTCCCAAACCTCCATCCAACTTTTCTTCACTGCAGGTGAGGATTCCTTTAACTATTACTGGAAATGGCCACCTCCTGACTTGTGTCACCCATCGCTGATGGATAGAAGCAGGAACTGGCAACAGTCAGATGGGCCAAGATGAAGATGGCACCCTGAAAATTGGAAAGGGTGGCAACTCGACAATATGTTAGCACCATCACCAATTGTGTAAATTTAGCCCTATTTTTAAACGCAAACAGGGTGGGGAGTGACACAAAAATCACCCCCATGGTAATATTTTGGGCAGGAGAAGACAACTGGTCCATTTAGCTTACCTCTCCATTAGGCTTCTTCCTGTGACTCCAGAACTAGTGTCATGAATCTTATTTACTAAAAGGAATCCATCCAGTCTTTTTTCAAACCTGCCATGGGTTTCTGTTCCTCCGCCTCCTCTGGTAATCTTTTCCACAATTCTATCACCTTACTGTAAAAATGTTGCCTACATTTTCTATTTTCTTTTGTCCTCCTTAAATTTAAGATGTGTCTCCTCATCCTTTAATCCTGTGCCTAACAGAAGAACATTTCTTGGAAATAATTCTTCGATAACCCTAAAAACTTTACAGATCTCTATCCTCTTCTTAGGAGAGTAAATTCCCAGTTTAGGCATTCTATCCTTATATTCCAGACCTTACAGTTCAAAAATCAGCCTGGTAGCCCTCCTCCAGACTCCCCCCAGTCACTGTAAGGAAGTAAATTTCCTCAGATCATTTCCTGCTACTCCACCACAACTTTGGCAGACGTTTAGAGGAACCCCGTTTATGCATGTACAGGGTAATATGGAAACCAAAACTGAATACTCAGTCTGAACAAGGTCAAATATAACTGAAAAATCTTTTCCTTTGTCTTGCAGCTATACATTTTACTTACTTTTTAGCCCACATGTGCATACTGAACAAACACTTTTTAATGGCCCATCCATCAAAACCCTCAAATCTCTTTCCTGCTCTATTACCTCAAGCAAGTTACTCAACATTCCCGATTATTCTACTTAATCTCAAGACATTACATTATCTGTGTTGAACTCCATCTGCCTTCTGTCTATCCATTAACCTTGCCTGTCTAGATTCACTTGGATTTTCACAAATTATTTAGTGCCATTATCCACTGCACCCCATTTGCAAACTTACACAATATTCCACCCTCCAAGCCATTTCTAAAACTTATAAGCACATTGGCTCCAACACCAACCCCTATGGAATTCTCCTATCAACCAATGTTCACTCTAATACCTCCCAATGCACCACTAAACTTTGCTGTCTATCTTTCAGTGTGAACCAACCGAGCCTAATACTTTACCATCTATCCCATGGGCATGTACCGTTTAAATTAGTTTGCTATGCAAGACAGTGTCAAATGCCTTTCTGAAATCCATTATTTCCACTATTAAATCATAATATTTTTATAACTATTATATTTTCCACTGTATTCTGCTAATATTTCCTCTTCATGTCTCTTATTAGGTTCTTGGCCTTCCTTTGAGTACACACATAAAAATTACAACAACTTGCACTTAACGTAGAGAAACATCCCAAGCTGCTTCAAAAAGGGATTTTTTTTAATAGACTAAGGAAGGAGATATTAGGAGGGGGGCCATAAACTTCATCAAAGAGGTGATTTTAAGGAGGGTCTTGGAGGTAGAGTGGCACAGAGTTTAGGGAGGGAATTCTAGAATGTGAGGCCTAAGTGCCTGAAGGCACAGCCACCAATGGTGGATAAGGTAGGGTGGCGGATTATGTGCAAGAGGCCAGAGTCAGAAGAACAGAGCATTCTGTGGTTGCAGGCCTGGATGAGGTTAAAACATGGAAACAGACCATTCAGTCCAATCAATCCATGTTGGTGTTTATCCTTTGCACGGGCAGTAGTCTTAATCCCATGTGACTTTCCTATTCCCATATCCCTATATAAACTTTTTATTCAACCATCTATCTAACATCTGTATCCTGCTCCTTGAACATTTCAGAATTTTATTAATCTTATTTTTCTCCCTTTCATAACTCCTTTATCATCTACGTTGATTTTACTCTCCTGTCCTCAATTCATTTCTGGGTTAAACTGCAACTGCAATGTTAAAAAAAAAGTTTCTAAAGCATTCCTATTTTCTCTCCGCATCCTTCCCTTTAAATATTTTTTTCCATTTAAATTGGTTTCAGATAGCATATTATACCCTCTCTTGAAATTCAATTTCTTAATAGTTTTTATTATCTGTTCTATCCTCATTTAAACCTTAAAAGTAAGAACAGAATGTTCATTGAAGTAGCAACATTGTGAAGGGAGATAAAAATGAATGATGACGTTGGTCCTGAATTTCCTTAGGCTTTCCGCTGATACGTGCCATAACTTTTTCGGGAGTAATGGCATCACAGTGGTGGAAAATCCGAGGAAATTCAGGGCCAAATTTATTTTTCGGTTCACATTTTGACACCCGTCCACTTGATGTAAGTAAATTGCTTCTCGAGACCTTCAGTTGCTGAATTTGCACATGGGCTATTTTTCAGCTCATCCTCCATAAAATGTGACTCATGTCTTCATGGTACACCATTTAGTTTCTGTACAAAATCCAGTCAAAATTATTAAAAGGTGAGGAATGTTACTTCTGGTTGTTAAACTGTTTAATTTGCGTAATGGCACCTAATGTTCCACCAGTGCTAAACGTGTGAGTGACAAACTTTCAGTTAATGATTATTTTTCCTGAAAACTTCAGCTGTTTATTCTAATAACATTGAAAGGGACACAAGAAAGATATTTTCAGTGTTGAAACAAACTCACCACGTACAACTCAGTGGGTCCTTTGCCCTATCTGGTAGTCACATTTAACCACATGGATGCTGGCAAACTATGCTTTGACTACTTTAATTGAGTGATTTTCAATACTAGGACAAATACATTAAGCAGTAGGTAGGTGAATTCACTGCCAGCAGTAACCCATCATTACTCGCTGATAGGAAATCCAGGCCATAGTGTCAGCTTTCTGTTTAATTGCAAACATTAGTTAATGCTCAATTAATTGATCATGATGCTGGCTATCCAAAGAGGTTTTATGCTGATGATGTCTGAAAGTGTTCTCCTTTAAGGTTTGCACAAGTCAAAAAGCAACAAAATTGTCTCTGAAGCAATTTCCACTGCACCCTTTCTGTCATTGTCTGATTAAAATGCTTTAGTGCTTGTCCAGTGTAACAAATGCATCGAGCAAATTGGTCCGACTCCCATTTGCTGCTTTTCCTTGTCTAGATGGTACATTTAAAAAATCAATATTGCACTGACTGCTGGTGGCTGTAAAGAAGACATGTGAGAACTTTAGTCAATTTGATTTTGTTTCTTGCTTTTAAAATAACATTATTAATTTATTTAATATCCACTAACTAAATTATTTTGGGCCTCATGGGCACTGGTTCTGGTCCTAATGTGACTGCAATCACTATAACTCTAATGAACTTTTTAGTGACAGTTGTTTATTTAATAGATAAATGAAGGCCCAGCTCGTTATTAAATTCATTTTCATTGATTATTCAATTCAATTTTATTTGCCATATGTAACTAGTACAATGGAATGCTTACTCCCCGTAGGGACACGTCAGCTATTCTTACAGCGCCGTTAGAACAAGATTATGCATTTCAGTTCTGGAGTTGGGATGTAGGAGCTGTGTAAACCAGCAGGCACTCTTTCTTAATTGACCCTCTGCTCATGAATAAGATGGCTGACCATCTAAGCTCCCTTTGTGGTAACGTATCCTCTGTCTCCTAGAGATGACCAAATCAATATTAACTGACTGGCCTGTGCTGATGTTAGATACTGGCAGTTCCCCATAGTATATTGCTCTCACTTGGTTAAGTCATCTTGCACAGATGCCTTGCAAGACAATTAAGTAGCCATTTTAATACATTATGTGTTGCAAAGCTCATGGGGCAAAATTGGGCTCGGTAGCGCCCGTTTTTGGGGCACTATGAGTGCCCTTAGGATTCCAAAATGGCATTAGCAGTGCGCGTGCACACTTCTAACATGAAGCGTGCTGGACGCCATCTTGATAAAGGGGTTAGTGCGCACGTGCTTAATGTCCGCCAGAAATATGCAGAGCAGGAAAATCATGACAACGCTGATTTAACACCAGCGCTGACATTTTGGAGCTCCACGCTCCAGCTGACACCCTCTCTTAATCTTGCATAGCTGAACAGGCATTAAACAGCATGAAGGACTCCCCTGGCCACCACCGCTATTTAAAGGGACCATCAATTACTTACAGGTTAGTTGCTGGTTGATTTATTCCGGCTTGTTGCTACAATTCTACAAGTGTTTGGTGCTTTCCATAGTTGTTTCAAGTTGCAAAAGTCTACAGGAAGTGGCGTGGCAGGTGCTGAAATACTTTTTGCCTATTTCAAGGCTTCTGCAGAAACCAATTGCTCCCAGACATGGGTGCACTAGTAGGCCTTTCCCTTGGAATGGCACATGACTCGGAGAATGAGCAAAGGCCATACAGAGCAGGACAAGTTGCTGGAAGAGGGAGGAGACAAGGGCTCTCAGCAGGAGGCCATATCTGCCCAGGGTGTTCAGGGAGCAACTTTCCCACCTAAACATCAGTGAGGATCAATGTTTGAGACATCACTGAAATCTGCCAACTGCTGCAGCCACAATTCCAACCTAAGAGCAGGGCAAGGATTGCATTGCCAGTGGGCTGTGAAGATGACCATAGCGATGAACTTTTATACATCTGGCACCTTCCAGGCTGGTGCTGGAGATATTAGCAACATCTTGCAGTTTGCAGTCTACTTTTGAATAAGGGAGGTCACTGAGGCTCTCTACTCAAAGAGAGCTAACTTAATTTCATTCCCTCTTGACAGAGAGAAGCAGGTGGAATGAGCACGAGGGTTTGCGAGGTTTGCAGACTTCCCCATGATGGAGGGTGCCATTGACTGCACTCACATTGCTTTGTGGGTGCTGCATGTCAACTCTGCCATATACCAAAACCGAAAGGGATTCCACTCCCTCAAGGTGCAGCTGGTGTGCGACCATAGGCAGCGAATCATGCAGGTCAATGCCCGGTATCCTGGCAGCAGTCATGATGCATTCATTCTGCACCAGTCCGCTGTGCCAGCTGCATTTCAGCCACTACGGCAAACCAAAAGGTGGCTACTGGGCGACCAGGGCTCTCCGCTGATGACACGGCTCATCATTCCGGTGCGCAACCCACGCACACGTGCGCAGCATGCATCCAATGAGAGCCATGCTGCTACAAGAAATGTGATAGAGCAGACTATTGGCATGCTGAAGCAACAATTCCGTTGCCTGGAGGAGCCCTGCAGTACTCAGCTGAGCAGGTCTCATGATTTGTCATGGCATGCTGCATGCTGCACAACCTGGCCATCATGAGGGAACAGCTCTTTCCACCACCTATCAGGCGAGAAGTTGAGGAGCAGGAGCATGAGGAGGAGGAGGAGGTAGAAGAGGAGGAAGAGGAAGGGGGGCTAACCTACACAGCCCTAGCGAAGTGGCAGGGGTGAGATCACGAATGCTGTCATCCTGAGAGAGGACAGTAGGTTCGTGTTCCATGGAACTACTGCCATTCTCCCGAGGTGGTGCCACAGCAATCCTACTAATCTGTTGGAGGGAAGATTGCCGGACTGCTGTGAAACCCTGCAGGCGCCTCTGAACACTAATATCCACAGCCATGATAGCAGCCGTTTGAGCTTGCATGGCAGCAAGTTGAGATTGCATGATATCAGTCTGAGTTTCCTCTGCAGTACTCAGACTTTTGGTGGAAGCTGCTTGTGCTGCAATGGAAGCTGAGACATCGATTATCAGACGTTGCATCATGATTGGGTCCACAGGTGTGTTGATGAAGTTGGCCACCAGTTCCATGCTTGAAAGGATGGGCTCCAAGCTCTGTGCAAAGCCCTGTGCCAAGTTAGTGCCAGACTCTTCCATGCTCCTTGACATTGAACGCAAGCTTTCTGGCGGGCTTCCCAATGCTGCAAGCATTTCAGTGTGTAGACCATCAGCCTTCTTCTGCAGTCTGGCCCATCAAGGTCCTCATCTGAGTCCCCTGCAGCAGAACTTGTGTGCGACCTCGCCCTCTGGCGAGCTGGCACCTGTGCTATCTTTGCTTCCTGCCCTGGCTTGTGCCCAATGTTTCACCACATGCATATCCCCCCTCTATGCAATCCTCTAAATTACGTGCAGTGTCAGTATCTGAGCTGGTGGCTGAGTGTGAAATCAAGTGATGGTGTGTCTTCATCATCACTGTCTTCTTGGTCTTCCTCCACTGCCTGGCCAGGTGGCAGTTCTTGGGTATCTGAGAGGATAAAGGCACAAGGATAAGGTTGTGGTGAGGGGAGAGGAGAAAGTAAGAGGTGCATGCTTACACCATCTGCATCTTGTAAGTCAGAAGAGATTGTGGGATGAGGGGGAAGTGGAATGTGAGAAGGAGGATTGGGTATGAGGGTACCATCATCTTTAAAAGGTTTCAGCCCTGCCGCTGGCCACAGCCTCAGCAATGGCCCTTCCAATAATGGCCAGCACTGTCTCCTTCATGTGTGTTAGGACAGACAGGCATGCCTCGCTCCCCCTGGCTAGTTCCTGCTGCCTCCGGTTGTGCGCCACCTTCTCCTGCAAGAAACAGGGAATTATGTCAGTGAGTGTTATGCAATATGTTTGCGTGATGTGGCTGTCATGGTTGAATGGCTGGCAGTGTGTGCAAGCTGTGAGATGTGGCTGTGAGGCTTGCAACAGTGCTAATTGTGTGAGGGTAAGGTGAAGCATATGAATATTAGGTATGAGTCCTGATTGATAGAGATTGTTGGTAGTTGAGTGATGGGGGTGTAGTGAATTGAGCAGTGGCTGAGGCTAGTGGTGCAGTTGACCTTGACCACTCATGTGAGGTCATTAAATGTCTTGCAACACTGCATCCAGGTGCTCAGGGCTTGACTCCTGGCATTTACCTCCGCAGCTATCTGTGCCCACTGCCTTTTCATCATGAGTCTGGAGGACCTCTTGCCCCCCTGCCGATACAGGACATCTCTCCTCCTTTCCACCTCCTCCACCAAAGCCTTTAGTACAGTTTCAGAAAAACTTGGTGCATACTCTCTCCCAGGGTCAGCCATTGTTGTTTGTTGCACAGCACTATTTGAATGATGTCAGCACCTCCAGTAACCACAATGCATCTTCCCTTTAAGAGGTGCAGACTAGCTTTAAGAGGTGCAGGCTAGCTTTAAGTAATGAAGGCTAGCTTTAAGTACTACTAGCAAGTAACATAATTGGGCCCTCTGCTGATGTCTTCTTCTTCTTAGGCAGTCCCACGGAACCAATGATGACTTGCTTCCACATTAAAAATGAGTTCTCAGGTGACTGATGAGTCCAATGCAGAATCTACAGTCTCTGTCACAGTGGGGCAGATGGTGGTTGATGGGACGGGTGGGTGGGGTGCTTGGGTTGACATGCGCTACTTGCGCTGCTTGTGCTTGGCTTCCGCTTGCTCCTAGCGAAGAGACTCAAGGTATTCGGCACCTTCCCGGATGCTTCTCCTCCACTTTGTGCGGTCTTGGGCCAGGGATTCCCAGGTGTCAGTGGGGATGTTGCACTTTTTCAAGGAGACTTTGAGGGTGTCCTTGAAGCGTTTCCTCTGCCCACCTGGAGCTGATATGTGCAGCCAATGAGCAGTGTGTTTAGCACTGGCTGCATACAGCAATCATGATAATGAGCAGGCAGCATGGAAATGGCGAGCCACCTGCATTACGTTGAACAGGCGAGGGGTAGTTGGACATCGCGATCCCTGCGCATGTTTTTGGGGGCTATCCAATTTAGCCCACCATGATTCTGATCTCTTCCACAGGCCTTGTACAATTTAATTTTGCTCAAACTACAGGACATTCACTGAGTAACATAGCACCACTGGAACTGTATTAAGGCCGCAAAGATTAAGGATAACATTCCCCAGTATGGAGAGGCCATTCAGGCAGATTTTTGACTAACTTTGAGAAAATAAAATCTGTCTGCCTTTTTTCCCATACTGTCAATCACAAAGCTATTTAAAAATTAACTGACATAGTAAATGTTTCCATCAACAAAAAAGGAAATGTGCAACAGAATGTGGGCACAATGAACAATTATTGAGGACCACAAACAGCAGGAAATAACTTATTTTACATGCATTCAGAAATTCTGTTTACAAACCCAGCCAGAAAAGTATGTTGAAATGTATAAACATTGGATTAAATGAAGGTATACAGAAAGGAAGGGGCCACTATTAACAGAGCAGGCAATTGCCAGAAAGATGGCACTGTTTGAGAGCAATAAATAATCCCTAAATCCCAAATCCAAAAGGGATTACATGGAATACCAACAGCAAGGCACATAAGTTTAATGATATGAAATGTATTGAAAGAAAGAAAAAGCTTTTAGAGGATAAATTCTGGAGGAGTAGAAGGCGGACCATCTGCAAGTGATTATGTCAGTTTTACAACTCTTCTGAATGTTTCGCATGATGTGGAAAAACTGCAGATGGGAAATACCTCTGTAAATTCAGGCAAGTTAGTTATCATTTTATGTGTTGCCACAAATAATATTGTGCCATAGTGTTTTCCTTTTGCAATACAATGAATACAATGTAGGCAAAACAAATATTATTTAACCTAAACCATATTGTTCAAAAAGATACAGCCGAATATATTTGTGGGGAAGTGAGGATGATGAATTGGAGTACGAATCCAGACCTCAAGGGACCCTAAATTCAAAATGGTGCTTTCTGAGCATCAAAGACTGTTGCAGACAGTGGTGACTTTGCTGAGCATTCTTCCACTATCTGCAGTGTGTTGCTGAATAGAATCGCAACACTGCAATTCACCATGGAAAGTGAGACAGCTCAAGGGACCTCTGAAGTGGAGCCCCCATCCCCTACCTTCGCAGAGCCTCAAAGGCCAGCTGTAGCATCTCTCGTCAATACTCAGACTGCAGCCATAAAGCCTAGAGCTCCAGTGTGCAACAGTTTCTGTGCTCCACCATGGACTGTCTTTAGAATGCTTGAAGGATGCTGTTGATTAGGAACATAGAAACATAGAAAAATAGGAGCAGGTGTAGGCTATTCGGCCCTTCGAGTCTGCTCCACCATTCAATAAGATCATGGCTGATCCTGTATCTCAATACCATATTCCTGCTCTCTCCCCATACGCCTTGATGCCTTTTGCGTCTAGAAATCTATCTATCTCCTTCTTAAATATATTCAGTGACTTGGCCTCCACAGCCTTCTGTGGTAGAGAATTCTACAGGTTCACCACCCGCATCTCAGTCCTCAATGTCCTACCCCGTATCCTGAGACTGTGACCCCTTGTTCTCGACCCCCCAGCCAGAGGAAACATCCTCCCTGCACCCAGTCTGTCTAGCCCTGTCAGAATTTTATACGTTTCAATGAGATCCCCCCATTCTTCTAAACTCTAGTGAATACAGGCCTAGTTGACCCAATCTCTCCTCATACGACAGTCCTGCCATCCCAGGAATCAGTCTCGTGAACCTTCGCTGCCCTCCCTCTATGGCAAGTATATCCTTTCTTGGGTAAGGGGGCCAAAACTGCACACAGAACTCCAGGTGTAGTCTCACCAAGGCCCTGTATAACTGTAGTAAGACATCCTTGCTCCTGTACTCAAATCCTCTTCCAATGAAGGCCAACATACCATTTGCCTTCCTAACTGCTTGCTGCACCTGTGTGTTTGCTTTCAGTGACTGGTGTACAAGGACACCCAGGTCCCTTTGTACATTAACATTTCCCAATCTATCACCATTTAAATAATACTCTGCCTTTCTGCTTTTTCTACCGAAGTCAATAACTTCACATTTATCCACGTTATACTGCAGCTGCCATGTATTTGCCCACTCACTCAACGTGTCTAAATCGCCTTGAAGCCTCTTAGCATCCTCCTCACAGCTCACAATTGTACCTAGTGTCGTGTCGTCAGCAAACTTGGAAATATTACATTTGGTTCTCTCATCTAAATCATTGATATATATTGTGAATAGCTGGGGCCCAAGCACTGATCCCTGTGGTACCCCACTAGTCACCACCTGCCACCCCGAAAAAGACACATTTATTCCTACTCTCTGTTTCCTGTCTGTTAACCAATTTTCAATCCATGCCAGTATATTACCCCCAATTCCATGTGTTTTAATTTTGCACACTAACCTCTTATGTGGGACTTTATCAAAGACCTTCTGAAAGTCCAAATACACCATATCCACTGGTGCTCCCTTGTCTATTCTACCAGTTACACCCTCAAAAACTCCAGTAGGTTTGTCAAACACGATTTCCCTTTCATAAATCCATGTTGAATCTATCTAATCCCATTGATATTTTCTAAGTGTCCTGTTATCACATCCTTTATAATAGACTGTAGCATTTTCCCTACTACTGATGTAGTTCCCTGTTTTCTCTCTCCCACCTTTTTTAAATAGTGGGGTTACATTTGCCACCCTCCAATCTGCAGGAACTGTTCCATAATCTATAGAATTTTGGAAGATGACAAGCAATGCATCCACTATTTCCATGGCTACCTCTTTTAGTACTCTGGGATGCAGATTATCAGGCCCTGGGGATTTATCGGCTTTCAGTCCCATTAATTTCCCCAGCACTATTTTTTTACTAATACTAATTTTCTTTAATTCCTCCTCCTCACTAGACCCTTGATTCCGTAGCAATTCTGGAAAGTTATTTGTGTCCTCTTCCGTGAAGACAGAACCAAAGTATTTGTTTAATTGCTCAGCCATTTCCTTGTTCCCCATTATAAATTCTCCTGTTTCTGACTGTAAGGGACCTACATTTGTCTTCACTAATCTTTTTCTTTTTACATACTTGTAGATACATACTTTTACAATCCGCTTTTATGTTCCTTGCAAGTTTACTCTCATACTCTATTTTTCCCCTCTTAATCAATCTCTTGGTCCTTTTTTGCTGAATTCTAAACTGCTCTCAATCCTCAGGCTTGCTACTTTTTCTGGCAATTTTATATGACCCTTCCGTGGATCTAATACTATCCTTAATTTCTTTTGTTAGCCATGGTTGGGCCGCTTTTCCTTTTGTGTTTTTGCACCAGAAAGGAATGTATAACTGTTGCAATTCATGCATTCGTTCCTTAAATGTTAGCCATTGCCTATCCACCATCATGCCTTTTAATGAAGCTCCCTAATCTATCATAACCAACTCACTCCTCATACCATCGTAGTTTCCTTTGTTTAGATTTAGGACCCTAGTTTCGGATTTGACTACTTCACTTTCCATCTTAATGAAGAATTCTATCATGTTATGGTTACTCTTCCCTAAAGGACCCGGCGCATCAAGATTATTAATTCACCCCTTCTCATTGCACAATACCCAATCTAGGATAACCTGTTCCCTAGTTGGCTCCTCAATGTACTGGTCTAAAAAACCCATCTCGTACACACTCTAGGAATTCATCCTCCACAGTATTAATTTTAATTTGGCTTTGGCCAGTGTATATGTAGATTAAAGTCACCCATGATTACTGTAGTACCCTTGTTACATGCATCTCTAATTTCCTGTTTGATGCCATCCCCTACATTACCACTACTCTTTGGAGGCCTATAGACAAATCCCACCAATATTTTCTGCCCCTTGGTGCTTCTTAGCTCCACCCAGACTGATTCTACATCTTGATTTTCTGAGCCAATATCCTTTCTCACTATTGCTCCGATTTCATCCTTTACTAACAATGCCACTCCACCTCCTTTTCCTTTTTGCCTGTCCTTCCTAAATATCGAATATCCTTGGATATTCAGCTCCCAGCCTTGGTCAACTTGCAGCCATGTCTCCGCAATTGCAATTATATCGTATCCGTTTACATCTATTTGCCCAATTAGTTTTTTCAGACTGAAACTCGCCTCCGATGACGTTGTTGGAGTCGAAAGAAATCAACAGGCTGAGACTTTTCTTTAAGCAAAAACAAAACGTGTCTTACTTTAATCAATCTCCACGAGGTCTGAAGGCTCAGCCCCGTGCAGGGGCTATGACGTCATCACACAACCGACGTCATGACGTCATCACATTCCCGACGCTCTGAAACGGACCCTGCACCAATAACCCAACCCAGCATGTACATATCACAACATTGCTATAAAAAGTGAATTATGTTTAGGTACATATAACAGCATTGGCTATACACTGTGTTATTGTCCCTATGTGGGCTCCGCCACATACGTCCCCCCAGAATTCACTAGTACTGGCAATGTCAGTCGTTGGGGGGGCCAGATCACACGGTTGGAACAGCTCCTCAATTCCGGGGTGGGGACCGGGGAGTTCGTCGGAGGGACCTCGGGCGCTCGGTGGTGGATTGAGGGTGTGGAAACCGGAGGTCCGCCCCGTCTTGGGGGCTGTGCCAACTCAACGGGTCGGGCCAGATCCAGGTGGGCCGGCTTGAGATGGTTCACGGAAATGCAGTCCAGCTTACCGCCGACATCCACGACGAAGGTCTTGTCCCCGGTTTCCAGGACGTGGAATGGTCCATCGTAGGGTGGCTGAAGAGGGCCCCGGTGGGCGTCGTGGTGGACGAAAACGTACTCCGCCGCACGAAGGTCGAGCGGAACGTGGGACTGCGGGAGGCCGTGCTGCGACGTGGGCACCGGAGCGAAAACCTTGGCGTTGTCCAGAAGGTCAGACTGCTGATGGGCTGCAGACTAAGGTTCCGTTGCGTTGGGGACGAAATCCCCGGGAACCCGCAGCGGCTGTCCGTAGACGAGCTCGGCGGACGAGGATTGGAGGTCCTCCTTGGGAGAGGTCCTGAGTTCTAGCATGACCCACGGGAGTCTGTCGATCCAGCCGACGTCCCGGAAGCTGGCTCGGAGCGCGGCCTTCATGGAGCGATGAAACCATTCGCACAGCCCATTAGCCTGAGGGTGGTATGCTGTGGTGCGGTTGAGTTTCAACCCGAGGCCTCGGGCGACACCGTTCCAGAGCTCTAACATGAACTGGGGCCTCCGGTCGGAGGAAATGTCAGATGGGGTGCCGAACCGGGCGACCCAAGTGCTGATGAAGACCTGAGCCAAATTGGCGGCCGTCGTTGAAGACAGCGGGATGGCTTCCGGCCATCGGGCGGTTCTGTCGACCATTGTGAGGAGGTGGGTGAACCCGTGGGAGGGGGGTAGGGGCCCCACCAGGTCCACGTTAACGTGGTCGAACCACCTCTCGGGCACCGCGAAAGGAGCCAACGGGGCCTTAGTATGGCAATGTACTTTCGAGCATTGGCATACCACGTAGGTGCTGGCCCAGTCGCGAATGTCTTTCCTGAGCCCGTGCCAGACGAACCTGGCCGCCACCAGCTTCAGTGACGGCTTCCTGCCCGGGTGGGAAAGATTATGGACGGCGTCGAATACTTGCCGTCTCCACCCTTCGGGCACGATGGCACGTGGCTGCCCAACGGAGGCGTCGCACAGGAGTGTAGTGCCGGCAGCATCGAATGCGACGCCTGCTAGTTGAAGGCCCGTGACCGCCGTCCTGTAGGCCTGGACGTCTGGGTCGGAGGCCTGGTCGGCCGCCATGCTGGTGTAGTCGATGCCGAGGTGCACGGCGCTGGCGACGGCTCGGGAAAGACAGTCGGCGACAGGGTTGTCTTTCCCAGCCACATGCTGGATGTCCGTTGTAAACTCCGAGATGAAGGCCAACTGGCGGTGCTGACGGGCCGACCATGACTTGAAGGCTTTGGCCATGGCGAAGGTCAATGGCTTGTGGTCCACAAACGCCATGAATGGGCGGGCCTCCAGCAGGAAACGGAAGTGTCGGACGGCGAGGTAGAGGCCGAGAAGCTCGCGATCAAAGGTACTGTACTTCCGCTCGTTGGGGCGGAGCTGCCGGCTGAAGAAGGCGAGCGGCTGCCAGGCGCCGTTGACCCACTGTTCGTGGACGGCGCCGACCGCATAATCCGAGGCGTCGGTGGTGAGGGCGATCGGCGCATCGTGCAACGGATGCGCCAGCATGGTCGCGTTAGCCAGGGCCCTTTTCATGTCCGTGAAAGAATTGGCCATCTCATCAGACCAGTTGATGGCAAGTTTGTCGGGCTTGCCTTTGAGGGCCTCGTAAAGGGGCCGCATAAGCTGGGCTGCTCGGGGGATGAAATGATGGTAAAAGTTCACCATGCCCAAAAACTCCTGCAGGGCCTTAACTGTGAGGGGTCGCAGGAAGTCCATCACGGCCTCCACTTTCGATGGGAGTGGTACCGCCCCATCCTTCGTGATGCGGTGCCCGAGAAAGTCGACTGAGGACAGCCCGAACTGGCACTTGGCTGGGTTGACAATTAGGCCATGTTGGCTGAGTCGTTCGAAAAGAGTCTGGAGGTAGGACACATGTTCCGTCCTGGAGGCGTTGGCGATGGGGATGTCATCCAGGTATACGAACAGGAACGTCAGGTCCCGTAACACGGTGTCAATAAGGCGTTGAAAAGCCTGTGTGGCATTTTTGAGGCCGAATGGCATGTGTAGAAATTCGAATAGCCTGAACGGGGTGATCACCGCAGTTTTCGGGATGTCCTGCGGCCGGACGGGACCTGGTGATAACCCCGGACGAGGTCAACTTTTGAGAATACCACTTTCCCGACCAGGCGGGTGGAAAAGTCCTGGATGTGTGGAATCGGATAGCGGTCGGGGCTCGTCGCGTCGTTGGGGCGCCGGTAGTCTCCGCACAGGCGCCACCCGCCGCCTGGTTTCGGGGCGATGTGGAGAGGCGAAGCCCACGGACTGTTCGACCGGCGGATGATGCCGAGGCGCTCCATGGTGTCGAACTCGGCTTTGGCGATGGCAAGCTTCCCCGGGTCGAGGTGCCGAGCGCGGGCGTAGACGGGCGGACCGGTGGTCGAAATGTGATGTTCTACCCCATGTTTGGTGGCGGCGGACGAGAACGTGGGTTTCGTAAGGTCCGGGAACCGGGCGAGGAGGCGGGAAAACTCGTCGGAGGCCGAGAGTGCACTGGACAAATGCGTCGTGCTGGACCCGCTGAGGGAACATGGGAGTGAGCTGAAGGTTTCCGCGTTAATGAGATGTCGGTTCTTGACGTCCACCAAAAGGCCATTGGCACAGAGGAAGTCAGTGCCGAGAAGGGGGGTGGACACTTTTGCCGTGACAAAGTCCCAGGTGAACCGTTGCCCGCCAAAACAAAGAGCCACGTTCCGTTTCCCGAAGGTGCGGATGGAACTGCCGTTGGCGGCTTCGAGGACGGGGCCGTGGTTCCCCCCTTGAATGTCTATGGTTGACGCGGGCAGGACGCTCACCTGGGCGCCCGTGTTGCAAAGGAAATGACGTCCGGAGTCGGTGTCTGTAATAAACAACAAACTGCCTGAACGGCCAACAGCCATGGCAGCCGACGAATGGTCTTTAGTTTGCTTCGACGCGGGAAAACTGCATGGGGGCCGGCACTTCCTGGCTTTGGGGCCGAACTGCGCATGGTAGAAGCAGAGGCTTGAGGGTTGCCGCCGTTGGGCTGTATCAGTGGGGGCAGGGCTCCGCGTGGCCACACAGTACTGTTGCCCGGCGGAGAAAAATTTGTCGGCCTCCATGGCCAGGTCGCGGAAATCAGCAGTGGAAGAGTTGGCTAACGCCGACCGTACCTGACCTGGCAGCTGTTGGAGGAACAGTTCCTTGAAGAGGAAACACGGCGTGTGTGTGCCCAGGAGGGCCAGCGTGTGGTCCATCAGCTCCGAGGGCTTGGAGTCGCCAAGCCCGGGTAGAGAGAGAAGCCGGCGTGCGCGTTCGGCTTCAATGAGTCCGAAAGTTCGTAAGAGGTGCGCCTTCAGCGTACCGTATTTGTTGAGCTCTGGGGGGGGTTTCGAGCAGGTTCACGACTCTGGCCGCGGTGGAGCTGCCGAGAGCGGAGACGACATAGTAGTACCTCGTGTCGTCCGTGGTGATGTCCCGGATAGCAAATTGAGCCTCGGCCTGGGCGAACCAAGCGGCAGCCTGTTTTTCCCAAAACCCAGGTAATTTGACGGAAACGGCATTCATCGCCATTTCGGATGAGGTCTTTGGAATCGTCCAAAAGAGCAGCAGGGTCACCAATGTTGGAGTCGACAGAAATCAATAGGCTGAGACTTTTCTTTAAGCAAAAACAAAACGTGTCTTACTTTAATCAATCTCCACGAGGTCTGAAGGCTCAGCCCTGTGCAGGGGCTATGACATCATCACGCAACCGACGTCATGACGTCATCACGTTCCCGACGCTCTTAAAGGGACCCTGCACCAATAACCCAACCCAGCATGTACATATCACAACATTGCTATACAAAGTGAATTGTGTTTAGGTACATATAACAGCATTGGCTATACATTGTGTTATTGTCCCTAAGTGGTCTCCGCCACAACGTCATCATTGCTGCAGCATTTAATGTCTGCAACAAGCCTTGCTTCTTCTGCAGACTGCCAACCTTTTGGCCTTTCATGCTACAGGGACCTGGAGGCAGAATGGCCAGTGAAAGACCTAGGTCTGCTCCCAGGTTTGATGATGTTACCCTGCAAGCTTTAGTGGAGGGAGCAAGAGCCAGTAAAGAGGTGCTCTTCCAGGGAGGAAGAAGCCTCCCCAGCAAACCAAGGCTGTGTGGATCCAGGTGGCCCAGGAGGTCAACTCTTTGTCGATAACCCGTAGAATCTGGCTTCAGTGCAGGAAGAGGTTTCATGACCTTCTGCGCACTGGAAAAGTGAGTATGACTTGCCCATCACCCTCAATCTGATCCCCATTGCCTCTCCTCACCAGCACTCAGCTTTAGCAATCTCTTCCTCCACATCCCACTTGACACTGACATCCATGTACCCTTACCCATTCCCTCTCTCTCTATGATCACATTCACCTAACTATTTGACTATGCAGCCCTCACACTCCCTATCACTGTGATGCTATGAAAACAACTTACAACACACAGGGAGGGCCCTTGGTCTTGCCACCTCACTCCATCTTTGTCTCCTTCTAAGCATCTATGCTGTGGATTCTCTACACTCACTCCTTCGTTCCCACTCAAACTCCACTTGTTTCCCTCATTGCAGGAAAAGAGAGCTCACAATAAGAGGGAAAGAGCGAGGACAGGAGGAGGGCCACCCTCAGTAGCCCAGCTCACCCCTGGGAGGAGGTGGTCCTGGAGATTGTGGGACTGGAGGATGAGGCGCAAGTGGGGGACGGACAGATGGGTGCCACACAGCAAGCTGGTGACAGAATAGTTTTCCATCTCTCTCACTGACATTGATTGAGTCGCTGATAATGATTCTGAAGCTCTAACAGATGGACTTATGATCATCTGCAATATGCAATGTGCATGTAACTTTGGCATCACATCTCTGACTCTTTCCTTTACTCCTCCACAGGACCACCGCAAGCACCCGTCCCCACTATCCAGGAGGAATAGCCTGAGCCTCCAGACTCCTCAGAGGAAGCTGCAACCTCTGAGGGCGCAGTGTCAGCAGAATTCAGCGCACCCAGCACCAACGCAGAAACTCACACCTTGGTGGGACCTTCGGGACATAGAGTAGAGTTGTCACCTGGTGTATCACAGCTCACAAGTGAGCATCAGCAGATTGTGGAGACAGGGACAGCAGTGGAGATTCCTCGTCGGAGGGCGCAGGACTCTGCCAGCTCGGCTCAGCTGCATGTCGACCTTCTGCCTCTGGGTCCATCCACAAGATCAGCGGTGCTGGAACTCCAGGAACAGATGCAGGCGTCTCTGGCAGGTTTTGTCTCCAGGGTCGCTGCGAGTGCAGAGTGAATGGAGGAGTCCACTGCGAACATGAGCAGGGCCTTTGTGCAGTCATTGGCGCATGAATGCATCACCATGGAAAGGATGGCAACCTCCATGGAGGTGATAAGTCACCAGAGTGCTGAAAACATGGTGAGTGTTCAGAATAGAATGACATCTCTGGAGGAGCAATGGTCATCTATTGAACAGAGAAACCAGACCTTCATGGAAGTCCTTCTGAGTAGGACTGCCAGTGCAGATACGGCTCCCCATGGCCCCCCTGATGTGCAGCAAGGTGCTCTCAAGCCACTTGCAAGCGCTGAGGGGGACCTGACCCATGAGAGGGAAGTTGATGACAGACATCAAGGAAGTGGGGGCTCCTCTCCAAGTGCTCACACTTCCATGCCACTGCAGAGCCCTCGGTCAGAGCCCCACCAGAGTCCACACCCAACTGAGATCGGCGTCTCAACCCCTGTACAGCCACAGGAGCAGCAGACTGTTGCCGAGCCCTCGCAGGTTCGCCACCCCAGAGGATGCCCGCCAAAGCTGTCGAGACAGGAGCAGCAAGAAAGTGAGCAAGGGGCCTCCACATCTGCTGAAGCCACAGGGGAAGCACCACGTAGGAGCACATGTAAGAGAAAGATACTGCACAAATAGTCACAAGGGTAGTCACTTGGGTGAAATTTGATGTTTAATGTTAAAAAGCCATCAGTTGGTTGTAGTGTATGTGCCTTTAAGAGCCCCAGGTGTGCTGTAATGCCGGTAATTGCCACTCGGACTATATAAGCCTGTATATTGTGTATATCCGTTAGAACCCCCCCCAGACTTTGCTTAGTAAACACCTATGAACCAACTCCTGTCTTCAGTGTCTTTATCAACACACGGACACTGCAGTGGCGACCAAGTGGAAACGGACTTACCTGCAATTCGGCAGCACCTCAAGGACATCGATTCCTCGGGCGTCCAGAAGACTCAAGAAAGTGAGAGAAGCTGTGGTTTCACCAGCTGGCCAAGCTGGTGGCAGGTACTGCGCTAATCCTTCCTGGGCGTCAGGCTGGAGCTCCAGCGGCTGGCTCTACAGCTGAGACAGGCAGTGGAATCAGAGGCAAGCAATAACGGACTGGAAGGGAGCACTCAGGAGACGGCCGGCGCGGCAAGCAGGTCAGCGTTCAGACCTGGAGAGAAAGTCTGGCGGGAACGAGTCTCCAACTGTAAATAAATAAAAAAATTAAAAAAAGAACGGAAACCATGGGAAACAGCGTTGTTATCGGCAGCAGCGGCGGGAAAGCGCGGGAAGCGCCATATCTTTGCTGCAGAAAAGAAAGAAAAGCGCGGGAAGCGCCATATCTTTTCTGAAATGCCTAAGTCTGGCAATATTGATGCTTTTGATAGCGAAATAGAGGATTGGACCACATACGTGGAAAGAGTAGAGGTATATTGCACTGCAAATGGAATAGAAGATGAAAAAAAAGCTTCAGTACTGCTGAACCTAATGGGCGCAAAGGCATACGGGCTGTTACGAAATTGTACTCACTCCAGCCAAACCAAAGGACAAGAATTTTAAAGAAATTGTTGATACCCTGCAGGAGCACTTAAACCCAACACCGCTGCTGATAGCGGAATGATTCAAATTCTTCAAGAGAAATCAACACAAGAATGAAAGTAACGCTGATTACCTAACCGAATTAAGAAAGCTATCAAAGTACTGCCAATTCGGGGCAGGCCGATCAGATTATCTTCGAGACAAATTCGTTTCCGGTCTCTTAAGTGAAGGAACACAAAAAAGGCTGCTTTCTGAAAAAGATTTAACATTGGACAAAGCTTTCAGTTTGGCTGTATCATACGAAGCAGCAGCAAGAGGAGCTGCAGAGATGCAACAAAAGACACAGGACTTCGGCACCCATGAAATGACACAGGGTTTCGAAAGATGTTATCGCTGCGGCAGATCCACCCATAACCAGAGGGACTGCTGGTTCAAGGACAAAGCATGCAGGCAATGCGGAAAGATTGGACACATTGCACGGGTATGCCGATCTGGACAAAATAAATCCACAGACAGAAAAAAAAAAATCAATGAAGGAAAGTACAGGAAGGTACAAATGATGACGGACAGTAGCTCCGAAGACCAGAAGAGCGATAGCGACTCCAAAAACAAGAGACTAAGCTGTCTCAAATTACATAATGTACTTGCCAAAGATGATTACCAAACCATTTGGGTTACCCTCATGATAGCAGGGTCCCCAGTTAAAATGGAGCTAGATACAGGATCAGCTCTAACCGTAATAAATCGACGGGATTACGAGAGGCTATTTTCGCATATACCTCTAAAAGACACATCCATTATTTTAAAAACATATACGGGGCAGAAAGTATACCCCAAAGGAAAAATAAGGGTGCCTGTTGTATACAACGGCAAAGAAATACAAAAATTGTATTTATACATTCTACAAGATGGTGGTCCACCGTTGTTGGGACGTGAATGGATCAGAAAGATACGTTTAGGCTGGCACTCCATTCAGGCACTGACGGTGACCAGTAAGAAAAAAAACAATGATGACATCATACCTGAACGATTAAAAGACATCTTGGCCAACGCCAAAGAAGTGTTTCAAGAGAAACTAGGAACCTTGAAAGGCATCACCGCCTCAATAAAAGTGGAAGATGCAGCAATTCCCAAATTTTTTAAGGCAAGACCGGTGCCATACGCAATTCGTCCAGCAGTCGAGGCAGAGCTGGAGAATTTGGAAAAGGCAGACGTATTATCCAAAATAGATTGGAGCGAGTGGGCAACACCCATCGTTCCAGTCATGAAAAAAGCATTGAATAATGATAAATCTGAAGAACAGAGAAAAATTCGCATCTGTGGAGACTTCAAGGTGACTGTAAACCCAGTCCTTCACACAGTACAGTATCCTCTTCCGAGGATAGAAGATATTTTCGCCTCACTATCCGGAGGGAAACGTTTCACCAAAATTGACTTGGCACAGGCATATCTACAGATGGAGGTTGAGGAGGCCTCTAAAAAGTATCTCACGATAAACACACACAAAGGCCTGTACCAGTACAATCGACTGGTTTTTGGAGTAGCATCAGCTCCAGCTATCTGGCAAAGAGCTATGGAGCAAGTCCTGCAAGGGATTCCGGGGACTCAATGCTACCTAGACGACATCCTTGTAACAGGAGAAAACGACAACGAGCGCCTTGCCAATTTGGAGCAGGTGCTCACTAGGCTGAAAGAACGGGGCCTACGAGCAAATCGCCCCAAGTGCGAATTTTTCCAAAATCAGATATCATATTGTGGCCACATAATTAATAAGGGAGGGTTGCATAAGTCACATGAAAAAATTGAAGCGGTCATAAAAGCCCCAGCACCTGAAAATGTTTCACAATTAAGGTCGTTCCTGGGATTAATAAATTACTATCATAAATTTTTACCGAACTTATCAACTCTTCTACACCCTCTTAATGAACTTCTACAAACAGGAGTGATTTGGAAATGGAACGAAGACTGTAAACGTGCCTTCCATAAATGCAAAGACTTAATCACATCCGAAGAAGTTTTGGCTCATTACAACCCATCACTGCCAATCAGACTGGCGTGCGATGCATCCCCTTACGGCATAGGAGCAGTATTATCCCATAAATTCCCTGATGGCTCAGAACGGCCGATAGCTTTTGCGTCACGCTCATTGAACTCAGCTGAGCGTAACTATGCCCAAATCGACAGGGAAGCATTCAGCCTGGTATGGGGAGTGAAGAAATTCAACCATTACCTACACGGACAAAAATTTACCTTGTTGACTGACCATCAACCCCTCATCTCCATATTCAACCCTAAAAAGGGTGTTCCCATTATGACAGCGCAAAGGCTACAGAGGTGGTCCCTTTTTCTAGGGGCACACCAATACAACATAGAATACAAAGGATCAAAACAGCATGGGAATGCTGACGGTTTATCGCGCCTACCTTTGCCAACGGTAGAAGAGGCACCTACAGTAGACCCAGTAGAGATGTTCCACTCTACCATAGTGGAATGTCTACCAGTAACAAATTCTGCCATTGAAAGGGAGACGAGAAATGACCCGACTCTCTCACGGGTCTACGATTTAACAGTGAAGGGATGGCCAGCACATGGCAAACCACTATTGCCAGCATTCTCGCAAAGAAGAGAACAGCTGTCAGTGTGCCGAGGAACCTTGATGTGTGGATCCAGAGTGGTGATTCCACCCAAACTCCAGGATAAAGTGCTAAAGGAGCTTCACGAGAGGCATCTGGGTGGAGTGAAAATGAAGAACCTAGCTAGGGCGTTTGTATGGTGGCCAGGTATCGATGGAGACATCGAAGAAATGACCAAGAGCTGCCTAGGATGACAGAAGGTCCAAAACGCTCCACCACAAGCCCCTCTACATCCATGGGAGTGGCCCTCATCTCCCTGGCAAAGGGTGCACATCGACTTTGCTGGTCCATTTATGGACTCAATGTTCTTAATCGCAGTTGATGCACACTCCAAGTGGCCGGAGGTAATAAAGATGTCCTCCACCACCATGGAAAAAACCATCACAGTATTAAGGACCATATTTGCCAGGAATGGGCTGCCGGAACAGATATGTTCTGATAATGGACCGCAATTTGTGTCCGAAGAATTCAGAATGTTCTTAAAAAACAATGGGGTTAAGCACTACACGTCCGCCCCATACCATCCCGCCACCAATGGATTGGCTGAAAGGTTTGTCCAGACCTTCAAGAAGGCCATAAAGGCCATGGGTAATGAAGACATAAAACTTCAGCACAAGGTGGATAACTTCTTATTCGCATACAGGAATGCAACACATATGGTTACTGTAAGAACCATAAAAGCTTAAGAAAATACTTTAAAATATTGGTTAAATAGCATAATACAGTTAATTTACCTGATTGACTTATTGTATTAAGAAACCCCCTATTTTCTTGCTCCAGTCGTATAGTCCGAGACACCCCCTTCATTCTTGCCACAATGGTACAGTCCCTAAGCCACACATGGTATGCAGCCATTTTACAGTTTAAACTCCACGTGGCTGAAGGAGGCAGAAGTTGTGAGGTTTGGAGCAATACAGTTTTTGACCGTGTTCGTTTATACGTGTTTGCTTTGTAATTCTGTTCGTAAAGTGTTATAGTAAACAGTTTAAAAGACAAAGCTACGTTTGGGAACGTTTTATTTCGACACGCGTCTACTCATTGTTAAAAGCCCCACAGCTCAGTGGCTGCCTGTTTGGAAACTAAGAAGCGCCACTACAGTTACCAACCAAACTCCCGCCATGATGTTCTTCAATAGAAACCTAAGATGCCGGCTGGATTTGGTCAAGCCCAGCATCAGAAGGGATGTGGAGAACCAGCAGTTTCAAGGCATGAATGAAAGGCCAACTAGAACCTTCCAGATAGGTCAACAAGTTTTGGCCCGGGACTACCGTACCGAGAAATGGCAGCCTGGAACTATCTGCACACGACTAGGACCACTGATGTATATCGTGGACATCGGAGAAAGCATAATAAGGCGCCATGCTGACCAAATCATAAAGTCATCCGAATAGGGACAACCTTCACCACAACTCTATACGTCTAACGATGAAGTAGAGATACCCATATCTACCTCCGATCCGGTGATACTGGAACCCGATGAACCCGACACTGGCATTCAAGCCGAATCAGCCTTGCCAAAAGAACCTACTACACCACCAGAAACTACTACACCCCCGAGGCGTTATCCGGACCGAGTCAGGAAGCCTCCTGAGAGACTGACATATAATTAATTAACTACAGCAATGTTTATATTATTTTTCTTATAACATGTAATTAATCATTACTTAAAATATGATGTACTGGTTAGCTAAAAGGGGAGGAATTGTAGTGTATGTGCCTTTAAGAGCCCCAGGTGTGCTGTAATGCCGGTAATTGCCACTCGGGCTATATAAGCCTGTATATTGTGTATATCCGTTAGAATCCCCCCCAGACTTTGCTTAGTAAACATCTATGAACCAACTCCTGTCTTCAGTGTCTTTATCAACACACGGACACTACACTGGTTACTGTAAATAAAAAATCTGATGGCTACTGCTGCAGTTGTGGCACGTGTCATTTCGCTAATGGGACTTCCACATTGAGGGCTTAGGATTACAGGTAGACTACCTTTTATCCGAACTTCCGAAAACCGAAACCCTCTAAAAACCGAAGGTTTTTTCGTTCAGCGTAAGTCGTGCGCACGACATGACCAGAGTGGCGCACGACCCCGACCCCCACCGCCGACCCCCCGTGGACCCCCCCGCCGACCCCGACTCCCGCCGACCCCCCCGCAGACCCCCCCGCCGACCCCCCCGCCGACACTCCCGCCGACCCCACCCGACCCCCCCGCCGACCCCCCCGCCGACCCCGACTCCCGCCGAACCCCCCGCCGACCCCCCCGCGGACCCCCCCGCCGAGCCCCCCGCCGACCCCCCCGCGGACCCCCGCCGACCCCCCCGCCGACCCCGACCCCTGCCGACCCCCACCGCCGACCCCGACGACCCCCACCCCCGACCCCCCACCGACCCACCCCCGACAAATTTCCCAGTCTTATAAAATACCTTCCGAAATCCAAAATTTTCCGAAAACTGAAACACGGCTGGTCCCGAGGTTTTCCGATAAAGGATAATCTACCTGTACTTGATATATGCCTTAGTTGAGGAAGCACTCAGTGAAGGTGGCGAGAGGGGTTTCCCAGGAGGTCACACTGGAGATGGGTGTCAGGCTACAAACTTCCACAGCTGTGGTTATGCCCTCTAAAAGTTCCCCCAGACCTGAGACAACAAAATCCTGCCACTTGCAAATGATGGCTGATCAAATATCCTATTTAATGGTGGAGCTGCAGCTAATAGTCAGCAATACAATTGTGCTCCCACCAGGTTTCACCGTCGTGTTTCAGAGCAGGCGTGCTTCACGTCGGAAAAGGGTTAAAATCACCAAGGCCTTTCAAAATGGTATAATAGAGGCAATTTAGTGCTTGTTAAGGGCCTATCCCGCCCCTTGGAGGCGGGACGGAAATGGGAGCAGTAAACACGATTTGTTGAAAGTTGCTTGGAGGCGGGATGGAGGCGGGGTTGGGCCCGCCCGCCACTTTTTGCAATTTTAACACCCCCACGACTCCATTCCCATCTCCACGGCCCTGTGAAATTCGAGCCCTTAATGTCTCTTAACTCTCCTGCCTTCCATCTAGAGCCATCTTTTGTTTCTTAACGTGTTCCATTACCATCACCTTTTGCCTTGCACCATCTCCTAATGTCTCTTAGTCTCTCCTGCCTTCCATCCTATCACAGACCTTCCCTTTTGTTCTTTCCTCCCCTCACCCCTTTCCCTGCCCCTGAACTTGCTTAAAAACCTGTTCAATCTCCAGCTTTTTCCAGTTCTGACAAAGGGTCATCGACCTGAAACGTTAACACTGTTTCTCTCTCCACAGATGCTGACTGGCCTGCTGAGTGTTTCCAGTATTTTCTGTTTTTATGTCATAGAAACATAGAAACATAGGAGATAGGAGCAGGAGTAGGCCATTCGGCCCTTCGAGCCTGCTCCGCCATTCAATGAGATCATGGCTGATCATCCAAATTCAGTACCCTGTCCCTGCCTTCTCCCCATATCCCTTGATCCCTTTAGCCTTAAGAAATATATCCAAATCCTTCTTGAATATATTTAATGAACTGGCCTCCACCGCCCTCTGAGGCAGAGAATTCCACAGGTTCGCCACTCTCTGGGTGAAGAAATTCCAACTCATTTCAGTCCTAAATGGCTTACCCCTTATCCTTAGACTATAACCCCTGGTTCTGGACTCCCCAGCCATCGGAAACATCCTTCCAGCATCTAGTCTGTCCAGGGCTGACAGAATTTTATAAGTTTCGATGAGATCCCCTCTCAATCTTCTAAACTCCCCGTGAGTATAAGCCCAATCGACACAATCTCTCCTCATAGGTCATTCCTGCCATTCCAGGTATCAGCCTGGTGAATCTTCGTTGCACTCCCTCCATGGCAAGAACATCCTTCCTCAGATAAGGCGACCAAAACTGCACACAATACTCAAGGTACGGTCTCAACAAGGCCCTGTAAAACTGCAGCAAGACATCCTTGTTCCTGTACTCGAACCCTCTTGCAGCGAAGGCCAACATACCATTTGCCTTCTTAACCGCCTGCTGCACCTGCATGCTTACCTGCAGCGACTGGTGCACAAGAACACTCAGGTCTCTTTGCACTTCCCCTTCTCCCAATCTATTGCCATTCAAATAATAATCTGCCTTCCTGTTTTTGCAACCAAAGTGGATAACCTCACATTTATCCACATTAAAGTGCATTTGCCATGTTTCTGCCCAATCACCCAACCTGTCCAAATCATACTGGAGTTTCACAACATCCTCCTCACAGCATACCCTCCTAGCCAGCTTTGTGTCGTCTGCAAATTTGGAGATATTACATCCAATTCCCTCGTCCAGATCATTAATGTATATTGTGAACAGCTGGGGTCCTAGGACCGATCCTTGCGGTACCCCACTAGTCACTGCCTGCCACTCGGAAAATGACCCGTTTATTCGAACTCTCTGGTTTCTATCCGCCAACCAGTTCTCTATCCAAGTCAATACCTCACCCCCAAACCCATGTGCATTAATTTTGCACGCTAATCTCTTATGCGGGACCTTATTGAAAGCCTTCTGAAAGTCCAAATACACCACATCCACTGGTTCTCCCTTATCTGTTTTACCAGTTACATCCTCAAAAAATTCCAGTAACTTAGTCAAGCACGATTTACCTTTTGTAAATCCATGTTGACTTTGTCCGATCCTGTCACTATTTTCCAAGTGCTCTGCTATTACATCTTTTAAAATGGACTCTAGCATTTTCCCCACTACTGATGTCAGGCTTACCGGCCTATAATTCCCCGCTTTTTCTCTACCACCTTTTTTGAATAGTGGGGTAACCTTAGCTACCCGCCAATCCATGGGTACTGTTCCAGAGTCTATCGAGTTCTGGAAGATGACCAGCAATGCATCTACTATTTCTAGGGCCACTTCCTTAAGTACCCTAGGATGTAGATTATCAGGCCCTGGGGATTTACCGGCCCTCAGTCCCATCAATTTTCCTAACACCATTTCCCTACAAATACTGATTTCTTTCAGTTCCTCCCTTTCATCAGACCCTATGTTGCCCAACATCTCTGGGAGGTTATTTGTGTCCTCCTTTGTGAAGACAGAACCAAAATATGTATTTAGTTGGTCTGCCATTTCTTTGTTCCCCATTATAACTTCTCTTGATTCTGACTGCAAGGGACCTAACGCTTGACTTCACCAATCTTTTTCTCTTCACATATCTATGAAAGCTTTTACAGTCAGTTTTTATGTTCCCTGCAAACTTACTCTCATTCTATTTTCCCCTTCTTAATTAATCCCTTTGTCCTCCTTTGTTGAATCCTAAACTGCTCCCAATCCTCAGGTTTACTGCTTTTTCTGGCCAATTTATATGTCCTCTCCTTGGATCTTATGCTATCCCTAATTTCCCTTGTTAGCCACGGTTGAGTCACCTTTTTGTTTTATTTTTATGCCAAACTGGGAGGAACAAATTCTGTAGTTCATCCATGTGGTCTTTGAATGTTTGCCATTGCCTATCCACCATCAACCCTTTGAGTGACATTCCCCAATCCATCCTACCCAACTCGCTCCTCAGACCATCATAGTTTCCTTTATTTAAATTTAGGACCCTAGTCTCTGAGTCAACTACTTCATTCTCCATCTTAATGAAGAATTCGATCATATTATGATCGCTCCGACCCAAGGGGCCTCGTACAACAAGATTGCTAATTAATCCTTTCTCGTTACATAATACCCAGTCTAAGATGGCCTGATCTCTGGTTGGTTCCTCGATACATTGGTCCAGGAAACCATCCCGTAAACACTCCAAGAATTCCTCCTCCACAGTATTTTTACTAATTTGGTGAGCCCAATCTATATGTAGATTAAAGCCACCCATGATGACTGCTGTGCCCTTATTGCACGCTTCTTTAATTTCACTTTTAATGCCATCCCCAACCTCCGCCTTACTGTTTGGAGGTCTATATACCACTCCCACTAACATTTTTTGCCCCTTAGTATTTCTCAATTCTCAATTCTACCCATACAATTGTGTTAATCTCTTCATTAACCAATAATGCTACCCCACCTCCCTTTCCTTTTTGCCTATCTTTCCTGAATATCGAATACCCCTGGATGTTGAGTTCCCAGCCTTGGCCAACCTTGAGCCACGTTTCTGTAATCCCAACCAAATCATATTCGTTTACCTCTATTTGCACAGCCAATTCATCCACCTTATTATGAATGTACCTCGCATTAAGACACAAAGCCTTCAGGCTTGTTTTTTTAATGCTCTTAGACCTATTAGAATTATTATTTACTGTGGCCACGTTTGATTTAAACCGTGGATTTCTCTGACTGCCATTTTTGTTTTTCTCCTTCCTATCTTTTGCTTTTATCCTTGTTTCCCTTTCCTCTGTCTCCCTGCTCAGGTTTCCAACCCCCTGCCATTTTAGTTTAAACCCTCCCCCAGAGCATGAGCAAACACTCCCCCTAGGACATCGGTTCCAGCCCTGCCCAGGTGCAAACCATCCGGTTTGAACTGGTCCCACCTCCCCCAGAAATGGTTCCAATGTCCCAGGAACTTGAATCCCTCCCCCTTGCACCATTCCTCTAGCCACATATTCATTTGAAATATCCTTCTGTTTCTACTCTGACTAGCACGTGGCACTGGTAACAATCCTGAGACTACTACCTTTGATGTCCTATTTTTTAATTTACCTCCTAACTCCCTATATTCCGCTTTTAGGACCTCATCCCGCTTTTTACCTATATCGTTGGTGCCTATATGCACCATGACAACTGGCTGTTCACCCTCCCCTTCCAAGATGTTCTACAGCCGCTCTGAGACATCCTTGACCTTTGCACCAGGGAGGCCACACACCATCCTATAGTCTCGTTTGTGGCCGCAGAAATGCCTATCTATTCCCCTTACAATAGAATCCCCTATTACTATAGCTCTACCCCTCTTTTTCCTCCCATGCTGTGCAGCAGAGCCACCCCTGGTGTCAGGAAGTTGGCTGCTGCTGCTTTCTTTTGATAAGCCATCCCCCCCAACAGCACTCAAAGTGGTGTATCTGTTTGAGAGGGGGCTGTCCACAGGGGACCCCTGCACTACCTGCCTGCGCCTAGTACTCTGCCTGTTGGTCACCCATTCCCTTTCTTCCTGTCCAACCTCTACCTGTGGTGTGTCCAACTCTGTAAACGTGCTATTCATGATGTCCCGAGCATTGCCAATGCTCCAGTATGCATCCAATCGCAGCTCCAGTGCCGCAATGCGGTCTGTCAGTAGCTGCAGCTGGATGCACTTCCTGCACATGTAGTTGTCAGGGACATAGGAAGTGTCCCTGAGTTCCCACATATTGCAGGAGGAGCATACCACGTGGCCGGGCTGTACTGCCATGACTTACCCTTTAATTAATTGAATTTGAATTAAATCAATCAATCCCACTAATTACACTACAGTTAAATGGTTTACCAGCAGTCCCCGCTACACCAGAGAGACATTAGTAACTATAAACCACAGAGTTAAAGTTTAAAAAGAGAGAATTACTCACCAACCAATCACTTACCTGCTTCCTGGTGACGTCACACTTTGATTACTTTTTACCTCTCTCCCCCGCTGCTGAATTGGTAAGCCTCGCTCGTTGCCATCGGTTTTATACCTCGCTCACTCCTCAATCCACTCCCAGGTCCGCTCCAGCCGCTCTGGTCGGGCCTCGCTCGTTGCCGCTGGTTTTATACCTCGCTCACTCCTCAATCCACTCCCAGGTCCGCTCCAGCCGCTCTGGTCGGGCCTCGCTCATTGCTGCCGGTTTTATACCTCGCTCGCTCCTCAATCCACTCCCAGGTCCTCACTGCAGTCCCTGCTCTCGTCCACACAGGGAGTAAGAACCTCATAACTGTTGGACAAGAGCAAAGGCTGAGGCTCCTCCACCACTACCTCCTGGGTCCCCATACCTGCTGTGCTCGTAGTCACACCCACCTGTCCCTGACCACGGACCAAATTTGAATTAATTAATCTAAGGTGTGTGACTGCCTCCTGGAACACAGCATCCAGGTAACTCTCCCCCTCCCTGATGTGTCGCAGTGTTTGAAGCTTGGACTCCAGCTCATCTACATGGAGCCGAAGTTCCTTGAGCAACCAACACTTACTGCGAATGTGGTCGCCGTGGACCTGAATGGTGTCCACCAGCTCCCACATGTGGCAGCAGTTAAGTTTTGAATGTCAGTTTTTAATCCCGGCTTTTAATTTAAACCAATGCCCAAGAAAAAGAGAGAAATACTGACCAACCAATCAGTACCCTGCTTTCCTGTGACATCACTCCTTGTGTTTTGTTGTTCTTTATATCGCAGGTCGGTCCGCTCCCACTGCTGTTCCCAATAGCTCGGTCTGGGCCTTGAGCCTCGGGCTTTATATCCTTGCTCCTGTTTCGCCTGCTTCCTCACAGGTCGGTCTGCTTCCTCTGCTGATTGGTGCTTCAGCAATCTTATTGCTGCTATTAAGTCTGCTGTCGTGCAAATCCATGGGGACAGTGAGAGGATGCTCAGTAGCAAGGGCATGGATAACAGTGGATAACAGTGCTGTCGCTCAAGCTAAAAACACATCTGGATCCTTCCACCTACCCTCTCCAATGTTTGTATTGTGTCAGAAAGTGGATATGGCCAAGGCACTTTCGTAACTATGGAACTGGTGGAGCCAGCAACTGAGCTCTGTCAGCACCCAGCTCACAGAAGTTGCCAGCCAATTTAGTCCTAAGATCCTTTCCTGGGCACATAGCAGCCAACCATCTCACAAACCCTGTCACAGGGGAGCACATAGAAAAAGCACAAGGATAGCTTGTAGAGCACATCAGTCAGATGGCATCACCAAAAGGAAGCACTGGGTGCTGAACACCAGGCAGACACACAGATCATATTTAAGGTAATAAAATTTAATTGAACTGAAGTTGTACTGTGTCCTTTTTATGGTGTTGGATAATGATAAAGCCTGAGGATTGGGAGAGTTTCAGAAACCAGCAAAGATTGACCAAAAAATTGATAAAAAGGGAAAAAATAGAATATGAGAGAAAACTAGCAAGAAATATAAAAGCAGATTATAAGAGTTTCTACAAGTAGGTAAAAAGGAAAAGAGTAACAAAAGTAAATGATGGTCACTTAGAGTCTGAGACAGGAGAAATTATTATGGGGAACAAGGAAATGGCAGAAATGTTAAACAAATATTTTGTATCTGTCTTCACAGTAGAAGACACAAAAAGCATACCAAAAATGGTGGGGAACCAAGGGTCTAATGAGGGTGAGGAACTTAACGTAATTAATATAAGTAGAGAAAAAGTACTAGAGAAACTAATGGGACTAAAAGCCAACAAATCCCCTGGACCTGACAGCCTACATCCTAGGGTTCTAAAAGAGGTGGCTGAAGAGATAGTGGATACCTTGGTTTTGATCTTCCAAAATTCCTTAGATTCTGGAATGGTCCCAGCGGATTGGAAGGTCGCAAATGTAACACCGCTATTCAAGAAAGGAGGGAGAGAAAAATCAAGGAACTACAGGCCAGTTAGCCTGACATCAGTCGTCGGGACAAAGCTGTAATCCATTGTTAAGGAAGTGATATTAAGTCACTTAGAAAATCATAACATGATTAGGCAGAGTCAACATGGCTTTATGAAAGGGAAATCGTGTTTGACAAATTTGTTAGAGTTTTTTGAGGATGGAACTAGCAGAGTAGATAAAGAGGGATGTAGTATATTTGGATTTCCAAAAGACATTCGATAAGGTGCCACATAAAAGTTTATTACACAAGATTAGGGCTCACGGGGTTGAGGGTAATATAATAGCATGGATAAAGGATTGGTTAATGGACAGAAAACAGAGAGTAGGGATAAACGGATATTTTTCAGGTTGGCAGGTTGTAGTGGGGTATCGCAAGGGTCAGTGTTGGGGCCTCAGCTATTTACAATCTTTATTAATGACCTAGATGAAGGGACCGAGTGTATTGTATCCAAGTTTGCTGATGATACAAAGCTAGGTGGGACAGTAAGCTGTGAGGAGAACACAAAGAGGCTACAAAGGGATATAGATAGACTAAGTGAGTGGGCAGTAAGGTGGCAGATGGAGTATAATGTGAGGTTATTCACTTTGGTAGGAAGAATAGAAAAACAGAATTTTTTTAAATGGTGAGAAATATTCAAATGTTGATGCTCAGAGAGATTTGGGTGTCCTCGTGCAAGAAACACCAAAAGTTAGCATGCAGGTACAGCAAGCAATAAGGAAGGCAAATGGCATGTTGGCCTTTATTGCAAGGGGGTTGGAGTATAAGAGTAAGGAAGTCTTGCTACAGTTGTACAGGGCCTTGGTGAGACCACACCTGGAGTACTGTGCACAGTTTTGGTCTCCTTATCTAAGGAAGGATATACTTGCCTTGGAGGCAGTGCAACAAAGGTTCACTAGATTGATTCCTGGGATGAGAGGGCTGTCCTATGATGAGAGATTGTGTAGAATGGGCCTATACTCTCTGGAGTTTAGAAGAATGAGAGGTGATCTCATTGAAACACAAGATTCTGAAGAGGATTGACAGGGTAGATGCTGAGAGCTTGTTTCCCCTGGCTGGAGAGTCTAGAACTAAGGGTCATAGTCCCAGGATAAGGGGTAGGCCATTTAAGACCGAGATGAGGAGGAATTTCTTCACTCAGAGGGTTGTGAATCTTTGAAATTCTCTGCCCCAGAGGGCTGTGAATGCTGAGTCTTTCAGTATATTCAAGGCTGAGATAGATAGAGTTTTGGACTCTAGGGGAATCAAGGGATATGGGGATCGGGCGGGAAAGCGGAGTTGAGGTCGATGATCAGCCATGATCTTATTGAATGGCTCGAGTGCCCATATGGTCTACTCCTGCTCTTATTTCTTATGTTCTTACAGAAGAGTTTCCCTGCTCTCTGCCACAGGGAAAGTCATCACAAGAATCCTCCTCAATCGCCTTCTCCCAGTGGCCGAAGAGCTCCTCCCAGAGTCCCAATGCGGATTCCACCCACTAAGGGGCACAATGAACATGATCTTCACCGCACGTCAATTACAAGAGAAATGCAGGGAACAGCACCAACCGCTGTACATGGCCTTCTTTGATCTCACAAAGGCCTTCGACACTGTCAACTGTGAGGGATTATGGAGTGTCCTCCTCAAATTCGGTTGCCCTCAAAAGTTTGTCACCATCCTTCACCTGCTTCACGACGACATGAAAGCCATGATCCTGACCAACGGTTCCACCACAGACCCAATTCACGTACGAACAAGGGTCAAACAAGGCTGTGTCATCGCACCAACGCTCTTCTTGATCTTCCTTGCTGCAATGCTCCATCTCACCCTCAGTAAGCTCCCCACTGGAGTGGAGCTAATTTACAGAACAAACGGGAAACTGTTGTGTATGTACCTTTAAGGGAATAACTGGTCTTAGACTGCAGTACCGGCAGTGACCACCCCTGTATAAAAGGCCCTAGCAGGCTTCTGTATTTTCAGTCCGACGCTGCCTCCTGTTCAGTAAAGTACCTGTTAAACTGTTCTCCTGAAGTCCGTGTATTATTGAGGCACGGACTTTAAAGTGGCGACGAGTAAGTTCGAACTCATCTGCAGTGTGGCATCATCTCACGGGGATCTCGCCTGAAAGGAAGGTCCTGGAAGGTAGTAGTCTGAGCAACGGGCGTCGACCGAGGGCAACCGCCCAAAGAATCCATTGGTGTTCGGAGAATTGCGGGAGAGACTGTGGTTCCAGCGAATCGTGCTGGTAGCAGGTAGCGCGCTGACCCTTCCGGACTGCGGCGGGCTCAAGCTCGATCGAGCGGCTCTACAAAACGGGCCGCGCAGCGTCGCCGGGAAAAGAAAACAAGAGAGAGAGGGTGGAGCGCACAGGGCGCGGTCAGTGCTCAAGAACAGGACAGCGGAGAGAAACTAAATGGGGGGGAAGGAAAGCAAGACGCGCCAAAGCTGCGGGTCACCGCCATTACCCCGTAGAATGCTAGGAGCAGCGTGGCAGTAAGGGGAAGAAGCAAAAGCGCGGGAGGCGCCATTTTATCCCGTTGGGGAAGAAGTAAAAGCGCGGGAGGCGCCATTTTATTCCATTGGGGAAGAAGCAAAAGCGCGGGAGGCACCATTTTAAATCGCCCAAGATGCCGAAAAGTGGCAGTATCACTGCTTTCGACAAAAAGGTAGAAGACTGGACCACGTATGTGGAAAGAATTGAAGTGTACTGCAAGGCAAATGAGATGGCCGATGGAAAGAGGGCGTCGGTATTATTAAATCTGATGGGTGCGAGTACGTACGGCCTATTGCAGAATTTAATTACCCCAGCTAAACCAATGGAGAAAAGTTTTGAGGAGATTGTTCATATCTTACAGGAACACCTAAGCCCTACACCACTGCTGATAGCAGAAAGATTCAAGTTCCATAAAAGAAACCAATACAAAGATGAGAGCAATGCTGACTATCTTACGGAACTACGCAAGTTATCGAAGCACTGCCAGTTCGGAGCAGGACTGGCAGACACCTTACGGGATAAGTTTGTCTGCGGGCTCCAGAGTGAAGGAACCCAGAAACGACTACTTTCAAAAAAGGACCTGACGCTAGAACAGGCTTTCAGCATGGCAGTATCCTACGAAGCAGTAGCACGGGGAGCTGTGGAAATACAACAGAAACCACAAGAATACAGCGCTAACAAAATGGCGTATGGAGCCGAAAAGTGATATCGCTGCGGCAGAACAACCCATGGGCAGAAGGACTGCTGGGTTAAAGACAAAATATGCAGGCAATGCGGGAAAATGGGACATATAGCAAGAGTCTGCAGGTCGGGAAAGAAGACCAACACGACAAGAACTACTAAGGAACAGTACAGGAAAGTAAAGAAACTGACAGATAGTAGTTCAGAAGATCAGGAGAGTGATAAGGACTCCGGGAGCAGGAGACTAAGGGCTAGATTTTCAGCATAGACAGTTTTGGGGCGCTAACCTTAGCACCCGCCCGAAGTTAGCGCCCGCCCCAAAGTAGCGCCCCGTTGCCGGAAATTCAGTGGCTTCGCCCTAAGAGGTTGGTGGAGCGCTAAAAGAGGCGTTCCACTACTATCTTTAGGCGCTAAGCCGGCGGTGCAGAGCGCAGCGCCCGAGCTCGGGCGCAGCGCACGGCAGACACTCTGGTGCCAGTGAGCTCTTAAAGGGGAAGGGTGCATGTGTTTTTTTAGGAGGAGGAGGAGGAGGAGGAGGAGGAGGAGGAGGAGGAACCATTCACAACAACACACTGGATCCTTCCACACAACACATGCAGACTGCCGTTTATAGTGCAGGAGGAGTGCCCTTTAATTTGCGCTCCCCAGGGTGTGTTGCATTCCATTTTACAAACGCTCTGGACGCCAGCCGCAGAATGGGGCGGTCCGACTGAAGTTTGGATTCGGGGCGGCCAAAGGGCGTTGCACGAGGATGTGACGTCATTTTCTGCGCGCGCATCCAGGCGGCCGCTAAACTTTGCGCCGGCGCTAACGGGCAACTTAATTTGGGGCGGGGCGCAAACTGCGCTGCGCCCGGGCGCTACATGAATAGCGCCCGAAAATCACTTCTCTTAAGGCGCTAACTGCTGGCGCAAGCAACTGAAAATCTAGCCCTAAGTTGTTTAAAGTTACACAATGTGATCGCAAAGGAAGATGACCGAACCATTTGGGTCACCCTCATGATAGCAGGGTCCCCAGTAAAGATGGAATTGGACACAGGATCAGCCCTAACTGTCATGAATCAACGAGACTATGAGTGGCTATTCTCACACATACCCTTAAAGGACACGTCCCTTGTATTGAAGACATACACGGGGCAAAAGGTCCACCCCAGAGGAAAAATAAGGGTGCCAGTTGAATATAACGGAAAGGAAACACAGAAACTATACATGTATATACTACGAGATGGAGGACCACCATTATTGGGACGTGAATGGATCCGAAAACTACAATTGGATTGGCATTCCATTCTGGCACTAACTGTGACTGACAAAAAAGATGATGACGTCGCACCTGGATGTTTGTCACAAATTCTATCTGACGCGGAAGAGGTGTTCCAACAAGGACTTGGGACGCTAAAAGGAGTAAAGGCAACCATAAAGATTGAGGATAACGCAACCCCAAAATTTTTCAAGGCCAGACCGGTGCCATACGTGATACGCCCAGCTTTGGAAGCTGAACTGGAGAGTCTGGAGCGTTCGGGGGTGCTGTCTAAGGTGGACTGGAGCGAGTGGGCCACACCCATCGTTCCTGTAATGAAGAAAGCATTGAGCAGCACGCCTGGGGAGCCAAGGAAGGTTCGCATCTGTGGGGACTTCAAGGTGACTGTGAACCCAGTCCTGCACACAGTACAGTATCCGCTTCCGCGGATAGAAGGTATTTTCGCCTCACTATCTGGAGGGAAACGTTTTACAAAGATTAACCTGGCTCAAGCGTATCTACAAATGGAGGTGGAAGAAGCATCTAGGAAATGCCTCACGATAACCACTCACAAAGGCCTTTACCAGTACAATTGACTGGTATTCGGGGTAGCATCGGCCCCGGCTATTTGGCAGAGGGCAATGGAACAAGTCCTGCAAGGGATCCCGGGGACTAGTGTTATTTGGACGACATCCTGGTTACGGGCGAAAATGACAATGAACACCTTGCCAACCTGGAACAGGTGCTCACGAGATTGCATGAATATGGGCTACGAGCCAACCATCCCAAATGCGAGTTCTTCAGGAGACAAATCTCATATTGTGGCCACATGATTGATGAGGAAGGGTTGCATAAGTCGCCGGACAAGATTGAGGCTGTAGTCCAGGCTCCAGCACCGGAAAATGTGTCGCAACTGAGGTCGTTCCTCGGGTTGCTGAACTACTACCATAAGTTCTTGCCGAATTTATCTACAATTCTGCACCCACTGAATGCCCTGCTTCAAACTGGTGTAACATGGAAATGGAGTGATGAGTGTAAGCGTGCCTTTCAGGAATGTAAATGCCAAATCAATTCAAAAGAAGTATTGGCCCACTACAACCCAACACTACCGATTCGGTTGGCATGTGATGCGTCACCTTACGGCATTGGAGCGGTGCTGTCACACAAATTCCGTGACGGTTCAGAGAGGCCAATAGCCTTTGCATCGCGCTCGCTAACCTCACCCGAGCGTAACTACGCCCAGATTGACAGGGAGGCCCTCAGCCTGGTGTGGGGGGTGAAGAAGTTCAATCACTATCTGCACGGACAGAAATTCACCTTACTGACTGATCACCAGCCTCTTGTCTCCATTTTTAACGCAAAGAAGGGCGTTCCGGTGATGATGGCACAACGGCTGCAAAGATGGTCCCTTTTTCTAGGGGCACATCAATACGAAATAGAGTATAAGGGCACGAAACTGCATGGAAATGCTGATGGGCTGTCATGCCTGCCGCTGCCTACGGTGGAGGAAGCACCTGCAGTGGACCCTGTTGAGATATTCCATTCAACAATAGTCGAATGTCTACCTGTTACAAACTCAAGTATAGAGAAGGAAACCCGAAATGACCCGACACTCTCTCTGATCTATGATTTGATGGTGAAGGGATGGCCAGCACATGGCGACTCACTGTTGCCAGCATTCTCGCCAAGGAGAGAACAGCTGTCAGTGTGCCGGGTGCATCCCGAGTGGTAATTCCACCCAAGTTGAGAGATAGAGTGCTCAATGAGCTTCATGAGGGTCATCTGGGAGGGGTAAAAATGAAGAGTCTAGCCAGGGCATTTGTGTGGTGGCCGGGAATCGATAAAGAAATCGAGGAAATGACCAAGAGCTGCACAGGATGCCAGAAAGTCCAAAACGCTCCACCACAGGCCCCGCTACACCCATGGGAGTGGCCCTCATCTCCATGGCAATGGGTACACATTGATTTCGCTGGTCCATTTTTGGACTCAATGTTTTTAATCGCCGTGGATGCACATTTGAAATGGCCAGAGGTCATCAAAATGTCCTCCACCACCACGGAGAAAACTATTGCAGTCCTACGGACCATCTTCGCCAGGAATGGCTTGCCAGAACAGATTTGCTCTGACAATGGATCACAATTTGTGTCCGAGGATTTCCGGAGGTTTTTGAGGAATAATGGGGTAAAGCATTATACATCCGCCCCATATCATCCAGCCACAAATGGATTGGCTGAGAGGTTTGTTCTTTAAAAAAGCAATAAAGGCGATGTATAACGACAACATACCACTGCAACACAAGATGGATAATTTCTTGTTTGCTTACCGGAATGCGACACATGCAGTCACCAACCAAGCTCCAGCCATGATGTTCTTTAACCGAAGGTTAAGATGTCGCCTGGATTTGCTCAAACCAAACATAAGACGAGATGTTGAGAATAAGCAATTCCAGCACATCAATGAGAAGCCAACCAGGAGCTTCAAGATAGGGCAACCAGTCTTGGCCTGCGACTACCGAACAGAAAAATGGCAGCCAGGAACGATATGCACACGGCAGGGACCACTAATGTACACAGTGGACGTTGGAGAGAGCATCGTGAGATGCCATGCTGACCAGATTCTAGAGTCACAGGAACAAGTCAAACCCATGCCACGATCATACGCACCTGGTGATGAACCCGAAGTACAGATTGCGTCTACCTCAGAATCAGTGGTATTGGAAGCTGACGAACCAACCAATGACAATGAGCCAGAATCGACTCCGCCGCAAGAACAGGATACTCGAGAAAGGCCCTATCCAGACAGGATCAGGAAGCCTCCTCAAAGACTGAATTTATAAATGATTACTTTCAGCTGATGTATATAGTACAAAGAATATTGTAATTGTAATTAGTTATTATTTAATTGTTAAATGAATGTTATGTGCTGTTTATCTAAAAGGGGAGGAATTGTAATGTATGTACCTTTAAGGAGGAACTATCTTTTACAGACCCTGTATACTGCAGTACCAGTAGTGACCACACCTGTATATAACACCGTGTAGTAATTTGTACAGTTAGTTCCAGCATACCCTCTGTTCAGTAAACACCTGTTATTACCATTCTCCTGCAGTCCATGTGTTATTTATACGCGGACACTACAGGTTCCTGCTACTGTCATTGCACAGACTGGTCCAGTATCCTACACTGTACAAACACCCGAGGACATTGTCTGGAAGAGACACACCGATCAGCTTCTACGAAGTGCAGCAACACCCACTGAACCACCAACAGCAGTTTATCTGCCATTGGGTGATGCTGTGGGTCATCCTCCTTCTACACCGAGAGGCCCACCATCTGAGGAAGCAGCCGCTTCAGCCCCTATCTCATCAGCAAGGGAGACCTGTATACAGGTACCTCAGCCGTCTACACCTGAGGTGACGTCACCTGTGAGAGACAATGAAATGGAGAGCCAGGTTGACCGCCGGTATCCTACCAGAGAGCAGCAGACCCCTATACGTTTGAACTTATAGTTCAGAGACTTACCCTTTATCTGGGGCAGAATAATCCCCATGGGTATAACAGGTTATTGTGTTTTTAAAATTTTGTGGTTCTATTGGGACATCTAATGTAAGAGGGGAGGAGATGTTGTGTATTTTGAATGTTGTATTTGAATTGTCCCACATAGCTTACTGTAGTTGTGATGTGCAATGCACTATGGGAAATAGAGTGCATTAAGTTGAAGAGATTCTTCTGGAAGTAATGGCTGTTAACTGAACTCTGTCTCCTGCGTACTCTTTTAATTGTTATACAAGCAAGGTTAATAAACTCTTGAGACTTAACAATAGCGAGTGTTGGAATAGCTAAAGGGGTGGAGGATAGGCTCATGAAAGCGAAGCATGAAAAACCAGTAAAGCGTAGGCTCCAATGGCTTAGGAGCCTCATAGAAAAGAAAAGCAGCTCGAAACCAAGGGTGGTGATCACCCTACCAGCACAGTGCTCCAATGGGAGGGATCCAATGTGTTCATTCCTCCCATTCCCAGAAATGCCAGCACTCCCATCCCACATTGCCAACACTTCCTACTAAAGAGAAAATGGCAGCTATAGTTAAGACCTGACATTGTTAAAATCAATATTAAGGTCAGAAGATTGCAAAGAGCCTGGTTGAAAGATAAGGGGGGTGAAATTCGATAATGCAGAAAAACGGGCGTGGGCACCGCGACATGCCCGTTGAAAGGGGGTCAGGCAGCACGTCAAATTCACGCTGAATGTGCTGCTGACAGGCTGTGTGCTCAGCAGAGGGCCGATGTTCTCAATGTTCGACTGAGTCTAGCCTTACTTAAAGCTAGCCTGCACCTCTTAAAAGCAGTCTGCACCTCTTGAAGCTGAACTGCCTTCTGGCGATCAAAAATGTTAAAAGTGCTTCAGCACTAACCCAAATGGCTCAACAGGACAGGGAAAGGGCATCCAGGGTCTCGGATGCAGCACTTGAGCTTTGTGCAGGGGTTCAACACTGGAAGAGAGGTTTTCTACCCACAGAGGACCAAAAGGCCCTCCAGAAAGAAGGATGTGGGACCAGATCACCGAGGCCGTCACTGTCAGCAGTTTCACCCCTGGGACCTGGCTCCAGAGCCCAAAGAAGTTTCATGACCTCAAACAAGTGCTCAAGGTCAGTGAATGCATCTTCAAAAGCCGTCTCCTACTAATTGCACCACTAGCCTCACATACTGCTCAATGTGTGACCCCCCCATCACTCACCCACCAACAATCTCCACCAAACACGAGGCACACCTCCCAGTCCTAACTTCACTTCACCCCGTTGGAGGAGACGGTGCTGGCCATTCTTGGCAGGGGCATGGCTGAACCCTTGGCCAGCGGCGGGGCTGAAAGAATACAAGATGCCAGTATCCCCATACATTATCCTCCTTCTCACATTCTACTTACCCCTCATCCCACAATATCTTCTGATTTACAAGCTGCACATGGTGTTAGCATGAGCCTCTTGTTTTGCCCCCTCCCCCTCACCACAACATTACCCTTATGCCTTTCTCATTTCAGACACCCAAGAAATCCAGCCTGCCCAGCCAGTGGTTGACCAAAGAGAGTGAGAGGAGCATGAAGAAGAAGAAGAAGAAACACTATCACTCAATTTGACACACCCAGCCACCAGCTACTCAAGGTCGTCCTGTAAGCCCATCTGCAGTGTCCCCCACTGAAAGTCAAAAGCCTTCCACCAGCCATGCTGCTGCCACTGGGGTAGCTCTGTGTAACAGCACTAGGATAGGCAAAGACACATGCAAGACAGTCATTAAGGGAATGCACAAGGGTGATTGGTTGATTTTTTGATGTAATATTGGATGCAGATATGGATAAAGTTGGATTGGAAAGTTTGCTTTGTGGTGGCTTTTATTTCAGTATTGTGATGGTCAGCAACAGCGGGAAGGTAAAGAGTGGGACAAATGTTGAAAGGGGAATTGGGGTTGTGTTCACTGGTACCGCAAGCGAATGATTCGATCCCGGATATCATGACCAGAAAGGGATTGTCTGGGCCACCTCCTTCCTTGTGCTTTCTCCTCTTCTGCTTCCTCCTCCTTGTCTTCTGCTTACTTGTCTTCTGCTTCCTCCTCTTCTGCTTCTTCCTCTTCTGCTTCCTCATCTTCCTCCTCCTCTTCTTCCTTCTCCTCCACCTTCTACAAGCAGCCTGTCCCCTTTGCTGCCTCTGCTCCATCTACATGTCAGGCTGCAGCCCAAGGGGGCAAGAAACAGAGAGCTCGAAGTCTCAGCGCAAACAGAATGGAGGTATTCAACAAAGTGGTTGCATAATCTGCATTAGGTCTCCCCGATGTAGAAGAGAGCGCAATGAGAATGGCGAATATCGTATACTGGGTTGGAGGAAGTGTATGTAATTTGCTGTCTCTACCGGAAGGAGTGTTTGAAGCTTTGAACAATGGTGTAGATAGAGGTGCTTGGGCAGGTGTTGCTGCTCAGTGCTTGCGAGTGATGGTGCTAGGAGAAGGGGACCAGATGGTTGGGGTGCTGGAAGAATGAACCTGGGTGCCAGGAAGGAGATGGTCCTTTTAGAAAGCTGAGATAGGAGGAATGGGGAAACATAAATATAGAAACATAGAACATAGGAGCAGGGGTAGGATCATCCAAATTCAGTATCCTCTCCCTCCTTTCTCCCGATATCCCTTGATCCCTTTAGCTTTAAGAAATATATCTAACTCCTGCTTGAATATATTTAATGAATTGGCCTCAACTGCCTTGTGTGATAGAGAATTCCACAGGTTCACCACTCTCTGGGTGAAGAAATTCCTCCTCATCTCAGTCCCAAATGGCTGACCCCTTATCCTTAGACTGTAACCCCTGGTTCTGGACTCCCCGGCCATCAGGAACATCCTTCCTGCATCTAGTCTGTCTAGTCCTGTTAAAATTTTATAAGTTTCAATGAGATCCCCTCTCATTCTTCTAAACTCTAGTGAATATAAGCCTAATTGACCCAATCTCTCCTCATACATCATTCCTGCCATCCCAGGTATCAGTCTGGTGAATCTTCGCTGCACTCACTCCATGGCAAGAACATCCTTCCTCAGATAAGGTGACCAAAACTGCACACAATACTCAAGGTATGGCCTCACCAAGGCCCTGTACAACTGCAGCAAGACACCCTTGCTCCTGTACTCGAATCCTCTCACTATGAAGGCCAACATACCATTTGATTTCTTAACCGCCTGCTGCACCTGCATGCTTACCTTCAGCGACTGGTGCACAAGGACACCTAGGTTTCGTTGCACTTCCCCTTTTCCCAATCGCTAACCTCAGCCGAGCGTAACTACGCCCAGATTGACAGGGAGGCCCTCAGCCTGGTGTGGGGGGTGAAGAAGTTCAATCACTATCTGCATGGGCAGAAATTCACCCTACTGACTGATCATCAACCCCTGGTCTCAATTTTTAACCCAAAGAAGGGCGTTCCGGTGATGACGGCGCAACGGCTGCAAAGATGGTCACTTTTTCTAGGGGCACATCAGTATGACATAGAGTACAAAGGTACAAAACAACATGGAAACGCTGATGGCCTGTCGCGCCTACCGTTGCCTACGGCGGAAGAAGCACCTGCAGTGGACGCTGTGGAGATATTCCATGCGACCATAGTCGAATGTTTGCCTGTTACAAACGCAAGTATTGAGAAGGAAACCCGAAATGACCCAACACTCTCTCGGGTCTATGATTTGACGGTGAAGGGATGGCCAGCATATGGCGACTCACTGTTGCCAGCATTCTCGCCAAGGAGAGAACAGCTGTCAGTGTGCTGGGGAACCTTGATGTGTGGATCCCGAGTGGCAATTCCACCCAAGTTGAGAGATAGAGTACTCAATGAGCTTCACGAGGGTCATCTGGGAGGGGTAAAAATGAAGAGCCTAGCCAGGGCGTTTGTGTGGTGGCCGGGAATCGATAAAGAAATCGAGGATATGACCAAGAGATGCACAGGATGCCAGAAGGTCCAAAACGCTCCACCACAGGCCCCGCTACATCCATGGGAGTGGCCCTCATCTCCATGGCAACGGGTACACATTGATTTCGCTGGTCCATTTATGGACTCAATGTTTCTAATCGCTGTGGACGCCCATTCGAAATGGCCAGAAGTCATTAAAATGTCCTCCACCTCCACGGAGAAAACTATTGCAGTCCTAAGGACCATCTTTGCCAGGAATGGGTTGCCAGAACAGATTTGTTCCGACAATGGCCCCCAGTTTGTGTCTGAGGATTTCCGGAGGTTCCTGAAGAATAATGGGGTGAAACATTACACATCTGCCCCATATCATCCAGCCACAAATGAATTGGCTGAGAGGTTTGTTCAGACCTTTAAAAAGGCCATAAAGGCAATGTATAATGACGACATACCACTGCAACACAAGGTGGATAACTTCTTGTTTGCTTAGCGGAATGCGACACATGCAGTAACCAACCAATCTCCAGCCGTACTGTTTTTCAACCGGAGACTAAGATGTCGCTTGGATTTGCTCAAACCAAACATAAGACGAGATGTTGAGGATAAGCAGTTCCAGCACATAAATGAGAAGCCAACCAGGAGCTTCAAGATAGGGCAACCAGTCTTGGCCCGCGACTACCGAACAGAAAAATGGCAGCCAGGAACGATATGCACACAGCATGGACCACTAATGTACACAGTGGACATTGGAGAGAGCATCGTGAAACGCCATGCTGACCAGATTCTAGAGTCACAGGAACAAGCCAAACCTGTACCACAAGCATGTGCACCTGGTAATGAGCCCGAAGTACAGATTGCGTCTACCTCAGAAGCAGGGGTATTGGAAGCTGACGAACCAACCAATGACAATGAGCCAGAATTGACTCCACCGCCAGAACAGGATACTCGAGAAAGGCGCTATCCAGTCTGGATCAGGAAGCCTCCTCAAAGACTGAACTTATAAATGGCTATTTCAATTGATGTATATATTACTGAGAAAATTGTAATTATAATTAATTATTATTTAGTTGTTAAATGAATGTTATGTACTGTTTATCTAAAAGGGGAGGAATTGTTGTGTATGTACCTTTAAGGGAATAACTGGTCTTAGACTGCAGTACCGGCAGTGACCACCCCTGTATCAATGGCCCTAGCAGGCTTCTGTATTTTCAGTCTGACGCTGCCTCCTGTTCAGTAAAGTACCTGTTAAACTGTTCTCCCGAAGTCCATGTATTATTGAGGCGCGGACTTTACAGAAACTGTTCAACCTCCATCACCTCCAGTCCAGATCCAAGGTTGTCCCATCCTCTGTCGCCGAATTACAGTATGTAAACGATGCTTGCGTCTGCGCTCACTTGGAGATTGAACTCCAAACCATTGTCAACACCTTCACCGAAGCATACGAGAGCATGGGCCATACATTAAACATCCGTAAGACAAAGGTCCTCTACCAACCTGCACCGCCACACAGTACTGCCCCCTGATTATCAAAATCTTGGACAACGTGGACCACTTTCCATACCTCGGGAGTCTACTGTCAACAAGGGCAGACGTTGAAAACGAAGTCCAACTCCGCCTTCAGTTTGCCAGGGCAGCCTTCGGTCGCCTGAGGAAGAGAGTGTTTGAAGACCAGGACCTCAAACCCAGCACTAAGCTCATGGTCTACAGAGCAGCAGTGATACCTGCCCTGCTGTATGCCTCAGAGACATGGGCCATGTACAGCAGGCACCTCAATGCACTGGAGAGGTACCACCAATGCTGCCTCCGCAAGATCCTGCAAATCCATTGGCAGGATAGGTGCACCAACATCAGTGTTCTTGCTCAGGCCAACATCCCTAGCATCGAAGCTTTGACCATGCTCAATCTGCTCCGATGGATGGGCCACATCGTCCGCATGCCCGATACGAGACTTCTAAAACAAGCGCCCTACTCGGAGCTCCGGCACAAGAGAGCCCCAGGTGGGCAGAGGAAACGCTTCAAGGACACCCTCAAAGCCTCCTTGAAAAACTGCAACATCCCCATCGACACTTGGGAATCCCTGGCCCAAGACTGCACAAAGCGGAGGAGAAGCCTCCGGGAAGGCACTGGACACCCCGAGTCTCTTCACCGGGAGCAAGCGGAAGCCAAGCGCATGCAGCGCAAGGAGCGCACGTCAACCCAAGCACCCCACCCACCCGCCCCTTCAACCACCGTCTGCCCCACCTGTGACAGAGACTGTAGGTCCCGCATTGGGCTCATCAGTCACCTGAGAACTCATTTTTAATCTGGAAGCAAGTCATCCTCGGTTCTGAGGGACTGCCTAAGAGAGAAAAGAGCTCTTATTTCTTATGTTCTTATGTTCCAATATGATAAGAATGATCTATTTAGTGGTTCAGGAGGAACGATATACAATCTAGGTTAAAGTGCATTTGTTGAGGGGAGACTGAAAATGTAGGCTGTCGTGGATGGGTACTTGGGAGAAGATCTCCTCAATGAGAGTTGACAATGGAGCTGTGGCAGTTGCTTCTTAATCTTTTCTTGCTTGTCAAGGTTGTATATTTGGCCCCAATATTAATGGGGAGGGGGGAGGGTGTGGGGGAATATGGGAAAACCCGGCAAGGCCAGGGACGCAGAGACCCTGCTGATTCTAATGGCAGGGCCTCATTTAAATAATCTTCTGCAGATTCCCGCCCGACAGCCGGCCAAATTGACAGCCTCACCAGCAGCCAGCAGGTACAAGTGGCAGGAGGCTGGTGCTGGGGCCTGTGGGGATGGGCTGCAGGCTCCATACTGTGACTGGGGCTGGTGCTGGGGCCTGTGGGGATGGGCTGCAGGCTCCATTATGTGATTGGGGCTGGTGCTGGGGCCTGTGGGGATGGGCTGCAGGCTCCCTACTGTGATTGGGGCAGATGCTGGGGCCTGTGGGGATGGGCTGCAGGCTCCCTACTGTGATTCAGTTTGGTGTTGGGGCCTGTGGGGATGGGCTGCAGGCTTCCTACTGTGATTCAGGCTGGTGCTGGGGCCTGTGGGGATGGGCTGCAGGCACCCTACTGTGATTGGGGCTGCTGCTGGGGCCTGTGGGGATGGGCTGCAGGCTCCCTACTGTGATTGGGGCTGGTGCTCGGGCCTGTGGGGATGGGCTGCAGGCTCCCTACTGTGATTGGGACTGTAGCTGGGGACTGTGGGGATGGGCTGCAGGCTCCCTACTGTGATTGGGGCTGTCGCTGGGGCCTGTGGGGATGGGCTGCAGGTTCCCTACTGTGATTGGGCCGTAGCTGGGGCCTGTGGGGATGGGCTGCAGGCTCCATACTGTGACTGGGGCTGGTGCTGGGGCCTGTGGGGATGGGCTGCAGGCTCCCTACTGTGATTGGGGCTGTAGCTGGGGCCTGTGGGGATGGGCTGCAGGCTCCCTACTGTGATTGGGGCTGTAGCTGGGGCATGTGGCGATGGGCTGCAGGCTCCATACTGTGATTGGGGCTGGTGCTGGGGCCTGTGAAAATGGGCTGCCGGCTCCATACTGTGATTGAGGCTGGTGCTGGGGACTGTGGGGATGGGCTGCAGGCTCCATACTCTGATTGGGGCTGGTGCTGGGGCCTGTGGGGATGGGCTACAGGCTCCCTACTGAGATTGGTGCTGGTGCTGGGGCCTGTGGGGATGGGCTGCAGGCTCCCTACTGTGATTGGGGCTGGTGCTTGTGCCTGTGGGGATGGGCTGCATGCTCACTTCTGTGATTGGTGCTGTAGCTGGGGCCTGTGGGGATGGGCTGCAGGCTCCCTACTGTGATTGGGGCTGGTGCTGGGGCCTGTGGGGATGGGCTGCAGGCTCCCTACTGTGATTGGGGCTGATGCTGGGGCCTGTGGGGATGGGCTGCAGGCTCCCTACTGTGATTGGGGCTGGTGCTGGGGCCTGTGGGAATGGGCTGCAGGCTCCCTACTGTGATTGGGGCTGGTGCTGGGGCCTGTGGGGATGGGCTGCAGGCTCCCTACTGTGATTGGGGCTGATGCTGGGGCCTGTGGGGATGGGCTGCAGGCTCCCTACTGTGATTGGGGCTGGTGCTGGGGCCTGTGGGAATGGGCTGCAGGCTCCCTACTGTGATTGGGGCTGGTGCTGGGGCCTGTGGGGATGGGCTGCAGGCTCCCTACTGTGATTGGGGCTGATGCTGGTGCCTGTGGGGATGGGCTGCAGGCTCCCTACTGTGATTGGGGCTGGTGCTGGGGCCTGTGGGGATGGGCTGCAGGCTCCCTACTGTGATTGGGGCTGGTGCTTGAGCCTGTGGGGATGGGCTGCAGGCTCCCTACTGTGATTGGGGCTGGTGCTGGGGCCTGTGGGGATGGGCTGCAGGCTCCCTACTGTGATTGAGGCTGGTGCTGGGGGCCTTTGGGGATGGGCTGCAGGCTCCCTTCTGTGATTGGGGCTGGTGCTGGGGTCTGTGGGGATGGGCTGCAGGCTCCCTACTGTGATTGGGGCTGGTGCTGGGGACGTGTTGGGATGGGCTGCAGGCTCCATAATGTGATTGGGGCTGGGGCTGGGGCCTGTGGGGATGGGCTGCAGGCTCCCTACTGTGATTGGGGCTGATGCTGGGGCCTGTGGGGATGGGCTGCAGGCTCCCTACTGTGATTGGGTCTGTTGCTGGGGCCTGTGGGGATGGGCTGCAGGCTCCCTACTGTGATTGGGGCTGGTGCTGGGGGAGGGGGCACCGGGGAGGAGACAGGACTTTGGGGCTGATTGGGGCTGGTGTGGGAGTGGGGGGAGACAGGACATTGGGGCTGATTGGGCTGGTGGCGGGGGAGACAGGACTGTTAGATCCGTGTGTTAATGGAGACACGGAATGCAGGAGTTGATTTAACAAGTGTTCACTGAACAAAGTCTGGAGGTGAACTAACAACACAAGACGCTACACAGGCTTATATAACGGAGTGGTCACTACTGGTACTACAGTATACAAGGGCTTCAAAAACATAGTTCCTCTTAAAGGTACATACACTACAATTCCTCCCCTTTTAGATAAATAGTACATAACATTTTAAGTAATCATTAAATAACATTTTTACAAGAACAATAATATACACATTTGCTGAAGTTAATCAATTACAAATTCAGTCTCTCTGGAGGCTTCCTGACTCGGTCCGGATAACGCCTCGGTGGTGTAGTAGGTTCTTTTGGCAAGGTCGATTTGGCTTCAATGCTAGTGTCGGGTTCATCTGGTTCCAGTATCACCGGATCGGAGGTAGATACTATGGGTATCTTTGCTTCATCACTAGGCGTATAGAGTTGTGATGTAGGTTGTCCTTTTTCGGATGACTCTATGATCTGGTCAGCATGGTCATTATTATGCTTTCTCCAATGTCCACGGTATACATCAGCGGTCCTAGTCGTGTGCAAATAGTTCCAGGCTGCCATTTCTCAGTACGGTAGTCCCCGGCCAAAACTGGTTGACCTATCTGGAAGGTTCTAGTTGGCCTTTCATTCATGCTTTGAAATTGCCGGTTCTCTACGTCCCTTCTGACGTTTGGCTTGACCAAATCCAGCCGGCATCTTAGTCTTCTATTGAAAAACATCATGGCGGGGGTTTGGTTTGTAACCACATGTGTTGCATTCCTGTACGCAAACAAGAAGTTATCTACCTTATGTTGTAGATTTATGTCTTCATTACCCATGGCCTTTATGGCCTTCTTGAAGGTCTGGACAAACCTTTCAGCCAATCCATTGGTGGCGGGATGGTATGGGGCGGACGTGTAATGCTTAACCCCATTGTTTTTTAAGAACTTCCTGAATTCTTCGGATACAAATTGCGGTCCATTATCAGAACAGATCTGTTCAGGCAGCCCATTCCTGGTGAATATGGTCCTTAATACTGTGATGGTTTTTTCTGTGGTGGTGGAGGACATCTTTATTACCTCCGGCCACTTGGAGTGTGCATCCACAACAATTAAGAACATTGAGTCCATAAATGGACCAGCAAAGTTGATATGTACCCTTTGCCATGGAGATGAGGGCCACTCCCATGGATGTAGAGGGGCTTGTGGTGGGGCGTTTTGGACCTTCTGGCATCCTAGACAGCTCTTGGTCATTCCTTCGATGTCTCCATCAATACCTGGCCACCACACAAACGCTCTGGCTAAGTTCTTCATTTTCACTCCACCCAGGTGCCCCTCGTGAAGCTCCTTTAGCACTTGATCCTTGAGTTTGGGTGGAATCACCACTCTGGATCCACACATCAAGGTTCCTCGGCACACTGACAGCTGTTCTCTTCTTTGCGAGAATGCTGGCAACAGTGGTTCGCCATGTGCTGGCCATCCCTTCACCGTTAAATCGTAGACTCGTGAGAGAGTCGGGTCATTTCGCGTTTCCTTTTCAATGGTAGAATTTGTCACCGGTAGACATTCCACTATGGTCGAGTGGAATATCGCCACTGGGTTCACTGTAGGCGCCTCTTCCACCGTTGGCAACGGTAGGCGCGATAACCCGTCAGCATTCCCATGCTGTTTTGTTCCTTTGTACTCTATGTCATATTGGTGTGCCCCTAGGAAAAGGGACCACCTCTGTAGCCTTTGCGCTGTCATAATGGGAACGCCCTTTTTAGGGTTGAATATGGAGATGAGGGGTTGATGATCAGTCAAAAAGGTAAACTTTTGTCCGTGTAGGTAATGGTTGAATTTCTTCACCCCCCACACCAGGCTGAGTGATCCCTGTCAATCTGGGCATAGTTACGCTCAGCTGAGTTGAATGAGCGTGACGCAAAAGCTATCGGCCGCTCCGAGCCATCAGGGAATCTATGCGATAATACCGCTCCCACGCCGTAAGGGGATGCATCGCACGCCAGTCTGATTGGCAGTGATGGGTTGTAATGAGCCAACACTTCCCTGGACGTGATCAAGCCTTTGCATTTATGGAAGGCACGTTTACAGTCTTCGCTCCATTTCCAAACTACTCCCGTTTGTAGCAGTGCGTTAAGCGGGTGCAGAACCGTCGACAAGTTTGGTAAAAATTTATGATAGTAATTTACTAATCCCAGGAACGACCTTAATTGTGAGACATTTTGAGGCGCTGGGGCCTTTACGACCGCTTCAATTTTTTCAGGTGACTTATGCAACCCTTCTTCGTTAATGACATGGCCACAATATGATATTTGTTTCTGGAAAAATTTGCATTTGGGGCGATTTGCTCGTAGGCCCTGTTCTCTCAGCCTCGTGAGCACCTGCTCCAAGTTGGCAAGGTGCTCGTTGTTGTTTTCTCCTGTTACAAGGATGTCGTCTAGGTAGCATTGAGTCCCCGGAATCCCTTGCAGGACTTGCTCCATAGCTCTTTGCCAGATAGCCGGAGCTGATGCCAATCCGAAAACCAGTCGATTGTACTGGTACAGGCCTTTGTGTGTGTTTATCGTGAGATACTTTTTAGAGGCCTCCTCAACCTCCATCTGTAGATATGCCTGTGCTAAGTCAATTTTGGTGAAACGTTTCCCTCCGGATAGTGAGGCAAAAATATCTTCTATCCTCGGAAGAGGATACTGTACCGTGTGAAGAACCGGGTTTACAGTCACCTTGAAGTCCCCACAGATGCGAACTTTTCTCTGTTCTTCAGATTTATCATTATTCAACGTTTTCATCATGACCGGGACGATGGGTGTTGCCCACTCGCTCCAATCTACCTTGGATAACACGCCTGCTTTTTCCAAATTCTCCAGCTCTGCCTCGACGGCTGGACGAATTGCGTATGGCACCGGCCTTGCCTTAAAAAACTTGGGAATTGCCGCATCTTCCACTTTTATTGAGGCGGTGGTGCCTTTCAGGGTTCCTAGTTCCTGTTGAAACACTTCTTTGGCGTTAGCCAAGATTTCTTTTAATCGTGCAGGTATGACGTCATCATCGTTTTTTTTCTTACTGGTCACCGTCAGTGCCTGAATGGAGTGCCAGTCTAAACGTATCTTTCTGATCCATTCACGTCCCAACAACGGTGGACCACCATCTTGCAGAACGTATAAATACAACTTCTGTATTTCCTTGCCGTTGCATACAACAGGCACCCTTATTTTCACTCTGGGGTATACTTTCTGCCCCGTATATGTCTTCAAGACAATGGATGTGTCTTTCAAAGGTATATGCGGAAATAGCCGCTCGTAATCCCGTCGACTCATGACGGTCAGAGCTGATCCTGTATCTAGCTCCATTTTGACTGGAGACCCCGCTATCGTGAGGGTAGCCCAAATGGTCTGGTAATCTTTTTTGGCAATTACATTATGTAATTTGAGACAGCTTAGTCTCTTGTTTCCGGAGTCGCTATCGCTCTTCTGGTCTTCGGAGCTACTGTCCGTCATCATTTGTACATTTCTGTACTTTTCCTTATTGACCTTTTTACTGTCAGCGGATTTCTTTCCAGATCTGCATACACGTGCAATGTGTCCCATCTTTCCGCATTGCCTGCATGCTTTGTCCTTGAACCAGCAGTCCTTCTGGTCATGGGTGGATCTGCCGCAGCGATAACATCTCTCGAAGCCCCATGTCATTTCATGGGTGCCAAAGTCCTGTGGCTTTTGCTGTATCTCTGCAGCTCCTCTTGCTGCTGCTTCATATGATACAGCCACACCGAAAGCCTTGTCCAGTGTCAAATCTTTCTCAGAAAGTAGTCTTTTCTGTGTTCCTTCACTTAGGAGACCGCAGACGAATTTGTCTCGTAGAGAATCTGCCAGTCCTGCCCCGAATTGGCAGTGCTTTGACAGCTTTCGTAATTCGGTGAGGTAATCAGCATTACTTTCATTCTTGTGCTGATTCCTCCTGAAGAATTTGAATCGTTCCGCTAGCAGCAGTGGTGTTGGGTTTAAGTGCTCCTGTAAGGTATCAACAATCTCCTTAAAATTCTTGTCCATCGGTTTGGCTGGAGTGATCAAGTTTCGTAACAGCCCGTATGTCCTTGCGCCCATCAGATTTAGAAGTACTGATGCCTTTTTATCATCCGCTACTTCATTCGCCTTGCAATATACCTCCACTCTTTCCACATATGTGGTCCAATCTTCTATATCACTATCGAAAGCAGTAATATTGCCAGTCTTCGGCATCTTGAAAATCTAAAATGGCGCTTCCCGCGCTTTTCTTTCTTCCCCGCCGAGTTAAGATGGCACCTCCCGTGCTTTCCCGCCGCTGCCGCTGCTGCCAACGCTGTTCTCTGCGGTTCCCGTTGCGACCTGCAGCTTTTCGTGGTATTTCTATTTTTTTTACATATCGCTTCAATAGTTTCTCCGTTACTTGGAGAACCGTTCCCGTCGTGGAGCGGACCCTCTGGGACTTTCCCCTCCCTCTGCTCGGTCCAAACGCCGACCTGCTTTGCAGCACCGGCTGCGCCCTGAGTGCTCCACCCTCTCTCTCTCTTTGCTTCTGCTTCCCGACTCGCTGCCCGGCCCCGTTGCAGAGCCACCCGATCGAGCTCTAGCCCGCCGTAGCCCAGGAAGGATCAGTGCACTACCTGCCACCAGCCCGTTTAGCTGGGGAAACCACAGACTGGAGACCAAGCCTGGCCCTCGTTTTCGAGTTTCTTCGAGTTATTTTTTTTTCTTGCTTCTGGCTTCGACCTTCGTCTGAGGAATCGATCCCCTTGAGGTGCTGCCGAATTGCAGGTAAGTTCGTTTCTAACTCGTCGCCACTGTTAGATCCGTGTGTTAATGGAGACACGGACTGCAGGAGTTGATTTAACAAGTGTTTACTGAACAAAGTCTGGAGGTGAACTAACAACACAAGACGCTACACAGGCTTATATACCCGAGTGGTCACTACTGGTACTACAGTATACAAGGGCTTCAAAAACATAGTTCCTCTTAAAGGTACATACACTACAAGGACATTGGGGCCGATTGGGCTGGTGGGGTGGGGGGGAGACAGGACATTGGGTCCAATTGGGTTGGTGGGGGGGAGACAGGACATTGGGGCTGATTGGGCTGGTGGGGGGGGAGACAGGACATTGGGGCTGATTGGGCTGGTGTGGGGGAGACAAGACATTGGGGCTGATTGGGCTGGTGGGGGGGAGACAGGACATTGGGGCTGATTGGGCTGGTGTGGGGGGAGACAGGATGTTGGGGCTGATTGGGCTGGTGTGGGGGGAGACAGGACGTTGGGGCTGATTGGGCTGGTGTGGGGGAGACAAGACATTGGGGCTGATTGGGCTGGTGGGGGGGAGACAGGACATTGGGGCTGATCGGGCTGGTGGCGGGGTGGAGACAGGACGTTGGGGCTGATTGGGCTGGTGTGGGGGGAGACAGGACATTGGGGCTGATTGGGCTGGTGTGGGGGGAGACAGGACGTTGGGGCTGATTGGGCTGGTGTGGGGGGAGACAGGACGTTGGGGCTGATTGGGCTGGTGTGGGGGAGACAAGACATTGGGGCTGATTGGGCTGGTGAGGGGGAGACAGGACATTGGGGCTGATCGGGCTGGTGGCGGGGTGGAGACAGGACGTTGGGGCTGATTGGGCTGGTGTGGGGGGAGACAGGACATTGGGGCTGATTGGGCTGGTGGTGGTGGGGCCAAAGTTTTCCTTGTGAGGCCTGGGGAGGTACCACTACTCCTCCTGAGCCACAAGGAGTGCTAAAAGAGCTGATTTTCAGCATTTACCTTGGCCAGTGGCACACTCCGCCTCAGATCTACTGCCAGGAATCCCACAGCTCTGGTTTCCCCCTCACTTACTGTTAAATTTAAATTTAACTTTTGTGTATTAATTAGAGCCTCACCTGCCTTTTGAGGAAGCCTCGTTGATGGCCTGATATGTGTTTGTAAAATTTTAAACAGGTTGGAATGGGGTCAGGTTGTTCGATTCCTATATTTTAAGCTCCCCTGACCCTCTCCCACCCTTCGGGCGGTGGGTGGGCAGGGGTGGCGGGGGGGCGGGGGGGATGGGGCAGGTGTGGATTAACATTGAGGTCTTTTTATATTCTGTATATTAATGGTCTTGTTGAATGGTAAAGTTGTGGAACAAGTTGCAGACCATGGTGAATGTGAAAGATTTTGGCGTGTAATGTACTGAAGCATCCTTCTGATGTGTCTAGGCATCTGAAGCACTGCTTCAACATGCCTAACATAGGAACATTAGGAGCAGAAGCAGGCCATTCAGCCCTTCGAGCCTGTTTCATTATTCTATTAGATCATGACTGCTTTATACATCAACTCCATTTACCCACCTTATCACAGAATCACAGAATCACAGAAACCCCACAGTGCAGATAGAGGCCATTTCGGCCCATCGAGCCTGCACCGACACATATCCCACCCGATCCCCGTAACCCCTACACCAACACATATCCCACTCTATCCCTTAGTTCCAAATCCTTTGATACCCTTACCTAACGAAAATCTAACAATCACAGTTTTGAAACCTTCAATTGACCCAACATCCACAGGGAGAGAAATTCGGTATCGCCCCATTTGGGGCGCAATTATCGACCAGGCGCAAAGTTTAGCGCCTGGTGCAAATTATCGCCTCCGAATGCAAACTTGGCTTCTATCGCCCCTGGAGGTGATTGGAGCACTAAATCAGGCATTACACACCTGTCTTAAGGCACAAAGGCCGAGGAGCGAGGTGCTAACTCAGAGCGCGGGCGAGGCTCATGTCATGTCAGTTAGCAATGGAACACAGACACACTGGCGCCGGCCAATTCTTAAAGGGGAGGGTCGATCTTGCTCTCCATCCACACCCTGCTCATTGGAGCCTTGAATCTCGGCCTGGAGAGACCCGCGCATCAATTCTGCAGCAAAGGACTATGGAGAGGGTCAGGGAACAAGCTCAGCGCTTCAGCGACCGGGTCTTGGTGGCTCTGGTTGATGCAGTGGAGCGCCGAAGAGCAATACTGTATCCTGAGAGTGGCAGGAGGCTATTGCCCTGTGACTACAGAAGAGTGTGGAGGGAGGTAGCTCATCATGTCTCCTCCAGGAACATGGTGCCCAGGACCCATACACAATGTCGGAAAAAGTTCACCGACCTCACTCGGGTGGTCAGGGTGAATGGTTGCTTTTCAATACCTCTCCATCCCTCCATCTCAACCTCACTCTATGGCCAGAGGGTGTAAAAACCCCAATGCCCAACACTCATCCAAGACCCATGGCCATCTCATAAAACACACATGCACATTCCACACCTTGCATACATTAAGGGCCGTTCATCTATGGAAGGCACATCAGGCAAGCACATGGCTGCATATTTACTCAGACGCCGTCCTTTTTCTTGCAGGCCAAGCTATCTCACAACAGGAGACAACAGCAACGGACTGGTGGAGGGCCGCCTTAGCTGCAACCCCTCAGCGAACTTGAGGCGTGCGTCCACAGGATTGTGGCAAGCCAGGTGATCGGTCCCATCGCCCCTGGAGAGGCCGACTCCATTCGGGTCAGCAATGGTAAGGTCATCAGCTTTTCCTCCTCTCTCATTCCACTTGTCCCTCACAACACCAGCCTTTTACACTTTCAATCCAACTTACTAAATCGCTCCACTCCTTCCTCCCTTACTGCCCCCCTGACCTCACGCTAAAGCCACTCTTGTACCTCCCTGCTTTCAGATGGTGATTCACCAGCTGAGGAGACGGGCCCTCAAGCAGCCAGAGGGAGCGACGCCACAGGCGAGGTGGAAGAGGAAGTAAGAGCCTCAGCGCCAGTGTCTCCCGAGGGAGCCCATGTCCACACTGGGAACACGCCTTCCCTGGAGAGGAGCAGGGGGGAAGGATCGGATGAGGGTGAAGCTCCGGGACCCAGCGGGCTGCAGCAACATGATGGGGGTAGGGAAGCTCGGGGGCATTTTCCCCGGAGGGAGAGCAGGCCAGCGAGTCCTGCTGCATTGGACACAGAGGAGGAGCGGCTCATCGCTGAAATGAACACCCAGGCGGTGGACATGCACACTCAGCTCATGGGTGCAGTGGGAAAGGTGCCCGAAAGCATTGATGCACTAGCAAGGAGTGTGGAGCACTCCACTGCAGCACAGGCAGACGCAACGCAAATGCTTAGTGCTGCAATTCAGTCACTGGCTGCAATCCAATCTCAGACTGCTCTGATGCAGTCTCAGTTTGATGTAACGCAAGCACCGACTGCTGCCATCGTTGCTGGTTCGGCCACATTGCCCCTGGGCTCTCACGGCGCTGCAGCAGGCCAGCAATCTGTGCTCCAGCAGATTGCTCCGGATGCTGAGGTGCTGCCCTGTGGGAGTGCCAGTTGTCGGACGAGCAGGGAGGTGCAGTCCTATCTCAGGATGACAGCATCCCTGCTCTTTCACTTACCCATTGCACTTGCCACCGCCTGTAGCCCAGACTGCTGCCGCCCATGCAAAGTTGGTGCAGTCTGCAGCCGGGGCCTCCAGGCCCAGAGCTGGTCGCGGGCGTCCTTCAAGGGCATCTGAAGTCTCAGGACCTGACATTCAGCAGCCTTCCACCAGCCTTGCTGCAGCCACTGGGGCCCCATTACGGAGGAGCAGTGGGGTGGGAAGGGGGGAAGTGCACAAGGGAAGGCGATCACCCTCGAAGGGCAAAAAGTAGGAGGTCTCAAGAAATGTTGGGAATGTTTTTATTAAAGGCTGAGGTTCATCTGATAACTTTTGTTTAGTGTTTTGGCCATTATCTTCAGGTTGTGAGAACCAGTTATGTTAATTAATGATTTGTTGTGTTTGTTTCTATTAGTATGTCATGAGTAAATGACACACACAGAGTTTGTAAAATAAAAAAGTTGATGTTTTCAGAATGTATATGTTTGGCCTTTGGAATCATTGCTGCCTTGGCCGGCTATAGGGGTTGCGGGTTGCTTTCCATCATGTTGTTCTCCATGCCAGAAGCCATCTTCTGAGTAGGGGCCTAGAAGCGGCTTGTTATCAGCCGTTGACGGATGGCCCTTGCAGTTTCAACATTGTGGGCCTTTCTCCCGCCTTGGTGCTGCTGCTGATCATCCGCCTCCTCTTCCTCCTCCTCCTCCAGTGGTGCTCCAAGGCCTGGTGGCATTGGTTGGGTCCTGAGGATTGCAAGGTTCTGAAGAGTGAAGCAAACAACTATGAAGAGGGAGACTCACTCAGCAGAGTACTGCAGGGCTCCTCCTGAGTGGTCCAGACAGTGGAACCTTTACTTGAGCACGCCGATCGTCTGCTCAATTATGTTCCTGGTGGCAATATGGCTCTCATTGTACCGCAGCTCAGCAGGGGTATTGGGGTTACGGAGCGGTGTCATCAGCCAGGTGCAAAGTGGATAACCCTGCTGTATGCCTCAGAGACATGGACCATGTACAGCAGGCACCTCAAAGCACTGGAGAGGTACCACTAACGCTGCCTCCGCAAGATCCTGCAAATCCATTGGCAGGATAGGCGCACCAACGTCAGTGTTCTTGCTCAGGCCAGCATCCCCAGCATTGAAGCTCTGACCACGCTCAATCAGCTCCGATGGACGGGTCACATTGTCTGCATGCCCGATACGAGACTCCCAAAACAAGCGCTCTACTCGGAGCCCCGGCACGGCAAGAGAGCCCCAGGTGGGCAGAGGAAACACTTCAAGGACACCCTCAAAGCCTCCTTGAAAAAGTGTAACATCCCCACCGACATCTGGGAATCTCTGGCCCAAGACTGCACAAAGTGGAGGAGAAGCATCCGGGAAGGCGCTGAACACCTCGAGACTCTTCGCCAGGAGCAAGCGGAAGCCAAGCGCAGGCAGCGCAAGGAGCGCACATCAACCCAAGCACCCCACCCACCCGCCCCTTCAACCACCATCTGCCCCACCTGTGACAGAGTCTGTAGGTCCCGCATTGGACTCACCAGTCACCTGCGAACTCATTTTTAATGTGGAAGCAAGTCATCCTCAGTTCCGAGGGACTGCCTAAGACGAAGAAGGATAACCCTTGTCCCCGAGGAGCCAACCACTTTGCTGATGCGCTGCCTGGAAAAGCTCTGGCACACCAGTCTGGCGCAGGATGAAAGCATCGTGGCTGTTGCCAGGATAGCGGGCATTGACGGCGAGTATCAGTTGTCTGTGGTCACAGACCAACTGCACATTTAAGGAGTGGAACCCCTTGAGGTTTTGGAAAACCTCTGCATTCTCATACGGTGCCCGCAATGTCAATTGCGCCCTGCACCATGGGGAAGCCTGCTATCCTCGCAAAGCCAAATGCGTGTTCATGCTGTTTGGCCCGGGTCATCGGGAAAGAGATGTACTGGCATCTCCTTTTATAGAGGGCATTTGTCACCTCCCGGATACAGCAATGGACCGCGAACTGGGAGATATTGGCGTAGTCCCCAGTAGCTGCTTGAAAGGAGCCAGTGGCATAAACATTCAGAGCCACAGTGACCTTCACTGCCACCGACAGAGACGTCCTGGTCTTCAGTTGAGGCTGCAGATCTGGTTGCAGCAGGTGGCAGAGCTCAGTGACCACCTCCTTGCTGAAGCGCAAACACTGTTCCTCAGACAAATTAATGTACGAGAATTGTTCCCGGAATACCCTGGGAGGGTAAGATCCCCTGTGCAGAGGCCTGTTGGCCCTCCTCCCTCTGGCCATGATTGCCACTCTCTCTCTGCGTCTTTGATGTTTCAGATTCTGCAGGCGCAAGACGACGCCCCGAATCAGTGCAGCCCCCAAAGTCTCTTGACAATCGAAGCAATAAAGGTCAAATCCAAAAGAACCTGCAAAGTGCTACTCAGTAGCCGAAACTACTTCACACAGCGTGGACTCTCTGCAGAAGTCTCTCTCTCTCTCTCTCGCGTGGAATCTCTCTTTGTCAGAATGAATGGTACAAAAATGTCTCCCACAAAAAAAGGCAGGAAGTGGGCGCCTTTAAATAACGCTCCCCCAGCCCCTTCACAACTGCAAAACGTTCCACTCTCCCTGTCGTTGCTTGAGGCAGGCGGAAAGGAAGGGGGCGCCACTCAATATCCGGTCCGACTGACGTCACGATCTGCGGGCGCAGGAGATCATGGTGGTAGAGTTTAGCACCGCCGCAAAAACTCTGGTCAATTTTGCGAGCGGTGCAAACATCGCTGCGCCCGGGCGCTAGTTGCTTTGCGCCCCATTATAATGGGAGGCGCAAAGCAACCGAATTTTTCCCCCAGGGAAGGCGAGAGTTCCTGATTTCTACTACCCTTTGTGTGAAAAAGTGCTCACTGATTTCGCTATTAATTGGCCTAGCTCTAATTTTAAGTTTATGACCACTAGTTCTGGATTCCCCCACCAAAGGAAATAGTTTCTCTGTATCTACCTTATCAAATCTCTTTATGGTTTTAAACACTTCGATTAGATCACTCCTCAATCTTCTAAACTCAAGGGAATAGAAGCCAAGTTTGTGCAACCTGTCCTCATAATTAATCCTTTAATCCCCAGTATCATTCTGGCCAATCTGTGCTACATCCTCTCCAAGGTCAATATATCTTGGTCCCTAAAACACAGTACTCCAGATGGGGTCCAACCAAGACTCTGTACAACTGAAGCATAACTTGCGTTAGCCTTTTTGATTTAAAAAAAATACATTCTCAGGATTGGGATGTTGTTGGGAATGCCGGCATTTACTGCCCATCCCTAGTTGCCCTGATAGTGGTTTTGATACAACTAAGCGACTTTCTAGGCCACCTCAGAGTGCAGTTAAGAGTCAACCACGATGGTGTGGGTCTGGGGCCAAATATAGGCCAGACTGGGTAAAAACGGCAGGTTTCCTTTCCTAACAGACATTAATGAACCGGTTGGGTTTTTATGACAATCCAACAACTTCATGGTCACTTTTACTGATACCGGCATTTTATTTCCAGATTTTCTTTTAAGCACATGGCTTTGGTAATCACCATGAACTCAAAGATCAGGCTTTTCAGACAGACACAGGCCTCCGACAGAAAATGCTGCACGTACTTTAAGCACAGAAAATAATGGTCCAGAAATTCGGGTCGGGGGCTTCCCGCGGGTGCAAGCCTCCAACCTGCACTTACCTAGCGCGCCGGCCGTTGAGCTGTGGGCTCACGTGGGATTCTGATCCTGGGCCTCCTCCAACTGCCGGCGCGCAGTGCTTGCATATCCCAGGGGTGCAGTTAGTTCGATGCGTCCCCTGGGATCACGTGGGCCATGGTGAGCCAATGGCAGCAGGGAATGCTTCATTCATAAGTTTGACAGGAAGAGTTGTCAAACCTATAAATACTCTAAGCCTCAAAACATCACTAAAACTTCAAATAATTTTTTTTTTAAATCACATTTTTAAAATAAACTATAAATTACATAAAATAACTATTTTAAACAATAATTTAAATTTTTGAAGAAATTAATTACATTTTCTAACGGGGCTAAAAATAAACTTACCTTTCTTTAAAGTATTTAAAAATAATAAACCTGTGGAAAAAATGTTTTAATTTTAATTAATTCACCACTTACCTTGTTAAAAGCAGACCTTGCGCCTGCTTTTTAAAAGTGTAACTCCTGGACACTTACCCTCCCGGAGAAAGCTGGAAAAAAAACGTAAGTTCAATGTGCACGCATTCCACCTCTGAACCCCTTCTTTCAGGGGAACGTAAGTGCCGGTTTCCCGTGCATGCACAGTGCATGCACAAAACCGGCACTTTCGTTGGGCCTACGCGTGAGTACCCCATGCATACTCATGCGTTGGGACCCGAATTTCTGGGTCAATATTATATGAGTAAGTTTAATCTTTTGGTTGTGAACTTTGTAAATTTCAATGTCTTTTTAATGCTACAAACCTTATTTCAAGTAATAAGTTCTGAACTTAGTGGGGAAAGCAAGATGGTGACTGAAAAGGATTTTGTAAAATATTTGGAGCAACTCAGTTAGCACCCCTTCTGCCCCTTGCTGGCTGTGGCTAACTGAAAATTGTTCATTGGAAGTTTCTTGAAATGAATGATTGGTAGCTTTCATTCCCATTGATTGGTATGTTGCATACCTGTTCAGTAGAAATTAGTTGATGTTTTATGAATTAAAAAGTTCAGTAAATTAAGTACCAGTACAATGTCAAAACACCAAAGTGTGACACAGAAAGTATGACATAGGAAGGGGGAGGAAATGAACGCTGAACACAATAGCCTTGAAAACTCATAATCCTTCTCCATGGTGGGGCGGGATCTTCACCTGCTGGCTCCAGGAGATAGCGACGATGGCTTCATCACCAGCTGCTGTAAGGCAGTCAGTCTTTCCAAATTTGGTAGGCTTCTCTTCCACCACCTGCCTTCAGTACACTGGGACACCGGAGGCAGAACTGGTGGCACAAGCTTAGTTCTGCTTCTCTGGCCAAGTCCTGGAAATCCCACGGCAATGTAAAGGGAATGGAGAAGCAACTTAACGGGTTTTTACGACTCTTTCCCCAACCTTTGTGCCCAAGGAATGGACATTCCCTAGGGCTTAAGGTCATGAAAATCGAACCCATTTAGTTGAAGCCCAGGCTTTAGCGACGAGTTGAGACTTTGAAGGAAAAACTTTAATGAAAGTATTATAAGGCACAAAAGACAATTCAATGGATACATTTAATCATGGTAATGTGAAATATGTAATTTTTAAATGTTTTTATTTTGTTTAGATTGGACACTCTGGGGTCGATTTCCACTGCCTTCGCCTGGCTTTAACAGGGTGGCAACAGCCTCAAAATGGGGTCGGGATTCTTACCGCCCCGCAAACACCAGCGATGCAGCCAGCTCTATTTTGAAAGTGTCCAAAGTGTTTGCCTGTTTCAGGTGATAGGTCCCTTATAATATGGAGATCGGGGTCCTCTGGTGTAAATGGCACCCCAATTGTCATTTTAGGTCGGAATTGGACAGCGCCTGGGCAGTGCAGCTCGCCTGCCAGCTTTAAATGAGGCTGGGCTGGGGCTTCAAACTTGTGGGAGCCTCTTTGCCACCAGAACGGGCAGCCAGCCAGTGCGCTCTGCCGATTAGATGCCCAAAAGTCAAAATCGACTGCTTTAAATATTAATTACTGAGATAAAATGGCAGGTGAAAATTTTGTAAAAGCATTTTGAGCGATTCACTTAATTCATCAACAAACAAACAAAAATGCTAAAAATTGATGTAGGATAATTGAATGAGAAATGTGGACACAGGAATTTAAAATGGGAAAAGTTGATAATGGCCCAGAAATTCGCGTCAGGGGCTTCTCGCGGGTGCAAGCCCCCGACCTGCACTTACCTTGTGCGCCGGCCGTTGAGCTGTGGGCCCCTGTGGAATTGCGATCCTGGGCCTGCTCCAACTGCCGGCGCGCAGTGCTTGCGTATCCCAGGGGCGCAGTTAGTTCGATGCGTCCCCTGGGATCACGTGGGCCATGGAGAGTCAATGGCAGCAGGGAATGCTTCATTCATAAGTTTGACAGGAAGACCTGGACAACATTCAGACTTGGGCTGACAAGTGGCAAGTAACATTCGCACCACACAAGTGCCAGACAATGACCATCTCCAACAAGCGAGACTCTAACCATCTCCCCTTGATATTCAATGGCATTACCATTGCTGAATCCCCCACTATCAACATCCTGGGGGTTACCATTGATCAGAAACTGAACTGGACCAGCCATATAAATACTGTGGCTACAAGAGCAGGCCAGAAGCTGGGAATTCTGCGGCGAGTGTCTCACCTCCTGACTCCCCAAAGCCTTTCCACCATCTACAAGGCACAAGTCAGGAGTGTGATGGAATACTCTCCACTTGCCTGGATGAGTGCAGCTCCAACAACACTCAAGAAGCTCGACACCATTCAGGATAAAGCAGCCCGCTTGATTGGCACTCCATCCACCACCTTCAACATTCACTCCCTCCACCACCGGCGCACTGTGGCTGCAGTGTGTACCATCTACAAGATGCACTGCAGCAACTCGCCAAAGCTCCTTCAACAGCACCTTCCAAACCCGCGACCTCTACCACTTAGAAGGACAAGGGCAGTAGACACATGGGAACATCACCACCTACAAGTTCCCCTCCAAGCCACACACCATCCTGACTTGGACCTGTATCACCGTTCCTTCACTGTCGCTGGGCCAAAATCCTGGAACTCCCTTCCTAACAGCATTGTGGGTGTACCTACACCATATGGACTGCAGCAGTTCAAGAAGGCGGCTCACCACCATCTTCTCAAGGGCAATTAGGGATGGGCACTAAATGCAGGCCGAGCCACCGACGCCCACATCACATCAATGAATAAAAAAACTATAAATACTATAAACCCCTGAACATCACTAAATCTTCAAATAATTTTTTTTTTAAATCACATTTTTAAAATAAACTATAAATTACATGAAATACCTATTTTAAACAATAATTTAAATTTTTGATTAAAATTTTTTTTTTTTTAACGGGGCTAAAAATAAACTTTTTAGATGTCTAACTTCTGTAGACTTACCCTCCCGGGAAAACCTGCAAAAAAAACGTAAGTTCGATGCGCACGCGCAGCCTCTCCTGCGCACGCGTTCCACCTCTTAACCCATTCTTTCAGGGGAACGGAAGTGCCGGTTTCCCGCGCATCCGCAGTGCATGCAGGAAACTGGCACTTCCACTGGGCTTACGGGTGAGTACCCCGTGCGTACTCACCCGTGGAGACCCGAATTTCTGGGCCGATATCAAAGAATTACTAAAAGGTGTAGCAATAGGAAGTAAAGTAAAGAAAGGAAATACATGCAGATGTAAGATTTTTTAATAAATTGCAGATCTATGCAAACAGACATAGATTTGCACTTACACATGTTGTCATCAAGAGTGGTACTGACTTTCACTGCAAAAGAGTACATGTTAGGGTTGTGCAAGATTGCCTCATAAGATTCAACTTCAAAGTTTTCATTTGCTTTGTATAATTATTCATGGTCATCTAGAACGGAAATACCCGACAGGGCCAACCAGACACTGGCAACAAGTTCAAAATGATTTACTTGATGAGCTGGAACCATTGGTTTGATCTTCCACACCATGCTCGGGCTTTCACTTGCATTCCTGACACAAGATATACAGCAGTACTTACAACTGACGTGGAAACTTTATTAGAGAGTTGAATTGTTGACAAAGTCTTAACAGTTCAAAGTGTTTGCCTAAACTGAGGAGTAGTTTATCCAAATCTCTCAGACAGTTGTAACTGTTTCACAGCAGAACATATTTCATTTGAAAACAAAGATATTGATCAAGAGGTCTGGATATTCTAAAATATTCCATGTGGAAGATTTTTTTGTTTCAATCTTCCCCCAGTTAAACACATCTGATTGCAATCCAGATCAAATAAAGATGAGACAAGACCCACAGGGGGTGAAATTCCTTATCTTAGCACCACCCGTTAGCGCAGCGTTAAGAAAAGAAAACGGCGGCCGCTGCTCTTCCGCCAGCTGGTGGCGGGTTGCGCGGTGTCCTCCATTTTGGAAGTCCCGGTAGTGGTTTGCTGCAATAGATGTTAAAAGTTTTTTTAAGTGTGTAGGGAGTGCTGCTGGATGCTTGCAAGGTCTTGGATGGTAAAGGAAGGCCTCTGAAGAGAGAGCTGCAATTACTCAGCAGGTCAGGCAACATCTGTAGAGAGAGAAACAGAGTTCATGGCTCAGGTTGAGATGCTGCCTGACCAACTGAGTATTTCCAGCATTTTATGCTCTCATTTTAGATTTACAGCATCTGCTCACAGAGGGAAGAGGAAGACACAGAAGAGAAAGAACCAAAAGAGGAAGAAGCCAAAGGGGAGGAAGCAGAAGAGGAGAAGCAGAAGAAGTTGAAGCAAAAGGAAGGATGCAACCCAGACAGCCCCTTTCTGGCTACGATATCCGGAATGGAATCACCCGCCTGCGGACCCGGTGACCACAACCCCAATTCCCCTTTCAACATTAGTCCCACACCTTAACCTTCCCTCTGTTACTTACCATCACAGTGTCCTCTTGGCCACAATGCTGAAATAAAAGCCACCACAAAGCAAATTTTCCAATTCAACTTTATACGTCTATCCATCCAATACGATATCAAGAAATCAACGCATCACCCTTATGCATTCCTTTAGTGACTGTCTTGTGTGTGCCTTTGCCTATCCTACTGATGTCATACAGTGCTACCCCAGTGGCTGCAGCATGGCTGGTGGAAGGCTGCTGACTTTCAGTGGGGGACACTGCAAATGGCCTTGCTGGGCGACCTTGAGGAACTAGTGGCTGGGAGTGTCAAATCATTCTTCTTCTTCTTCTTCTTCCAGTCTTCTTCTTCTTCTTCTTCTTCCTCCTCCAGTCTTATTCTTCTTCTTCTTCCTCCAGTCTTCTTCTTCTTCTTTTTCTTCCTCCTCCAGTCTTCTTCTTCTTCTTCTCCTTCTCCTTTTCCTTTTCCTTTTCCTTCTCCTCCTTCTCCTCCTCCTTCTTCTTCTCCTCCTCCTCCTCCTCCTTCTCCTCCTCCTCCTCCTTCTCCTCCTCCAACCACTGGCTGGGCAGGCTGCATTTCTTGGGTGTGTGAAATGAGGAAGGCAAAAGGGTGGAGTTGTGGTGATGGGAGGGCGGGAAAGCAAGAGGTGCATGCGAGAAGGAGGATAACGTATGAGGATACCAGCAGCTTGTACCCTTTCAGCCCTGCCGCTGGACAAGGGTTCAGGCATGCCCCTGCCAAGAATGGCCAGCACCATCTTCTCCAAGGAGGTGAGGTGAACGTGGTGACCAGTGGGATACCACCCGTCTTGCACTGATTCCTATACCCTTCTTTCTCTGGTCCTCTCATGTGCTATCTCTCTCCTCTCTCTGGGCTGAATTTTTACTTTGAAGAGTGTGCGGGTTTGCGAGGGGGTGAGAAGTTAAAAGTGCTGAAATTGACAGCACACCGGGAAGCTGGCTTCAACCCGACGGCTTCCACCTTTAACTCGGGCGCGTTAGTCAGTGCGCCAGAGATTCCTTCGGGAGAGGCGTGTGACCTAATTAAAGCAGTTTAGAGCTTGTTAAAAGGTTTTTAACAGCCTTTTTAACCTGATGTTGCAGCTTTTACTGCCTGTCCACGGGATTCCTGGGCTTGCTGAATCTCGCCAGTGAAAGCAAGGCGAGAGCACATCTGGCAATTGTGGGAGTTGAACAAATGACAGTTAAAAAAAAAATCACATAAATACTCACACCTCACACCTGCTGGAAGAAGACCTGCTGCCAAGTGGACCTGGTGGACACGCATTACCAGTGGCAGTCAAAGTTACCACTGCCCTCAACTTCTTTGCCTCAAGCTCCTTCCAGGGATCTGCAGGAGACATTTGCAGGAACTCACAGTTGGCTGCCCACAAATGCATCCCCTAGGTGACCGATGCCATGTTTGTCAAGGCAGGCACTTATGTAAACTTTGCCACTGATGAAGCCAGTCAGACTGTGTGGGCGCTAGGCTTTGTGGCTCTGGCTGGCTTCCCACAGATGTAGGGCATAATTGACTGCACACATGTGGCCATCAAGACACCCCCAGATCACCCAGGAGTGTTCATGAACCATAAGGGCTTCCACTCCCCCAATCTGCAGCTCATCTGCAACCACACGAAGATCATCATGCATGCGTGTGCCAGATTCCCAGGGAGCTACCATGATTCATTCATCCTGCGCTCGTCGACCCTCCCTCAGCTCTTCGCACATCTGACCAGACTTATCGGCTGGCTGTTTGGACACAAGGGGTATCCACTGAAAACGTGACTGATGACACCCTTGGGGAGGCCAAGCAATGAGGCCAAAGGATGCTACAATCAAAGCTAAATGACAACGAGATGTGTAATAGAGCAAACAATTGTGATGCAGAAGAGGCGCTTCAGATGCTTGGACAGATCTGGAGGTGCCCTTCAATACGCACCAGCCAGGGCTGCCAGAATGATAGTGGTATGCTGTGCTCTGCACAACAAAGTGCAGCAGTGAGGATTGGGCCTGCAGGAGCGGCAAGGCGCAGAGCCTCATCGGAGGAGGAGGAGGATAAGGAGGAGAAACCTGAAGTGGACATGGCACCAGCAGTGGTGTACATTGCTGCCCGGGAGGCCCGGGATAGCTTCATAATGGCCCGATTTAGTTAGGTTGCACCAGTGCACCCATATGGTACTCAGATACTGAACCAACTTCCCCCCGGCCACCACCACCATAAAGCAGTCCTAAAATGACCAAACTATTCCTGTCACACATACCCATTGTTCAAGGTTAATTCATGTCTTACCATTCACTCCAGCCAACAAAGCCACTTGCCAGGCAGCAGGCAAAAATCAACAGGACAGGAAAGTGGTGCAAATAAATAATTTTATGTGGCTCAAAATTCAACAGAAATGTAACCATCTAACATTTTATAACACACCCATGTGCAGACCCTTGTGCATCTACAATTGTGCCACCTTTCCCTTCCTTCAACTCCTATGCTGTGCAACCCCTGTGGCTTCAGCAGCAGTAGAGGCAGGCTGCTCACTTCCCTGCTCTGTCTGTTTAGACACTTTTGGCGGACGTCCTCTGGGTTTTGGAGCCTGTGAGGGCCCCACCAAAGTCTGCTCCTCCTGCATCTGTGCAGAGGCTGATTCGGCCATCGGAATCTGAGGCAGCATGTGGGGCTCTGACTGAAGGGGAGGCAATGGGGGTGAAGTGGGAGCGCTTTGAGCAGAGCCCTCACTTCCATGTCCCCTCTCACCATCATCCCTCTCATGGGCCACCCGCACTTCCCTGCTAGCAAGGACCTGGAGAGCACCTTGCTGCACATCAGTGGGGCGTTGAACTGCCAAGTCTAGGTTTCTATTCATCCTAGATATGGCTGCAATCAGAGTCTGCAAGCTGTTGTTCACAGCAAGCATGCACTTGTTTGGTGCATTTGATGCTTCATGCAGGTGGCCACCCTTTACATGGACGAACACATCATAGCCATGGCCTGCGACATCATGCTGGTCATGCTGGAGATAGACTCCTCCATTCTCCCTACAATCAAGCACATTGCGGCTGAAAAAGCTGCCAAAGCCTCCCGCATTTCCTGTTGCTCCTCAAGAAATATTTGCTTTGTCAACGGCCCCTGAGGTTCAGCATCTTCGCCCAGCTGAGAACTGCTTGGGGCATTCTGCACCCTCCACTGGGCTCTCCACTGCTGTCCCTGTCTCCACCATCTACTCTTGCTCACATATACGGCTGAAAATTCAGTAGCCTTAGCGCCTCATTTGAGGCGTTAGAGGGCCTTGCGCCGGAGTTATGGCCAGTAGTGAAATTCCCTGGGGCCCTAAATCGGCGTTGCTCCGGTAGCGCTGCTCCGGCACCGATGACGTCATCGGTGTGCGCAGCGTCCCGGTTGCCGTGGTAACCCGCCCGAACTCCGAAATTGAGTTGCGGCCGCCTCGCCCGTGGCAGCCGCAACCAGCGTTTTGTCAGAGGTGCCTTACTGCAGTTAGCGTCGGCGCATTAAAGGCCCCGCGGCGGCCGGCCGCTTTCCCGCCGGCCGCCTGCCCGCAGCTCCCTCCCCGGACTTCTCTCCCCCCACCCCCGGAACAGATGCAAGCCCGGCACTTGTCCGAGGTGCCGGGCTCATTTTTAAGCAGATTTGCGCGGGCCGCGGCCGGGTGCAGGCAGCTCCTCCTTAACGGAAGGAGGAGGCCTGCACTTCCCCAGCCTGCCGCACCGCATCGGGTGCCGCAGCGCCGGAATTCCGGCGCGAAACGGCAGTTAGCGCCCTTTTCCAGGCGCTAAGACCCTTCAGTAGCGCCGGCAGCCGTTTGGGCGCGGCGCCACTGAATTTTTGGCGCGCGCAGGGGACTTAGCGCCGGCCCTAATTTCCGGCGCTAAAGCCCTGGCTAAGCCAAAACCCAATTTCTAGGCCATAATCTGTAAGATACCAGGTGACAACATTACTTTCTCACTTACTGGACCCACCGATATATGTGTATCTGCGCTAGTGCTTGGTGTGCATGGGTCATGTGACGGTGCACCCTCTGAGTCCGCGACCTCCTCTGAGGAGTTGTCTTCCTCCTCTGGCTGGACAGTCGGGGGGACACTTGATGGGCCTGTGGGAGAGTAAAGAGATTAATTAGAACTGTTATGATAAGAATGTTTTAAGTTACATTATGCACGTGATCATATTTCACTGGCTGCTGACATCAAGTCAACATGAGTGACTGTTGATATTTAATTCTGTCATCAGGTCCCCCTCTCTCCACCTCCCACTGCCAGCAGCTCTGCAATGTGGCTCAGCTCCAGGGCCACCTCCTCTGTTGAAGTGAGTGGTGTCATGATTGGAGGGCCACCTCCAGTTCGCTGCCTCTCCTGGGTGTTTTGAGCGCTCTTCTCCTGCAAGGAGGGAAACAAGAGATCTTTGAGTTAGAGCCATGGAATGAGTGGAAGAGATGGATGGACAACATCTGTTGAGAGTGACTCTGAGGGAGAGACATTACATTACAGTAAGATGAGGGTGAGTGTCAGTGGTGGATGGCCAGATGGGGATGTGAGTACAAGCATAGGCAGCGTGGGATGGATGCACCTGCAAGGTAAGTTGGTATGAGGAGTGATGTGCAGGAGGATGCTTGGGAAGGCAGATTGAGGGGGTTGGGGTGACACGGTCATCAGGATGTAGGGCAACGTGGCACTGTACCCACCTTTCCTGACCTCATGAGGTCATTAAAGCGTTTCCGGCACAAGATCCATGTCCTGTCAACAACACTCCTGCTGCTCACTTCTTCAGCAATCTCCAGCCATGCATTTTTAGTCTGAGCAGCTGGCCTCTTCCTTCCATCAGCAGGGAAGAGGATGTCCCTGCAGGCCCTGACTCCTGAGGCATCACTGAATCTTGGGGCTGCTTTCTGCCTTTGAGTCTGCATAATTAAGGTTAGAGATTTATCAAATTGTTGGAGCACAACCAACTCACTTCTCTCACAATCTGTCTTCCACCTCCAGCCTTCAAGTGATATCTGTCCATTACTCCTTTAAATAGCTCAGCTGAAGTCAAGTCATCCGTGACATCATCAGACCCGATCCAGTTAATTGGTCGGGTAACCCGGAAGTCTGATTCAAGTGCAGTGGCTTCATTAAAAAGCCACTGCAAAATGTGCCTCTCCAATGCATTCCACACCCCCCACAGTGCCATTAACACGCAAAGTTAAAATTCACCCTCTGTCTCTGTGACAGAGTGACAGAGTGGCTCCATACCCACCCCCCACACACAAAACTACCCCGATACCCACCCCACACACAAAACTACCCCAATACCCACCCCACAGCACCAAACCTACCCCGATACCCACCCCACACCCCAAACCTACACTGATACCCACCCCACACCTCTAACCTACCCTGATACCCACCCCACAGCACCAAAACTACCCCGATACCCACCCCACACACAAAACTACCCCGATACCCACCCCACACACAAAACTACCCCGATACCCACCCCACAGCACCAAACCTACCCCGATACCCACCCCACACACACAAAACTACCCCGATACCCACCCCACACACAAAACTACCCCGATACCCACCCCACACACAAAACTACCCCGATACCCACCCCACAGCACCAAACCTACCCCGATACCCACCCCACACACACAAAACTACCCCGATACCCACCCCACACACAAAACTACCCCGATACCCACCCCACAGCACCAAACCCACCCCGATACCCACCCCACACCCCAAACCTACACTGATACCCACCCCACACCTCTAACCTACCCTGATACCCACCCCACAGCACCAAAACTACCCCGATACCCACTCCACACCCCAAACCTACCCTGATACCCACCCCACACCCCAAACCTACCCTGATACCCACCCCACACCTCTAACCTACCCTGATACCCACCCCACAGCACCAAAACTACCCCAATACCCACCCCACACCCCAAACCTACACTGATACCCACCCCACACCTCTAACCTACCCTGATACCCACCCCACACCCCAAACCTACCCTGATACCCACCCCACAGCACCAAAACTACCCCGATACCCACCCCACACCCCAAACCTACCCTGATACCCACCCCACAGCCCAAACCTACCCTGATACCCACCCCACAGCACCAAAACTACCCCGATGCCCACCCCACACCCCAAACATACCCCGATACTCACCCCACACCCTAAACCTACCCTGATACCCAGCCCACATCCCAAACCTACCCGATACCCACCGCACACACCCAGACCTACCCCAATACCCACCGCACACACCCCAATCATATGCTGATATCCAGCCCACACCCCAAACCTACCCCGATAACCACCCCACACCCCTAAACCTACCCCAATACTCACTCCACACCCCTAAACTTACCCCGATACCCACCCCACACCCCTAAACCTACCTCGATACCCACCCCACACACCAAACCTTCCCCGATGCCCACCGCACACACCCAAACCTACCCCGATACCCACTGCACACACCCCAAACCTACACCGATACCCACCGCACACACCCCAATCATACGCTGATACCCAGCCCACACCCCAAACCTACCCCGATACCCACCCCACACCCCTAAACCTACTCCGATGCCCACCCCACACCCCTAAACCTACCCCGATACCCACCCCACACACCAAACCTGCCCCGATACCCACCCCACATACCAAACCTACACCGATACCCACCCCACACCCCTAAACTTACCCCGATACTCACCCCACACCCCTAAACCTACTCCAATACCCACCCCACACCCCTAAACCTACCCCGATACCCACCCCACATACCAAACCTACCCCGATACCCACCCCACATACCAAACCTACCCTGATACCCACCGCACACACCCCAAACCTACCCCAATACCCACCGCACACCCCCAATCATATGCTGATATTCACCCCACACCCCTAAACCTACCCTGATACCCACCCCACACCCAAATCTTACCCCGCAACCCCAAACCCACCCCGATACCCCCACACACACCGAAACTGATGAATAGTCTCAGTTGCTCAACTCAGCTTTCAGCCTCAGGGCCCAGTTTGCCCCCTCAGTCAATCCCCGACCATCCGTTTGCCTTTGATGCCAGGTCGGGCTCCAGCTCGCCGTTCACATTCTCATCAAGCTCCCTGTCCAGCTCAGGGGCGAAGATGCTCGGCAGGTCCTCAGCTCCGAGTCCAGTGCTGGCCAACAGCAGGCTAGCAGAGCGGGGCGGGTGGTGACTCCCAGCTGGGAGTAGAGCCCAAGCCAAGGAAGAAGAAAGTGTCAGGGCCCCTCTTCCAAAAACACTCTAACAGCTTCAACCAACCAGGCACCTTTCATCATCATCGCTGCCGTGTAAGAGGGTGGAGGCCCGGCTCTGGCTCCAGCTCCCGGTTCTGGCCCAGCCGCAAAGTCGGCAGCACCTCGAGCGGGCTTGGCTGCCACCACCAGCAGCGACATGATCCGGGGCCATTCAGGAGGAGGGGATGGAGCAGGCGGTCCGTGTGTACCTCACCCCTTTAAGGGTTTGAAAGTGAATAAAAATCTGCCAGTACAAATTACAGGCTGGCTCCCTCGGTGGCAGTTTCAAGTCCCTTTCCCCCGACATTCAAAATGGCAGGGCGCATGCATGGTTTGGAAGAGGATAAAGTTGCTGTATATGACGTCTTGTCATTAAACTGGAGCTGCGCAAGCGCGAGAAATTTGTCTCCTGCAGTTTCGTTAGCAGAAGCCATAGGAAAATCATGACTTTTTACAGTTGACTCACGAGATCGCGAGTTGGGACAATTTTTATTACAAATCGCATGTCTCGCGATTACATAGGATATGAGGTGCCAACCTGAGGAAGCAGCATCATAGGACTACATGCATGCTAAAAAGCAGAAGCAGCATGCTATATACAGAACTAAGCGATCCCATAATCAACGGATCAGATCAAAGTTCTGCAGTCCTGCCACATCCAGTCGTGAATGGTGGTGGTGTGGCGGAGACCACATAGGGACAATAACACAATGTATAGCCAATGCTGTTATATGTACCTAAACACAATTCACTATGTGTAGCAATGTTGTGATATGTACATGCTGGGTTGAGTTATCGGTGCAGGGTCCCTTTAAGAGCGTCGGTAGCGTGATGACGTCATGACGTCGGTTGCGTGATGACGTCATAGCCCCTGCACGGGGCTGAGCCCTTCAGACCTCGTGGAGAGTGATTAAAGTAAGACATGTTTTGTTTTGGCTTAAAAAAAAGTCTCTGCCTGTTGTTTTCTACCGATCCCAACATTGGTGACCCCGCTGCTCTTTTGGACGATTCCAAAGACCTCATCTGAAATGGCGACGAACGCCGTTTCCATCAAATTACCCGAGTTTTGGGAACAACAGGCTGCCGCTTGGTTCGCCCAGGCCAAGGCTCAATTTGCACTCCGGGACATCACCGCGGATGACACGAGGTACTACTACATCGTCTCTGCTCTCGGCAGTTCCACCGTGGCCAGAGTCGTGAACCTGCTCAAAAACCCCCCAGAGCTCAACAAATACGATACACTGAAGGCGCACCTCTTACAAACTTTCGGACTCACCGAAGCCGAACGCGCACGCCGGCTTCTCTCTCTACCCAGGCTTGGCGACTCCAAGCCCTCGGAGCTGATGGACCACATGCTGGCCCTCCTGGGCACACACACGCCGTGCTTCCTCTTCAAGGAACTGTTCCTCCAACAGCTGCCAGGTCAGGTACGGTCCGCGTTAACCAACTCTTCCACTGCCGATTTCCGCGACCTGGCCAAGGAGGCCAACAAATTTTTCTCCGCCGGGCAACAGTACTGTGCAGCCACGCGGAGCCCTGCCCCCACTGTTACAGCCCAATGGCGGCAACCCTCAAGCCTCTGCTTCTACCATGCGCAGTTCGGCCCCAAAGCTAGGAAGTGTCGGCCCCCGTGCAGTTTTTCCGCGTCGAAACAAACTAAAATCCACTCATCAGCTGCTATGGCTGTCGGCCGTTCAGGCAGTTTGTTGTTTATTACAGACACCAACTCCGGACTTCGTTTCCTTTGCGACACGGGTGCCCAGGTGAGCGTCCTGCCCGCGTCGGCCATAGACATTCAAGGGGGGAACCACGGCCCCGTCCTTGAAGCCGCCAACGGCAGTTCCATCCGCACCTTCGGGAAACTGAACGTGGCACTTTGTTTTGGCGGCCAGCGGTTCACCTGGGACTTCGTCACAGCAAAAGTGTCCACCCCCCTTCTCAGCGCTGACTTCCTCTGCGCCAATGGCCTTTTGGTGGACATCAAGAACCGACGTCTCATCAATGCGAAAACCTTCCGCTCGCTCCCATGTTCCCTCAGTGGGTCCAGCACGACGAAGTTGTCCAGCGCACTCTCGGCCTCCGATGAGTTTTCCCGCCTCCTCGCCCAGCTCCCGGACCTCACGAAGCCCACGTTCTCGTCCGCCACCACCAAGCACGGGGTAGAATACCACATCTCGACCACCGGTCCGCCCGTCTACGCCCGCGCTCAGCGCCTCGACACGGGGAAGCTCGCCATCGCCAAAGCCGAGTTTGACATCATGGAGTGCCTCGGCATCATCCGCCGGTCGAACAGTCCATGGGCTTCACCCCTCCACATCGCCCCGAAACTAGGCGGCGGGTGACACCCCTGCGGAGATTACCGGCGCCTCAACGACGCGACGACCCCCGACCGCCATCCGATTCCACACGTCCAGGACTTTTCCGCCTGCCTGGCCGGGAAAGTGGTATTCTTGAAAGTGGACCTCGTCCGGGGTTACCACCAGGTCCCTGTCCGGCCGCAGGATGTCCCGAAAACCACGGTGATCACCCCGTTCGGGTTATTCGAATTTCTCCGCATGCCATTCGGCCTCAAAAACGCCGCACAGGCTTTTCAATGCCTAATGGACCCCATGTTACGGGACCTGACATTCCTGTTCGTATACCTTGACAACATCCTCATCGCCAGCGCCTCCAGGACGGAGCATGTGTCCCACCTCTGAACCCTCTTCGAATGACTCAGCCAACATGGCCTAATTGTCAACCCAGCCGAGCGCCAGTTCGGGCTGTCCTCAATCAACTTTCTCGGGCACCGCATCACGAAGGACGGGGCAGTGCCACTGTCATTGAAAGTGGAGGCCGTGATGGACTTCCCGCGACCCCTCACCGTGAAGGCCCTGCAGGAGTTTTTGGGCATGGTGAACTTTTACCATCATTTCGTCCCCTGAGCAGCCCAGCTTATGCGACCCCTTTACGAGGCCCTCAAAGGCAAGTCTGAGAAACTCGCCGTCGACTGGTCCGATGAGATGGCCAGTTCTTTCACGGACACAAAAAGGGCCCTGGCTAACGCGACCATGCTGGCGCATCAGTTACCTGATGCGCCGATCGCTCTCACCACCGACGCCTCGGACTATGCGGTCAGCGCCGTCCACGAACAGTGGGTCAACGGCACCTGGCAGCCGCTCGCCTTCTTCAGCCGGCAGCTCCGCCCCAACGAGCGGAAGTACAGCACCTTTGATCGCGAGCTTCTCGGCCTCTACCTCACCGTCCGACACTTCCGTTTCCTGCTGAAGGGCTGCCCGTTCACGGCATTCGTGGACCACAAGCCATTGACCTTTGCCATGGCCAAAGCCTCCGAGCCATGGTCGGCCCGTCAGCAACGCCAGTTGGCCTTCATCTCGGAGTTTACAACGGACATCCAGCATGTGGCTGAGAAAGACAACCCCGTCGCCGACTGCCTCTCCCAAGCCATCGCCAGCGCCATACACCTCGGCATCGACTATACCCACATGGCGGCCGACCAGGCCTCCGACCTGGACGTCCAGGCCTACAGGATGGCGGTCACGGGCCTTCAACTGACGGACGTCGCGTTCGACGCTGCCAGCACCACACTCCTGTGTGACGTCTCCGTTGGGCAGCCACGTCCCATCGTGCCCGAAGGGTGGAGACGGCAAGTTTCCGACGCCGTCCATAATCTTTCCCACCCGGGCAGGAAGCCATCACAGAAGCTGGTGGTGGCTAAGTTCGTCTGGCATGGGCTCAGGAAAGACGTTCGCGACTGGGCCAGCACCTGCGTGGTATGCCAATGCTCGGAAGCACATTGCCATACTAAGGCCCCATTGGCACCTTTCGCAGTGCCCGAGAGGCGGTACGACCACGTTAACGTGGACCTGGTGGGGCCCCTGCCGCCCTCCCGCAGGTTCACCCACCTCCTCACAATGGTCGACAGAACCACCCGATGGCCGGAAGCCATCCCGCTGTCTTCAACGACGGCCGCCGATGTGGCTCGGGCATTCGTCAGCACTTGGGTCGCCCGGTTCGACGCCCCATCTGACATTTCCTCCGACCGGGGGCCCCAGTTCACATCAGAGCTCTGGAACGCTGTCGCCCGAGGCCTCTGGTTGAGACTCCACTACACCACAGCATACCACCCTCAGGCTAACGGACTGTGCGAACGGTTTCATCGCTCCATGAAGGCCGCGCTCCGGGCCAGCCTCCGGGACAATAGCTGGATCGACAGACTCCCGTGGGTCATGCTGGGACTCAGGACCGCTCCCAAGGAGGAGCTCCAGTCCTCATCCGCCGAGCTCATCTATGGCCAGCCACTACGGGTTCCTGGGGATTTCGTCCCCAACGCAATGGAACCTTGGTCTGCAGCCCGTCAGCGGTCCGACCTTCTGGACAACGCCAAGGTTTTCGCGCCAGTGCCCACGTCGCAGCACGGCCTCCTGCAGTCCCACGTTCCGCTCGACCTTCGTGAGGCGGAGTACATTTTCGTCCACCACGATGCCCACCGGGGACCTCTTCAGCCACCCTACGAGGGACCATTCCGCGTCCTGGAAACCGGGGACAAGACCTTCGCCATGGATGTCGGCGGTAAGCTGGACTACATTTCCGTGGACCGTCTTAAGCTGGCCCACCTGGATCTGGACCGAACCATTGAGTTGGCACAGCCCCTGAGGCGGGGCCGACCTCCGGTTTCCACACCCTCAGTCCACCACTGAGCGCCCGAGGTCCCTCCGACGAACCCCCCGATCCCCGCCCTGGAACTGAGGAGCCGTTCCAGCCATGTGATCCGGCCCCCCCAACGACAGACATTGCCAGTGCTAGTGAATTCTGGGGGGACGTATGTGGCGGAGACCACATAGGGACAATAACACAATGTATAGCCAATGCTGTTATATGTACCTAAACACAATTCACTATGTATAGCAATGTTGTGATATGTACATGCTGGGTTGGGTTATCAGTGCAGGGTCCCTTTAGGAGCGTCGGTAGCGTGATGACGTCATGACGGCGGTTGCGTGATGACGTCATAGCCCCTGCACGGGGCTGAGCCCTTCAGACCTCGTGGAGAGTGATTAAAGTAAGACACGTTTTGTTTTGGCTTAAACAAAAGTCTCTGCCTGTTGTTTTCTACCGATCCCAACAGTGGACCATTAAACAACTAACGGGAGGAAGAGGCTCCATGAATATCCCCATCCTCAATGATGGAGCCCAGAACGTGAGTGCAAAAGACAAGGCTGAAGCGTTTGCAACCATCTTCAGCCAGAAGTGCTGAGTGGACGATCCATGGCGGCCTCATCTGAGGTCCCCACCATCACAGAAGCCAGTCTTCAGCCAATTCGATTCACTCCACGTGATATCAAGAAACAGCTGAGTGCACTGGATACAGCAAAGGCTGTGGGCCCTGACAACATCCTGGCTGTCGTGTTGAAGACTTGTGCTCCAGAACTAGCCGTGCCTCTAGCCAAGCTGTTCCAGTACAGCTACAACACTGGCATCTATCCGACAATATGGAAAACTGCCCAGGTATGTCCTGTCCACAAAAAGCAGGACAAATCCAATCCGGCCAATTACCGTCCCATCAGTCTATACTCAATCATCAGTGAAGTGATGGAAGGTGTTATCAACAGTGCTATCAGGTGGCACTTACTCACCAATAACCTGCTCATTGATGCCCAGTTTGGGTTCCACGAAGACCACTCAGCTCCCGACCTCATTACAGCCTTGGTCCAAATATGGACAAAAGAACTGAATTCCAGAGGTGAGGTGAGAGTGGCTGCCCTTGACATCAAGGCAGCATTTGACTGAGTGTGGCATCAAGGAGCCCTAGTAAAACTGAAGTCAATGGGAATCGGGGGGGGGAAACTCTCTACTGGCTGGAGTCTTACCTAGCACAAAGGAAGATGGTTGTGGTTGTTGAAGGTCAATCATCATAGCCCCAGGACATCACTGCAGGAGTTCCTCAGGGCAGTGTCCTAGGCCCAATCATCTTCAGCTGCTTCATCAATGACATTGCCTCCAACATAAGATCAGAAATGGGTGTGAAGGAATAAGCAATATACCTATTCAGAAAAATTCACAATTCTATAAAAGAATTCTGACTTTATTAAAACATGACATACTAGGTCTGGAAATCTGGAAGCCTCAACAATGGAGAAGCTGTGAACAGCATTCAGGCTATTGAGATAAGATAAGTTGTAGTCACTGAATCAATAGCCTTATTGAAACAGGAGGTTGGAGGTTCCTGATATGCTGAGGCTCTGGAAAGAATACAATGGTATACCCTGTTAAGGTGTCTTAAACCAACACTTTGGAAAGAATCACATAAGATTAAAGAAACATATGCCTTTGTAAAAATGACATCAAATGAAACACGGGAGATATGATTCTGTGTTGTAACCAGCTGAGGTGACTTAAGAATTGCATAGAAGACTTTGGTAAGAATGACATCAAATAGATGCATATGCGCCACACCGTTTTTTATGATAAGCTTCGAACACCGAGGGTAGAGACATAATTCTTAATGCTACAAGCTGATCTAACTGTAAAAATATCAGGGGTCAGCAGAAAAATGACTCGAGATAATTAGCTTACATCAGCAGAAAATCTCAAAGGAAATACCACTGCAAAAGGGTTATAAAAATTGAACTTTCAAATGGGAAGACAGATTCGCTGTAAAGGGGCAAAGCGATTCTCAGCTTCAGAGGCAAGCTCTGTAAGTCTACAACTCTTTGTATCTCGGGGATCAAGGTATTGTATTTGATTTTGTTGGATATCCTGGAATAAACTGAGAACTGTAAAACTAGCAAAGTTAAGATTTGAGAATAAGAATCTCTGATAAGAATTGTAAGCTTTTTGTATTTGGAAATGTTAATGTTGCGATTTAAACACCTGCTGTAATTACATGTCGGTTCTTTAATAAATCTATATATTTTTAGAATTGTCTCACATAGAGGAGTTGCAGAATTCTGGGGGAGTTTTCCGGACCCTCATAATATCCGAAACGTTACAGTCTAGCTAAACTTATTAAAAGTGCTATCTGGAGGACAGTAACATCTTCAGGTTTTTCCTTTCCTTTAGGGAGAGATATTCTGGACCTTTAGACCCAATTAGGTGTCTAGGATTCGGCTACCTCAAACTTTAGTTGAAAGTGAACGTCTGGGGAATATGCCTGATCCAGGGTAGCCCTAAAGGCACTAGGACTAGTAATTATCCCTTGATGGGGATGTTTGCTGATGACTGCACAGTGTTCTATGCCATTCCCCAATCCTCAGATAATGAAACAGTCAATGCCCGCATACAACAAGACCTGGACAACATTCAGGCTTGGGCTGATAAGTGGCAGGTAACATTCGCACCACAGAAGTGCCAGGCAATGACTATCTCCAACAAACGAGAGTCTAACCACCACCCCTTGACATTCAACGGCTTTACCATCACCGAGTCCCCCACCATCAACATCCTGGGGGTCACCATTGACCAGAAACTTAACTTGACCAGCCACATAAATACTGTGGCAACAAGAGCAGGTCAGAGGCTAGGTATTCTGTGGCAAGTGTCTCACCTCCTGACCCCCCAAAGCCTTTCCACCATCTACAAGGCACAAGTAAGGAGTGTGATGGAATACTCTCCACTTGCCTGGATGAGTGCAGCTCCAACAACACTCAAGAAGCTCGATAGCATCCAGGACAAAGCAGTCCACTTGATTGGCACCCCATCCATCACCTTAAACATTCACTCCCTCCACCGCAGGTGTACCGTGGCTGCAGTGTGTACCATCTACAAGATGTGCTGCAGCAACTCGGAAAGGCTTCTTTGGCGGCACCTCCGAAACCCGCAAACTCTTTCACCTGGAAGGACAAGGGCAGCAGGCGCATGGGAACACCACCACCTCCAAGATCCCCTCCAAGTCACACACCATTCTGACTTGGAAATATATTGGTGATACTTCATCGTCACTGGGTCAAAATCCTGGAACTCCCTTCCTAACAGCACAAGGACTGCAGCGGTTCAAGAAGGCGGCTCACTCCACCTTCTCAAGGGCAATTAGGGATGGGCAATAAATGCTGGCCTTGCCAGTGACGCCCACATCCTGTTAATGAATAAAAAAAAATAATATGTGACCTCCCTATTTTTCCTACCAAAATGTAATACCTTACATTTATCTGTGTTGAAATTAATTTGCCAATGATATGCCCATCCTGCAAGTTTAATAATGTCTTCCTGTAAATTGTTGCAGTTCTCCTCAGTATTGACTATACCCCCCAATTTGGTGTCATTCGCAAATTTAGAAATTGTGTTTTTGATTCCAAAGACTAAATCATTAATCTAAATTGTGAACAACAGTGGTCCCAGCCCTGATCCTGGTGGAACACCACTACCCACCTTCTGCTACACTGAAAAGCTACCCTGTACCCCGACTCTTTGCTTTTTGTCTTGAAGCCAGCTATCCATTCTGCTACTTGTCCCCTGACTCTGCATTCTCTGACCTTATTCATTAGTCTATTATGTGGTACCTTATCGAAGGCCTTTTGAAATTTTGATAAATTACATCCACTGCATTACCCTTGTCTAGTCTCTCTGTTACCTCTTCAAAAAACTCAATGAGATTGGTCAAGCAAGACTTTCCCTTTTGAAATCCATGCTGACTATTCATTATTATATTTTTGGTTTCTAGATGCTCTTCTATTTTCTCCTTTAGTAGGGATTCCATTATTTTTCCTACCACCGACGTTAAGCTGACTGGTCTATAGTTCCCTGGACATGTTCTATCTCCCTTCTTAAATATAAGTATTATGTTAGCTATCCACCAGTCCTCTGGCACTACACCTTCTTCTAATGAATTATTAAATATGTGTATTAATGCCTCTGCTATCTCTTCCCTAGATTCTTTTAAAATGCATGGATTCAAGCCATCCAGACCAAGGGTTTTATCCTCTTTGAGTTTAATTCATTTATTTAATATATCACCTCTTTTTATTTTAAATGCAGTTATCTCATTCCTAATCTCATCGTCCGATATCATGTCCACCTGTTCTATCTCCCTGGTAAATACTGAAGCAAAGTAGTTATTTAATATTTCTGCCATCTCTCTATCACTGCCTGTGGTATTATCCTGTCCAACCCTTCGTGGCCCTCTTCCCATCCCGACCTTCCTTTTTTTATTTATGTGCCTGTAAAATATTTTACTATTTTGTTTTATGTTCCTTGATAATTTAATTTCATAGTTCCTCTTTGCTTTCCTAATTGTTTTGTTGACTTCTCTCCTAATCTCTTCGTATTCTCCCTTAACATACTCTCCCCTGCTGTCCATGTACTTAATGTGTGCCTCTTTCCTTACCCTCAATTTTTCCCTTATGTCTTTATTCATCCATAGTGTCTCATTAGTGCTTAGCTGGTTCTTGTTTTTTAGTGGAATATAATTTTCCTGGACTCTGTTGAACACCATTTTAAATGTTTCCCATTGCTGTTCTAGATCATTTTTTGCCAGTATCGTTGCCCATTTTATTTTCCCAAGTTCTATTCTCAGCCCCTCAAAATCGGCTTTCCTCCAATCTATTACCCTGGTCTTTGTCATACTTATGTCCTTCTTAATTATTATCTTAAAGCATATTATATTATGGTCACTATTGCCTAGATGTTCCCTTACTTTTACTTCTCTTATCTTCTCTTGTTCATTTCCCATTTCTAGATCCAATAGCAAATCCTCCTTTGTTCAGATTTTTACATATTTGGTTAGAAAGGAATCTTGTACACATTGTAGGGACTCCATTCCCTTATCCCCTTTACCTACTGCTTCTGTCCAATTAATATCGGGATAGTTGAAATCCCCCATGATTTTTATTCTATGTTTTTTACTCATTTCCCTAATTTGTTTGCATATTTCTTCCTCCACCTCCCTTCCACTATTCGGTGGTCTGTAGACTACCTTTATTAGTGTGGTTAATCCTTCATTATCTTTTATCTCTATCCACATGGATTCTGTTTCTGTCTTGCTGAGAGTTGCGTCACTTTTTTCTATTGCCATTATGTTATCCCCAATAGGTACAGCTACTCCACCTCCCCTTTCTCCCCCTCTATCTTTTCTGAATACAGGAAACACTTTGGTATCTGGCACCGACGGGACCGGGATGGTGCCGGTTGATTAAAAATTCTGGATGACGGAGAGGGTTATCTACCAAGGCTATTTTTAACAAACAAAAATTTAAAAAATCAAGAAATATGCAGTATACAGTAATTGGGTACTCACCTGCACCACGGAAGAGTCAGACTCCTGTTATTGAGGTGTTCAGACTTCCAACAGCGCCAAGAAGCCGAGTAGTGGCAGTTTGGAGAACTACCCCCATTGACTAACTCGGCCACCGCGGAAGACTCGGACTCGGCAACATTTCCGGTTATTGAGGTGTTGTTTTCGGAGTGAGAATTTTGCCGGTTAATAGAGAATTCTGGATATTTAGGTGCTGTTTAAATGAGAGTTTCCTCTATGTTATACCCTGCAATGTTTCATTCCCAGTCCTGAGTTTTCTGTAGCCATGTCTCAGTAATCCCTACTATGTCTGGTTCCTCACAATGTATTATTGCCTCCAGCTCCTCTGTTTTATTACAGACACTATGTTCCTCTCACTTTATTTTTAACCATCTTTTTACACTCCAGTTCTATAACTCTATTTATTCCCTGGCCATCAATATCCTCCCTTACTTTATTCTTTCCTATGCTCTCCTTTCCTGTTTTGTTTATACTTAGGATGGTTTCATTTCTTATAGATTCCTCCCCTCATCTTACTAGTTTAAAGCCTTTGCCACCTTCCTATTTATCCTTTTCACTAGGACACAGGTCCCATCCCGGTTCAGGTGGAGTCCATCCCATCAGTACAGCTCCTTCCTGTCCCAGTACTGGTGCCAGTGTCCCATGAAAAGGAACCCCATTTTTCATACCTTTAGCCACATGTTAATTCTCCTGATCTGACTGTTTCTATGCCAATTTGCACGTGGCTCAGGCAATAGTGTAGAGATTATTACCTAGTGAGGTCCTGCTTTTTAATTTTGCTCAGAACTCCCAATACTCCCCCAGCAGGACCTTCTCCCTGTTCCTATCTTTGTTGTTTGTTCCGAGATGGACCATGACAATTGGATTTACTCCCTTCCTTTCCAAATTCTTCTCCAGCCACCACGAGATTGCCCTTACCCTGGCACCGGCTAGGCAACACACCCTTCGGGATTCTCGTTCTTGGCTGCAAAGGATGGTATCTATCCCCCTAATTAAAGAGTCCCCTATCACAACCATATTTCTATTCTGCTCTTCCCCACTCCCCCTTGGATAGCCTTCTGAGCCATGGTGCCTTGGTCTACATTGTGGCTGTCCTCCCCGCAGTCTTTCTCCTTGTCCTCACAGGTAGCGAGTACATCGTACCTGTTGGACAGGACCAGTGTCTGCGGGACTTCCTTCTCAACCTCTCCCAAGCCCCCACTACCCGTTTCCCTAACAGTCACACCCTCCCCTTACTGAATCTGTGCTTTCCTTTGGGGTGTGACTGCATTCTGGATAAAACTATCCAAAAATTCCTTCCCCTCCCTTATGTTTCGGAGTGTTTCTAACTCGCACTCCAGTTCAAAGACTCTGAATCGGTGTGACTGAAGGCAGAGATAGTTGGCATTTGTTTGCCTGTTCAGTGGTTCATATCCCATGGCATCATTCAAAGAACAGGGAGTTCTCCCAATGTTAAGGTCAATATTTTTCCCTTAGTCATCAAAACAGCTCAGCGTCTCATTGTTCTTTGCGTGCAAAATGGCTGTGCAACAATAATCACTTCAAAGTCATTCTATGCACGTAAAGACCGTTGTGATGTTCACGAGAGAAGTGGCAAAATGCTATATTGTGGCAAAACCACCAATGATCTTCTGTACAAATGCATAACTGTCTTTAACCCAATGCTATAGCATCTGTGTTTGTTGGCTGAATGTAAATAAGCTTTCTGCAAAAGCCCTGAAACAACATGATGACGTCATCACGTTGGTCATGTGATGCCCCGAACGGCGGGAAACACGATGACGTCATGGCGTCAGAGAGTGGGAGGTTTTAAGCCCAGACCTCGTGTAACAAGCTGCTGAAAAGACCTGTTTGCTGTCGCTCCTGCATGTTTTTGTTTTGTTCACTTGTTTGATTAAATTCAGTTGAATTATTGAACTGACTTGACTTCAGTGCTTCAGTTAGGGATAGATCGATTCCTACATTGGTGACCCCGAAGCTTCGCGGACGATTTTCGCGGAGGAAAGTTCGAGAACAAGATTGATGTGAACGCAGCGAGTTTGAAGCTCCCTCAATTTTGGGAACGACAGGCAGCCTCCTGGTTCGTGCAAGCGGAGGCTCAGTTCCAACTTCGGAACATCGTGCTGGATCAGACCCGTTACCTTTACGTGGTCTCCGCACTGGACAGCTCGACGGCTTCCCGAATCATCAGCCTGCTGGAGAACCCACCTGTGGATGACAAGTATGAAACGCTTAAGGTGCGCCTTATGCAAATATTCAGTCTCACGAAAGCGGAGCGCACACGACGTTTGCTCGCACTCCTCGGGTTAGGCGACGCTAAGCCTTCCGAGTTGATGAGCCAAATGCTCACACTCCTTGGGTCTGAGCCACAGTGTTTTCTGTTTCGGGAACTGTTCCTGAGCCAGCTCCCTGAGCAGGTACAAGCAGCCCTCGCCAGGTTGGAGGCTACGGACGGTGTAGCGCTCGCGGCCGAAGCCGACACCGTTCACGCGGTGATGCAACAGTACTGTGCCACTTCAAAGCGTCCCGCCTCGAGGAGCCCCACCTCGGCGCCTCCACAGACCGGCCTCTGTTACTACCACGCCCGGTTCGGTCTGAAAGCCAGATACTGCTGACCCCCATGTAGTTTCGTGCCACCGGCACCGAGAAAGCAGCAAAACCGTGCGCGAGAACGGAAGAACGACACCGAGGTCGGGTTCGCGTCCACAATGACGGTTGGTGATTCCGGGAAATTGTTGTATATCACCGACTCCATTTCAGGCCGGCGGTTCTTGTGCGACATGGGCGCCCAGTGCAGCATCCTCCCCGCTTCGCCCCTCGACGTCGGGTCCAGGAGGCGTGCTACTCCACTACAGGCCGCCAATGGCAGCGCTATCCATACGTTTGGGATGCGGCGAATCCGGTTGTGTCTTGGCGGGCAACTCTTCCACTGGGAGTTTATAACCGCCAAAATACCACTAGCAATCCTCGGCGCTGACTTTTTCTGTACTAATAACCTACTGGTTGACGTACGTAATCGCCGCCTGATTCACGCCGCCTCATGGGCCCCCATCCCCTGTTTTCGGGGCTCAGGCGCGGCCCCCGCGCTCGCCTGCGCCGAGTCGACACCCGACGACTTCACCCGCCTGCTCAAGGAATTTCCGGAGCTCACTCAACCCACCTTGTCGGCGACGACCGCCAAACATGGTGTTGAGCACCACATCGCGATGACCGGCCCCCCGGTTTATGCCCGCGCTCGACGTTTGGAGGCCAGTAAACTCGAGGCCGCGAAGGCGGAATTCACTACCATGGAGCGGTTGGGCATCGTTTGCCGGTCCGATATTCCCTGGTCGTCTCCGCTGCATATCGTGCCAAAACCAGGCGGTGGGTGGCGGCCCTGCGGCGATTACCGGCGCCTCAATGAGGTCACGATTCCGGACCGGTACCTGATACCGTATATCCAGGATTTTTCCACTCATTTAGCAGGCAATTCGTTTTTTTCCAAGATCGACCTCGTCCGGGGGTACCACCAGGTGCCCGTCCACCCCCAGGACATACAGAAGACGGCGGTCATTACCCCGTTTGGACTTTTCGAATTCTTACGAATGCCTTTCGGTCTCAAAAATGTGGCGCAGGCGTTCCAACGCCTCATGGATTCAGTGCTACTGGACCTCAAATTCCTTTTCGTGTACCTTGATGACATCCTCATCACCAGCGCTTCAAAGGAGGAGCATCTACGACACCTGCGCATCCTTTTCTGCCGCCTCCAGGAGCATGGCCTTATAATTAATCAACACAAGTGTCAATTCGGACTGAAGCAGATCGATTTTCTGGGCCACCGCATCACGGCAGAAGGGGCACTGCCACTCCGGGCAAAAGTGGCAGCCATCGCTGCATTTCCACGGCCACAATCCGTCAAAGTGCTCCAAGAATTCCTCAGCATGGTAAATTTTTACCATCGATTTGTCCTCCGGGCCGCACAGCTCATGCGGCTGCTCTACGAGGTACTCCGAGGCACTCCGAGGGAAGCCGGGGAAAGAACCTGTGTCTCGGACGCTGGAGATGGACTGCACTTTTGGGGACACGAAGGAGGCCCTCGCCAATGTGACCATGTTGGCGGACCCGCTGCCTGGCGCCACCATTGCGCTCACGATGGATGCGTCGGACTATGCCGTCTGCGCCGTGCAAGAGCAATGGGTTGATGGGACATGGCAACCGCTGGCGTTTTTTAGTCACCAGCTGCGTAGTAACGAACGTAGCTACAGCACGTTTGACCGGGAGCTGTTGGCGTTGTTCCTGGCCATCTGCCACTTTCGCTTTTTATTGGAAGGACGCCAATTCACCGCGTTTGTAGATCACAAGCCCCTGACGTTTGCCATGGCCAAGACGACTGAGCCATGGTCAGCCCGGCAGCAACGACAACTCACCTTCATTTCTGAGTTTACCACCGATATCCGGCATGTGGCTGGGAAGGACAACGTGGTTGCCGACTGCCTCTCACGTGCGACCATCCAGGCCGTCCAACTGGAGCTCGGTTATTCGCTCATGGCAGCTGACCAAGCGACTGACCCTGAAACGCAAGCTTTCCGCTCTGATTCGTCCTGCCTGCAGCCAGCAGATGTGCCTTTCCATTCAGCCAGCACCTCCTTGCTCTGCGACGTCTCCCTGGGAGACCCACGCCCGATCGTTCCGTTGTCCTGGCGCAGGAAAGTATTCGATGTCGTTCACGGACTTGCACACCCGGGCGTGCGGGCTTCACAGAAATTGTTAATGTCCACATTCGTCTGGAGGGGAATGAGAAAAGATGTGTGCGACTGGGCCAAGACCTGCATTGTGTGCCAGAGGGCGAAGGTACAGCGCCACGTCAAAGCTCCTGTCGCCATTTTCGAGGTACCGGAGCGGCAATTCGATCATGTTCATGTCGACCTCGTGGGCCCACTACCGCCGTCACAAGGGTTTACGCATCTTCTGACAATCGTCAACCGTACCACCAGGTGGCTGGAGGCCATTCCTTTAACGTCCACCACCTCCGCGGATGTCGCCCGAGCTTTTCTTTCGTCCTGGGTTGCTCGTTTCGGCATTCCATCAGACATTTCGTCGGACCGCGGGCCGCAGTTTTCGTCTGCTTTGTGGAATGCCGTGGCTTCAGGTTTGGGCACCAAGCTCCATCGGGCCACGGCTAACCATCCGCAGGCCAACGGGTTATGCGAACGCTTTCACCGCTCTTTGAAGGCGTCGCTGCGGGCCACCCTCCAGGGGACCGCATGGGTGGATAAGCTGCCATGGGTGATGCTCGGGTTGCGCACAGTGCTTAAAGGGGACCTGCAGGCATCGGCCGCTGAACTAGTTTATGGCCAGCCGCTCAGGGTGCCCAGCGACTTTCTTCTGTCACCGACGCGTCCGTGGTCAGCAGCTGAACAACTGGAGGCTCACCGGGCCGCAGCGCACTCTTTCCGGCCCATTCCGACTTCACAGCACGGACTGCCCGCGTCACATGTTCCGCTGGAGCTTATGAGGGCTAAATTTGTTTTCGTCCGACAGGATGCCCACCGTCATCCTCTCATGCCTCCATACACAGGCCTTTTCTGAGTACTGCAGGCGGGCGCCAAGAGTTTTCTAGTGGATGTCGGAGGTAAACCCGACCACATTTCCGTGGACCACCTCAAGGCTGCACACCTGGATCTCGAGCAGCCAGTCGAGGCAGCGCAGCCGCCACGTCGTGGCCGACCGCCCGCGAGCGCCACGCCCGGCCCGTTGGCCCCGCAACCCAGCTCATCTCCTGCACCATCCATTCCTCTCCGGGAATATCGGAGTCGCTCCGACAGGATTGTCCGACCTCCTCTGCGATTGACCTTTGCGATTAAAGACACTTCTGCGGGGGGCGCATGTGGGAAAACCACCAATGATCTTCTGTACAAATGCATAACTGTCTTTAACCCAATGCTACAGCATCTGTGTTTGTTGGCAGAGTGTAAATAAGCTTTCTGCAAAAGCCCAGAAACAACGTGATGACGTCATCACGTTGGTCACGTGATACCCCGAATGGCGGGAAACGTGATGACGTGATGACGTCAGAGAGTGGGAGATTCTAAGCCCAGACCTCGTGTAACAAGCTGCTGAAAAGACCTGTTTGCTGTTGCTCCTGCATGTTTTTGTTTTGTTCACTTGTTTGATTAAATTCAGTTGAATTATTGAACTGACTCGACTTCAGTGCTTCAGTTAGGGATAGATCGATTCCTACAATATAAAATATGACCTTCTCACATTCATGCACTGAAGTTATATATTGAAGCCCTTTAAGGCATCACATTTTGATTTTTGTTTTATATCCTGTCCTGAATTAAAGTTTTTAATCCCTCAAGCTCTTCATTTTACAACAATCAGCTGATTATGTAGAAGGGCCTAAAGTAAGTACTGTAAATGAAAACTTATTGGCTCGTGTTTTCCGATCGGAGGCTTCCTACGTGCGGAGGCCTCTGACCTGGAAAAAAATCTACTCCCTTACTTGAGGGCTCCGGAGGTCCGGTCATTTCCACTCCTGGGCCTCTGCTCTACGAAATGCGCAGGGCCCAGGTATACCAGGGGCGCATGCGATTCGCAAGCATCCCTGGGATCACGTGGGCCATGGGAAACCAATGGGAGAAACGAATCCCACTTCATACTTTTGACAACTAAAACCTGCCAAATGTATGAATGGGGATCACTCAAGAAACACATCAAAATGTTAAATACATTTTTTTTAAATCACTTTTTAAAAACTAGTTAAAATTACATTAAGTTAAATATTTTAAACAAAAATTTAACTTTTGGAAAAAAAATTAAAGTTTTTTACTGGGCTAAAAATAAACTTACCTTTTTTAAAAGTATTTTTAAATTATAAATGATTGAAAAAAATTATGTTTTTACTTTTTTAAACCTGCTTTTACCTGATTTTTAAGGATTTTCAGCAGGCGGAGGTTCTGCAGAAAGCGGAACTCTCCACCCGCAGAGGCCCTTCTCTAGGGCAGGCATTTGATTCTTGACAGATTGTAAGTGCCAGTTTTCAGCACGTGCGCTTCACATGCCTGAAACTGGCACTTGCGAGGTCCCTACGGGTGTGTACACAGCTCGTACACACCTGTAGGGATTGGAAAATACAGGCCAATATCAGTAGTGGCGTGGGCAGGATCTTAGAAAAAGAAAAAATAAAGGTAATATTATTCCAGTAAAAATATGCAGACGTTAAAGGGTACAGATTCTGTGGTGCAGTGTGATCTCACCCCTCAACAACTCCATTTTACCAACCACTGACACCGACACTGTCCCAGGTCCCAGAGATAGGGTCATTTGTATCACAGGGGTGTGCATCTGTGCCTGTAGCAGCACACCAGGAGGGCCTGCTCTACTTAGGCAGCAAACTATTGAAATGACATTCTGCTGCTCCAGTGGGGGAGATAAGTGGCTAGTCGGGCCAAAGGTCCTGAGGATGTAAAAGGTCTCACCATGACTGCTCCACTGACAGGGAACAGTTTGGCCCCTACCCTGGCAGGTAAAAGATGATCCAATGGTGGGGTCCACTTAATGCCCAGACCAGGACCTGTGCAGAAGTAGGCCCCACTAGACCTATCAGGATTGGGGTAGGGATCAGAGGGGCAAAGTATCTGAAACGGGAGCAATGAAAGGTGGCATGACTGGGTGACAGGAAAGGGAAGGAGACAGGCGATAAGGACCTAAGAAAGGCCAAAAAAAGGAAGACAGAAGTAATGGGCTTGGGCACGGAGCACCAGGCGAGATGCACAGGCAAATGGACTCAGAGGGAATTCATAGGCATGGCAGAGATTAGAAGAGACACATCTCGGTTGTAACTAGAGAGCCCTTCCCCATTATACCAGGTGCCTTGTATCAGATGGATCAAAAGTTGCCACACTCAGTACTTTAATGTGGCAATAAGTGTTACAATATTTGATTAACCTACTATTTGTCCATACATGTTAAACTTCACTGGATCAACAACCTCACCAAACACTAAAACACTCCACAAAGCAAAACTCACAAATTCAACATAAGTTGTCCTTTCTTTCATGAGTCACGCTCGGTCCTCTCATACTGTTTAAACATTCCCTTGAAGCACATGCTCCTTTACATGTTCCTTTGTAGCACATGAAGGGAAAATTTCAATTTTGCTTATACATATAAATTGTGACTATTTGTACATAAAATAAATGTAAAACTACAAGCATTGGAAATCTGAAATAAAACCAGGAAATGCTGGAAAAATGCAGCAAGTCTGTCTGCATCTATAAAGTGAAAAGACAGATTTGTGCCTGGTTTTGCATTTATTTCGTACTTATATACAGGAGGAGGAAAATGCAGCCTCATATTTGTGGGTGATCTTGTAACTCCTGGTGACCTGAGGTTGTGTGATATGAAAGAAATCCCCTCCAGGTGGAAAGTAAACACTCCCCAGTCCAGCCCTGTGATTTGTGGTGTAAACTGACCATAAATTCATTGGAAACCATCACCCCTCTAGACTTACATCGGGATGTAAAAGAGATCCTCTACCTGTATATACGCAAACGATTAACTGGAGAAAGAGAGAGTTTTTTTCTTATTTAACATTCTTTTTAACTTTGACAAAAGAGCTATAGAAGTACAGCACAGTTAGATCTGAAAGTCTGATAAAAAAAATGAATTCCAAAGAAAAGGGCAACAGTTCAGGTCCGAAGTGGGTCTGAAACACTACTCTGGAGTTGAAGAGGCTTCTGTGTTTCCCAGCAGGCAGACACAGTGTGCAACTTCTTCTGGCTGTTGGCCAACACCACTTCAGAAGTGGCCATCAGGGCATAGCTGTTTCCAGGTGGTGGTGGTAAAGGGTCAGATTGTGCACTAGATTTCTTCATTAGACTGCACATTTTGCACATTCTTTCATCATACACTCCCTTTGACAAATGTTTTAAAGCCATACATCAGAGTATTATAAAGAAGGTTTTGACCGATTACAAAACAGGCAAGACACAGCAATTTCTCCCATGGTAGCATCTGCTGAATAAAGTGGAAAATTATATATTTTTTGGACGCAGTACAAGATTGTTGATATAGACCAGTGACAGATAGCTAGATAGCTAGGAGACGCCTGGAAAATTAAATTCAGTTGCATAAGATTAATAGAATTAACTGATAAACTTGACCACGATGGCACTAATTATAATACATTCAGGTAAATAAAGTTTGTATTTATGAGTAATATTGATTCAGTTTGTAAATTGGTGAGGAAACTTCCTGTATACAGTACATGTATTTCTTGATAAAATGCTTGTTTTATTTAACTCTTTGAGGATTACTGTAACATTTGTTAAAAAACACAGCAGCACTACAAATTTTCTAATGATTAACACCTGAAATCACAGCTAACATATTCAAAGAACAGAATAAAACAATAAAGAAAAGAAAATATTTTAAGCTAAGGTATTGAGGTACTGTGCTGATCAAATGAACATCAGAAAGACCAAGCCATCATATCGGCCCCACCATAAATTTTGCTCTATTGCCACTGACTCAACTCCCTTCACCTGTCACTCCTTTAAACTGTGCAAAACCTTGGCATCCTTTTTGATACTTGAACTTGAACCCCTACATCCTATCTACTGCAACAACAACTTGTAGTTATATAGCACCTTTCACTTAAATAATATCCAAAGTCACTTCACAGAAGGCATATGGAAAACAAGCACCAAGTTAGGAACCGGGGGGAGAAATCCCATTTGGGGCACTAACTTTTAAAAGTTCCTGGAGCGCAACAGGCAGCAGGCGGGGCGGTGGGTGAGCAGTGCTACACAATGGGCCATGCAGCACTGCCGTGTTGGAAGGCTCCTTCCCTCCCTTAAAGATAAGGGCTATCGCTGCAGGCTCTGCAAGGGGAAACCTTACCTGGTCCCTGATGGCAGCCGCGATGCGGCCTGATCAGCCCAATGCACTGCAGCAGAGTGCCAGGCTGATCAATGGGTGGCGACAAAACAAAAAAAACACTGCAAAGAGCATTTCAGATTTTTTTTTAATCTACCTCGGCCACCACGCTTTTAAGTATCGCTCCCGAAGCGCCCGGCCTCCCGATGAACGCCTCCTGCAGCTCTCGGTGGATGCTGCAGGGCGTGGAAATGAATTTTGGGTCCGGGCCGTTACCAGGCCGACACGCAGCCAGATGACATCACGATCTCCGGGTGCAGGAGATCGTGGCGCTAGGGGTTACCGCCGCCACCACCGCAAACCGCCAGGTGAATTTCACGGGTGGCGGTAACATCGCCATGCCTGGGCGGTAAGTCCTTAGCGCCCTGTTATTGCCTCCCCGGAGGTGCTGAAGCACCGAATTTCTAGCCTTTGACTTTAGGAGGGGCGACCAAGTGCTTGGATAAACAAATAGGGGTAGAGTTTCTGTTTTGGGTGCAATCGGCGATTCCGGCACAAATTGTGCTCAAAATTGCGCCATTTTGAAAAGTGTTTTCTTTCCCCGTGATTTCGTTCAAGCTCATTTCAAGCTCATTTCGCAAAGTCTGCAATGAACCAGTGCAATCAGGCAGCATTTTAAAATGTAATTTTAAAAACCCCCCACAAATTTTGCTTTAAAAAATATACTTTGATATATTTAAGAGTGGGAACTTGGTAAAGTTTGATTAATACAGCTGAAAATAGGTTTATCACAAAAAATAAGCATTTTAAATCAACCCGATTTTAAAGTACTGAAAATGATTTAAAAAATATACAAAACTATTTTCTAGTTAGATTGGGGTACAATAGTCAGTTCCTTAGTAAATTTAAAAAAAAATCATTCAAAACCTTTGAAACTGCACCTATTAGTGGTGTCCTTACGCCCAAAAGATCCAGCTTAATTTTTGAAGCCTCTTCGAAGGCCTGCAAACAATCACAATTAGCTTCTTCTTCTTATCGTGTCCACGGACAGTCTATACATAGCCCAGCCAGAAATGGACGCATTTTTGCGCCTTGTTGTTGAATTCGGCAAGATCTGCAACAGTGCAGGGTTCCTCTAACAATGGGCATTGCAGGAGATGTTGCATAGTCTGTGCCTCAGTTCCACATTCACAAGTTGTCGGGCTGGTTGAATATCCCCATTTGCTTAGTGACACCTTTGAGCAACCTACACCGGTCCTAAGTCTGTTAAGGCACTTCCAGGTTGCCCAGTTGCAATTAGCTCCTGGGGGAAGGCTTTCATCAAGTAAAATTTCCATCGCTGGGTGTTGTTCAAGACTGGCGAGCCGGTCTTTCCACAAGGCGATGCGGGCTTCAGATGAGGTTGATTGTAATGGAACAACACTGTTCATGAAGCTCTTTCTTGACTTTAGGCGGCTGGGTGTAGGTGTATGACAATGCAGAGGGTGTCTCTCATCTGATGTTTGACGGAGTCGCTCTTTCTTGCTGGCTACCGTTCTTCTTATATCAGGGGGAGCGATACCCGCCAGGATATATAGGCTGTTGGTGTTTGTTGGTTTTAAGCAACCTGTGATAAATCGGCAGCTTGCATTCAGAACGGCATCCATCTTCTTGGCATGAGTAGACCTTTCCCATGCAGGGCAGGCTTATTTGGCAGCGGAATAGCAAAGAGCAAGTGCACTGGTTCGCAATGTTTTCGGGCTTGTTCCCCATCTTGTGTTAGTGAGCTTATTCAGGATGTTGTTTCGTACACTCACTTTTGCCTTTGTCTTCTCGATGTGGTTCTTGAAGGTAAGGCATCGGTGAAGGGTGACTCCTAAGTAGATAGGGTGCTCGCAATGCGTCAGTGTTGCTCCACACCAGGTTACTTTCAGCTGGCGTTTGGCTTCACGGTTTCTGAGGTGGAATGCACAAACTTGCCTCTTTGATGGGTTTGCGCGAAGGTGGTTTTCTTCATAGTAGGATTTTAGTCCCTCCAAGGCCTCAGAAAGCATTTTCTCCACGGTGTTAAAATCAGTGCTTTGGGCAGTGACACATAAGTCATCGGCATATATAAAACGGCGTGTGACACCGTCTATAGGTTGGTCATTTGTGTAGATGTTGTACAGCAGCGGTGCAAGCATGCTTCCCTGAGGAAGACCATTCTTCTGAATACGCCACCTGCTGCGCTTCCCACCTAGTTCAACATAGAACCGGCGATTCTGAAGCATGCTTTCTAACATCTCTGTTAAGTGAATCTCTTTTGTCATCTCTAGAATCTTGCAGAGGAGACGTCTATGGTTCACTGTATCGTATGCTGCTGAAAGGTCTACAAAAACAGCACCTGTTACCATCCATTGCTCAAAACCATCTTCGATATGTTGTGTGAGGTTGAGCAGTTGGCTTGTTGATTTGCCGGGGCGGAAACCTGCTTGCTCTGGAATGATCTCCTCATCTACAGTTGGTGCTATCCTATTGAGTATCAGGCATTCAAACAGCTTATAGGTGTGGCAAAGCAGTGAAATTGGCCGAAAACTCTTAGGATCTGAGGGATCTTTTCCAGGCTTTAATAGTGCTATTACATGTGCCTTCTGCCAGATATTAGGTAGCTTGTGTGTTGCCAGACAGTGGTTGAACAATTGTAGGAGCCATTTCTTTGCTTTCTGTCCAAAATGCTTTATCTGCTCCATTGCTATGTTGTCAAGACCAATTGCTTTCCCGTGTTTTAGACTAGATATACCAGTTTCCAGCTCTTCCATGGTGAATGGTCTAGTGAAGCCAGGATCATCGCTGTACTTCTTCCTATCTAGTTGTGCTCTTGGTCGTTTCTTGTTGATTTTTCCATTTAGGAGCAACTGGTGTGCAACTTGGTTAGCAGACACATTTGGATGTTGGGCAGCTTTCTTGGGATCACCTCCAAGTTTGCGTATGAGAGACCATGCCTTCTTGCTGATTTTTGTAAGATCTGTTGTCTCTATCAAGGTGTTCCAGGTGTTTTGACGTTCTTGAGAGATACTTAACATCACCCTCTCACCGGTAGATATTGTTTCCTCTGAGAAGGGGTCAGATTCAAACATTGAGACATACTCCCAGTAGAGTTCAGCATTCTCCTTGGTGAGACCAGGGATGTAGTGTACTCTGCAACCTCGGGGGATCTTCCTTCTAGCTGTTTTTTGGACAGCTTTTGCAAAGAGGTTGTAGTGCTCAGGTAGTAGTTTAATGCATTTAACCTTGCGGTCAAGTGCTCGTGTAAAACCGTTCCAATCGGCCTTCTTGAAGTTGAAGCGCCTTTTGAATGGTACGGCGATTGGTAACACTGCTGCATTTACCTGGATGCCAATAGGACGGTGTTGTGTCTGTGGTATTGGGTCTGTGACAAGCTTCTTGCAGAGGCCAGCGATGTCGTTGCTGGCAATGGCAAGATCTGGATTATATCTACACTTCCAGCGGGCACTGTGGAAGGAGGCTGGCAATTTAGGATCGGGGATGAGACTAAGCTGGTTAGCGTCCATCCATTCTTCGACTGCTTCTCCATCGTTGTTAGTCTCCTTGTACCCCCATTGGGTACTATGGCTATTAAAGTCTCCAATGATGATCTGTGGTTTATTGTGCAGATTGGGTACAGGGTTAGAGAAGCTGAAATCTGTGCCAGGTGGCTTGTACACTGAGGTCACTACTACTTTGCTCAGCTCTACGGTTAGAATTTTGATGTTGTCCTCCTCTGTTTTAGAAGTGGCTTCTACAACTGAACCAGCTCTAACAAATACAGCACTGCCATATTGTTGATGAGGTCTTTCAATAGCCAGGACCATTCCTGGTATTTTTGGGTGGTTGTTCTCACTTACTCTATGTGTCTCCTGCAGGCAGAGGACATCACACTCCAACTCATTGCATAATGTAGCGAGGATGTTTTGTTTAGCTATAGAGAACCCTTCAACGTTAGCAGATATAACAGTCAATGCCGGTCTTGAAAAAGTCCCGTGTTTCTGACATCGACGACTACTTCCGTCTTCAGGCATGATGTTGGTACTTGATCAAATTAGCGGTACGAAATCGATGTATCCACTACTTGCTGTGCGTGGTGGTGGTAGAATTGGTTGAAACAGGGCCACGACGTGAACACTTCTACCTTGACTTTTGAAGCCTCTTCGAAGGACTGCAAACAAACACAATTAGCTGAAACTCCCAAAGTGATTAATTCCCCCTGGAGGGGAGGGGGGGGGGGCGGTGTCCAGTTTTGTGGGCGGGGTCTGCTTCTAACGCAATGTTTTTAATACTAGCAGAAACTCAAGCTGTGCTGAGCGCAATTTGCATTTCAAATGCTGCGATCTTTTGTACGATTACGCCGATATCGGGGGAATTGTGCCAAGAATAAACAGTGCAATCGAGCAGAAACTCCAGTCCATAGTTTCTGAGAAGATTTTTAAGGGAAGAGAGGTAGAGAAGTGGAGGGGTTTCAGGAAAGAATTCCAAAGTTTATAACTAGGCGGGTGAAAACTCTGCCACCGATGGTGGGGTGCAGGAAGCAGAAATGCACAAGAGGTCAGACTCAGAGGTACAGCGTGTTTTAGGGTGCTAATGCAGGGCTGGGAGAGGGTGGGAAGATAGCATGCGGTGAGGCCATGCAAGAATTTAAAGATAAGTGTATGGTTTTTTAAACTTGAAGCATTGGGAGACAGGGAACCGATTGCACAGCAAGGACTGGGGTGATGGGTAAGCAGGACTTAATGTGAGGCAGGAGACACACAACAGAGTTAGAGTCTATGGACATTGGAGGATGAGGGTCCAGGAAGGAGAGTATTGGAATAGTTGAGTCTGGAGGTGACATAGGCATCTATAAGGGTTTCAGCATGGAGGGACTGATGTAGGAGTGGAGGTGGACAATGGGGGGGAAAGTAAGAAATCTTTGTGATGGAGAGATATGAGGTCTGAAACTCAGTTGAGGATCAAACAGCACACCGAGGTTGTGAATAGTTTAGTTCAACCCAAGAGAGTGGCTTTTGAAGAAGATGGAATCCGTGGTATAGTGTGTTTGTAGCAGGAGCCAATTACAATTGATCTTCGCAGTGTTGAACTGAAAGAAGTTAAGATACATCCGAGATGAGATTGAGTGCTGGACAAACAGTTTGACACCACAGAGGCAGTTCAGGGACAAGAGAGGTGACAGAGAGGTACAGCTAGGTGTAATTGGCATACATATAGAAACTGACCCCATGTCTGTGCAGGATGTTACTAAAGAATATAATACGTGGGCTAGGAAGGTGAACATAAGAACATAAGAAATAGGAGCAGGAGTAGGCCAATTGGCCCCTCGAGCCTGCTCCGCCATTCAATAAGATCATGGCTGATCTGATCCTAACCGCCAATCCACTATGACAGGACTATCTCCTGAATCTAACAGAATTAGACACACGAAACAGGAGCAGGATCAGGCTACACGGCCCCTGGGCCCGCTCCGCTACCCACAGGGCCATGACCGATCCGCACCTAAACTCATGTCCAAATTCCTGCCCGCTCCCCGTAACCCTTAATTCCCTTTTCTTCTAGGAAACTGTCTATTTCTGTTTCAAATTTATGTAATGATGTAGCTTCGACAGCTTTTTGGGGCAGCATATTCCATGGACCTACCACCCTCTGAGTGAAGTAGTTCCTCCTCATCTCAGTTTTGAAAGAGCAGCCCCTTATTCTAAGACTATGCCCCCTAGTTCTAGTTTCACCCATCACCTGGAACATCCTCCCCGCATCCACCCGATCCAACCCCTTCACAATCTTATATGTTTCAATAAGATCGCCTCTCATTCTTCTGAACTCCAATGAGTAGAGTCCCAATCTACTCAACCTCTCCTCATATGTCCATCCCCTCATCCCCGGGATTAACCGAGTGAACCTTCTTTGTACTGACTCGAGAGCAAGTATGTCTTTTCTTAAGTATGGACACCAAAACTGTATGCAGTATTCCAGGTGTGGTCTCACCAATACCTTGTACAACTGAAGCAATACCTCCATATTTTTATATTCTATCCCCCTAGCAATGAAAGCCAACATTCCATTGGCCTTCTTAATCACTTGCTGCACCTGCATACTAACCTTTTGAGTTTCGTGCACCAGGACCCCCAGATCCCTTTGTACTTCAGTACTTTCCAGTTTCTTGCCATTAAGATAATAACTTGCTCTACGATTTTTCCTGCCAAAGTGCATAACCTCACACTTTCCAGTATTGTATTCCATCTGCCAAGTCTCTGCCCACTTACTTAGCCTGTCTATGTCCCCTTGCAGGTTTTTTATGTCCTCCTCTCTCACTACTTTCCCTCCCATCTTAGTATCATCTGCAAACTTTGATATGTTACACTCGGTCCCCTCCTCCAAATCGTTAATATAGATTGTAAAGAGTTGGGGACCCAGCACCGACCCCTGCGGAACACCACTGGTTACTGATTGCCAGTCTGAGAATGAACCATTTATCCCAACTCTCTGCCTTCTGTTAGATAGCCAATCCTCTATCCATGCCAGAATATTACCCCCAATCCCATGATTTTTTATCTTAAGCAATAATCTTTTGTGTGGCACCTTGTCAAATGCCTTTTGGAAGTCTAAATACACTACGTCCACTGGTTCACCTTTATCCACCCTGTATGTTACTTCCTCAAAGAACTCCAGCAAATTTGTCAAACATGACTTCCCCTTCATAAAACCATGCTGACTTTGTCTTATTAAACTATGATTATCCAAATGTCCTGTTACTGTCTCCTTAATAATGGACTCCAAAATTTTACCAACCGCAGATGTTAGGCTAACCGGTCTATAGTTTCCAGCCTTCTGTCTACTGCCCTTTTTAAATAAGGGTGTTACATTAGCAGTTTTCCAGTCTGCTGGGACCTTTGCTGAGTCCAGGGAGTTTTGGAAGATTATTACCAATGCATCCACAATCCCTACCGCCACTTCCCTCAAGACCCTTGGATGTAAGCCATCAGGTCCAGGCGATTTATCTGCCTTGAGTCCCATTATTTTACCGAGTACCACTTCCTTAGTGATTTTGATCGTGTTTATCTCCTCCCCCCCTACAGCCCCCTGCTTGTCCAGTGTTGGGATATTCTTGGTGTCCTCTACTGTAAAGACTGATACAAAATATTCATTCAGTGTTTTTGCCATCTCCATATTTCCCACCATTAATTTCCCGGTCTCACGCTCTAAGGGACCAACATTTACTTTAGCCACCCTTTTTCTTTTTATATAACTATAAAAACTCCTACTATCTGTTTTTATATTTTTTGCTAATTTACTTTCATAATCTATCTTCCCTTTCCTAATCAATCTTTTTGTTATTTTTTGCTGTCTTTTAAAGTTTTCCCAATATTCTATCCTCCCACTAGATTTGGCTACCTTATATGCCCTTGTTTTTAGTCAAATACTATCCTTAATTTCTTTACTTAGCCACGGATGGCTGTCTTTTCTTTTACACCCTTTTCTTCTCAGTGGAATATACTTTTTTTGGAAGTTGTAAAATAACTCCTTAAATGTACACCACTGATCATGTATCGTCTTACCCTTTAATCTATTTTCCCAATCCACTTTGCTCAATTCTGCTCTCATACCTTCATAGTCTCCTTTATTCAAGCTTAGCACGCTTGTTTGAGATACAACCTCCTCACCCTCTAATTGAACATGGAATTCAACCATGTTATGGTCACTCATTCCAAGGGGATCCTTTACTCGGACATTTTTAATTAATCCTGTCTCGTTACACAGGACCAGATCTAAGGTTGCTTGCCCCCTGGTCGGTTCAGTTACATACTGCTCAAGAAACCCATCCCTAATATACTCAATGAACTCATCCTCAAGGCAGCCCTGCCCAATTTGATTTGTCCAGTTAATATGATAGTTAAAATCCCCCATAATTATAGATGTTCCCTTATTACAAGCCTCAACTATTTCCTGATTGATACTCCGTCCAACCGAGTTGCAACTGTTCGGAGGCCTATAGACTACGCCCACTAGTGTTTTTTTCCCCTTATTATTCCTTATCTCCACCCAAACTGTTTCATTATCCTGATCTTTTGACCCAATATCATTTCTCTGTATTACAGTGATTCCTTCCTTTATTAACATAGCCACCCCACCTCCCCTTCCTTCCTGCCTGTCCTTCCTGATCATTAAATAACCTGGTATGTTTAATTCCCAGGCATTGTCACCCTGCAGCCATGTTTCTGTAATGGCCACAAGATCATACCCATATGTAGCTATTTGTGCCATTAACTCATCTATTTTGTTATGAATGCTACGTGCATTCAGATAGAGAACTTTCAAATGTGTTTTTTGACACTTAGTTCCTGCTTTTGCCCTTTTTATTACTTTACCTTTTACTCCATACCTTCTGCCCCTTCCTGACACGTTCTGGTTTTTCATTTCCCCACTGCTACCTAAGTCTATGACCTTCTCTGTTGTCATTTTTATTATTTGTTCTCTAGGAACCTCCCCCCCACTAGTTAGTTTAAAGCCCTCTCTACAGCCCTAGTTATATGATCCACCAGGACCCTTGTCCCAGCACTGGCCAAGTGAAGCCCGTCCCAACGGAACAGCTCCCTCCTGCCCCAGTACTGGTGCCAGTGTCCCAGGAAGCAAAACCCATTTCTCCCACACCAGTCTTTGAGCCACGCATTTAACTCTCTGATTTTATTTGTCCTAGCCAAATTCGCTCGTGGCTCAGGTAATAATCCAGAGATTATTACCCTTGAGGTTCTGTTTTTTAATTTGACCCCTAGCTGCTCATACTCCTTTAACAGAACCGGCTTCCTAGTCCTATCTATGTCGTTTGTACCAACATGGACCACGACGACTGGATCCACCCCCTCCCACTGCAAGTTTCTTTCCAGCCCAGAGGAGATGTCCTTAACCCTGGCACCGGGGTAGGCAACACAGCCTACGGGACTCTCGCTCTTGGCTGCAGAGAACTCTATCTATCCCCCTAATAATACTATCCCCTATCACTACAACATTTCTATTTACTCCCCCCTCTTGAATGGCCCCCCGTTCCACGGTGCTGTGGCCAGGTTGCTCATCCTCCCTGCAGCCCCTGCTCCCGTCCCCACAGGGAGTAAGAACCTCGAACCTGTTGGTCAAGAGCAAGGGCTGCGGCTCCTCCAACACTACCTCCTGGTTCCCCGTACCTGCCTCACTCGTAGTCACACCGTCCTGACCCTGGCCATGGGCTACATCTGAATTAATTAACTTCATAGGTGTGACCACCTCCTGATACACAGAGTCCAGGTACTTCTCCCCCTCCCTGATGTGTCGCAGTATCTGAAGCTCAGACTCCAGCTCATCAACACGGAGCTGGAGATCCTGTAGCAGCAGACACTTGTCACAGATGTACTCACCGTTAGCCTCAATGGGGTCTACCGGCTCCCACATCTCGCAACAGTAACACATCACCTGCTCCATCCTATGTAATTAATTTTAAAAAATGTTATTGTTAGTTATGGACACCCTCTTCCCGATTATAGATGCTAGTATCCCCTTTAATTAATTGGATTTAAATTAAATCAATCCCTCTAATTACACCAGTTAAATGGTTTACCAACTGTCTCCACGACAGCACAGAGACCCTCGAAAAAAACTGCAGAATTTAAGATTGTAATAAAAAGAAGAAATACTCACCAACCAATCCAACCAATCACTTACCTCCTTCCTGTTGACGTCACACTTCGATTACTTTTTACCTCTCTCCCCTGCTGTTGAATTGGTCGGGCCTCACCTCGCCCCTCCTTTTAAAGTTGCCGCGCTGCCTCTACCTCACGCAGGTCCGCTCTGGTCGGGCGTCGCTGCTCACTGCACTCCCAGGTCAGCCGCTGTGGTCGGGCCTCGCCTCGCCCCTCCTTTTAAAGTTGCCGCGCTGCCTCTACCTCATGCAGGTCCGCTCTGGTCGGGCGTCGCTGCTCACTGCACTCCCAGGTCAGCCGCTGTGGTCGGGCCTCGCCTCGCCCCTCCTTTTAAAGTTGCCGCGCTGCCTTTACCTCACGCAGGTCCGCTCTGGTCGGGCGTCGCTGCTCACTGCACTCCCAGGTCAGCTGCTGTGGTCGGGCCTCGCCTCGCCCCTCCTTTTAAAGTTGCCGCGCTGCCTCTACCTCACGCAAGTCTGCTCTGGTCGGGCGTCGCTGCTCACTGCACTCCCAGGTCAGCCGCTGTGGTCGGGCCTCGCCTCGCCCCTCCTTTTAATGTTGCCGCGCTGCCTGTACCTCACGCAGGTCCGCTCTGGTCGGGCGTCGCTGCTCACTGCACTCCCAGGTCAGCCGCTGAAGGCATCAAGTTCCTTCTGGAGATGATGGTATGGGGATAGGAACAGAAGCAATTGCTGAAGATGCTCTGGCTATATGTGGATAAGTAGTAGAGGAACCACACAAGGAGCCCAACAACAGAGAAAAGGCATTCCAGGAGGATGGCATGGTCAGCTGTGGCGAGTTGAGGGGGAATAATGCATCATGGACACTGTCACAGAAAATATTGTTCATAACTTTGATTAGGGCCATTTCAGTTTTTTGAGATGGGCAGAAGCTGGACTGGGGGAATTTAAGAAGGAGTTGTGGGAGCAAATGGCATGGATGTCGGAAACAACAACATATTCAGGACTTTAGAGAGGAAAAGGAGATTGGAGAGGAGATGTTATTCGGTAAAGAAAGAAGGATGGGGGGTGAGTTTTTTGAGGGGGCGATAATGGCAGCTTTGAAGGAAAGAGGAATGGCGTCTGAGGAGAATAATCCACTAACAATGTCAATTAGCATAGGGGCCAACAAGGGGAGTTGAGTGATCAGGATTTGAGTGGGAAGGAGATTGAGCAAGCATAAGGTGGGTTTCATGAACATGAGCTTGAAAAGAGTGGGAAAGAAATAGGGGAGAAGTTGCAGAGAGATGGGGTTCATGAGTAAAGTGGGTATGAAACTAGAAGGGCACTGGGAGCTTGGAGCAAGGAGAAGGGGAGGACACAGCAGATGCAGCTACATGGATAGTCTTTGTCTTGGTGATGAGGAAATCAATGAGTTCCTTGCACTCAGACTACTTGGTCCCGCCACTACAAAATCTCATATCTCAGCCCCTTCACGATTGAACCCTTTAACCATGTTTTTGTTACCTCTAGACTCTATTACTCCAGTGTCTTCTTTGTCAGCCTCCCTTCCTTCACTGTCCATAATTTCCAATTTGTCTAAAATGTAGCAATTTATATCCCGTTCACACTAAGTCCTGCTCATTACTTACTTACCTCGTTAACCTACGTTAGCTTGGCTCCCAGTCCCCCAACATATTACATTTAAAATCCTCATCCTTCTCTTCAAATCTCTCTTTGGCCTCACTCTATCCTCCCTCTAAAATATCCTCCAATCTAATATGCCCTCCCATACACTGTGATCCTCTGGATCTGGCCTTTTATGCATCATTCACTCCCTGTACTCCAACACTGAAAATAAAGCTGAAAATAAAGCTATCAGCTACCTTTACCATACTGTCTGGAATACCATCCTTAAACCAATTGGAGCTGGGCTCCTCCATACTCCTTGACATTGAGCACAGACTTTCTGGCAGCCATTCCAGTGCACCAAGCATTTGGTTGTGTATACCTATCAGCCTTCTTCTGTAACCTGGCCCATTGAAGTCCTCATCTGACTCCTCTGCAGCAGAACTAGTGTGCAATCTTGCTCTTTGGTGAGCTGGCACCTGTGCTATCCTTTCCCTCTGTCCTGGCTCCTACGCACCTGTGTCTCCCCATGTGCAGATCCCTTCTCTATCCTAGCCTCTAAAATGCTTGCAGTGTTAGTCTCTGAGCTGCTGGCTGAGAGTGCAGGATTGAGTGACGGTGTCTCTTCATCTTCACTGTCTTCTTCCTCTTCCTCAAAGACCAGGAATGCTCTAGTTCTTGGATATCTGAAATGAAAAAGGGACAAGAGTTGGTTTGTGATGAGAGGAAAGAAGAAAGTAAGAAATTGTGGTTACACCACCTGCAGCTTCTAAATCAGTAGAAATTGCGGGATAAGGGGGAAGTGGGGTGAGAGAAGGAGGATTAGCTATTCAGATACCCTCATCATCGATCACTTCAGCCCTGCCAGTGGTCACGGCCTCAGCGATGCCCCTTCCCATGATGGCCAGCACTGTCACCTCCATGGGGGTTAAAACATGCAGGCGCGCTTGTCCTGGTCCAGTTCTTTGCTGCTGCCTGCTGTTAAGTGCCACCTTCACCTGCAAGAAAGAAGAAAGTGTGTCAGCGAGTGTCCTGTAAGATGTTTGGGTGATGTGACTGTCATGGTTGAATAGCTGCCAGTGTGTGGAAGCTGTGAATTGTGGGTGCGAGGCTTGCTTCAGTGATAAGTGTGTGAAGGTGAGGTAAAGCATATGAATTTTAGGGCTGATTACTGATTGATAGAGATTGTTGGTAGGTGGGTGATGGGATATAGAGAATTGAGCATGAGGATAGTGGTACAGTTGGTAGGATATGGCATTTGAAGATGAAATCACTGACCTTGACAACTCGTGTGAGATTGTTAAACTTCTTCCTGCACTGCATCCATGTTCTTGGAGCAAAAGTCATGGCATTGACCTCTGCCACTACTTGTTCCCACTGCATCCAGAACATCTGTCTAGAGGGCCTCCTGTCACCCTTGTGAATACAGGACATCTTCTTCCTTCCACCTCTTCCATCAAGATCTCCAGTGCATTGTCTGAAAACATTGGTGCTCACTCTCTCGCATGTTCAGCCATTGCTCAAAGTATCACAGTCCAGATTGCCTTTTGAAAAACCCTTTAAGAGGTGCAGGCTGCCTTTAAGTAGTACTGGCCATTTGCGATATTGGGCCCTTTGCTGATGCATGCAGCCAACGAACAACACGGACAGCATTGGCTACACACAGAAATCATGTAAAAGAGTAGGCAGCATCAATTTAATGTACTGTCTGCAACGCAATGAATGGGCATGGGTTTAGCGCGTACTGTGATCCCCATGCCCATTTTCAGGGGTTAGCCAATTTCTCCCTCAGTATTTTCCTTGAATTCATATGCATTGCTACAGAAGACTGAGCATTGCAAATGTATTTTTACATAGTTATATCAATGTTTCTGTATTTTGAATGCACAGAATAAGATCCAGCACTCAGCTAACTCTACGAGCAGTTATATTTCCAGCTCTCAGACCATTAAAGTTCCCTTCAAGCAACATCTGCAAAAGTAATTTTTTTGTGACTTTCTAACACAATTGCATCTTTCTGATATTGAAAGAAAGATTTGTATTTGTATAGAGCCTCATCATATCTTTCAAATTGCTTCACATACAATGAATTACTTTGAAATGCAGTGATTATGGTTATACAGGCAAGCAAGGCAACCATTTTGTACACAGCAAGATCCCACAAATACTAATGAGATAGTTAACCTGTTTTTGGTGGTGTTGGTTAAGGAAGGAATCCTGGCCTGGATGCTGGGAGAAGTCCATGCTCTTCTTTAAATAATACCATGAGATCATTAACACCCACTTGAATAGGCAGAAGGTGCCTCAGTTTAGCATTTCATTCAAAAGACTGACACTACAGCACCTTTGAGTACTAGCCAGTACTGGCAGTGTTGACCGAGGCTATGGAATGAATTTGCGTGAGGGGTTCTCTTGCTTGCCTGCTCTAGTTTCAGCGGAAGAGCCACAGAAACCCTGGAAAATCCGCCTAAATGGTATTTTTCTGGGGTTTCCATAGGCTCACCTGTCAAAGTTAAGGTGGATGAGCGGGAGAAGCCCTGCAGAAATTCACCCTGTGCTTAAGTTCTGAAGTGGGGCTTGAACACACAATCTTCTGACTCAGAGACAAAGGGGGGAATTTTTCGGGGGGTCAGTGGGGGCATTTGGAGGTGGGTCGGCTGGAAAAATGTTTTTTTTTGACAGCGGGTAGGAAACCCACGGTCCACCTGCCTCCACGCTAGTCTCCCAGATGTCGGGTCTGTCATCGCTGAACAGACCCGACACCAAGTGGCGGGGGAGGCAACTTACATCATTAGAGAGATTGTTAAGAGCCAATTAACGAGTAGTTTATGCTTACCTTTGGATTTTTAAAGTTCACCAACGGCTTCCCTGCTGCTCGGGGATCACGTGAAGTGTCAGCATGGGATACTTTCTTTACTTGACAGTTGCAAATGGCTTATAAAAACTCCCATTTCATAGGTGTTCACTTTCTAAGGTTAGAAGCTGTTGCTTACTGCATTTGGAAGATAGATTGATCTTTATGCAACTTGCAAGTGTTTGGAGCAAACTCTTTATCCAGTGGCACCTCCTTGGAACAACCTTTCTCACCATTGACAGATTGCTTCTGTTATCGCAACCTCACCTGCCATCTATTCTATCAGCATCAGTGCCCTTGAAAAAAATCTCACCTTGGTCCTCAGAATCCAACCACGATGAGCCCCAACACCAACAGCACCAGGCACACCAGCAGCACCAACAACAACACTAACTTTCTCTGCATTCAGCTGCTGCTGCACAGGACACAGGGCATCCGCACCTGACCACATTGCTGCCCGGGACACCAGGGATGGCCTCACCATAGCCAGGTTTACTTCATTTAACGCTGTACACCCTGGCTGCCACATGATGCGCCAGGTTGGCACCACCCCACAACAACACCATAAAGCATTCCTACAATGTGGAAAACTGCCCAGGTATGTCCTGTCCACAAAAAGCAGGACAAATCCAACCTGGCCAATTACCGCCCCATCAGTCTACTCTCAATCATCAGCAAAGTGATGGAAGGTGTCATCAACAGTGCTATCAAACGGCACTTATTCACTAATAACCTGCTCACTGATGCCCAGTTTGGGTTCCGCCAAGACCACTTGGCTCCCGACCTCATTACAGCCTTGGTCCAAACATGGACAAAGCAGCTGAATTCCAGAGGTGAGGTGAGAATGACTACCCTTGATATCAAGGCAGCATTTGACCATGTGTGGCATCAAGGAGCCCTAGTAAAACTGAAGTCAATGGGAATCAAGGGGAAAAGGCTCCACTGGCTGGAGTCATACCTAGCACAAAGGAAGATGGTTGTGGTGGTTGAAGGTCAATCATCACAGCCCCAGGACATCGCTGCAGGAGTTCCTCAGAACAGTTTCCTAGGCCCAACCATCTTCAGCTGCTTCATCAATGATCTTCCCTCTAACATAATGTCAGAAATGGGGAAGTTCATTGATGACTGCACAGTGTTCAGTGCCATGCATGGCTCCTCAGATAATGAAGCTGTCCATGCCCGCATGCAACAAGACCTGGACGACGTTCAGGCTTGGGCTGATAAGTGGCAGGTAACATTCGCGCCACAGAAGTGCCAGGCAATGACTATCTCCAACAAGCAAGAGTCTAACAACTTCTCTTGACATTCAACAGCATTACCATCACCGAATCCCCCACCATCAACATCCTGGGGGGTTACCATTAACCAGAAACTTAACTGGACCAGCCACATAAATACTGTGGCAACAAGAGCAGGTCAGAGGCTAGGTATTCTGCGGTGAGTGTCTCACCGCCTGAACCCCCAAACCCTGTCCACCATCTACAAGGCACAAGTAAGGAGTGTGATGGAATGCTCTCCACTTGCCTGGATGAGTGCAGCTCCAACAACACCCAAGAAGCTCGACACCATCCAGGATAAAGCAGCCTGCTTGACTGGCACCCCATCCACCACCTTAAACATTCACTCCCTCCACCACTGTCGTACTGTGGCTGCAGTGTGTACCATCTACAAGTTGCACTGTAGCAACTCGCCAAGGCTTCTTCGGCAGCACTTCCCAAACCCACGACCTCTTCCACCTAGAAGGGCAAGAGCAGCGGGTGCATGGGAACACCACCACCTCCAAGTTCCCCTCCAAGTCACACACCATCCTGACTTAGAAGTATATCGTCGATCCTTCATCGTCGCTGGGTCAAAATTCTGGTACTCCCTACCTAACAGCACTGTTGGAGTACCTTTACCACTCGGACTGCAGTGGTTCAAGAAGGCGGCTCACCACCACCCTCTCAAGGGCAATTAGGGATGGGTAATAAATGCTGGCCTTGCCAGCGATGCCCACATCCCATAAATGAATAATTAAAAAAAAATTCTCAGGTCATTCCTTTCACACTCATGACCATTGTGGGGAATATCGTTATGTCTCACCCTTCACTGCAACTCACTAAGCCACTTCCAAATGTGCACACAAATCTGTCCAAGAACTGGAAAGTGTTGAAAATAAAGATTTCAATATAGGGCAGCACATTACCAGAAACTTCACATGAACATTGGCTAAATCACCCAATTGCCCACCCTTGTGTGTTGTTAGTTGGTATGACTGGACTAGGATGAGGGTGAGTGTGAGGGTGGCTAGTGAGATGAGGAAGTGATAGTGTAGATAGAGAGGGATGGGTGGAGGTGCAAGGTAAGTTGGTGTGATTAAGGATGTGCAGGAGTAGTGTAGGGAAGGCAGAGTGATGGGGATGTGATGAGTGGCACAGCAGGATGAGGTTGAGTGTGGCTTTGCAGTAACGTTTCGTGATCTACTGAGATCATTGAAAGGTTTGTACCACTGCAGCCTGGTCCTCCTGACGACATCCCTGCTTCTGCTCTCCTGTGCAATGTGCAACCAGGCTGCGTTGGTCTCCTGGGGAGGTCTCTTCTGCCCATTGGAAGGGAAGAGAACCTCCCTGCGTGCTGTGACTCTCTCCATAAGCATATGGAGGGAGTCATGGGAGAGCCTGGGTGCAGCCGTACACCTTTGTGCAGTGCTTGTCAGTGTTTGCAGCACCTCAATGGTGTAGGACACTGACAGCAGAACTGTCAAAATCAATGTGGCCATGGACCTGTTAAGGAAACCAGCTGATGATGCGTCATCAAGTGATGTCATCAGACCCGCTTCCTTCAATTAGCCGGGAAACGCGTTGGGCGGGCTTAACAAGCCCAATCAGCCTAAAATTCTTTTCACAGAGTGGGATGGAACCAGCAGTGGGGTTGCACCCCGCCACCGACCCCGGCTGCCCCGGACCCGCCTTGGAAGGTGAAATTGTGGCCAAAGTGCTACCAATTTAGCCAAGATGACAGAACTGTGCCTTGCTGCCAATGTAGCTGCAGCTTGTGACTTTGCAATTTAGCATTCTCTAGGTAGTGACAACTTCACACATCATTGCCAATGTGACTCACTATTAGGGAAAAATATGTCTAAAAAATTCTAACCTTTTTTAGTTGAAGGAGTCGCACTGGACAAATATGCTTGTGAATTCAAAGAATATGTAGAACGATTATCTAGCTGTCATAAGCAGGCTGGTCATAGATACAACATCAAGCATTTTTCTCTCCCGTGTCTCAACTCCTGCACCTCTTTTTCCATTGCTACTCTTCCATTCACTTTCATGCAGTTTCACCATCTGAGCTTTGACTTTCCATTTAATATTTTCCCAGATTGGGATCATCCACCTTCTGAGACTATTGTTCTTCAGCTGCCCATTGTAGTTTTCTCACGGTAAGCTACCCTATTACTGCACACAGGATATTCTTCATTACTTCTGTACTGGTTATGGAATAGCTTTTAAAATGTAATACTCTTGGAAGAAAGTAAAAATAAAATGTATTTTTTACCTTTTTTCCTATGGTACAGAAGTACTCCTATTAATGTTTGAAACTATCCGTTTAGAGCTGCAAACAGTGAAATCCATTTTCTTTTGGATAAACTTAGGAGCCATATGTAATTGAAAGGTTAATAATCCCACGCACCAAGCCTGCAAATATGAAGATTGTACTTTATTGTTTGGCTTTGAGCCTTGAAGAAGGTGAAATGTGCAAGAAAGGCAGAGTATTATTTAAATGGTGATAGATTGGGAAATGTTGATGTACAAAGGGACCTGGGTGTCCTTGTACACCAGTCATTGAAAGCAAACATGCAGGTGCAGCAAGCAGTTAGGAAGGCAAATGGTATGTTGGCCTTCATTGCAAGAGAATTTGAGTACAGGAGCAAGGATGTCTTACTACAGTATACAGGGCCTTGGTGAAACCACACCTGGAGTACTGTGTGCAGTTTTGGTCTCCTTACCTAAGAAAGGATATACTTGCCATAGAGGGAATACAGCGAAGATTCACCAGACTGATTCCTGGGATGGTAGGACTGTTGTATGAGGAGCGATTGGGTCAACTAGGCCGGTATTCACTAGAGTTTAGAAGAATGAGAGGGGATCTCATTGAAACGTATAAAATTCTGACAGGGCTAGACAGACTGGATGCAGGGAGGATGTTTCCCCATGGCTGGGGGGTCTAGAATGAGGGGTCACAGTCTCAGGATATGGGGTAGGACATTTAGGACTGAGATAAGGAGAAATTTCTTCACTCAGCGGGTGGTGAACCTGTGGAATTCTCTACCACAGAAGGCTGTGGAGACCAAGTCACTGAATATATTTAAGAAGGAGATAGATAGATTTCTAGGCACAAAAGGCATCAAAGGGTTTGGGGAGAGAGTGGGAATATGGTATTGAGATAGAGGATCAGCCATTAATTGAATGGCGGAGCAGGCTCGAAGGGCCGAATGGCCTACTCCTGCTCCTATTTTTCTATGTTTCTATGTGGCTGTTGAAGCCATTGTTACTGTTCTAGGAGAACGCTAAAGCAATGATCGAGAATCAGTTGTTGAACTAATTTCTAAAATGAGTTGCATGAATGTCAACAAGACTGTTTATTACAAACAGAAACAGTAATTCTTATCCAGAAATTTGATTCAACAAAATGTAAAAAAAAATCCTAATTTGCCATGTTTTCTTATCTTGCCTTTACTGCTAGGCCTCAATTCACCCTGAATTCAGCAGTGTAGACCTCTCCCATCAAATCACAACACTGGAGACACACAACGGCTCCATCAGCAGCTCTGACAGTGACTAATACTGTAAAAGCAATCGCCCCTCTTGCAGTCATTCTCTCTCTGTCATTTATTTTCAAAGAAAAATAAAGAACGACACACTTTGATGCAAACTGATACCTTAAGTACAACATCACCAATTCAAATGACAAAATTGTTACAGGGCTGCTGCAGTGCAGTACTTGATAGTGCTTCCTGTGACCGCATCTTAAATTAATGGTAGCGCAAGAATGATTTAGTAGTTTTGCTCCTTATGCCAGAAAACTGTCTTTAAATTGCCTGGATTTTAATGATAGTTATTGAAAGCTGAAGGATGTCTGTGGTATCCCTTTCCCCATCATCTCCTTGTCAATCTGCTCTTCAAGAAACCAATAAGCAGAGAACTGTGATTTTAGAACTCCATCACCATTTCTTGGGTTTGCAGCTCTGCTCTTTCCTTTTGTCTTCCAGTCTTGCTAATAATAACTGAGTTGCTTTAGGATCTTAAGGGAAGAGAAATGCTAACAAAGAAAATACTGAAGAAGTGCTCTATCCCCAGTTGTATGCATACAGATTTGTTGAAAAAAATGATGATTGCTTAAAATGTGTTGCATACAATCCACAGACCTTTGCAAATCTTCTTCAGGCCATTAATATATAAATCTATTGGATTATATAGGCAATTTACAATGTTCTGGTGAATACCTCCAAAGATCTGAAGAGAACTACACAGGGACACTTCTGCTAGTTGAGGGTTTCAGTGGAGCAGCAGAGAAGTTTCACACACTTCTGATGCGAATGCTTGTGGTGGGGGTGGGGAGAGTGTCAGGGGGCTCCAGCAGGTTTTTTGTTTTAACTGTAATTGGAAGCCAGGAGAAACCCTAGCTCCTTTACTCGTAGCTACCAGTTTATGTCTGTGCGATTTCTTCAGTACTTGAAAAGTTAACAATAACCTGGTGGAGCGGATCGCCCACCATTTATAGAATCCGCCCAACTTTCATTCCATTGCTTAAGGTGGAACAAAACTCGGGCGGTTCTATGTCGACGGGCGATCAGGTAACCGCCCAGGCAACAGATTTGAAAATGACCCCCACAGTCTCAGAATGTTACTTATTTCAGCTGGTCCTTTTCATCACATTCTGATCCTAAAAGATGTTATATATTCTTTGATGTTATAAACGTACTTTCTGGCAGAGGGCAGCAAATTGGCAAGCAGGAGGAGGAACCAGTTTAAAAAAAAATTTACACCAGGCTCTTTGAAAGCTTTTAAATAACTTAATTTTGAATGGTCAGGTAAATTTGAAAGAAGGCGTGTTAACTCATGCAGCGCAATTAGAAATTTGACCAAATTCTTTAGTTCTCTTACAGAAAAGCTCTGGTTATTGCCGATATTCTTTGGACAGTGCATGTAAAAAAACTGTTGTAGTTTTAGTAGAAAGTTCTGTGTTTGCTCAGTCAATTCACTGGATATGTTGAATGAGGTGCTAAATTTGTAATTTAAACTGTAAATCATTTTTAAAAGATGTTTCTTTAGGCTAGGTTTCAATTTCTACAAAAACTGCCATGTAATGTTTACCAAATGGCTTCTTTTTAGAACAGACTTTAGAAAGAAAATCCTAACACTTCAAAAGAAAAACTAGACTACTTAAACATTATTGTCTACAGACTCTCCCTCACACCTGCACAAAAGAAAGGGTTTCTACAGAGATGTGGATAACATTCTTTTACATTTTGATAGCTCTTTTCTGGCTTTTTGTTAACTGTTTTCTCATGGGAACTAACATACTGTGTGGTCTCACCATTGAGTACAACTCTACAGCTGTGGGTAGATTGGTTTGTAATGTTTCTCAGGTTGCAGGCCAAAAGACCTAAGTTATACTCTTGATTGGGCCATGTATATAGATCTGTGACAGTGCATGCGTTCTTGGCCATTTGTGCACAACTGCACTCCTCAGACAGAAAAAAAGTAAATTTAATGGGGGAAAAATTCAGTTGGTTGCGCCACCCGTTAGCGCCTTAAGAGGGCGCTAAGTGGGGCGCAAACCAACTACCGCCCGGGCGCGGCACTGCCCACGCCTCCCGCCAAATTCAGCGGGAGGTTACTGGTGGCGCTAACCGTTAGCGCTGCGCCACTGGCGATGACATCATCGGTGTGCGCAGCGCCCCGCTCACGCCCCGGCCGCGATCTTCGGGAGCGCCCCCTGATTTACCGCCGGACGCTATGTCTGACAGGGTCAGGATGGTGTACCTGTGGCCGGGGAGGCACAAATTAAAGGCGAGGTGCGGGGCGGCCATTTTTGTTGTTGGCCGCCTGCCAGCACCTGCCTGCGCTCCCGTCCCTGGCCTCCAGAACACCCCCCTCGCGGAGTGCCGGCTGCGCTCCAAGAGCCTGGCACTTCTCTTGGGTGCCGGGCTCTTTTGCCTGCACTCCCGATCCCTGGGAGCCCAGCTGGGCCCCAGATCACGCTGCACAAGGCCCCTCCCCTTTAAGAAGGGGAGGAAGGCCTGCAATACCGCAACGTGATGTGCCACAGCGTGTGGCGCTGCGGCACGTAGCGCCATGATATTCACTTGCAGCGCCCCAAGAGGGAGGCGGGGCGCCTCCAGTTGCGCCCCACTTCCCTTTGGGGCGCAACCAACCAATTTCCGGCGCGGGGGCGCTAATCTTTCCGGGGCGCTAAAAGTAGCGCCCCGGCAAAGTTAGCACCCCAAACGGGGCTATACTGAATTTCTCCCCCAATGTTTTTAATGTCAATCATGTGTCAACCTATAGTGTCTTTCTTCAATGTTTTATTTCAACTAATCCTACTACTCCTTCGGGATGCTCCTGCGGTGGCTTCTGCATAGCTGGTGGAAGCTGAGGACCCTTGTGATGTTCGTGGCCGGTGACCTCTGGGAATTCAGGCCTGAAAGGGCCTAGCTGCAGACTGCAGCATCTCAGCTGCCGTGGCAGTCTCGCCCAGCTGGCTTTCTAACACCGTGATGAACATTGGTTGAGGAGGTGGTGAGGGAGCAGATATGCTGTCATCCTAACGGAGGGCAACATGTGCCACTCCCATTGAGCCGTTACCACTCCTATGCAGCTGTGGCTCATCACTCCCACTGATGCTCAAGAAACCAGCCTTCAGGAGATCAGTGATGCCTTTAAAGCCCATATCCATGTGGACCATCAGTCTCTCCAAGGTGGAACATACATTGAAGCTCCTCTGAATGGCAACAGTTCGAGCAGCCAACAAAGCTGCAAATGTTGGTGTCACAGACTCCTGGTGTGAGGGTTCCGGCTACCGTTTACATGGAGGTGACAACATATTGTAGACTGGTAGACTGCAGAGCATGACAGAATGCCACACAAGCTTGAAGTGGACTCCTCCAAACTTTCAGACATGGTACGGGTAACTCTTTGTCATGTTTTCCAATACATCGTACAGTTGTATATGTGCCAAAAGGGGCTTTCATTTAAAGGCTGGGCCCCTGAAATCAGCCTCTCTGTCCTCCTCAGCAGAGCTTTGAGTCGAGTTTGCTGTCTCGTGGACTGTCCTTTCCACTATTCCCTGTTCCTGCTCATTCATGCTGAGTGCGTCAACAAGTGCTGACTCCTCTAACTCAGTCTGTAACCCACTTGAGGTGCCTGTGGTGTATGTAACCTGTTCCACCTTAAGAGAACTTAAGCCTGTTCCACCTTAAGAGATGTACTACTTTCTCTGGCTGCTGTATACGTAATACCGGTGGTGACCACCGGTATATAAGCACTGTGTAGTAATATTGTATTTTAGTATAGTCCTGACCTCCAACCAGTAAAGACCTGTTGAACTTTACTCTTGTAGTCTGTGTTAGTAATTACAACTAGAACACACAGACTTAACAGTGGCGACGAGTCCGATTCTTACCCTGCGGCAGTTTATATCCACGGCGGCTTCGTCCACAGAACGGACGTCAAAGAGAGGCTTCCACCCTCATCACCCTGCTGGAAGACACGTCGCGCAGCAGACATCGAGAAACCAGAGTGCAGAAGACATCCTGAACTCGAAGCCTCCATCAGCGGCTGTCAGCTATCTTCTTTCTACCTCGGTGGTGGGTAAGCCGGGCAGCGACGCGACCAGAAAGTCGGCCGCGTTGGCTGTACAGACGGGGAGGGAAGACGGAGGAATAAGGGCGGTGAGATCGATCGCGACCGGAGATACGGGCCGGGCTGCATTCGGGCCGAAAGGCGCAGCGCGGGGACATCGATCGCGGCTGGTGATAAGGGCTGGGCCGCATTCGGGCTAAAAAGGCGCAGCGTCTGGGGCAACTGAAGGCGCGAGAGCCGCGGTGAAGCGGAGACAGCGTCGGGGGACGGGTGAAGACCGCCAAGCGCGGGAAAACCGCCATTTTGTAGGCAGAGGATGAAGACAAGAGCGGGAAGCCGCCATCTTGGATAAAAATTAAAATAAATTAAATTGCAACGATGCCTAAACATGGGAACATTAATACCTTTGATAGCGACATCGAAGATTGGGCCATGTATGTAGAACGCATACAAAATTATTGTAAAGCAAATAAAATTCCAGATGAAGAGAAAGCACTAACATTATTAAACTTAATGGGTGCGAAGACATACGGGCAATTGAAACACCTTTTATCACCAGATGAACCGGCGGATAAGACGTTCGAGGAGATTGTTACTGTCCTGAAAAATCATCTAAACCCCACGCCGCTGATGCTAGCGGAACGATTTAAATTTTACAGCAGAAGGCAGCTGAAGGATGAAAGCAATGCTGAATATTTAATGGAATTGCGTAAGCTAGCAAAGTACTGTCAGTTTGGAACGAGACTGACAGAGGCGCTACGAGATAAATTTGTGTGTGGTTTATTAAAAGAAGATACACAAAAGCGACTGCTCGAGGAGAATGAGCTGACGCTTGAGAAAGCGGTCACTGTGGCAGCAGCACACGAAGCCGCAGCGAGAGGCACGGCAGTAATGCAGCTACGGTCACCGGAACTCAGTACAAATAAATTGGGTTTGAGTACTGTAAAATGTTATCGTTGTGGAAAGACAACGCACGATCAGAACCAGTGTTGGTTTAAAAACCAAGAATGCAGAACGTGTGGCAGGCTTGGCCACATAGCTAAAGTATGCCGGTCAGGAAAGAAGACCAGCAACAAAAAGTCACCGCAAGGAAAATACATAAAGGTACACAAGGTGACAAAGAACAGTTCGACCGAACAGAAGTCAGATTCAGACGCTAGCAGTAATGAACTGGGTAGCTTAAGAGTACACAATGTTGGTAAGGATGCAGATCTCCAGACAATTTGGGTCACCCTTCAGATAGCAGGAGTCCAAGTAAAGATGGAATTGGACACTGGATCGGCATTGACGGTCATGAATAAGAAAGATTACAAAAGGTTATTCCAACATATTCCCCTATGGGATACGGAGATTATATTGAAAACATACACGGGGCAAAGAGTGTACCCCATCGGAAAGATAGAGGTAAAAGTGGTCCACAAGGGCGAAGAAAGCCAAGTAATGGACTTATATGTGCTACCTGAAGGAGGTCCACCACTACTGGGATGGGAGTGGATTAGGAAAATGAATATGGACTGGCACTCCTTGAAGGCACTAACGGTAGATTCCAGGGAAACAGATGTCAAACCTAAACGATTGTCCAAAATATTGGATGATGCTAAAGAGGTGTTCCAGCAGGGACTGGGAACACTGAGAGGAATTACGGCAAACATCAAGATTGATGAACATGCACACCCAAAATTTTTTAAAGTCAGACCGGTACCCTATGCAATACGACCTACTGTAGAAGCGGAACTGGAAGCGCTAGAACGTTCAGGTGTACTGTCTAAGGTAGATTGGAGTGAGTGCGCTACGCCCATTGTTCCCGTTATGAAACGTCCTTCGAGCAACAAGCCAGGAGAACCAGGGAAGGTTCGCATCTGTGGAGATTTCAAAATCACCGTTAATCCGGTGGTTTCGCATCTGTGGAGATTTCAAAATCACCGTTAATCCGGTGGTTCACACGGTGCAGTATCCGCTTCCGCGGATTGAGGATATTTTTGCTTCGTTGTCTGGCGAGAAACACTTCACCAAGACAGACCTGGCGCAGGCGTACTTGCAGATGGAGGTTGAAGAAGAGTCACGCCAATACCTCACGATCAACACGCATCGAGGTTTGTACCGGTACAATAGGCTGGTTTTTGGAGTGGCATCAGCTCCAGCAATTTGGCAGAGGGCCATGGAGCAGGTATTACAGGGAATTCCAGGCACACAATGTTACCTGGACGATATTCTGATTACAGGTGATGGTGATGAAGAACACCTCGCAAACTTGAAACTGGTGCTCAACAGACTGAAAGAGTATGGACTTAGAGTTAATCGGCAGAAATGTGAGTTCTTCCAGAAGCGGATCTCGTACTGTGGTCATGTCATTGACCGGGAGGGGCTTCATAAGTCTCCTGACAAGATAGAGGCAGTTGTAAAGGCTCCCGCTCCGGATAATGTCTCTCAGTTAAGGTCGTTTCTAGGATTGATTAACTATTACCATAAATTTCTACCAAATCTATCCACGGTACTGCACCCGCTAAACGCTCTTTTACAGAAGGGGGTACCATGGGAATGGAGCGAAAACTGTAAGAAGGCATTTCGCAAAAGCAAAGAATTGATCACCTCAGAGGAAGTGTTGGCTCACTTCAACCCGACACTGCCTATTCGGTTGGCTTGTGATGCTTCTCCATATGGTATTGGGGCAGTACTCTCACACAAGTTGCCAAATGGCACGGAAAGGCCAGTCGCGTTTGCATCCAGATCATTGACCTCCGCTGAGCGCAACTATGCACAGATCGATAGGGAGGCTCTCAGCCTTGTATGGGGAGTGAAGAAGTTTAATCATTACCTGCAGGGCCAAAAATTCACACTTCTGACAGACCATCAGCCGTTGGTATCCATTTTTAACCCTAAGAAGGGTGTTTCAGTGATGACAGCACAGCGTCTCCAGAGATGGTCCCTTTTCCTAGGGGCACATCAATATCAAATAGAATTCAAAGGTACGAAGCAGCATGGCAATGCTGATGGGCTGTCGCGCCTGCCACTACCTGAAGAAGAAGAAACGACGAAAGTTGACCCTGTTGAGTTATTTCATTCGACCATCATCGAGTGTTTACCAGTCACCAATGCAAGTATTGAAAGAGAAACCAGGAACGACCCGACACTGTCCAGAGTCTACGAGGTGACAGTGAAAGGATGGCCAACACGGGGTGATCCTCTGTTACCGGCATTCTCGGCAAGGCGAGACCAGCTGTCCGTCTGCCATGGTACTTTGATGTACGGGACAAGAGTGATTATTCCTCCCAAGTTAAGGGAAAGAGTTCTAAAAGAACTGCATGAAGGTCATCTGGGGGGAGTTAAGATGAAAAGTCTTGCTAGGGCTTATGTATGGTGGCCGGGTATTGACCAACAGATAGAGGAGTTGACGAAAAGCTGCGCTGGGTGCCAAAAAGTGCAAAATGCACCTCCGATCGCACCACTACACCCATGGGAATGGCCTTCAGCCCCATGGCAACGCGTACATATTGACTTTGCTGGTCCATTCATGGACTCCATGTTCCTAATTGCGGTGGATGCACATTCCAAATGGCCAGAAGTGATCAAGATGAATACCACTACTTCAGAAAAGACAATTGCGGTGTTAAGAACAATATTCGCAAGGAACGGATTGCCAGAACAGATCTGTTCGGACAACGGACCACAGTTCGTGTCGGAAGAATTCCAAAAATTCTTAAAGAAGAATGGGGTGAAACATTATACCTCTGCCCCATATCATCCGGCGACAAACGGGTTGGCCGAGAGATTTGTCCAAACATTCAAAAAGGCAATAAAGGCCATGAACGATGACCAGATTCCGCTACAGCACAAGGTGGACAATTTCCTAATGGCATATCGAAACGCCGCTCATGCAGTGACTAACCAAAGTCCTGCCATGATGTTTTATAACAGGAGGTTGCGGTCCAGGTTGGACTTGTTAAAACCAAATGTGCAGAGGGAAGTGGAAAACAAACAGTTCCGGCATATTAATAACAAGACCACTCGAAGCTTCGACGTAGGACAACCAGTGTTGGCAAGGGGCTATGGAAACGAAAAATGGCAGTGCGGAACAATTCGGGCCAGACAAGGACCTCTGATGTACACAGTAGATATTGGTAACAATGTGATAAGGCGTCATGCAGATCAACTGGTAGAATCGAGAGCAAGGGTCGAACCCATGGTTGCGACAGAGCCAACTGTGGAAGACGTTAATGAACCTGAAGCATCTACCTCGGCAGGGAATGTACCTGATGATGATAACACCCAATGCATGGGAGACCAACTAGAGGAGTCACCTCAGCAGCAGGAATCAGAGACCACTGAAAGGCGTTATCCAAACCGAATCAGAAGGCCTCCTGAGAGACTGAACCTTTGAACTGTTTATACCTGAAGTTATATATGTTATTATGTTATGTTAAATGGGGATATGACTGTTAAGCTAAAAAGGGAGGATTGTGGTGTATGTAACCTGTTCCACCTTAAGAGAACTTAAGCCTGTTCCACCTTAAGAGATGTACTACTTTCTCTGGCTGCTGTATACGTAATACCGGTGGTGACCACTGGTATATAAGCACTGTGTAGTAATATTGTATTTTAGTATAGTCCTGACCTCCAACCAGTAAAGACCTGTTGAACTTTAATCTTGTAGTCTGTGTTAGTAATTACAACTAGAACACACAGACTTAACAGTGCCAATCTCTGTGATAGTGCTTGGGAGAGATGGAGAGTGTTACGGTTGCTTCTTCCAGAGTACTGTCCTCCTCCAAATCCTTTTCCATGTGTCCAGGTGCTAAGAAGGACTTGGATAAAGGGGAAAGGGACAGAAGTTAGAATGGCACTGACAGGCCAGACATTAGGAAATGATAAGCTTCACTATGCATCATTAGGTTGTCAAGCTGTTTTAATGTGCGATTGCTTGAGGTCAATAAATGGGTACAAGTAATAAGCAGACACCCTGCTCAGTGTCACACTCAGTCTCACCATCTTTGATGCTCTTTTCTCTGAATGGGTGTATTATCTCCAGGACTGTCTGTTCTGTGTGAGGGTCTGGATGTTGGTTGATCCTTGTCTGGTCTTGCTCCTGTCCCTTGCATTATGATCTATTTTGTCTTGCAGAAAGAGAGGGAAAGAGTTAATGAGCGTCCTGTTGAAAAGGGATGTGCATATGTGTGGAGCTCCTTCATATAGTGTATATACTGAATGGGAGAAGAAGGGGAGGTGTTGAATAAAAAGAAAGTGGCTGGACTGTAAAGTGAGAAAGTAGTCCTCAGAGGAGATCATTGTTTGGCATTTTCTACCAGGTGAAAGCAGCATGCTGTTAGTACCTGTTGTTAAGGTAGTAACAGGTAATGTGTGAATGGAATGAGGAGAGGTGGTACAGTATCCTCTTGTGATTGGTGAAGTTGGATGTGTTGCAGAGAAGTGTTCAGAGTGCTGGGGAAGGGGCAAGTGCTGTTTCCAGGTATAATGCAGAGAAATGGAGATATGAAGACCTGTACTCACCTTTGCTGCTCTGGTCAGGTAATTGAACCTTTTCCTGCTTTGAATCCAGGTCTTGGTGGAGATGCTCTGAGAGTTCACCACCTCTGCCACCTCCCTCCAGGCCTGCATCAAGACCTGTCTTTGCAGCTTCTTTCCATTAGATGGAAACAGGATGTACTTCCATATTCTCACCTCCTCTGCGAGGACTCCACAGATGTGACTGAGAGCCTGGAGCTTGCTTCTGACTCATCTTCAATATTCAGAAGCTTCCAGCAAAGCTACAGACTAGTTTCAGCGATGCAGATGCTACCTCCCTTTAAGAGGCCGGCAGGAAAATTGCCCTACAAATGGGTGGGCTGTCCGCCAATCAAATGCTAAAGAGACGCAACTGTTGAAATCCTTCAGCCCTCACACTGATGACGTTGATTGGATGTGCCGCCCAACCCACCGGGTCTGCCTGTAAAGGAAATAGCCATATTCCAAGAGATACACCATCCTATGGACAGAATTCTGACTTTATTAACGCATGAAAACTGGGTTTAAAAATCTAAAAGCCTCAACAATACAAGCTGTAAACAGAATACAAGCTTTTGAAATGGGAATTGGTTGTTGACAATGTAACAATGGCCCTATTGAAGCAAACCATTGGAGCTTCCAGAAAGTCTAAGCTTTGGAAAGAACACAATAAGATTTACCCAGTTGAATTGTTTTAAACAAACACTTTGTAAATAGGCACATGAAAGGGCATAATGGTATAATGTTAAGGTGTCATAAAACAACACTTCGGAAACAGAAACTCAGAACATTAAAGAACCATATGCCTTCATAAATATCACATCAAATGAAACAAGGAGACACAATGTCTGTAATATAACCATTGAGGTAGCTAGGGGGACAATGGTGCATCTGGTTGAAGTGTTTTCAATTTACATGTTGTAAAAATATACAAACAGAAGACTTTGTAGATATGAAATATCACCAGTTCAGACCAGGGAGCGAGGTGAGGCGGAGCCCGGTATAAAAACCGGCGCGAGCACCGAGGCCCGACCAGTTCGGACCAGGGAGCGAGGTGAGGCGGAGCCCGGTATAAAAACTGTCGCGAGCACCGAGGCCCAACCAGTTCAGACCAGGGAGTGAGGTGAGGCGGAGCCTGGTATAAAAACCTACGCGAGCACCGAGGCCCGGCCAGTTCGGACCAGGGAGCGAGGTGAGGCGGAGCCCGGTATAAAAACCAGCGTGAGCAACGAGGCCCGACCAGTTCGGACCAGGGAGCGAGGTGAGGTGGAGCCCGGTATAAAAACCGGCGCGAGCACCGAGGCCCGACCAGTTCGGACCAGGGAGCGAGGTGAGGCGGAGCCCGGTATAAAAACCGACGCGAGCACCGAGGCCCGACCAGTTCGGACCAAGGAGCGAGGTGAGGCGGAGCCCGGTATAAAAACCGGCGCGAGCACCGAGGCCCGACCAGTTCGGACCAGGGAGCGAGGTGAGGCGGAGCCCGGTATAAAAACTGACGCGAGCACCGAGGCCCGACCAGTTTGGACCAGGGAGCGAGGTGAGGCGGAGCCCGGTATAAAAACCGGCGCGAGCACCGAGGCCCGACAAGTTCGGACCAGGGAGCGAGGTGAGGCGGAGCCCGGTATAAAAACCGACACGAGCACCGAGGCCCGACAAGTTCGGACCAGGGAGCGAGGTGAGGCGGAGCCCGGTGTAAAATCCGGCGCGAGCACCGAGGCCCGACAAGTTCGGACCAGGGAGTGAGGTGAGGCGGAGCCCGGTATAAAAACTGGTGCGAGCACCGAGGCCCGACCAGTTCGGGCCAGGGAGCGAGGTGAGGCGGAGCCCGGTGTAAAATCCGGCGCGAGCACCGAGGCCCGACAAGTTCGGACCAGGGAGTGAGGTGAGGCGGAGCCCGGTATAAAAACCGGTGCGAGCACCGAGGCCCAACCAGTTCGGGCCAGGGAGCGAGGTGAGGTGGAGCCCGGTATAAAAACCGGTGCGAGCACCGAGGCCCGACCAGTTCGGACCAGGGAGCGAGGTGAGGCGGAGCCTGGAATAAAAACCGGCGGCAGCACCGAGGCCCGACCAGTTTGGACCAGGGAGCGAGGTGAGGCAGAGCCCAGTATAAAAACCGGCGTGAGCACCGAGGCCCGACCAGTGCGGGCCAGGGAGCGAGGTGAGGCGGAGCCCGGTATAAAAACCGGCGTGAGCACCGAGGCCCGACCAGTTCAGACCAGGGAGCGAGGTGAGGCAGCGCCCGGTATAAAAACCGGCGCGGGCACTGAGGCCTGACCAGTTCAGACCAGGGAGCGAGGTGAGGCGGAGCCCGGTATAAAAAGTAATCAGACTGTGACGTCACCAGGGAGCAGGTAAGTGATCGGTTGGTGAGTATTTCTCTATTTTAAACTTTAACTCTGTGGTTTATAGTTGCTAAGGTCTTTCTGGTGTAGTGGGGACTGTTGGTAAACCATACAAGCGCCTTAGAGTTTATCTTTAATTGGTGATAGTGAATTAATTTAAATTAATTAAAGGGTAAGTCATGCCAGGAGAGCCCAGCCCCGTGTTATGCTCCTCTTGCTCTATGTGGGAATTCAGGGACATTGCCGGTGTCCCTGATGACCACGTGTGCCAGGAATGCATCCAGCTGCGGCTACTAGCAGCATTGCGGTGCTGGAGCTGCGGATGGATGGGCTTTGGAGCATTCACGATGCTGAGAGGGTCGTGGATAACACGTTTGATGAGGTGGTCACACCGCAAGTAAGGGCTGCACATGCAGAAGGGAAATGGGTGACCATCAGGCAGAGCAGTATAGGCAGGCAGGTAGTGCAGGGGACCCCTGTGGCCATCCCCCTCTCAAACAGGTATACCGATTTGGATACTGTTGAGGGGGATGACTTACCAGAGGAAGGCAGCAGCAGCCAACTTCCCGGCACCAGGGGTGCTTCTGCTGCTCAGGAAGGGAGGAAAAAGAGTGGGAGAGCAATAGTGGTAGGGGATTCTATCGTAAGGGGAACAGATAGGCGTTTCTGTGGCCATAGACGTGACTCCAGGATGGTTTGTTGCCTCCCTGGTGCCAGGGTCAAGGATGTCACTGAACGGCTGCAGGGCATTCTGAAGGGGGAGGGTGAACAGTCAGAGGTCGTGGTTCACATTGGGACCAATGACATGGGTAGGAAGAGGGATGAGGTCCTGCAGCAAGAATTTAGGGAGCTAGGTAGCAGATTAAAGAGCAGGAACTCAAAGGATGTAATCTCTGGATTACTTCCGGTGCCACGTGCTAGTGAGTTTAGGAATAGGAGGATAGAGCAGATGAATGCGTGGCTAAAGAGTTGGTGCAGGAGGGAGGGCTTTAGTTTCCTGGATCACTGGGCCTGCTTCTGGGGAAGGTGGGACTTGTACAAGTCGGACGGGTTGCACCTGAACCAGAGCGGGACAAATATCCTTGCGGGGAGGTTTGCTAGCACTGTTCGGGGGGTTTTAAACTAAAATGGCAGGGGGTTGGGAACCTGAGCAGGGAGACAGAGGAAAGGGAAACAGGGATAAAAGCAAAAGATAGGAAGGAGAAAAACAAAAGTGGCAGTCAGAGAAATCAACGGTTTAAATCAAACGTGGCCACCGTAAATAATAATTCTAATATGTCTAAGAGCGTTAAAAAAACAAGCCTGAAGGCTTTGTGTCTTAATGCGAGGAGCATTTGTAATAAGGTGGATGAATTGGCTGTGCAAATAGAGGTAAACGAATATGATTTGGTTGGGATTACGGAAACGTGGCTCAAGGATGGCCAAGACTGGGAACTCAACATCCAGGGGTATTCGATATTCAGGAAAGATAGGCAAAAAGGAAAGGGAGGTGGGGTAGCATTACTGGTTAAAGAAGGGATTAATACAATTGTAATGAAGGATATTAGCTCTGAGGATGTGGAATCTGTATGGGTAGAATTGAGAAATACTAAGGGGAAAAAAAATAAGTGGGAGTGGTATATAGACCTCCCAACAGTAAGGCAGAGGTTGGGGATGGCATTAAAAGGGAAATTAAAGAAGCGTGCAATAAGGGCACAGCAGTCATCATGGGTGACTTTAATCTACATATAGATTGGGCCAACCAAATTAGTAACAACACTGTGGAGGAGGAATTCCTGGAGTGTGTACGGGATGGTTTCCTGGACCAATATGTCGAGGAACCAACCAGAGATCAGGCCATCTTAGACTGGGTATTGTGTAACGAGAAATTATTAATTAGCAATCTTGTTGTACGAGGCCCCTTGGGTCTGAGCGATCATAATATGATCGAATTCTTCATTAAGATGGGGAATGAAGTAGTTGACTCAGAGACTAGGGTCCTCAATTTAAATAAAGGAAACTACGATGGTCTGAGGAGCGAGTTGGGTAGGATTGATTGGGGAATGGCACTCAAAGGGTTCATGGTGGATAGGCAATGGCAAACATTCAAAGACCGAATGGATGAGCTACAGAATTTGTTCATCCCAGTTTGGCATAAAAATAAAACAAAAAAGGTGACTCAACCGTAGCTAACAAGGGAAATTAGGGATAGCATAAGATCCAAGGAGACGGCATATAAATTGGCCAGAAAAAGCAATAATCCTGAGGATTGGGAGCAGTTTAGGATTCAACAAAGGAGGACAAAGGGGTTAATTAAGAAAGGGAAAATAGAATATGAGAGTAAGCTTGCAGGGAACATAAAAACTGACTGTAAAAGCTTTTATAGATATGTGAAGAGAAAAAGATTGGTGAAGTCAAGCGTAGGTCCCTTACAGTCAGAATCAGGGGAATTTATAATGGGAAACAAAGAAATGGCAGGCCAACTAAATTCATACTTTGGTTCTGTCTTCACAAAGGAGGACACAAATAACCTCCCAGAGATGCCGGGGAACATAGGGCCTGATGAAAGGGTGGAACTGAAAGAAATCAGTATTTGTAGGGAAATGGTGTTAGGAAAATTGATGGGACTGAAGGCCGATAAATCCCCAGGGCCTGATAATCTACATCCCAGGGTACTTAAGGAAGTGACCCTAGAAATAGTAGATGCATTGCTGGTCATCTTCCAGAAATCGATAGACTCTGGAACAGTACCCATGGATTGGAGGGTAGCTAATGTTACCCCACTATTCAAAAAAGGTGGTAGAGAAAAAGCGGGGAATTATAGACCGGTAAGCCTGACATCGGTAGTGGGGAAAATGCTAGAATCTATTATAAAAGATGTAATAGCAGAGCACTTGATAAGCAGTGACAGGATCGGACAAAGTCAACATGGATTTACAAAAGGTAAATCATGCTTGACTAATCTACTGGAATTTTTTGAGGATGTAACTGGTAAAATAGATAAGGGAGAACCAGTGGATGTGGTGTATTTGGACTTTCAGAAGGCTTTCGATAAGGTCCCACATAAGGGATTAGCGTGCAAAATTAAGGCACATGGGATTGGGGGCAAGGTATTGACTTGGATAGAGAACTGGTTGGCGGACAGAAAGCAAAGGGTTGGAATAAATGGGTCATTTTCCGAGTGGCAGGCAGTGACTAGTGGGGTACCGCAAGGATCGGTCCTAGGACCCCAGCTGTTCACAATATATATTAATGATCTGGACGAGGGAATTGGATGTAATATCTCCAAATTTGCAGATGACACAAAGCTGGGTGGGAGGGTAAGCTGTGAGGAGGATGTCGTGAAACTCCAGTACGATTTGGACAGATTGGGTGATTGGGCAGAAACATGGCAAATGCACAATAATGTGGATAAATGTGAGGTTATCCACTTTGGTGGCAAAAACAGGAAGGCAGATTATTATTTGAATGGCAATAGATTGGGAGAAGGGGAAGTGCAAAGAGACCTGGGTTTTCTTGTGCACCAGTCGCTGAAGGTAAGCATGCAGGTGCAGCAGGCGGTTAAGAAGGCAAATGGTATGTTGGCCTTCGTAGCAAGAGGGTTCGAGTACAGGAACAAGGATGTCTTGCTACAATTGTACAGGGCCTTGGTGAGACCGCACCTTGAGTATTGTGTGCAGTTTTGGTCGCCTTACCTGAGGAAGGACGTGCTTGCCATGAAAGGAGTGCAGCGAAGATTCACCAGGCTGATACTTGGGATGGCAGGAATGACATATGAGGAGAGATTATGTCGATTGGGCTTATACTCACTGGAGTTTAGAAGATTGAGAGGGGATCTCATCGAAACCTATAAAATTCTGTCAGGCCTGGACAGACTAGATGCAGGAAGGATGTTTATGATGGCCGGGGAGTCCAGAACCAGGGGTCATAGTCTAAGGATAAGGGGTAAGCCATTTAGGACTGAATTTAGGAGGAATTTCTTCACCCAGAGAGTGGTGAACCTGTGGAATTCTCTGCCACAGAGGGCGGTGGAGGCCAGTTCATTAAATATATTCAAAAAAGAGTTGGATATATTTCTTAAGGCTAAAGGGATCAAGGGATATGGGGAGAAGGCAGGGACAGGGTACTGAATTTGGATGATCAGCCATGATCTCATTGAATGGCGGAGCAGGCTCGAAGGGCCGAATGGCCTACTCCTGCTCCTATCTTCTATGCTTCTATGCTTCTATGAAATCAATAGATGCACCAAGCAATCACATGGTTTTTGCATTGAACTTGGAACACAAAGGAGTCATGGGCCTAGAAATTCAGTGTAGCCACGTTTGGGGCGCTACAGTCGGGCGGCCGCTAAAGTTTGCGCCTGGCGCAAGTTCGCGCCACCTTCGCCGATATTCAGTCGCATCGCCCCAAGAGGTTGCTGGTGCGCTAAAACAGGTGATGCACGACTATCATTTGGCGCTAAGCCGGCGGTCCGGGGCGATACCCCCGAGGGCGGGCGCAGCGCAGGTGCAGCGAGTTGCTGATTGACGGCAGACACTCTGGCGCCGGTCAGCTCTTAAAGGGGGAGGGTGGACTTGTCTGGCTGCCATGCCCTGCGCACTGCAGCCCTGAAGCAAGGCCTGACCAATGCTAGTTCATCAGTTCTACGCCCTGGACCATGGGGAAGCCCGCTATTCTTCCAAATCCCATTGTACGCTCTTGCTGCTTGTCCAGGGTCATGGGGAAGGAGATGTACTGACGTCTCCTTCTGAAAAGGGCATTGTTCACCTGTCGGATGCAGCAATGTACCGCGAACTGGGAGATGTTGGCAATGTCCCCAGTAGCGGATTGGAAGGAGCCGGTGGCATAGAAGTTGAGGGCCACCGTCACCTTCACTGCCACCGACAGAGATGTCCTGCTCCTCAGCTGTGGCTGCAGATCTCTGCGAAGCAGGTGGCAGATCTCAGTGACCACTTCCCTTCTGAATCGCAGCCTCCGAACACACTGCTCCTCAGACATGTTCAGATATGAGAAGTGCTGGCGGTATACCCTGGGTGGGTAAGGCCTCCTGTGCCGACACCTGTTGGCCCTTCTCCGTCTGGCCATGACTGGCACTCTCTCACGGCGTCTCTGATCCCTTTGAATGCAATGCAGAAAGCCAACGTTTCCACCCATTGTAGCCCCCATTACAGTATATGTGGCGACTCAAGGCTATGGCACTGAAAGTGAAATCCAAGTGCAAAGCTCTGGCCTGAAGCCAGAAGTACCTGTGCGAGCGCTGAGTCAAAGCAGAAAGCTCTCTGCCTTTGTCTCTCACACAGAAGGATTGGCACAAAATGGCTGTCACTTATAATGCAGGAGGAGTCCCCTTTAAATAGCGCCACCCGCAACCCGCAGCGACTGGGACCCGTTCCCCTCTACCAGTCGCTGGGGGCGCCAGGCGCAAAGAAGGGCGGCGCCACTGAAGTTCCGGTTTGGGGCGCACAAAGGGCGTTGCACGATGAAATGACGTCAGGATCTGCGCGCGCAGCTGAGCGCACGCAAAGACTTTGCACCGACGCTAAATCTCTAGTGAAGTTGGGGAGAGGCGCAGATCATGCTGCGCCCGGCTGCTAGCCGCCTAGCGCCCAACATCTCCTCCTCCTAAGGCGCTACCGGCTGGCGCAAGCAACTGAATTTCTAGGCCATGAAGTCTGCTTCCAACCAGCTAAGGTGATTTAAGAATTGAACAGAAGCCCTTCGTAAAAATTGCATCAAATAGATATATATGTTCTAACCGTTTTTTATGATACGTTTTGAACACCTACACAGCAGACAGAATTCTGCAAGCTAACAGCTGAATTGACAGTAAGAATAGAAAGAAGTCAACAGAGAAATGACTAGAGATAATTAGCTTACATCAGCAAAAAAACTTCAAAGGATATACCACTGCAAAAGGGTATAAAAAATAGAACTTTCAAATAGAAAGTCAAAAGTTGTTGGAAGGGCCAAAGCGATTCTCTTGCTTCAGAGAACCATGCTGTAAGTTTTTAACTCTTTGAGTCTCGGGGATCAAAAAGGTACTTTTATTTGATTTTGGTGGATATACTGGATTAAGAAAGAAGTAGAAAAGTAAAAATGTAACAAAGTTAAGATTTGAGAATAAAGATCTCTGAGAATAAGAATTGTAAGCTCTTTGTATTTTGAACTGTTAATGTTGCGACTGAAATCACCAGCAGTTAACTACATGTCGGTTCTTTAATAAATCTATATATTTTTAGAATTGTCTCACAGAGTACTTCTGTATCAAACTTGCAAACTCAATCTCTGTACACTCTTTGGTGAGGAGTTACAGAATTCTGAGGGAATATTCTGGCCCCTCATAACATCCAGAAGGTTACAGTCTAGTTAAGCTTATTAAAAGTGTTATCTGGAGGACGGTAACATCTTCAAGTCATGCCTTTCCTTTAGGGAGAGATAGTCTGGACCTTTAGACTCAATTAAGCATCTTATAAGATAAGGCTATCTCTAACTTTAGTTGAAGGCGAACGTCTGGGGAATACACCTGATCCGGGGTAGCCCGAAAAGGGCTAGGACTAGTAATTATCCCTTCAGTTGGCGCCCAATGTGTGTGTTAACGAGTTGATACAGTACCCTATACTTATATTTATATCTATATCATCTTGTAGATTGCTAAGTATAGAAGGAGTGTTTTACTGACAGTGGTATTAAGACCCCGATTTAAGTCTCTAGAGATGACAAGACCCTGATCAGGCCTTGTAGAACTTAAATCAGAACTCCCTCAATATACCACTGAGGTCTAGAAATTTCTTATACAGTTCATACTAAACCCTAACCGAGGGTAGGTCCTGACAAAATGGCAAACCCTGTCGGAATTGGCCAAGTCTTTTTATTAGGAAATTCAAATGATTGATTTATTAGGGAAATAATCCTATCCCTGTACCTCCACAAAACCAAGTGATAATTTTTGAAATAGAAGGCTTTGATGCCGACAGAGCTGTTAGAACTCATGGGATGATTAATGTTGATCACCAGAACCAGGGGATACAGAATGTCCAATGGGATAATCAAACAAATACTCCAAATCCACTAAATTACTTAATGATAACATGCACACCTGCACAATTGGGAGGCCTAATGAACGGTGCCCAACAAGGTGGTGGCAACTATGGCTGAATAGCAAAACCCAGAGCAGCCTATGCTCCTGGGGGCCATGGATTCCAGTTAAGGTGGCAAACTCATGATGAAATAAATAACCAGATTCTTCGAGAAAACTATAGACAGCTTAGAATCCATAATAATCAATGCTGACAGGCACTAGCTCAATCTTATCTAAATGCTGGAGGTGCAATGATTAATGGTTCAGTAAGCCAACCCCAGCAATCACAAATTGCACCCCTAGGTCAAGTAAACCTGAGCTCTATCTACACAATGTGTGGTAGACTGGGAAACACCAGCCAGGAAAAAACCTGCTGGATTCTAACTAACCTTGATAAATTGGAAACCTGTTGCCAAGATTGGAATGCCCAACACCTGAGGCAACTACTACAAATGATATTAAGTTCAGACTTAATACCCCCATTAAACCATTGTAACAACTGGGTTCAAATATACACTTATGTTCTCGCGGCAACTCAGGGCGGGCATGTAATGGGTTCCATCAAGGAAATACTCACTAATACAGCCACAACTAAAGGGCTGGCAGCTGCCTACAGATTAGGCAAAGTACTTACACAGGATAACTGGGACATTGTCCATGGTTGCCTGGCCAATCAATACCAAAATACAGCCCTCAAAGTTGCCTGGGAGGGTGCTCTAAACGATTATCGAGATAACCAACAAAGATGGGATAATGTCAATCACATTATCCAATTAAATCATGGCCTCTTAGGTCTACCCCAAACTAAACCTATAATGAGATCAGAAACTAGGGATAAAAAAACCGGAGAAGGTACCTTTGGTACTCAGAAAGAAGGACTGTTTAGACGCAAGTCTCAAGTCCACCCCGTCCAGACACAAACTCATGGCTCGGGACCCCCAGGAGGGTATTCCAGAAGGTTTACACCCCCAACTTGAAGGGATAATTACAAGTCCTAGCCCTTCTTGGGCTACCCCAGATCAGGCATATTCCCCAGATGTTCACCTTCAACTAAAGTTAGAGATAGCCAAATTATATAATATGCTTAAATGGGTCTAAAGGCTATCTCTCCCTAAAGGAAAGGAATGACTGAAGATGTTACCATCTTCCAGGTAGCACTTTTAATTAGTTGAACTAGACTGTAACCTTCCAGATATTATGAGGGTCCGGAATACCATCCAGAATTCTGCAACTCCTTACAAAAGTGTATACAGAAATTGGGTTCGCGAGTTTATACAGAAATACTCTTTCAGACAATTCTAAAAATATATAGTTTTATTTAAGAGCCGACATTCATTTAACAGCTGTTGAGTTAATCACAACATTAACAATTCAAAATACAAAAAGCTTACATTTCTTATTTCTCAGAGATCCTTATTCTCAAATCTTTACTTTGTTATATTTCAACATTTCTTACTTATTTCTAAATCCAGAACATCCACTAAAATCAAATATCTTGATCACCCAAGACTCAAAGTTAAAAACTTACAGATGGTGCCTGTAAAGTTGAGAAACGCTTGGCTCATTCAGCAACTTCTGACTTTCTGTTTGAAAAGGTCTATCTTTTATATTCTTTTTGCAGTGGTTTATTCTTTGAAGTTCTCTGCTGATGTAAGCTAATTGTCTTATTCATTCTCTCTGTTGAATGCTTTCTATTCTTACTGTCAATTCAACTGCTGCATGCATAATTATGTCTCTACCTTTAGGTGCTTCAAAACCATCATAAAAACAATATGGCAGCAACGGTTTCTGTTTGATGCCATTCTTATCGAAGATTTTCCATTCAATTCTTAATAACTCTTTTAGCTGGTTTAACAAACATCGAGTCTCCTCACTGCTCCAAGATCAATACAAAAACAATGTAATTGCTTGGTGCATCTATTGAAGTCATATCTTCAAAGTGTGCTGCAGGTATCATATTTACTATATGTAAATTAAAACCACTTTAACCAGAGTGTTTACTTGTTTTCTAGCTATCTTAATTGGTTGCATATTTAATCGTGTTTCCTGTCTTCAAGTTTAACATAAAAACTATTTGACCAGCAGGTGTTTCTTTTACTTGATGTCATCTTTGCAAAGGCACATGGGCCTAGAAATTCAGTGGGCTGCGCTACCAGTTAACGCCCAAAGAGGGCACTTAGTGGGTTTAGTGCCACTGGCCATGCCTCCTGCGAAATTTAGCTGGATACTAATGGCGGCGTTAGCCTGTAGCGCTGTGCCGCCACCGATGATGTCATCGGTGTGCGCAGCACCCCGCTACTGCCCCGATCGCGATATTTGGTAGCACCCCCCACTGTAACGCCAGTCGCAATCTGCGACCGGTTCAGGGGGTCCTACCTGCGGCGGTAGAGGCGCTATTTAAAGGAGAGGTGCGGGGCAGCCATTTTGTTTGCTGGCCGCCTGCCAGCACCTCTCCGCGCTGCCATCCCCGGCCTTCTGAGCCCCTCCCCATGCTGTGCCGGCTGTGTCCCAAGAGCCCGGCACTTCTCCTCGGTGCCGGGCTCTTTTGCCGGCACTCGCGATCTCGGATCGCGCTGCAGCAGGCCCCTCCCCTTTAAGAAGGGGAGGAAGGCCTGCAGTACCGCAGTGCACCATGCTGCAGCGTGTGGTGCTGTGGCACATTGCGCTGCGATTTTCAGTTGCAGCGCCCCAAGAGGGATGCGGGGCGCCTCGAGCAGCGCCCCGCTTCCATTTAGGGTGCTGAAACTGAATTTCTCGATGGCGCTCGCAGCTCCTTCCGGGGCGGTACTTCCGGCGCCCAGGCAAGACTGGCGCCCCGAATGGGGCACCACCGAATTTCTAGGCCATGGTTTTTTTAATACTTGGTGTTTCTGTTTCACGTGTTAGTTCTTTAACACTTTAAACTGGTCATTTCATTGTGTTCCCTCCAAACTCCAGACCTTTCGGAAGCACCAAACTGTCAGTTCAATAGGGTCATTGTTTTAGTATATTTAACCAATTCCCATTTCAAAGTTTGTATGTTTATAACTTTGTTAACAACTGATCTTTATCTCAGAAGCCTGTTTTCTGTTTGCAGCCTGTGTCTCCAAGGCTTTAGATTTTTAAACCCTGTATATCATGTATTAATAAATATCAGAATTCTGTTCATATTATGGTGTATCTTTCTGAAATATGGCTTATTATTTCACAAACTTGCCCACAATACGAGAAAGATTTCTCCCCAGAAAGATGGGATGGATGAGGGGCTAGACCTCGAAAGGAAGGCGAAGGACAGTGGACTCTGTAGTGTCCGAGTATCAATACTACACGGACTGCAGGAGAACAATAAAACAGGTATTTACTGAACAGAGGGTAAACGTCAGACTGAAGTACAGAAGCCTGCTAGGGCTTTTTATACAGGTGTGGTCACTGCCGGTACTGCAGTATAAAATCATTTCTTCTCTTAAAGGTACATACACAACAATTCCTCCCCTTTTAGATAAACAGTACATAACATTCATTTAACAACTAATTACAATTACAATTTTCTCTGTACTATATACATCAACTGAAATAATTATTTATAAGTTCAGTCTTTGAGGAGGCTTCCTGATCCAGACTGGATAGCGCCTTTCTCGAGTATCCTGTTCTTGCGGCGGAGTCGATTCTGGCTCATTGTCATTGGTTGGTTCGTCAGCTTCCAATACCCCTGCTTCTGAGGTAGACGCAATCTGTACTTCGGGTTCATTACCAGGTGCACATGCTCATGGTATAGGTTTGGCTTGTTCCTGTGACTCTAGAATCTGGTCAGCATGGCATCTCACGATGCTCTCTCCAACGTCCACTGTGTACATTAGTGGTCCCTGCTGTGTGCATATCGTTCCTGGCTGCCAGTTTTCTGTTCGGTAGTCGTGGGCCAAGACTAGTTGCCCTATCTTGAAGCTCCGGGTTGGCTTCTCATTGATGTGCTGGAATTGCTTATCCTCAACATCTCATCTTATGTTTGGTTTGAGCAAATCCAGGCGACATCTTAGCCTTCGGTTGAAGAACATTATGGCTGGAGCTTGGTTGGTGACTGCATGTGACTGCATGTGTCGCATTCCGGTAAGCAAACAAGAAATTATCTACCTTGTGTTGTAGTGGTATGTCGTCATTATACATCGCTTTTATTGCCTTTTTAAAGGTCTGAACAGGTCAGCCAATCCATTTGTGGCTGGATGATATGGGGCAGATGTGTAATGTTTCACCCCATTATTCCTCAGAAACCTCCGGAAATCCTCGGACACAAACTGTGGCCCATTGTCAGAGCAAATCTGTTTTGGCAAGCCATTCCTGGCGAAGATGGTCCGTAGGACTGCATTAGTTTACTCCGTGGTGGTGGAGGACATTTTGATGACCTCTGGCCATTTTGAATGGGCATCCACGGCGATTGGAAACATTGAGTCCATAAATGGACCAGCAAAATCAATGTGTACCCATTGCCATGGAGATGAGGGCCACTCCCATGGGTGTAGAGGGGCCTGTGGTGGTGCATTTTGGACTTTCTGGCATCCTGAGCAGCTCTTGGTCAGGTCCTCGATTTGTTTATCGATTCCCGGCCACCACACATAAGCCCTGGCTAGGCTTTTCATTTTTACCCCTCCCAGATGACCCTCATGAAGCTCATTGAGCATTCTGTCTCTCAACTTGGGTGGAATTACCACTCGGGATCCACACATCAAGGTCCCCCGGCACACTGACAGCTGTTCTCTCCTTGGCGAGAATGCTGGCAACAGTGAGTCGCCATGTGCTGGCCACCCCTTCACCGTCAAATCATAGACCCGAGAGAGTGTCGGGTCATTTCGGGTTTCCGTCTCTATACTTGAGTTTGTAACAGGCAGACATTTGACTATGGTCGCATGGAATATCTCAACAGGGTCCACTGCAGGTGCTTCCTCTACCGTAGGCAACAGTAGGCGCGACAGCCCATCAGCATTTCCATGCTGTTTTGTACCCTTGTACTCTATGTCGTACTGATGTGCCCCTAGAAAAAGTGACCATCTTTTCAGCCGTTGCGCCGTCATCACCGGAACACCCTTCTTTGGATTAAAAATGGAGACCAGGGGCTGATGATCAGTCAGTAGGGTGAATTTCTGCCTGTGCAGATAGTGATTGAACTTCTTCACCCCCCACACCAGGCTGAGGGCCTCCCTGTCAATCTGGGCGTAGTTACTCTCGGCTGAGGTTAACGAGCGCGACGCAAAGGCTATTGGCCTCTCTGAACCGTCAAGGAATTTGTGTGACAGCACCGCTCCAATGCCATAGGGAGACGCATCACATGCCAACCAAATCGGTAGTGTTAGGTTGTAGTGGGCCAATACTTCTTTTGAAGTGATTAGGCATTTACATTTCTGAAAGGCATGCTTACACTCATCACTCCATTTCCATGTTACTCCAGTTTGCAGCAGGGCGTTCAGTGGGTGCAGAATTGTAGATAAATTCGGCAAGAACTTATGGTAGTAGTTCACCAACCCGAGAAACGACCTCAGTTGCGACACATTTTCCGGTGCTGGAGCCTTGACTACAGACTCAGGCCTAGAAATTGGGTTGTGGGTTCGCCAGGGCTGTAGCGCCAGAAATTTTGCGCCAGCGTTAATGCGGCAGCGCCCGACGAAAATTCGGTTGCGCCGGGCCCAGACGGCGGCGGGCGCTAAAGGAGGGTTTTAGCGCCTCAAAACGGGCGTTCAATTGGGTTTTCCGGCGCTAATCCCCCGCTGCGGCACCCAATGCGGTGCGGCAGGCTGGGGAACTGCAGGCCTCCTCCTTCTGTTAAGGAGGAGCTGCCTGCAGCCGACAACTGACCGGCGGATTCCCCCGACATCTGAGCCCGGCACCTCGGGGAAGTGCCGGGCTCGCAGCACACACACATCAGGGCCGCGGGGGGGGTGATGCAGGAGTCCGGGAAGGGAGGTGCGGGCAGGCGGCCACCGGGAACGCGGCCGGCCGCCGCTCCACCTTTATGCGCCGGCGCAAAGGCGTGTAAGAACCCTTTCCACAATCGTTGGTTGCGCCTGCCACGGGCGAGGCGGGTGCAACTGAATTTGGGCTTGGGGCCGGGTTACCACGGCAACCGGGACGCTGCGCACACCGATGACGTCATCGGTGCCGGCGCAGCGCTATCGGCTAACGCCGATGGTAAGGCCCAAGTCAATTTCAGAAACGGCTATAATTCCAGCGCAATGCCTTCCAGCGCCGCTAATTGGGCGCTAACCCCACTCAATTTCTAGGCCTCAATCTTGTCTGCCGACTTATGCAACCCTTCCTTATCAATCATGTGGCCACAATACGAGATTTGTCTCCTGAAGAACTCGCATTTGGGGTGGTTGGCTCGTAGCCCATATTCTTGTAATCTAGTGAGCACCTGCTCCAGGTTGGCAAGGTGTTCACTGTCATTTTCGCCCGTAACCAGGATGTCGTCCAAATAACACTGGGTCCCTGGGATCCCTTGCAGGACTTGTTCCATCGCCCTCTGCCAAATAGCCGGGGCTGATGCTACCCCGAATACCAGTCGATTGTACTGGTAAAGGCCTTTGTGAGTGTTTATCGTGAGGTATTTCCAAGATGCTTCTTCCACCTCCATTTGTAGATACGCTTGGGCCAGATCAATCTTCGTAAAGTGTTTCCCTCCAGATAGTGAGGCGAAAATATCTTCTATCCGTGGAAGTGGATATTGTACTGTGTGCAGGACTGGGTTCACAGTTACCTTGAAGTCCCCACAGATGCGAACCTTCTTCGGCTCCCCAGGCGTGCTGCTCAATGATTTCTTCATTACAGGAACGATGGGTGTGGCCCACTCGCTCCAGTCCACCTTGGACAGCACACCCGAATGCTCCAGACTCTCCAGTTCTGCTTCAACGGCTGGGCGGATGGCGTACGGTACCAGTCTGGCCTTAAAAAATTTTGGGTTTGCGTTATCTTCGATTTTTATCGTTGCCTTTACTCCTTTTAGAGTCCCAAGTCCTTGTTGGAACACCTCTTTCGCGTCAGTTAGAATTTTTGACAGTCGTCCAGGTGTGACGTCATCATCCTTTTTGTCAGTCACAGTTAGCGCCTGAATGGAATGCCAATCCAATTGTATTTTTCGGATCCATTCACGTCCCAATAATGGTGGTCCTCCATCTTGTAGTATATATAGATACCAGTGTCTGTGTTTCCTTGCCGTTGTATTTAACTGGCACCCTTATTTTTCCTCTGGGGTAGACTTTTTGCCCCGTGTATGTCTTCAATACAATGGACGTGTCCTTTAAGGGTATGTGTGAGAATAGCCGCTCATAGTCTCGTCGATTCATGACAGTTAGGGCTGATCCTGTATCCAATTCCATCTTTACTTGGGACCCTGCTATCATGAGGGTGACCCAAATGGTTCGGTGATCCTCCTTTGTGATCACGTTGTGTAACTTTAGACAACTTAGTCTCCTGCTCCCGGAGTCGTTATCACTCTCCTGATCTTCCGAACTACTGTCTGTCATTTTTTTTTCTTTCTTGTACTTTTCCTTAGTAGTTCTTGTAGTGTTGGTTTTCTTTCCCGACCTGCAGACTCTTGCTACATGTCCCATTTTCCCGCATTGCCTGCATACTTTGTCCTTAAACCAGCAGTCCTTCTGATCATGGGTTGTTCTGCCGCAGCGATAGCACTTTTCTGCTCCATACGCCATTTTGTTAGCGCTGTATTCTTGTGGTTTCTGTTGTATTTCCGCAGCTCCCCGTGCTACTGCTTCGTAGGATACTTCCACGCTGAAAGCCTGTTCTAGCGTCAGGTCCTTTTCCGAAAGTAGTCGTTTCTGGGTTCCTTCACTCTGGAGCCCGCAGACAAACTTATCCCGTAAGGTGTCTGCCAGTCCTGCTCCGAACTGGCAGTGCTTCGATAACTTGCGTAGTTCCGTAAGATAGTCAGCATTGTTCTCATCTTTGTGCTGGTTTCTTTTATTGAACTTGAATCTTTCTGCTATCAGCAGCGGTGTAGGGTTTAGGTGCTCCTGTAAGATATTAACAATCTCTTCAAAACTTTTCTCCATTGGTTTAGCTGGGGTAATTAAATTCCGCAATAGGCCATATGTTCTCGCGCCCATCAAATTTAATAATACCGACGCCTTCTGTCCATTGGCCACCTCATTGGCATTGCAGTACACTTCAATTCTTTCCACATACATGGTCCAGTCTTCTACCTCGTTGTCGAAAGCAGTGATACTGCCACTCTTCAGCATCTTGGGTGATTTAAAATGGCGCCTCCCGCGCTTTTTCTTCTTCCCCAATGGAATAAAATGGCGCCTCCCGCGCTTTTCCTTCTTCCCCAATGGAATAAAATGGCGCCTCCCGCGCTTTTCTTTCTTCCCCTTGCTGCCACGCTGCTCCTAGCGTTCTACAGGGTAATGGCGGCGACCCGCGGCTTCGGCTCGTCTCACTTTTCCTTCCCCTCGTTTTATTTTCTCTATGCTGCCCGGTTCTTGAGCACCGACCGCGCCCTGTGCGCTCCACCCTCTCTCTCTCTCTTTCCTCCCGACGACGCTGCGCGGCCCCTTTGCAGAGCCGCTCGATCGAGCTCGAGCCCGCCGCAGTCCGGAAGGGTCAGCGCACTACCTGCTACCAGCACGATTTGCTGGAACACCTTGACTGGGGAGCCAAGCCCAGCTCTCCACAGCCTCTCCCGCAATTCTCCGAACACCGATGGATCCTTGGGCGGTTGCCCGCGGTCGACGCCTGTTGACCTGACTTCGATCTCCAAGAAGCTTCTTCTCGGGGAAAGATCCCCGTGAGGTGATGCAGTACTGCAGGTGAGTTCGAACCTGCCCGTCGCCAGTGTAGTGTCCGAGTATCAATAATACACGGACTGCAGGAGAACAATAAAACAGGTATTTACTGAACAGAGGGTAATCGTCAGACTGAAGTACAGAAGCCTGCTAGGGCTTTTTATACAGGTGTGGTCACTGCCGGTACTGCAGTATAAAATCAGTTCTTCTCTTAAAGGTACATACACAACAGACTCCCTATGGGGACAGCTTTTACACTGGCCAAAACTATCAGAGAGCCATGGAAGGGTACCGAGAAAACCGAAATTGGGATCAAAAAGATTCCTGGCAGAACCAATGTCCACCTCAACAGGAGGATCGTCAAGATAATAAGTGGTCTGACAAACCCCCTCAGAGATCTGGAAAACATGATACCCCCCAAGAGGGAGGAACTAAAATCAGTTAAAATAATTAAAGACAATGCAGCAAATGAAACTCAGCATCCTGAGGATGAACAATCCCAGGGTTGAAGGCCTGGCACCCAGCCAGGGCCTTTTGAATTCCCCTATGCCTTGGCAACCTTGCTCACAAACACACAAGTGAAGGCCCTGTTTGATACAGGAGCTGATTACACTGTAATAGATCCTGCAATTATAAAAACGAAGTGGACAGATTTGGGGAGCCCAATTTGTAAAAAATCATTTGGGGGATTCACACAAGACAAAACCAAAATAATTAATTTTTACAAAATACCTATTACTATATATGGAATCACAGTGACCCTAGATGTAGGACTGGTACCACAATTGGCCTGTTCCCGCATTATAGGACAACCAGACATGAAACATTACCTTAAAATTTCAACCAGACCTATAGAAGCATCCACAGACCAGGAATACAGGGAAAAACATGCTTGAACACAGCTTGATCGAACTTGCCTAGAGGGGGGAGGCAAAGACCTCCTCGAGCAGCTCATTAATAGATACTATCCTTATCTACAATGCCATTCAAATCAATGTGGAATGATAGACATCAAACCCCACCCACTTGATGCTGGCTGGCATAAGCCTAAAAAACAGTGGCCTATCCAAGACCACAAAGGAAAAATAGATCTCCTAACAACGCTCAAAGAACTAACAGAACGAGGCGTCATAATCAAAATGGCATCTAGAACTTATTCACCATTGTTTGGTGTTGCTAAACCAGATGGGAGGTGGAGATTAGTGGTCGATTATACAGCCTTAAATAAGGTAACGGCCCCACATACTGCACAACAGCAAAATTCCACAGCTCTTCTCTCTGGAATCACGAGGGAAAAATATAAATCTTGTATTGATCTAGCAAACGGCTTCTGGTCACATCCAATCGAAAAAGCTGACTGGCCAAAAACTGCAATGACTGGACCCGATGGTTATCAGTATTGCTGGACCAGATTGCCCCAGGGATTTCAAAACAGCCCTGTTCTTTTTTCAGCCCACATCATTGACCTTTTAAAAGACCTAACTAATGTCAATTCTTATGTGGACGATATATATCTGTCACATGACAATCTCCAAGAGCACTTGAAAGCCATTGATAGTGTTTTATCCAGACTTACAACTGCTGGGTTCTTAATCAACATAAAAATGAGTCAACTAGTTTGGGAAGAGGTAGATTTTCTGGGCCTGCGAATAACTGGAAATGGTAGAGGATTAACTCAATCCTATAAAGAAAAATTAGCCGCCATTCAATATCCTAAAACTCTGAAAAATCTGCAAGCCAGTTTAGGGCTCCTGAATTTTGCTCGATCCTTTACGCCAACCTTTGCCGAGCTCTCAGCACCCCTGTATGCTAGAGTGGGCGAGGCAGCAAAAGGACCATTCATATTTTCACCAGACGATAACTCGAAATTGCAATAATTATGCCGAGAAGTACAAATAGCCATTGACCTGGAACAGAGGGACCTACAAGTTCCCCTCAATATTCATCTCAGGTCATCACCTAAAGTGGCAGTTGCAGTTTTCTATAATGAAAAGAGAATAGTGCCCATTCAATTCCATTCTTATAACTTTTCCAATGTCAAAAGGAGGTACATTAAAAAAGAGTCATGACTATGGTAATCCAAAGCTTCATCAAGGCACGAACCCTTCAAGGGAAATACCCGATTACCATTTATACTGAGATTCCCGATTTATGATCAGTATTGAGGATGGCTTCTGATGAAAAAAGAGCCACCCAGATCCGATATGATAAATGGGCATCATTCTTGAATGATCCTACACTCATTTTTAAATTCCTCTCCCCGGAAATGGACTTAGAGCATCTCCCCATCATGGAGGATGATGATACGGAGGAGGGAAACAGACAAATACCTATGAGACCACTTACAGAATACCATCAAGTTATTTAATGTGATGGATCATCAATGATGATTAAAAAAGGGACATCCCAACAATCCTCAGCTGGGATGGGGATAGTAGTAAGGACTTTTCAAGATTCCTATTCTTTTTATCCAGAAGAATTACTGTCTATACCCCTTGGCCATAAGACAGCGCAATATGCTGAAGCCACAGCATTACAGTATGCTTTAGAGAAGGCAGACCTTATTAAACTCACATTAATCTGCACGGATAGTGACTTTTGTAAAAGAGGATATAACCAAGATCTAGTTTTCTGGGAACAAACGAATTTTACCAATTATAAGGGTAAACCCATAAAACATAAGTCATTGTGGGAAGATATTCTCCGTTCGAGAATGGAGAAACAGAATTGTCAGGTGATTCATGTAAACAGGCATACCACTGGGACAGTACACTCAAAAGGAAACAGCCTTGCAGACGAACAAGCGAAACGTTCGGTCTGCATGACATCCCCTCAAGAGGGGCCTGCCAATGTTAGTGTAATCACTAGGGCAGAACGGGCAGCTAATCAGGATGAGGAACTGATTCAGCTATTAGACCCAACAAAAGAGAATCCACCAGGATATCCACCAAAGTACTTTTACTCGGAAACCCCTACGGGTATTGTGCTAGTTAAGTTGCCGAAGGGAAACCAAGAAATACCCCCGAGACACAAACGAGAACAGCTTGTAAAAGAAGCTCATGAGAGCATAAGTCAAGCACACTGTGGTGCCAGAACAACATTCTGCAAATTGACCCCCTTATATTGGTGGCCAGGCATGCTTAAAGCCTGTAAAACATATGTGGCAAATTGTGAGCCATGCTATTTAACCAATAAGTCATCACTAATTAAGCCACGACCATTGGCTCCTGTGAAAGCTGATGAGCCAATGGGAAAATGCTTTATTGACTTTATTGGACCACTTCCCCCATCGTTTGTGTAGATGGATGCACTTCCTTCTGCTGGCTGGTCCCCACAAAAACTGTTTCGGAAAACACACTTGCCAGGGCTATTTCTGATATAATTATTGTAGCTGGTGCACCCAAAATCTTACGCTCCAATCAAGGCGGAGCCTTTGTGTCCAAGGTCTTCAAAGACTACTGCAAACAAAGGGGGATTGGGTTAGAGCACAGCACGCCACGTCATCCGCAATCAGCGGGGCTGGTGGAACGGAAAAACAAGGAAGTAAAAAAGCTATTGGTCAAACTGTTGAGAATCAGGGGGAATAAGTGGACCACCATCCTTCCGGAGGTACAGCTATCACTCAATAATGTGCCCACATCTGCATCAGGGACAGTGTCCCCTAAAACTCCATATTATCTGATGTATGGGGTTGAGATGCATACACCGCTTACCCATAGTTCTTTTATTGCCTCTACACACTCTGAGTCCTTGACCCGACAGCGACAGTTAGATTTAAAAAAAGAAGTAACAGAGGAGATTCATTGAATTGATCAGAGGATAAGGGAAGCAAATAGGCAGAAAAGATTGACAAATAAAGCATGGCAACCCATAGTAGGAGAATGGGTACAGGAAAAGAAGTTCAAGCAAAAAGCTGGTTTAAGACCATAGTGGAAAAAACCTGTTCAAATACATTCTGTTATTAATGAAAGAACAGTTCAAATAAATATTAACCAGTAGAATGGCAAGCATATTCTTAAAACTGTCTTCATAGACAATCTCAAAAGATTTCCTGCGGGATACCGAAATGGAGGAACAATACAAGATGCAGTCGTAAACTGTCGTTCAAGACCCAGCTTTGTGTACGACACAGGAAATGGATGCGATCGAATTACTGATGACGATCAGTCAGGCGGTGTCACCGGCTTCTTCACACGTTGCTTGGCAATGCATCAGGAATTGGATTCGCGAAAAGCAACAACCGAAACAAGGAAAGATCAATGAGTTACTTCAAAGAAGAAGGAAGACACCACGGATGAAGAAGGAATCAACTGAGTGCCTGGCAAGGCCTTTACGAAAACAAGAATCTGTACACACGCTGGATTGAAGGAACAGTGTCAAGCTTCAACTGGTTTCAAATGACATCTCCTTGACTCGTATGAATAACTTACCTCTACAGAGTGTACATCTGCTGATTGGACATTCTAAGTACATGTTGTTTCGCTAATTGCATGACTATGTACTTATCATCCTTTTAAATTGTGTTCAATTTAAAATAAGGCAAAACATTGTCCTAGGATGACTTAAAAGGAATTTTCATGTAGCACGTGATTGTGCAACTCGTGAAATTTATATGCTACTGTAACCTTATTAGTATCATTGACCAAACTCTGCCCTGATGTTATGAGCTCATCTTTTGGTCAAGAGGGGGGTGTAAAGGAAATAACCATATTCCAAGAGATACACCATCCTATGAACAGAATTCTGACTTTATTAAAACATGAAAACTGGGTTTAAAAATCTAAAAGCCTCAACGACACAAGCTGTAAACAGAATACAAGCTTTTGAAATGGGAATTGGTTGTTGACAATGTAACAATGGCCCTATTGAAGCAAACCATTGGAGCTTCCAGAAAGTCTAAGCTTTGGAAAGAACACAATAAGATTTACCCAGTTGAATTGTTTTAAACAAACACTTTGTAAACAGGCACATGAAAGGGCATAATGGTATAATGTTAAGGTGTCATAAAACAACACTTCAGGAAACAGAAACTCAGAATATTTAAAGAACCATATGCCTTCATAAATATCACACCATATGAAACAAGGAGACACGACATCTGTAATATAACCATTGAAGTAGCTAGGTGTAGTGTATGTACCTTTAAGGGGAGAACTACTTTTTACAGCTCCTGTATACTGTAGTACCGGCAGTGACCACACCTGTATATAAACCCTGAGTAGGGATCTGTACTTTAGTTTTAGAGTAACCTGCACCCAGTAAACACCTGTTGATTGTTCCTCTGCAGTCTCTGTCAATTTATTGAAGGACACCATACATCAACATTCACGGATTTAACAGTGGCGACGAGTCGATTCGAACCTACCTGCAACTCTGTAGAAGAAGGCCGATTCCACCAGTGCGGGCATCGACCATACGGAGAGGACTTGAACATTGCAGAGGAGGCTGTGGAGAGCTGGGCTTGGTTCCCCAGTTGAGACGATCCAGCGCAGCGGGCTGGCAGCAGGTACGGCGCAGACCCTTCCCGGACGGCGGTGGCTGGAACTGACCGATGGCACAGAAAAAGGCCGAGCAGCGTCGACGGGGTAAGAGAGAGGGTAAAGCGCACAGGGTGCAGCCGGGGTTGAAGATCGAGCGGCGTCAACGAGAGAAGGGAAAACACTCAGAGCGCGACCGGGGTTTCAAGGGCTGAGCAGCGTCCGCGGGGAAGAAAGGAAGCGTGGGAGATGCCATTTTGAGCCAGCGGAGAAGAAGGGAGAGCGCGGGAGACGCCATTTTTAGCCAGTCTAACCACATCCAGGGATGCAGAAGAGTGGCAGTGTCACAGCGTTCGACAATGAAGTCGAAGATTGGGCAACATATATAGAACGTGTAGAAGTGTACTGCAAGGCGAATGAAGTGCCAGATGCCAGGAAAGCACTGGTATTGTTGAATTCCATGGGTGCAAAAATGTACGGCTTACTGCGAAACCTAGTAACCCCAGAGAAGCCAGTGGAAAAGGATTTTGAAAGCATAGTGGCAATCCTAAAGGACCACTTAAACCCCACACCGCTGCTGATAGCAGAAAGATTTAAGTTTCATAAGAACATAAGAACATAAGAAATGGGAGCAGGAGTAGGCCAATCGGCCCTTCGAGCCTGCTCCGCCATTCAATAAGATCATGGCTGATCTGATCCTAACCACCAATCTAGTATCACAGAACCATCTCCTGAATCGAACAGAATTAGACACATGAAATAGGAGCAGGATCAGGCTACATGGCCCCTGGGCCCGCTCCGCCACCCACAGGGCCATGACCAATCCGAACCTAGACCCATGTCTAAATTCCTGCCCGCGCCCCATAACCCTTTATTCCCTTTACTTCTAGGAAACTGTCGATTTCTGTTTTAAATTTATGTAATGATGTAGCTTCTACAGCTTTTTGGGGCAGCATATTCCATGGACCTACCACCCTCGGAGTGAAGTAGTTCCTCCTTATCTCAGTTTTGAAAGAGCAGCCCCTTATTCTAAGACTATGCCCCCTAGTTCTAGTTTCACCCATCATCGGGAACATCCTCCCCACATCCACCCGATCCAACCCCTTCACAATCTTATATGTTTCAATAAGATCACCTCTCATTCTTCTGAACTCCAATGAGTAGAGTCCCAATCTACTCAACCTCTCCTCATATGTCCATCCCCTCATCCCCAGGATTAACCGAGTGAACCTTCTTTGTACTGACTCGAGAGCAAGTATGTCTTTTCTTAAGTATGGACACCAAAACTGTATGCAGTATTCCAGGTGCGGTCTCAACAATACCTTGTACAACTGAAGCAATACCTCCCTATTTTTATATTCTATCCCCCTAGCAATGAAAGCCAACATTCCATTGGCCTTCTTAATTACTTGCTGCACCTGCATACTAACCTTTTGAGTTTCGTGCACCAGGACCCCCAGATCCCTTTGTACTTCAGTACTTTCCAGTTTCTTGCCATTAAGATAATAACTTACTCTATGATTTTTCCTGCCAAAGTGCATAACCTCACACTTTCCAGTATTGTATTCCATCTGCCAAATCTCTGCCCACTTACTTAGCCTGTCTATGTCCCCTTGCAGGTTTTTTATGTCCTCCTCACTCACTACTTTCCCTCCCATCTTAGTATCATCTGCAAACTTTGATATGTTACACTCGGTCCCCTCCTCCAAATCGTTAATATAGATTGTAAAGAGTTGGGGACCCAGCACTGACCCCTGTGGAACACCACTAGTTACTGATTGCCAGTCCGAGAATGAACCATTTATCCCAACTCTCTGCCTTCTGTTAGATAGCCAATCCTCTATCCATGCCAGAATATTACCCCCATCCCATGATTTTTTATCTTAAGCAATAATCTTTTGTGTGGCACCTTGTCAAATGCCTTTTGGAAGTCTAAATACACTACGTCCACTGATTCCCCTTTATCCACACTATATGTTACTTCCTCAAAGAACTCCAGCAAATTTGTCAAACATGACTTCCCCTTCATAAAACCATGCTGACTTTGTCCTATTAAATTATGATTATCCAAATGTCCTATTACTGTCTCCTTAATAATGGACTCCAATATTTTACCTACCACAGATGTTAGTGTAGGAGTCGCAAAAATCCAGGAAAATACAGTCTACATTGTAAAACCCCTGAAATGGCCTCATTTTATGAACACAAGATGGAGTTGGCAGATCACATGACTCATTTCAGAAGGACATACCACTGCAGTATCTTAAAGAAACCTGAGTCGCCACCGATTAGAAGATTCCAGAACTGACTGCAATTGATATGATAAAATGGTTACAGCAGTAACGAAGTCAAAACAAAAGTATTTACACCTCAAGGTGTGTTAAATGCTAGCAAAACGCAAACCCATCTCTGAAATCACAGAGCACAGACAAAACCTATTATCTGTACCAAACTCAGAGGGACACAGGACAGATCCCATTAGTTTCATTTACAAGACATTAAAATAAAGTACCCACTTTTGTCAAAGCAGCCTGCCCATTACTTTAACAAAAGAAAACCCCTGATTTTGCGTCAAGATAAGGGCAAGAAAACAGTACAACTGTTGGGGGAAAAGAGACATTAAAAAAAAACACAGTTTCATACAGGAGCACCAAGGTCAAGGACAGTTTAAAAAACTCTGGTGAGGTTCGAGGAGAATGGAGGGCCTACAAGTTCGAGCAGGAGAGCAGGTTCAGGAGCCGGTCCCATAAGGAAGATTGGAGATCCCGGACGATACAGGAGCACCAAGGTCAAGGACAGTTTTAAAAACCCTGGTGAGCATAGAGGCCCAACTCCACCTAGCTGATCTAGTTGAAGTATACTGTAGAGACGGGAGGGTTTTTAATATTAAGGGCTTTGGAATTCGGGAGTGTTATTCATCCTTCGTTGTGCCGTGCGCTTTCTCCACCCCCGTTTTATTATATCGCTGATCTAGAATTGATGTATTATGATAGTCAAAGTAACTCTTGTGTGTTAAATTTAATTCCCATTGAGAGGCGTGTTCATGATTTTTGTCTGCATTGTTTCTTCATTCTTTATGTTTTATTCTCCTTAAAAATAAAGATACCTTTGATTTAAAACTTACCTTGTCTCACCTGATCCATTTGTCTTCCGAGTCACAAGTTTGGCCAACACATCAAGGTGGTCTGGCAATAAGCCCAGTGTCTAGAACCGGTGAGGGGGGAGCGCTTCGGAACCGCTCACGAGCAGTGTGAAATCAAAAACCGATCTCGCACACCACAAGCTCGTTAAAACGACCCCTTACATTAGGCTAACCGGTCTATAGATTCCAGCCTTCTGTCTACTGCCCTTTTTTAATAAGGGCGTTACATTAGCAGTTTTCCAGTCTGCCGGGACCTTTGCTGAGTCCAGGGAGTTTTGGAAAATTATTACCAATGCATCCACAATCCCGACCGCCACTTCCCTCAAGACCCTAGGATGTAAGCCATCAGGTCCAGATGATTTATCCGCCTTGAGTCCCATTATTTTACCGAGTACCACTTCCTTTAGTGATTTTGATCATGTTTAGCTCCTCCCCCCCTATAGCCCCCTGTTTGTCCACTGTTGGGATATTCTTAGTGTCTTCTACTGTAAAGACTGATACAAAATATTCATTCAGTGTTTTTGCCAACTCCATATTTCCCACCATTAATTTCCCGGTCTCATCCTCTAAGGGACCAACATTTACTTTAGCCACCCTTTTTCTTTTTATATAACTATAAAAACTCTTACTATCTGTTTTTATATTTTTTGCTAATTTACTTTCATAATCTATCTTCCCTTTCTTAATCAATCTTTTTGTTATTTTTTGCTGTCTTTTAAAGTTTTCCCAATCCTCTATCCTCCCACTAGGTTTGGCTACCTTATATGCCCTTGTTTTTAGTCGAATACTATCCTTAATTTCTTTACTTAGCCACGGATGGCTGTCTTTTCTTTTACACCCTTTTCTTCTCAGTGGGATATATTTTTTTTGGAAGTTGTAAAATAACTCCTTAAATGTACACCACTGATCATGTATCGTCTTACCCTTTAATCTATTTTCCCAATCCACTCTACTCAATTCCGCTCTCATACCTTCATAGTCTCCTTTATTCAAGCTTAGCATGCTTGTTTGAGATCCAACCTTCTCACCCTCTAATTGAATATGGAATTCAACCATGTTATGGTCACTCATTCCAAGGGGATCCTTTACTAGGACATTTTTAATTAATCCTGTCTCGTTACACAGGACCAGATCTAAGGTTGCTTGCCCCCGGTCGGTTCAGTTACATGCTGCTCAAGAAACCCATCCCTAATACACTCAATGAACTCATCCTCAAAGCCTCCCTGCCCAATTTGATTTGTCCAATTAATATGATAGTTAAAATCCCCCATAATTATAGATGCTCCCTTATTACAAGCCTCAACTACTTCCTGATTGATACTCCGTCCAACAGAGTTGCAACTGTTCGGAGGCCTATAGACTATGCCCACTAGTGTTTTTTTCCCCTTATTATTCCTTACCTCTACCCAAACTGTTTCATTATCCTGATCTTTTGACCCAATATCATTTCTCTGTATTACAGTGATTCCTTCCTTTATTAACATAGCCACCACACCTCCCCTTCCTTCCTGCCTGTCCTTCCTGATCGTTAAATAATCTGGTATGTTTAATTCCCAGGCATTGTCACCCTGCAGCCATGTTTCTGTAATGGCCACAAGATCATACCCATATGTAGTTATTTGTGCCATTAACTCCTCTATTTTGTTATGAATGCTACGTGCATTCAGATAGAGAACTTTCAAATATGTTTTGTGACACTTAGTTCCTGCTTTTGCCCTTTTTATTACTTTACCTTTTACTCCATACCTTCTGCCCCTTCCTGACATGCTCTGGTTTTTAATTTCCCCACTGCTACCTAAGTCTATGACCTTCTCTGTTGTCATTTTTATTATTTGCTCTCTAGGAACCTCCCCCCCACTAGTTAGTTTAAAGCCCTCTCTACAGCCCTAGTTATATGATCCGCCAGGACTCTAGTCCCAGCACTGGCCAAGTGAAGCCCATCCCAATGGAACAGCTCCCTCCTGCCCCAGTACTGGTGCCAGTGTCCCAGGAAGCAAAACCCATTTCTCCCACACCAGTCTTTGAGCCACGCATTTAACTCTCTATTTTTATTTGTCCTAGCCAAATTCCCTTGTGGCTCAGGTAATAATCCAGAGATTATTACCCTTGAGGTTCTGTTTTTTAATTTGACCCCTTCACAAAAGGAACCAGCATAAAGACGAAAGTAATGCTGAATATTTAACGGAACTGCGCAAACTATCGAAACACTGCCAGTTTGGAACGGGACTAGCAGATACTTTAAGGGACAAGTTTGTGTGTGGGCTTCAAAGTGAAGGAACCCAGAAACGGCTTCTATCAGAAAAGGATCTTATGCTGGACAAGGCTTTCAGCATGGCAGTATCACACGAAGCAGCTGCATGGGGCGCTGCAGAGATACAACGGAGACTGCAAAAATATGGCACAAATGAAATGTCATATGGAGCAGTGAAGTGTTATCGCTGCGGCAGAACAACACACGACCATAAGGATTGTTGGTTCAAGGACCAAGTGTGCAGACAGTGTGGAAAAGTAGGACACAGATCAAGTGTCTGCAGGTCGGGAAAGAAAACCAGCAGCAAGAAATCTCCACAGGAAAAGTATAAAAAGGTACATAAGGTGACGGAGAGTAGTTCAGATGAACAGAAAAGTGATACAGACTCCGGAAGCAAGGAGCTGGGTTGTCTGAAACTACATCATGTAATCAAAATGGAGGATCACCAAACTAATCTAGGTCACGCTCAAGATAGACGGAGTCTAAGTGAAAATGGAATTGGACACAGGATCAGCCCTAACAGTCATAAACTGAAGGGACTACAAGCGGCTATTCTCACATATACCCTTGAGAGATACAGAGATTGTCTTGAAGACATACACGGGGCAAAAAGTCTACCCCAAAGGAAAAATAAGGGTGAATATGATATACAACGGCAAGGAAACACCAAAATTGGACATATATGTATTGCCAGATGGAGGACCAACACTACTAGGGCGTGAATGGATCCGGAAGATACAGCTAGATTGGCATTCCATACAAGCACTGACTGTAGATGCCAGAAAGGATGACGACGTCACACCTGGACAACTGTCAAAAATGCTAACTGACGCACAATAAGTGTTCCAGGAGGGACTCGGAACACTAAAAGGCATAACAGCAATGATCAAAATAGAGGAAAATGCAAGCCCAAAGTTTTTTAAGGCCAGACCTTATGCGATCCGCCAAGCCGTCGAAGCAGAACTGGAAGGTTTGGAACATTCAGGAGTACTATCCAAAGTGGACTGGAGCGAGTGGGCTACACCCATCATTCCTGTAATGAAGAGGTCGTTGAGTAATACACCTGGGGAACCAAAGAAGGTTCGCACCTGTGGGGAATTTAAGGTGACAGTGAACCCAGTCCTTCACACTGTACAATATCCGCTTCCGCGGATTGAAGATATTTTCACCTCGCTATCTGGAGGGAAACGCTTCACTAAGATTGATCTGGCCCAGGCATACCTGCAAATGGAGGTAGAAGAAGCCTCAAAACAGTACTTCACGATCAACACTCATAAAGGTCTCTACCCATAGAACCGGCTGGTGTTTGGGGTAGCATCAGCTCCGGCTATTTGGCAAAGGGCAATGGATCAAGTCCTGCAAGGGATTCCAGGGACACAGTGTTATTTGGACGACATCCTGGTCACGGGCGAAAATGACAGTGATCACCTCGCCAGCCTGGAGCAGGTGCTCACTAGATTGAAGGATTATGGGCTCCGAGCTAATCGCCACAAATGCGAGTTTTTCCAGAAGCAGATCTCGTATTGTGGCCACGTTATTGATGAAGAGGGGTTACATAAGTCCCCTGAAAAGATTGAGGCAGTAGTCAAGGCTCCAGCACCGGAAAATGTGTCACAACTGAGGTCGTTCCTCGGGCTGGTGAACTACTACCATAAGTTCTTGCCAAATTTGTCTACAGTACTACACCCACTGAATACCCTACTGCAAACGGGGGTACCATGGAAGTGGAATGACGAATGTAAATGAGCTTTCCAGAAGTGCAAAGAATTGATCACATCAAAAGAGGTGTTGGCTCATTTCAACCCAGCACAACCAATTCGGCTGGCGTGTGATGCATCACCCTATGGCATTGGAGCGGTGCTGTCGCACAAATTCCCGGACGGCTCGGAGAGGCCAGTAGCCTTTGCATCTCGGTCACTAACCTCAGCCGAGCGTAACTATGCCCAGATTGACAGGGAGGCCCTCACCCTAGTGTGGGGAGTGAAAAAGTTCAACCATTATCTGCACGGGCAGAAGTTCACCTTGTTGACTGACCACCAACCACTTGTCTCCATCTTTAATCCAAAGAAAGGCGTTCCGGTGATGACTGGGCAACGGCTACAAAGATGGTCCCTTTTTCTAGGGGCGCACCAATATGATATCGAGTATAAGGGCATGAAACAGCATGGAAACACTGATGGGCTATCACGCCTGCCACTGCCTACTGCGGAGGAAGCACCAGCAGTGGATCCTGTCAAAATATTTAATTCGACAATAATTCAATGCTTGCCAGTAACTAACGCTGGTATAGAGAAGGAGACCTGAAATGACCCGACACTGGCTCAGGTATATGATTTGACGGTGAAGGGATGGCCAGCACATGACGACTCACTGTTGCCAGCATTCTCATCCAGAAGAGAACAGCTGTCAGTGTGCCAGGGGACGTTGATGTGTGGACCCCGAGTGGTAATTCCACCCAAGTTAAGGGAGAGAGTGCTCAATGAGCTTCATGAAGGCCATCTGGGAGGGGTGAAAATGAAAAGACTTGCTAGGGCTTATGTGTGGTGGCCGGGGATGGATCAGCAAATCGAGGACCTGACAAAGAGCTGCTCAGGATGCCAGAAGGTCCAAAATGCACCACCACATGCCCCTCTACACCCATGGGAGTGGCCCTCATCTCCATGGCAACGGGTGCATATTGATTTTGCTGGTCCATTCATGGACTCACTGTTTTTAATAGCCGTGGATGCGCACTCGAAATGGCCTGAGGTGATCAAAATGTCCTCCACCACCACGGAGAAAACTATTGCAGTCCTACGGACCATATTTGCCAGGAACGGCTTGCCAGAGCAGATTTGCTCGGATAACGGACCACAGTTTATGTCCGAAGAGTTTCGAAGATTTATGAAAAGGAATGGGGTAAGGCATTACACCTCCGCCCCGTATCATCCAGCCACAAATGGATTGTCTGAGAGGTTCATACAAACCTTTGAAAAAGCAGTAAGGGCCATGTGCGAGGATGACATTCCACTGCAGCATAAGGTGGACAATTTCCTGTTAGCCTACAGAAATGCGACACATGCAGTCACCAACCAGACCCCGGCCATGATGTTCTTTAACCGAAGGTTGAGATCTCGTCTGGATTTGCTCAGACCAAATGTACGAAGAGATGTTGAGCATAAGCAATTCCAGCACATCAATGAGAAGCCGACAAGGAGCGTCAATGTAGGGCAACCAGTCTTGGCCCGCTACTACCGAACAGAGAAATGGCAACCAGGAACGATATGCACACGGCAGGGGCCACTAATGTACACAGTGGATGTTGGGGAGAACATTGTGAGACGCAATGTCGACCAGATCCTAGAGTCACAGGATCGAGTCAACCCCAGGTCTCGCGTACCTGGTGATGAACCCGACATACGGGTAGCATCTACCCCAGAAACAGTGGCATCGGGAGCTGATGAACCAACCGACGACAGGGGGCCAGAAACGTCTCCGCACCAAGAGCAAGACACTCAGGAAAGGCGCTATCCAGAAAGGATCAGGAAGCCGCCCCAAAGGCTGAATTTATAAATGGAATATTTGCAGTTAATGTTGCATGTTAAAAGTGTTAATTGTTAAATGAATGTTATGGTACTGTTAAGCTAAAAGGGGAGGAATTGTAGTGTATGTACCTTTAAGGGGAGAACTACCTTTTACAGCTCCTGTATACTGTAGTACCGGCAGTGACCACACCTGTATATAAACCCTGAGTAAGGATCTGTACTTTAGTTTTAGAGTAACCTGCATCCAGTAAACACCTGTTGATTGTTCCTCTGCAGTCTCTGTCGATTTATTGAAGGACACCATACATCAACATTCATGGATTTAACACTAGGGGGACAATGGTGCATCCGGTTGAAGTGTTTTCAATTTACATGTTGTAAAAATATACACACAGCAGAATTTGTAGATATGAAACCAATAGCTGCATCAAGCTATCACATGGTTTTCGCATTGAACTTGGAACACAAAGGAGTCATGAAGTCTGCTTCCAACCAGCTAAGTTGATTTAAGAATTGAATAGAGTACCTTCGTAAAAATGGCATCAAATAGATACATATGTTTTAACCGTTTTTTATGATCCGTTTTGAACACCTACACAGCAGACAGAATTCTGCAAGCTAACAGCTGAATTGACAGTAAGAATAGAAAGAAGTCAACAGAGAAATGACTAGAGATAATTAGCTTACATCAGCAGAAAACTTCAAAGGATATAGATTTTACCTAAAAAAAAAAATCACGGGATTGGGGGTAATATTCTGGCATGGATAGAGGATTGGCTATCTAACAGAAGGCAGAGAGTTGGGATAAATGGTTCATTCTCAGAATGGCAATCAGTAACTAGTGGTGTTCCGCAGGGGTCAGTGCTGGGTCCCCAACTCTTTACAATCTATATTAACGATTTGGAGGAGGGGACCGAGTGTAACATATCAAAGTTTGCAGATGATACTAAGATGGGAGGGAAAGTAATGAGTGAGGAGGACATAAAAAACCTGCAAGGGGACATAGACAGGCTAAGTAAGTGGGCAGAGATTTGGCAGATGGAATACAATACTGGAAAGTGTGAGGTTATGCACGTTGGCAGGAAAAATCGTAGAGCAAGCTATTATCTTAATGGCAAGAAACTGGAAAGTACTGAAATACAAAGGGATCTGGGGGTCCTGGTGCACGAAACTCAAAAGGCTAGTATGCAGGTGCAGCAAGTGATTAAGAAGGCCAATGGAATGTTGGCTTTCATTGCTAGGGGGATAGAATATAAAAATAGGGAGGTATTGCTTCAGTTGTACAAGGTATTGTTGAGACCGCACCTGGAATACTGCATACAGTTTTGGTGTCCATACTTAAGAAAAGACATACTTGCTCTCGAGTCAGTACAAAGAAGGTTCATTCGGTTAATCCCAGGGATGAGGGGATGGACATATGAGGAGAGGTTGAGTAGATTGGGACTCTACTCATTGGAGTTCAGAAGAATGAGAGGCGATCTTATTGAAACATATAAGATTGTGAAGGGGTTGGATCGGGTGGATGCGGGGAGGATGTTCCCGATGATGTGTGAAACTAGAACTAGGGGGCATAGTCTTAGAGTAAGGGGCTGCTCTTTCAAAACTGAGATGAGGAGGAACTACTTCACTCAGAGGGTGGTAGGTCCATGGAATATGCTGCCCCAAAAAGCTGTAGAAGCTACATCATTACATAAATTTAAAACAGAAATAGACAGTTTCCTAGAAGTAAAGGGAATTAAGGGTTACGGGGAGCGGGCAGGAATTTGGACATGAGTCTAGGTTCGGATCGGACATGGCCCTGTGGGTAGCGGAGCGGGCCCAGGGGCCGTGTAGCCTGATCCTGCTCCTATTTCGTGTGTCTAATTCTGTTAGATTCAGGAGATGGTTCTATGATAGTAGATTGGCGGTTAGGATCAGATCAGCCATGATCTTATTAAATGGCGGAGCAGGCTCGAGGGGCCGATTGGCCTACTCCTGCTCCTATTTCTTATGTTCTTATGTAGCACTGCAAAAGGGTATAAAAGATAGAACTTTCAAATAGAAAGTCAGAAGTCATTGGAAGGGCCAAAGTGATTCTCAGCTTCAGAGAACCACTGTTAGTTTTTAACTCTTTGGGCTGGATTTTGCCATGGGGCGGGCTGGGGTCGTGTCATCCGCTTTTTGCGTTATCCACCAGATTCCAAATTGATGTGGGAGAATGATGCGATTTTCACCTAATTGGGCAATTGAGTTCCAGTGTGTGGGAACCCATGGCCCAATTAGTTTTTTCAGTCTGAAACTCGCCTCCGATGACGTCATCATTGCTGCTGCATTTAAGGTCTGCAAGAAGCCTTGCTTCTTCTGCAGACTGCCAACCTTTTGGCCTTTACTGTGAGAGGGACCTGGAGGCAAGATGAGCAGCGGGAGACCTAAGTCTGCTCCCAGATTTGATGACGACACCCTGCAAACTTTGGTGGAGGGAGCAAGAGCCAGTAAGGAGGTGCTCTTCTCTTCTTCAGGGAGGAAGAAGCCTCCCCAGCAGACGAAGGCTGTGTGGATCCAGGTGGCCCAGGAGATCAACTCATTGTCGCTGATCCGCAGAACCTGGTTTCAGTGCAGGAAGACGTTTCATGACCTTCTGCGCACTGGAAAAGTGAGTATGAATTTCCCATCACCCTCAATCTGATCCCCATTGCCTCTCCTCACCAGCACTCAGCTTTAGCAACCTCTTCCTCCACATCCCACTTGACACTGACACCCCTGCACACTTACCCATTCCCTCTCTCTCTATGGTCACATTCACCTAACTATTCAATTATGCAGCCCTCACACTCCCTATCACTGTGATGCTATGAAAACAACTTACAACACACAGGGAGGGCCCTTGGTCTTGCCACCTCACTCCGTCTTTGTCTCCTTCTAAGCATCTATGCTATGGATTCTCTACACTCACTCCTTCATTCTCACTCAAACTCCACTTGTCTCCCTCATTGCAGGAAAAGAGAGCTCACAAGAAGAGGGAAAGAGTGAGGACAGGAGGAGGGCCACCCTCAGTAGCCCAATTCACCCCTTGGGAGGAGGCGGTCCTGGAGATTGTGGGACTCGAGGACGATGCGCAAGTGGGGGACGGACAGACGGGTGCATCACAGCAAGCTGGTGACAGAATAGATTTTCATCTCTCTCATTGACATTGCATGAGTTGCTGATAATGATTCTGAAGCTCCAACAAATGGACTTATGATCATCTGCAATATGCAATGTGCATGTAACCTTGGCCTCACATTTCTGATTCTTTCCTTTACTCCCCCACAGGACCATCGCAAGCACCCGTCCCCACTATCCAGGTGGAATAGCCTGAGCCTCCAGACTCCTCAGAGGAAGCTGCAACCTCTGAGGGCGCAGCATCAGCAGAATTCAGTGCACCCAGCACCAGCGCAGACACTCACACCTCGGGGGGACCATCGCGAGATAGAGTAGTGTTGTCACCTGGTGTATCACAGCTCACAAGTGAGCATCAACAGATTGTGGAGACAGGGACAGCAGTGGAGAGTGCTTTTCCGAGGGCACAGGACTCTGCCAGCTCGGCTCAGCTGCATGTCGCCCCTCTGCCTCTGGGTCCAGCCGTAAGATCAGAGGCGATGGAACTCCAGGCACAGGTGCAGGAATCTCTGGCAGGTTTTGTCTCTAGGGTCGCTGCGAGTGTGGAGCGAAGGGAGGAGTCCATAGCGAACATGAGCAGAGCCTTTGTGGAGTCATTGGCGCATGAACGCATCACCACGGAAAGGATGGCAACCTCCGTGGAAAGGATGGCTACAGTAGAGCAGAGGTTGGCTATGGTCATGGAGGAGCTAAGTCGCCAGAGTGTTGAAAACATGGTGAGTGTTCAGAATAGACTGACATCTCTGGAGGAGCGATGGTCAGCTATTGAACAGAGAAACCAGACCTTCATGGCAGGCCCTCTGAGTAGGACTGCCATTAAGAAACGGGTCCCCATGGCCCCCCTGATGTGCAGCAAGCTGCTCTCAAGCCACTTGCAGGCACTGAGGGGGACCTGACCCATGAGCGGGAGGTTGCTGGCAGACCTCAAGGAAGTGGGGCTCCTCTCCAAGCGCTCACACTTCCATGCCACTGCAGAGCCCTCGGTCAGAGCCCCGTTGGAGTCCACACCCAATGGAGATAGAGGTCTCAACCCCTGCACAGCCGCAGGAGCAGCAGACTGCTGGCGAGCCCTCACAGGCTCGCCATCCCAGAGGACGCCCGCCAAAGGTGTCGAGACAGGAGCAGCAGGAAAGTGAGAGGAGCCTCCACATCTGCTGAAGCCACAGGGGAACCACTACGTAGGAGCACGCGTAAGAGGAAAATAAAGCACTAATAGTCACAAGGGTAGTCACTTGGTTGAAATGTTGTGTTTATTTTAAAAATGCCTTCAGTTGGTTATTGTAAATAAAATTTCTGATGGCAACTTTTGCAGTTATGGCATGTGTCATTTCGCGAATGGGGCTGGAGGTCCTCTAATGCCAAGAGGGGAAGGAAAAAAAGGCCTCCCATGCTTCTGGTAGGTGCCTCAGTTGAGGAAGCGCTGAGTGAGGGTGGCGAGAGGGGTCTCGCAGGAGGTTACACTGGAGAAGTGTGTGAGACTCCAAACTTGCACAACTGTGGTTATCCCTTCTAAAAGTTCCCCCAGGCCTGAGACAACAAAGTCTTGCCACCTGCAAATGATGACTGATCAAATATCCTCTTTAATGTTGGACCTGCAGTTGATAGTCAGCAAGCCAGTACTGTTCATGCCAGGTTTCACAGGCATCATCCCTACCAGGTGCGTTTTGCATTGGAAAAGGGTTAAACAGGCAAGGGCCTGTTAAAATGGGATTATAAAGGCCAATCAGTGCTGCTTAAGGGCCCTAAAGACCAGTCCCGCCTGTTGCAGGCGGGACTGATTCGGGTCCATCAGACACACCTAGGTTAAAATGGCGTGGAGGCAGGAACCAAGCGGGAACCAAGCGGCGGGGGGGGTCCCGACCCCTAGGTTTTGCGATTTTAACCCCCCACACGCCTAAAAGCCTGCCTCACGGCCCAATGAAAATCGAGGCCCAAGGATTTGACTGGATGACATTCAGGAAATTGAACTGAAAGCACTCGCATTCACTTGCTCTTTTAAGTTTTGTCCTTCATGGTATGAAGAGTAAGAATGTAATAAACACATGATCAAATATTCCTTCAGGTAAAATATTTCCTTACATTATTTTATTTTTGTTTACTTAATATTTAATCCATATTGGCATTTGTAGGTAATTCTTCATTCCATGGTAGGAGTAGGATTCTATAAATATTGCCACGTTTCTAAATAACATCACCAAGAAGAGGTTGAGATGCCACACCATTAGTGGGATTTTGGTTCAATCCCCCTTGTGTGGAATTCCCAATCCTTGCCACAATGATCTGGGAAGTGCCGTGCAAAGGCTAGGGAAGGAAGGTTATTTGCTTGCCTGGTCTCTTGACTGAAGTTGGTGTGTGGTCTGGATAGACTAGGGGATAATAAAGGGAAAAATAAGGAAAATGTTTCATCCCTAATCCCTGAAAAATAAGTGAATCTTCCTCATCCCCAATCACTGGAATATGTGGGAGTCAGTGGCAACCTATAGTATTCTACCATTTCTTCAGCTGAGGGTTACTTTTCAGTAGTGCCCAAGCTTAAGTTCAGTGTTGCACATATGACTGCCATAGAGGCGATATGGTGCTGGTACTGTGCCAGGGTTGCCAAGGTCATTGGAAGGAGTGATTTTGTTGAAAAAACATTGATGTGGAATGCAAACTCTGAGAAGAAAATAGAGCTGGGATGATTTTAAACAGTGAAACACACAAAACAACATTATATTTTGCACCAAAAACAATTAATTGTCACTGATAAATAATGAGATTTGACAGATTTGCTGTGGCAGCATTTCTATTTTGTAACAGCAAATGTTCGATTAAAAAAAACACTGGACAACCTCCCCCATTTCCCACGTTTGTTGCCCCAGAAGTTCTGAATGGCCATTGTAATTTTTTGTGCATTTTTTATTGGTTTTGATAGTAAGGAACTGGGGAAGTATGTTTTGTTCACAGTATTCCCCAGTTTTATAAAACAAAATAATAGCCTCAGCAGAATTTAATTTGACCTGTTGGTAAAAACTAAACATTTTTCATCCAATTTCCTGTTGAATTTTGCTTTCGGACAATGTTTTGATGCACCAATGATTATTCCTACTTGGTAGGGCTGGGAGCTAATGTAGGTCAGCGAGCACAGGCGTGATGGGTGAACGGGACTTGGTGCGAGTTAGGATACGAGCAGCAGAGTTTTGGATGAGCTCAAGTTTATGGAAGGCAGGGTGGAAAATGGATGGCCAGCCAGGAGTGCATTGGAATAGTCGAGTCTAGAAGTAACAAAGGAATGGATGACCAGCAGATGAGCTGAGGCAGGGGCAAAGTTGAGCGATGTTAGAGAGGTGGAAATAAGTGGTCTTGGTGATGAGAGGTACTACAGTACTACAATATATTAAGAATCTCCATGGCATTTTTTGAAGGGTAGAAAATTGTCCAGACCAATATTCCTCTGTCAACCACCAGTATGAAAAATAGATTAAGTAGTCATTTAACTCATTGCTGTTTGGAACACCTTGCTGTGTGCAAAACGGCTGCTATGTTTGCCTACATAGCAACAGTGACTATACTTCAAAGTCATTTATTTGATATATAAAGTGCTTTGGGACGTCCTCAGAGACATGATAAAATGCTTTGCAAATGCAAGTCCTTTATTCTCAGTCACTAGAATGTATTTTGTAAATTTCTACAGAATCTTCTGAAAAGGTGATTATGTTGCATTTGACAGCACATCAGCTAATGGCACAAAAAGGCAAACTTTAGAGCCTAAAAATCCGATAAAACCCAAAAACAGGCAGTGCCACGGTGGGGTGAGGTTTGCTCGCTCGCTTAAAAAGATCGTCGGCAGCACCATTATTTTGGTGCTGCCTGCTGATTTGAATGATTGCAGCGCACAGCCGAGCGACCAACGCACTGCTTCAGGCTGTGCGCTAAGCACGAGGCCCAATGTAGCATGGCCATAGCATCCCTGGAGTGAGGCAGCCTTTTCTTAAAGCTGGGCTGTCATTTTAGAAAGCAGTCTCAAGCCCTTAAAGGGGAACTGCCTTCTAAAATAAAAAAGTTAAAATCAGTTAAAAATTGACAGTCTTTAGCCCTTAGAGCTCAACTGATTGCTGAAACAGAGAAAAACATTTTAAAAATTCCAAAATGGCAGTCTTCATCTCTTAAAGCTGAAATGCCTTCTGCACAAAAAAAATAGTAAAAGTGCTTCAGCATGAACACAAATGACTCAACAGGCCAGGAAAAGGGCACCCAGGGTCTCGCACACAGCACTCCAGCTTTGTGCAGGAGGTCAAAAGTGGAGGAGAGGTCCTGTACCCACAGGGGCCAGGACGCCCTCCAGAAAGAAGGATGTGGAACCAGATCGCCGAGGAGGTCACTGTCAGCAGTGTCACCTTCAGGATCTGGCTCCAGTGCCTAAAGAAGTTTCATGACCTCAGACAAGTGGTCAAGGTCAGTAACTGCATCTTCAAAAGCCATCTGCTACCAACTGCACCACGAGCCTCACACACTGCTCAATGCACAACCCCACCCCCCATCACTCACCTACCAACAATCTCTACCAAACATGAGGCACAACTCACATTCCTCGCTTTACTTCACCCCCTTGGAGGAGATAGTGCTGGCCTTTCTTGGCAGGGGCCCTTGGCCAGCGGCGGGGCTAAAAGAATGCAAAATGCCAGTATCCTCATATGTTCTCCTTCTTCTCACATACCACTTCTCCAATCCTACAATCTCTTCTGATGTACAAGGTGCACATGGTGTAAGCATGTACCTCTTGCTTTCCAATCCTCCCCTCACTACAACCCTACCCTTGTTCCTAACTCATTTCAGACACCCAAGAAATCTAGCCAGCCCAGCCAGTGGTTGACCAAGATGAGGGAGAGGAAAGTGAAGAAGAAGAAGAAACACCGTCACTCGATTTCACACTCCCAGCCACCAACTCCTCCAGGTTGACCAGCAAGGCCATTTCCAGTGTCCCCCACTGAAAGTCAGCAGCCGTTCCACCAGCCATGCTGCAGCCACTGGGGTAGCACGGCGTGACATCAGTAGGATAGGCAAAGACGCAAGACATTCAAAAGGAAATGCACATGGGTGATTTGTTGATTTCTTGATGTCATATTGCATGGATATATGGATAAAGTTGGATTGGAACATGAGAGGCTCGATTTTGCCAGGCCCAAGGAGGTGGGATTGGAGGCGCGTGAGGTGTTAAAATCGTAAAAAATGGCGGGCAGCTCTGATCCCACTCCAGCCCGCCTCCAAGCAATTTCCCCAGAATCAGGGTTTCGGACCCCGTTTCCATCCAGCCTCCAAGAGGAGGGATAAGCCCTTAAGGCCCTTAACAATCAGTTAATTGCCTCTATAATCCCATTTTGAGAGGCCTTTCTGATTTTAACACTTTTCCCCCATCCTGCACGTCTCCTCTGGAACACGCCAGTTAACCCTGGCGGCCTCACAAGTGGATTGCTTACTAACAGCTGCAGCTCCAGCACAAAAAAGGAGTCTTCACCAATGATCATTTGCAGGTGGCAGAACTTTGTTGTCTCAGGTCTGGGGAAACATTTAGCCTGCATACTCATTGTTGTGGAAGTTTGGAGCCTGACACCCATCTCCAGTGCGACCTCCTGGGAAATCCCTATCCCCACCTTGACTGAGTGCTTTCTCAACTGAGGCATATACCAGAAGCATGGGAACCATTTATTTCCTTTTCTCCTGGACATCAGATTCGGATGAAGACCAGCCGTGGCAGCAGCAGAACCATGAACAACAGCAGCACCAACAGCAGCAGCAACAACAGGAGCGCCAAGCTGCTGCTCACCCACCTGAAGCTGCACAGGCCAGAAGGCGCAAGTGCGCGACCACATTGCTGCCCGGGATGCAAGGGACGCACTCATGTGGGCCAGATTTGCTTAGCCTGCACAATCAAACACTTTTGCCTCGTACCTTCTTATCAGAGCATTGACAATGGACAAGAACCTACCGATTCCTATCACTCTGACCACCATACTGACAATTGCAAGTCGCTCTAAGTCTTCAATGTGGAAGTCCCATTTGCGAAATGACGCAGCCCACAACTTCAACAGTTTGCCATCAGAATTTTTCATCACAATAAGCAACTGATGGCATTTCAAAAATAAACACAACATAACACCCAAGTAACTACCCTTGTGACTACTTGTGCATTATCTTCCTCTTACCCGCGTGCTCCTACGTGGTGCTTTCCCTGTGGCTTCAGCAGATGTGGAGGCCCCTTGCTCACTTTCTTGCTGCTCCTGTCTCGACACCTTTGGCGGGCGTCCTCTGGGGTTGTGAACCTGTGAGGGCTCGGCAATAGTCTGCTGCTCCTGCGGCTATGCAGGGGTTGAGACGCCAATCTCAGTTGGGTGAGGACTCTGGTGGGGCTCTGACCGAGGGCTCTGCAGTAGCATGGTCGTGTGAGTGCTTGGAGAGGAGCTCCCACTTCTTTGTTGTCTGCCACCAACATCCCTCTCATGGGTCAGCCCCAGTTCAGAGCTAGCAGCACCCTGCTGCACTTCAGGGGGACCATGAGGACACGTTTCTGCACTGGAAGTCCTACTCCAGAGGACTTTCATGAAGGTTTGGTTTCTATGCTCAATAGCTGACCATTGCTCCTCAAGAGACGCCAGTCTATTCTGAACAATAACAATATTTTCAACACTCTGGCGACTTAGCTCTTCCATGGCCGTAGCCATCCTTTCCATGGAGGTTGCCATCCTTTCTGTGGTGATGCATTCATGTGCCAATGACTCCACAAAGGCTCTGCTCATATTCGCGATGGACTCCTCCAATCACTCCACACTCGCAGCAACCCTGGAGACAAAACCTGCCAGAGACTCCTGCACCTGTTCCTGGAGTTCCAGCACCGCTGTTCTTCTGGATGGACCCGGAGGCACAGGGTCGACATGCAGCTGAGCCGAGCTGGCAGAGTCCTGCGCCCTCCGACGAGGACTCCCCACAGCTGTCCCTGTCTCCACCATCTGCTGCTGCTCACTTGTGAGCTGTGATACATCAGGTGACAGCACTACTCTATCTCGCGAAGGTCCCACCGAGGTGTGAGTGTCTGTGCTGGTGATGGGTGCGCTGAATTCTGCTGATGCTACACCCTCAGATGTTGCAGCTTCCTCTGAGGAGACTTGAAGCTTAGGCTGTTCCTCCTGGACAATGGGGACGGGGGCTGTCGGTGGTCCTGTGGGGGAGTAAATGAAAGAGTTGGAGATGTGAGATAAAGGTTGCATGCACATTGAATTGTGCAAATAATCATAAGTCAATCTGTTAGAGCATCAGAATCATCATCAGTCACTCATGCAATGTCAGTGAGAGAGATGCCAAACTATTCTGTCACCAGTTTGCTGTGATGCGCCCGTCTGTCCAACCCCCACTTCCAAATCTTTCTCGACACCGGCGATTTCCAGGGCCGCCTCCTCCAAGGTGGTGAGCTGGGCTACTGAAGGTGGCCCTCCTCCTGTCCTCGCTCTTTCTCTCTTATTGTGGGCTACTCTATCTCGCGATGGTCCCTCCGAGGTGTGAGTGTCTGCGCTGGTGCTGAGTTGGCTGAATTCTGCTGATGCTGCGCCCTCAGAGGTTGCAGCTTCCTCTGAGAGTCTGGAGACTTGGGCTGTTCCTCCTGGATAGTGGGGACAGATTCTTGCGATGGTCCTGTGGGGGAGTAAAGGAAAGAGTCAGAGATGTGAGGCCAAGGTTACATGCACATTGCATATTGCAGATGATCATAAGTCCATCTGTTAGAGATTCAGAATCATTATCAGCAACTCATGCAATGTCAATGAGAGAGATGAAAATCTATTCTGTCACCAGCTTTCTCTGATGCACCCGTCTGTCTGTCCCCCACTTGCGCATCGTCCTCGAGTCCCACGATCTCCAGGACCGCCTCCTCCCAAGGGGTGAGGTGGGCTGCTGAGGGTGGCCCTCCTCCTGTCCTTGATCTTTCCCTCTTCTTGTGAGCTCTCTTTTCCTGCAATGAGGGAGACAAGTGGAGTTTGAGTGAGAATGAAGGAGTGAGTGTAGGGAATCCGTAGCATAGAGGCTTAGAAGGAGACAAAGGGCCCTCCCTGTGTTTTGTAAGTTGTTGGCATTGCATCACAGTGATAGGGAGTGTGAGGGCTGCCTGGTTAAATAGTTAAGTGAATGTGACCATAGAGAGAGAGGGAATGGGTAAGGGTGCAAGGATGTCAGTGTCAAGTGGGATGTGGAGGAAGAGGTTGGCAAAGCAGAGTGCTGGTGAGGAGAGGCGATGGGGATCAGGTTGAGGGTGATGGGAAAGTCAGACTCACTTTTCCTGTGCGAAGAAGGTCATGAAACCTCTTCCTGCACTGCAGCCAGGTTCTGCAGCACGTAGAGATTGAGTTGACCACCTGGGCCACTTGCATCCACACAGCTTTAGTCTGCTGGGGAGGCTTTTTCCTCCCCGAGGAAGGGAAGAGCACCTCCTTATTTGATCTTGCTCCCTCCACCAGGGCTTGGAGGAGGTCTCATTGAACCTTGGCGCACACTTTGGCTTACTGCTGGATATAGTTGCTGAATGAAGCGATCACAACAATGGGCATAAAGTTGAAAGTCTCCAGAAGAACCAAGGCTGCTTGCAGGCCTTAAATCCAGCAGCATTGATGACGTCATCGGAGGCGACTTTCCGTATGAAAAGACTCATTGGGCCAGGGGTTTCCACACGCTGGAAATCAAATGCCCAATTAGGTGAAAATCGCACACTTTTCCCACTTCACATCGGAGTCGGAGTCCTGACACAATAACCACCTGGCATGCCCCAGCCCGCCTCCAATGGCAAAATCGAGCCCAAGGAATCAAAATGGCTTATTTCCCACTATAAGTACTGACAGATATCTGATTTAACCTTTTTTCAGGTACTGTTGAATGTGGCAATAATGGAAAACTCAGGCACCCGGCAACTAATCAAAATAAAAGCATCCCTCCAAAATGCTCTGACTAGTGCCACGTCTCACATAGGATCCAGTGTCCAATGCTCCCTGCATTCAGAACTAATCTGTCTTCCGGACAATAAAGCCATAAGGGAAAATTTCTCCAATTTCATGAATGTGGTGCTCTTCCTAATGAATCTCTTGCCTTTCCTCTCATCCTGTGTCTATGGAGAAGCAGTGCTGTAACCTCAGGTAGATCACTGGCAGAAATGTGAAGATCCAGCCACAAGTTGCTTCACTGCCAAGCAGTTGAAACTCAGAGACCACTGGCCACATTTCTTCCAGTGCCCCATCTGAAAGTGGAGAATCCTCTGAGGTAATATTTTTTAAAGACACTTCTCTCTGACACGCTGCCATCACGGAGTGAACTATCCATCTGAATAGTCTGAAGGTGCCCAGTTGGATGAGCTAGCTCCTACCAGTGGTACTGCTATTAGAACAGGTACATGGTTACAGGATGAGTAGAAATGTAAGAGGTTCATCAGGAAATTAAGTTGTCTCTCATTTTTTGTGGCTTCTGATCCTCCTCAGGGATGATGATGACAGCCACGACTGGAGTGAAATCCATGTTGACGACCCCTATCTGTGTTTACTGACGACTTTATCTAGTTAATGAAAGCTCTGAGGGTACTTACAAGTGACACCCAGTAATCTGTAATGTGGTTTTCTTTAATTGGACCCTGCCTGCTTTTAATAAGCTTAATTAGTGTTTTAGCAACAATTTCACAAGTCCATTTTCAACATTGCAACTATTGTGAGAAACTGGTAACTTCTGTCCCCAAACAGACAACTGATGTTGTGATCTGAACTGATGAGAAGAAGTATGGTGGGAGGATGCTTGTGTGGAGCATAACCACTGGCATAGATCTGTTGGCCTGAATGGCCTGTTTCTGTGTTGTAAATTCTATGGCCGCGATTTTCCCTACCTCGGCGGGCGACGTCGGCGACGGGTCCCGACCCCACTGCTGGCTCCATCGTGGCCTCCAACATGACTTTCCCCTGATTGGGCCTGTTAAGCCCGCTCAGTGCATTTACTGGCCAATTGAAGGAAGCAGGTCTGATGGCATGCATCATCAGCCAGTTTCCTTAAAGGAACCATGCGTAAATTTACTTTGACATTTGTGCTGTCAGTGTTGTACAGCATTGAGGTGCTGCAAACACTGACAAGCACTGCACAGAAGTGCAGGGTTGCACCCAGGCTCTCCCAAGACTCCCTCCATATGCTTATGGAGGGAGTCATAGCATGCAGGGAGGTCCTCTTCCCTTCCCAACGCAGCCTAGTTGCACATTGCACAAGAGGGCAAAAGCAGAGATGTCATCAGGAGGACCAGGCTGCAGTGGTGCAAACCTTTCAATGATCTCAGTAGATCACAAAATGTTACTGCAAAGCCACATTCAACCTCATCCTAATGTGTCACACATCACATCCCCATCACTCTGCTTTCCCTACCCTACTCCTGCACATCCTTACTCACACCAACTTACCTTGCACCTCCACCCATCCCTCTCTATCTACATTATCACTTCCCATCTCACTAGCATCCCCTCACACTCACCCTCATCCTAGTCCAATCATACCAACTAACAACACACAAGGTAGGCACTTGTGTGTTTTAGCCAATGCTCATGTGAAGTTTCTGTTAATATGCTGTCAAACATTGATATCTTTATTTTCAACAATTTGCTTTCTTGGACAGGTTTGCGTGCACCTTTGGAAGTGGCTTAGTGAGTTGCAGTGAATGGTGAGACATAATGGTACCCGACGCAATGCTGATGAGTGTGAAAGGAATAGCTTGGTCATTGTAGGGATGTTTTACATTGTTGGTGTGGGGTGGTGCCAACCTGGTGCATCATGTGGCAGCCAGGGTGTGCAGCATCAAGTGAAGTAAATGTGGCCATGGTGAGGCCATCCCTGGCCTCCCGGGCAGCAAAGTGGTCGGATGCTGATGCCTTCTGTCCTGTGCAGCATCAGGTGATTGCGGAAAAGGTTGGTCTGGTTGTTGGTGCTGCTGGTGTGCCTGGTGATGCTGGTGTTGATGCTGATTGTGGTTAGATTCTGAGGACTAAAGTGAGAGAATATAAAGTGCAGCCTAATGGTGGGAGGGGTAATGAGGTCAGACTGGATGGAGACTTGTGTAAAGATTCGCAGCATCCTGAATCTGTAGTGGAAATGCAGTTTAGAGATGCTAGTGCTTAAGGGAAGATATCTGAATCAGCTGTGAGCTTTGAGTTGACATTTGAAGCTGTCAACTCATCAGCTGATTCAATGGCAAGTGACCTCCCACCTCAGCTTCACTGACTAGGTCTAGGCACAGCGGGAAACCCATGGGAGACCTGTGAAAGTTAAAAAGCTGGGGAAAAAAGCATTGTTAAGTGGCTGTAAACAAGCCACTAATGATTTTAATTGGATCCCCCGCCGCTGCCTGTCGGGTCTGCTCAGCGCTGGCAGACCTGACATTGGGGAATGCAGGTGCGCGCGTTTTGACAGCGGATTCCCGACCCATTGTCAATCATTTTAAATTTCAGAGTGCACCCGCCTCCAATTGGGTCCGCTGAGCACCGGCAATATTGCGGCCAGAGTAAATGTTTTGAACCACACATTATTGTTTCCTGCTGTCTTTATTTTGCACAGGTTAAAATATAGACAGGCGTGTTTGTTACTAAATCGTGTAACATGATTTCAGCTGTAAAAAATATCTGCACTCTGGCAACAAGACTGAAATTTTGTGTGAATGTACTACTACTCTGCAGTAATTCCTGCAAGTCTGTTCATAAAACAGGGAATCATAAGAAATTACAGTGCATGAAAATTATCCAGGAAACAAAACCTCTCACAGACACGTTGCAGTGCTGTCCCTGTAAACATTGATTTAGAGGCAAAAGGGTTGATGTTGCATTTGTGAAGAGGAAATTAAGTACTATCCTTCCATTATTATTTAATGACAACAGCTTTCAGGCTTGGAAGGCCTCTATTAGCATTAGATCTGTGTTTTGAAAATTGAAATCAGAATTTGGTGAGTCAGCAGAAGGGCAGCATTTTTCTTTTACATTTCCTGAAAAGTTTTTCTGTACTACGTCACTTCTATCTTACTGATCTCCATAAGTAATTAAAGTGGCTGATGTTAAATTTGAAAAAATAAAGACAGCGCATATTTTATGGTTAAAATAAAGCAAGTGTTTTCTATCATTGTGCTAATCATATTTTCAACCTTATGTAGATGGGAATTGGGTTTGCAGACAGAATTGAATTTTCTGTCGTGTATGGCAGTTTCCTAGATTAATGTGATGACAAACAGGGTTTATTAAACACAGTTTTGAACTTGGACCAATATATCTTTTTTCTGGAATGTTGGATTGAACAAACAATGAAACATGAAGGAAAATACTGTTTGGTAGATGTTATACAGAATCTGTCTGCCTCTGTTGGGACATTAACCATAATTCAATTTGACTAAATTGTACAGTCTTCTGAAAGTTCATGGGATACATCCTCTCTGTTATTCTTCAAAGACTGCATTTAACAGTATCCAAATTAGTGCTTGTCCAAGCTTATCCCAATTTAAAAACACATCTCCTTAATAAATTTAACAAACAATTGCGAGTAACCTACAAAATGGAAAAGGAAACTGAAAATATATTGCTTTGATTTTTACTGCCTTGGAAAGTGATGCTGCCTTTAAATAAACAAGAATTTAGATGGATTAATAGTTTAAGAGATGACTGCTGATTATACATCTGCCCCATGATATACACAATTAATGACTATAGCATTATAGTTATATATGCCTGAGCGAAGAGTCACAACAAATAAATAATACTTCCAACTGAAGGTATAAAACATTTCTGTCACAATATTACTGAGTAGCTTAGCTAAAATATTAATGTAAAGGGATCATTTTGACAACCTTTTTGGAGGCCTGGGATAGGTGTCTGCAGCATAACTGTGATTGTTTTTAATTTAGAACCCGATTTTCAAAAATGTTTGCACCATTCAATACATCTTTTTGCACCACACATATTTATCGAAAACTAGCTGATCTCCAGTAGCATTGCTCATGCATAGTCTGGGGTAGGGAGCACAGTTGTGGAGGATGATTTTTTTCCTGTTCCCCTCCCCCCCCCCATGCGTCAGGCAAGCCTGACGTGTGCTGATCCTGTGAAGACTATCAACATGGCCTGGGCACACCATCTGCATAGACCCACCCCCTGGAAGGGCCCTATGCCAGGAACTGGGGTCTGCCAGCCTCGGGCCTTCTGACTCCTGCATCAGATGCCCACTCTCCAGAAAATTGGCCACAGAGGCCCACAATGTGTGGTGGAATTCAGCATGCCCCAACGGAGGTTCTGGGAGCAGCAGCTCTTTCCCGACTTTCATTTAAATTAGGCGCCAACTCCATAATCTGTTTGGCGCACCTGCGCAGAATTGCAGCAGCACAGCATCCGTTTGTAACAAGGCGCTAAAGAGAAAAACGGGAAAAAAATTGGACACCTCTATATTTTGCCCCCTTGGCCCCTGGCACTGATACATCACTTGCTCAGAATCTCATGCCACCTTTTCCCTTTATTTCTTGCTCCATGTTTGGTGCCCGCCCCCCCGCCTCCCCCCCCTCCACCCCCGCTGTAGTGTATGTAACCTGTACCACCTTAAGAGGATACCTTAAGGTGATGGACTACTTTTTGATGGCTCCTGTACATTGTAGTACCGGTGGTGACCACACCGGTATATAAACCCTGTGGAGCAAAGTGTATTCCAGTTCAGCCCTGACCCTCAATTACTCAAGACCTGTTTAATTATTTCTGTAGTCTGTGTCCAGTTATTCAGCATAACTACATTTGGAAACGCAGACTCAACAGTGGCGACGAGTCTGATCTTACCCAGCGGCAGTTGCATCAAAGGAAGCTTCGCCTCTGAAACGGGCGTCGATCAAGGACATCCACCCTCAACATCCTGCTGGGCACTGCATAGCACGGGAGGCAATCGGGAACCCGGGTTGGTTTCTGGCCATGAAGTCAAACATCAGTGAACATCCCTTCGACGACAGCGGCGGGTAAGCCCGATCGAGCGGCACGGGGGGAAGTCGGCCGAGTTGTCAGTAAGAGAAGGGGAGGGAAACGACGAAAAGGGCGGAGAACATGACCGCAGCCGATGTCAGGGGCCGGACTGCAATCGGGGCAGAGACGCGCAGCAGCCAGAAAAGCATTTATGTCCACAAGGACCGCGGGAGCGGCGGGGAACAAGAGCAGCAGCGTAGGGGAAAATAAAGGACCGCTAGGAGGCGAGAACGGCAACAGCGCGGTAATCGCCATTTTGAGTCGGCGGGGGAAGAAGACAAGCGCGGGAAAAGCCGCCAAGCGTGGGAAGCCGCCATTTTGAAAAAAATAAAATAAAATAATAATCATATCCGAAGGAAAGGAAACTCAACAAGGATGCCAAAAACGGGTAATATCACTGCTTTTGATAGTGATGTGGAAGATTGGGCCACTTATGTGGAACGCGTCGAAGTTTACTGTACAACGAATGAGGTACTGGAGGATAAGAAAGCACTAACCCTATTAAACTCGATGGGTGCGAAGACGTACAGGTTATTAAGGAACCTTGTAACACCAGATAAACCTGTAGGAAAGAGTTTCACGGATATTGTTACTATCCTGCAAGAGCATTTAAACCCCACGCCGCTGCTGATAGCGGAACGATTTAAATTCTACAAAAGAATTCAACTTAAAGAGGAAAGCAACGCTGAATTCTTAATCGAACTGCGCAAGTTATCAAAGTACTGTCAGTTCGGTACAGGACTAGCAGATGCACTGTGAGATAAGTTTGTGTGTGGGCTCCTAAGGGAAGGAACCTAGAAGCGACTGCTAGAGGAAAAGGATCTTACGCTGGACAAAGCTTTCAGCATTGCAGCATCGCACGAGGCAGCAGCATGAGGCGCTGCAGAGATACAGCAAAGGCCATTGGAATTCAGCACCAATGAAATGGCATTGGGCGCAGTAAAGTGCTATCGTTGCGGAAGGACAATGCATGACCAGAACCAGTGCTGGTTCAAAGATAAAGAATGCAGGCAATGTGGCAAACTTGGTCACATAGCGAGAGTATGCCGGTCAGGAAAGAAGACCAGCAGCAAAAAGTCGCCGCAGGAGAAGTACAAAAAAGTACACAAGGTGACAGAGAACAGTTCGGATGAACAGAAGATGGATTCAGACTCCAGCAGTAAGGAACTGGGTTGTCTAAAAATACATAATGTGGGTAACACAGCAGACCACCAAACTATCTGGGTCATGCTTCGGATAGCAGGAGTCCAAGTGAAGATGGAATTGAACACTGGATCGGCATTGACGGTCATGAATAAGCAAGATTACAAAAGGTTATTCTCGCACATTCCCCTGAGGGATACGGAGATTGTATTGAAAACATACACGGGGCAAATAGTATACCCCATCGGAAAGATAAAAGTAAATGCGGTCTACAATGGTAAAGAAAGTCAGGAAATGGACTTGTATGTGTTACCTGATGGAGGTTCGCCACTACTGGGACGGGAATGGATCCGGAGAATAAATGTGGACTGGCATTCCATACAAGCACTGACTGTAGATTCCTGTAAAGAGGACGACGTCAAACCTAAACGACTGTCCAAAATATTGGACGATGCTAAGGAGGTGTTCCAACAGGGACTGGGAACACTGAAAGGAATTACGGCAAACATCAAGGTTGAAGAACATGCAAACCCAAAATTTTTCAAAGCCAGACCGGTACCTTATGCGATACGACCTGCTGTGGAAGCAGAGCTGGAAGGGCTAGAACGTTCAGGAGTACTGTCAAAGGTGGACTGGAGCGAATGGGCCACACCCATTGTTCCTGTCATGAAGCGTTCGTTGAGCAACAAGCCGGGGGAACCTGGGAAGGTTCGCATCTGTGGCGATTTCAAGATCACTGTTAATCCGGTTCTTCACACGGTGCAATATCCGCTTCCGCGGATTGAAGATATCTTCACTTCGCTGTCTGGCGGGAAACACTTCACCAAGATAGACCTGGCGCAGGCGTACCTACAGATGGAAGTTGATGAAGCGTCACGCCAGTATCTCACGATCAACACACATAAGGGCTTATGTCGGTATAATAGACTGGTTTTTGGAGTGGCATCGGCTCCAGCGATTTGGCAAAGGGCCATGGAGCAGGTATTGCAGGGAATTCCAGGCACACAATGCTACCTGGATGACATTCTGATTACAGGAGATGATGATAAAGATCACCTCGCGAATTTGGAGCAGGTGCTCTCCAGATTGAAAGAATATGGGCTCAGAGTTAATCGCCAGAAATGTGAGTTCTTTCAAAAGCAAATCTCGTACTGCGGCCACATCATTGACCAGGAGGGGCTCCATAAGTCACCTGACAAGATCGAAGCTGTTGTGAAAGCTCCCGCTCCAGAAAATGTATCCCAGTTGAGGTCGTTCCTTGGGTTGGTTAACTATTACCACAAGTTTCTTCCAAATTTATCCACGGTGTTACACCCGCTGAACACTCTTTTGCAAATGGGAATACCATGGAAGTGGAGCGATGATTGTAAGCGGGCTTTTCAAAAAAGCAAGGCACTGATCACCTCTAAGGAAGTGTTGGCTCACTTTAACCCAACGCTGCCTATTCGCTTAGCTTGTGATGCTTCTCCATATGGTATCGGGGCAGTGCTCTCACATAAGTTTCCAAATGGCTTGGAAAGGCCAGTCGCATTCGCATCCAGATCATTGACCTCCGCAGAGCGCAACTATGCTCAGATAGATAGGGAGGCTCTCAGCCTCGTGTGGGGAGTTAAGAAATTTAACCATTACCTGCAAGGCCAAAAGTTTACGCTGCTGACAGATCACCAGTCGTTGGTTTCCATTTTTAACCCTAAGAAGGGTGTTCCGGTTATGACGGCGCAGAGGCTTCAGAGATGGTCCCTTTTCCTAGGGGCACATCAATATGATATCGAATTCAAAGGTACAAAGCAACATGGTAATGCTGATGGGCTGTCGCGCCTGCCACTACCTACAGCGGAAGAGGCACCGGCAGTTGACCCTGTCGAGATATTTCACTCGACCATCATCGAATGCTTACCAGTCACCAATGCGGGTATTGAGAGAGAGACCCGAAACGACCCGACACTGTCTCGGGTCTACGATTTGACAGTGAAGGGATGGCCAGCACATGGCGACCCACTGTTACCAGCATTCTCAGCCAGACGAGAACAGCTGTCCGTCTGTCAAGGAACATTGATGTATGGAACAAGGGTGATTATTCCTCCTAAATTAAGGGAGAGAGTTCTGAAGGAATTGCATGAAGGTCATCTGGGGGGAGTCAAGATGAAAAGCCTTGCTAGGGCTTATGTGTGGTGGCCAGGTATCGACAAACAAATAGAGGATCTGAGTAAAAGCTGCTCAGGGTGCCAAAAAGTTCAAAACGCACCTCCAATTGCACCGCTGCATCCGTGGGAATGGCCTTCAACCCCATGGCAACGTGTGCATATCGACTTTGCAGGTCCATTCATGGATTCCATGTTTTTGATAGCAGTAGACGCACATTCTAAATGGCCAGAAGTGATTAAGATGTCGACCACTACCTCTGAAAAGACGATCGCAGTTCCAAGAACCATATTTGCAATGAATGGGTTGCCGGAACAAATATGTTCAGACAACGGACCACAGTTCGTGTCAGAAGAATTCCAGAAATTCATGAAAAAGAATGGGGTGAAACACTATACATCTGCCCCATATCATCCGGCTACAAATGGGTTGGCCGAGAGATTTGTACAAACGTTCAAAAAGGCGATAAAGGCCATGAGCGAAGACCATATTCCACTACAACACAAGGTGGACAATTTCCTGATGGCATATCGAAACGCCACGCATGCAGTGACAAATCAAAGCCCTGCCATAATGTTCTATAACAGGAGGTTGCAGTCCCGGTTGGATTTGTTAAAACCCAATGTGCGTAGGGAAGTCAAAAACAAGCAATTCCAGCACGTAAATAACAAGGCCACTCGGAGTTTCGAAATAGGACAACCAGTGTTGGCCAGGGACTATAGGGATGATAAATGGCAATCCGGAACAATTCGTGCCCGACAAGGACCCTTGATGTACACGGTAGACGTTGGAGAGAACGTAATATGACGTCATGCTGACCAACTTGTGGAATCGAGAACAAGGGTCGACCCCATGTCTACGGCAGAGACACCAGTTGAAGAAGTTATTGAGCCTGTAGCATCTACCTCAGACTCGAACGTACATGATGATGTTCAATCCATAGGAGATCAAATGGATGAGTCACCCCAGCAACGAGAACCAGAGACCCCTGAAAGGCGTTATACGGCCCGGATCAGGAGGCCTCCTCAGAGACTGAATCTTTGAACAGTTTTGTGTGAAAGTTGTATATATGTTATCCATGTAATGTTTAAATTGGGGTGTACACTGTTAAGCTAAAAGGGGAGGAATTGTAGTGTATGTAACCTGTACCACCTTAAGAGGATACCTTAAGGTGATGGACTACTTTTTGATGGCTCCTGTACATTGTAGTACCGGTGGTGACCACACCGGTATATAAACCCTGTGGAGCAAAGTGTATTCCAGTTCAGCCCTGACCCTCAATTACTAAAGACCTGTTTAATTATTTCTGTAGTCTGTGTCCAGTTATTCAGCATAACTACATTTGGAAACACAGACTCAACACCCGCCACACCCCAGGAAATTGCTTGATGCATAACGGACAGTCAGCAGCCCTTGACTGGAGCCCAATGATATGGCCCTGGCACTGTCAGTGATTTACAAGAGAAGCAACTGGAGAGCCAGTAAATGAGGTGGCCTTGTGCAATAAAATGATCTCAACTCCTTCATGCGCAGGCACACAGAGCACCTGATCAACACCTGTACTGATGCCACTGCATGGGCTGCATTATCAGTCTCCAGCTGATCATAAACACACGTGCCTCAATGCTTTGAAAAACGTTGCAGAACAACAAACCACTTACCTGGCTTTCTGCATGCCATATTGGAATTAATTAAAATTAAGCAAAGAATGCTGGATACCAAGGAGTGATTACACGTGGTTAATCTAATCATAGCATTCTGGTGGTTTATATAAACAATAATCATGGAGTGATGACAAGGCAGTAACCCAACCAAAAGATTCAGATAATTGTTCTCACAGTTTGTAACTGTGGCCTGCACTGATTTTTTAAATTATTATTGAGAAATTGAGTGGAAGTTCTAAAGTGCAGGATGTAACCAAGGTTGAAAAGAATAGTAAAGAAGATGAGATAGATCAAGAAGCAGTGGTTAGGTGACAGCAAGTGTAGCCATTAATAGTGTGTAGATTGTAGGAGGAAGGGAAAAAAGGAGTTCCAAAGCTTTATGGCAACTTTCCCTCCCAAATTCAGTCCAGGATTTTATAGGGTAAGTTTTCCTGACCTTTGCCTCCAGCTGCCCAGCAGGGAAGTCAGAAAAAAGGGGTGGAGACCTTGATCAATTGGTCTGTGCCCCTTTTAAATAGCCATGGGTTTCCAGAGCTTTCCTGATGAGGAGGATCTCAGACTATGCCGGCAGGAGGCACAAACCATTTTGAGCCAGTCCAATGAAGGAGTCAGAAAGGAAAGTTGCCATTTTAATTTTACAGCAATAATAGAGGGGCACAAAAGCTGGGAGGGGGACATGGTATAATGCTGGTAGGTCATCCTCCTTCGAGAACTTGCTCTGCTAGAAGGGGAATCGGTCTGGAGAGGGGCCTGAAGGAGAATATGATTCATCTATAAGATTACCCTCCTTAGCTTCAAACAGGGACACAATTTCTCATTGAAGAAAAGAGAAGTTTGTCACTGGAGAGGAAATCAAACATCTTGGAGGCAACTTTAGCAATGGAGAAAATGTGGAATTCCAGTGAAATCATTGGAAATGTGGGGCGATTTTGCCAGCCCTGGGGAGGCGGGTACGGAGGCGGGACTGCTGGGAAAATGGCAGAATTTGGGGGCGGGTACCCAACATGCCCCCATCCCGCCTCCATGCCATCTTCCCAGGAGGTGGGTAGTCGTCCCGCGCCTTGGAGGCGGAAAGGGAATAAAGCCTATTAACAGGTAGTTAACAGGCAGAAAATAGGATTGTCCCCTTTTTGCCCTCACAAGTGCGGGCTTCCCGAAGGCTCCAAAATACGCCAGCATGCGAGGCAAGTACTGGGTCTGCAGGGGTCGGGGGGCGGGGGGGTGCAAAAGTGTGGTGTGAAGGCAAGTGATGGGTGCAAGAGTGTAGAGGTGAGGATCTGAGGTAAGTGCAAAGTGTTTTTAAAAGTGTATTTACCTTTGTTTCTTCCTGCAGGCTTCAGTCGGTGTGTATGCGGAGAGTCTCGGTCCTCCGTGTTGCAGATGAGAGATGGCCATTGCATTCTCATATGCAACAACCATCTCATTTCTGTAAAAGAAAGAAGGTTGATGAAGTCTCATCAAACTGCAGAGAATGTCACTGTTTGACAGCTTCACAGAGCTGTCAAACAATGACAATTCAAATGTCAAAAATGTTTGACAGATGAAACGTCATACGTTGACGTGCTCTGCAACCGGCTTTCCCTTGATTGGCCTGCTCAGCCCGCTGGGCGGGCTTAACAAGGTCAATCAAGGAAAAATAGCATGGGTTGGCCACAAATCGATGGAGGTGTGACATCGACCTGACAAGCAGCAATCCTGCCTCCAACACGCCCCCATTCACAAAATTGCCCCCAATGTCTACACAGGCAAAATCCTAAGTGGAAAAATGGTGGACCACCACTCTCGCGTGCTGAAAGTGAAGTAGGCTGTCCATGCAGCAGTTTCTGGGGCCAGCTTAATTTTAATTATCATAGTGAGCTCCTGGTGATAGTACCACCTCTGATTGGGAGTTTGGGGGGCAGGAATTCAGGTGGTTCTACAGGATTTAAAGGCCTGTAGATCTTAAAGGGCTCAGTACAGCAAAAAAATGCTTGTGGCAAAACAAATCAGGCTGTTCACATCCAGGAAGGCCAGGGTGTCAGAGGACTCCCCTCCCAGTGATGGACTAGAAGTGCTTCTTCATGAAGTTAGGCGGGGATGGCTACATTATTTAGGTCGAACAGATGCAAGCAGCAAAAGGAGGCAGCACAGCAGCATTGGCGGGGATAGGTAGGCCAGTGAGCGCAAATATAACCACGTCCCACATGGCAACTCAGTGCTGCGTGAAGTTTAATGGCCTTACCCAGCAGGCAAGGTAAGAAGAGACTTCTCACTTTGTGTTAAATTGAGTAAATTTCTTACAATTAATGCCAAGAAGGCAGCACAGTAGCAGTTACACCTCCACCCTTCACCTAGAAATGATCCTTCTCACACAACCATACATGCAATCGCCCCACTAAAAGACTCACATGGACTCTTATTGCATTGTGCATGCACCTGTAGCACACCTATTACAGCTGCTTGCTGACATCTGGGTTTTATAACATCTTCATGGTACCAGAAGTAATTCTCACTTTTTACATTCTTTTTCAAGGTCTACACAGCCCATAATATCGGGATAAAGTGCCACAGGTGGTTGACCCATCCAATCTCTGCCTTCAATTGCCAGCTTGGCTCAGTTTCTGGTACTCTAGTCTCTGAGCCAGAGATTGCGGTTAAAGTCACTCTGTTAAAAGACGCAGATGTCAGCAAGCAGCCCGTAATGTGTGTGATGAAGGTGCATGCACAATGCATTTCTATCTATATTTATATATATAAAAGGATAGTGGTGTCTGTCTGTCTGTCTGTCAAAAGTTGTAGAGCGTACCTACACATATGTTATATCAAAAGAAAGGTTATGATTAGGAGGGTGACCTAGGCATATTTACTTTTTGGTCAGACAAAAATTGTTCGGACAGTAGACAAAAAATGTTCAAAATTCCGCTCATTAGCGGTTGGCCAATCATACGGGGGAAATCCACTCATTAGCATTGAGTGACGTGAAGGTTGACCAATCCTACGGGGGGGAGCGCGCTGCGTCACGGGGGGCGTTTCATGGCATGTGTGGGTGGGGCCTAATCTTTCAAACTGCCGTTAATTCGCCCATCTTTACCTCAGCTTTTACTTTTATTCACATTTTAACAGCTACCACCTTCCTGTTCTATATGGCTTAATGCCAGATCATGTAGTGCAGTTGTCTTCTTAGCTATGGAGTGCTTAAAAACCTGAACTTTGATACAGGGAACTAAGGAAAAGAACAAATTAATTCAGTTTTAAATAGTATTTAGGAACAGTTAGAAATGAAGTGATCCATTTCAAGTATGACGGAACTCAGTTGTCTTCCAGGGAAGGTCTCCCCACCTTGTGGAGCTGGAGGCCCCAGCCGGGGACCCATCTTTCCCCACCTTGGCCCGGTCCTCGGCTCCATTTGCGGCCGGGGACTCGGGCTTTCCCCCCCTCGGCCCGGTCCCGGGGCTCAGCTCCGTTTGCGCCCGCGGGCCGGGGACTCGGCCTTTCCCCCCCTCGGCCCGGTCCCGGGGCTCGGCTCCGTTTGCGGCCGCGGGCCGGGGACTCGGCCTTTCCCCCCCTCGGCCCGGTCCCGGGGCACGACTCCGTTTGCGGCCGCGGGCCGGGGACTCAGCCTTTCCCCCCCTCGGCCCGGTTCCGGGGCTCGGCTCAGTGTCCAGGCCTGAGGTGCTAGGGAGGGAGAGGGGAGGGAGGGAGAGAGGAGGGAGGGACAGAGAGGAAAGCAGGGAGAGACAGGGGGAGGGAGAGAGAGAGGGGGAGGGAGGGAGAGAGGCAGGGAGAGGAGAGGGGGAGAGAGAGGGAGAGGGGAGGGAGGGAAAGAGTGACGGGGTGGGAGAGGGAGGGAGAGCTCGCCTTCTTCCTTCCTTCCTTCCTTCGCAGGGGTCCATTGGGCCAGGCCTGAGGCGTTCCTTCCCCACCTCTCTCTCCAGGCTAATCCCGAACTAAATCCAGCAGTCTCTCTCTCTCTCTTCCCCCCCGTCTCTCTCTTCTCCCACCAGTCCCTCTCTCTCTTCCCCCCCATCTCTCTCTCTCTCTCTCTTCCCCACAGTCTCTCTCTCTCTCACTCCCCCATCTCTCTCTCTCTCTTCCCCCAGTCTCTCTCTCTCTCTCTTTTCCCCAGTCTCTCTCTCTCTCTCTTCTGCCCAATCTCTCTCTCTCTCTCTTCTGCCCAATCTCTCTCTCTCTCTCTTCCCCCCAGTCTCTCTCTCTCTCTCCCCCAGTCTTTCTCTCTCTCTCCCCCGTCTCTCTCTCTCTCTCCCCCTAGTCTCTCTCTCTCTCTTCCCCCCAGTCTCTCTCTCTCTCTCTCCCCCCCGTCTCTCTCTTCTCCCCCCAGCCTCTCTCTCGATCCCTGGGCCTCTCTCCCCCCCCCAGTCTCTCTCTCTCTCTTTCCCCCTCTCTCTCTCTCTCTCTCCTTCCCACACAGACAGACAGACAGACAAACTCATTTATATATATAAAAATTATTTCTACTTTTTTCATAACAACATGCCCTCAAAAAACCCTCGGCACCGCCGGGCACTCCAGCTAGTATAATATAAGCTTACATTTCAGTGCAGTATTGAGGGAGTACTGCATTGTCAGAGGTGCCGTCTTTCAGACGAAACATTAAGCCAAGGCCATATCTGCCTATTCAGGTGGACTTATAAGATCCCATTTGAAAAAGAGCAGGGAGTTTTTCTTATGTCCTGGCTAACATTCATCCCTCAACCGACACCACCAAAACAGATTATCTGGTAATTTATGTCATTGTTTGTGGAATCTTCATGTGCACAAAGTGCAGTCCTAGAGAGGGAGGTCTGAGAGGTTGTTGAAGGTGGAGATGTAGGAAAGCATGTATCAAATATAGATTTGTCATGACATTTTAATCACCCCTCCACCCCATAAGTGGGTGTACATAAGGGTGAGGAAATCTCACTGGGAGCCTGCACAGATTGCTTGAAGCATGCTGACATGGGGAAATTGTGTGAGGTCTGTGATACAGTCTTGGGGTGATTAGAAATTCGCCCCACTAAAACTGCGCCGACCTTGGGTCTCGGGAGGAAAATACCGCCCATGGTTTTCATTAAAATTAGAATATTTTACTTGTTTCATACAATCATAGAATCATACAGCACAGAAGGAAACCATTTGGCCCATCATGTCTGTGCCGGCTCTTTGAAAGAACTATCCAATTAATCCCACTTCCCTGATCTTTCCACATAGCCCTGCAAAGTTCAGGCTGTTATTTTGTGCAATGTACACTGTAAATATTGTGAGGGCCTGTATTTAGTTTTTCTGTTCACATTTGCCTGTGAGCGGTATATAAATGGGTATACTGTACTTTACAAATTCATGCCCCTGAAGTGGAGCTTCACCCACCAAGAGCACATGTTGGGAATTTGGTCATGGAGGTCAACCAATCTGCAAAATCCTGCGGGCCCACTGATGTCTCCAGCTGAATCTCCAAAGCTCTAAGCCACAAGCACAAATGAGTCAGATCTGCTCTTTAATGTAAAAATTGTACCTGAATCCAAGGATTCAGTCGATGTGCTCTCTCCCTTAAGCAGTGGAACAGTGCATGTGAATTTGTCAAATATACCTTAAAACAAGAGTGTCCTTGGCAACCAGACTCTTGAAGCTCAGGCAACTCAGTTCAATTTGCACTATGTTTCTTTATCGCTGGTCTGTCCTAATTGAATATTATGGAGCTGGAGATTTTAGAAAGGCTATATTTATCACTGCTTCCTCATTGGTGGATAAACCCTTATCAGAACACTGCAACCTGTTAGTATCAGCAACCTGAGATATAGGCAAATTAATGGGAACATGCAATTAACTTTAAATATGGCCCTGAGGCTCCATGGTATGTACCTGTGTAGCCCATGGAGCCGAAGTTTGGACATGCCGGCCTAGAAATTCAGTTGCATTCGCCAGCCGCTAACGCCATAAGAGGGGTAGATTTGCAGCGCTAGGCACTTAGCGCCCGGGCGCAGAATGATCTGCGCCTACGCCCAGCTTCAGTTGACATTTAGCGCCGGCGCAAAGTGTTTGCGCCCGCTCAGCTGCGCGCGCAGCTTATGACGTCATTTCGTCGTGCAACGCTGTTTGTGCGCCCCAAACCGGAAATTCAGTGGCGCCCGGCCAATGTGGGCGTGGCGCTGTTAAGAACTGTGAAGTGGAACACAACAGAAGCCCTGTGGGCCTCGGGGAGCGCTAATTAAAGGGCACTTACACTGACCTTTAAAGCCCAGCCATTTTGCTGCAATGACTTCAGTGCTTTGGATTTCTGGACAGAGACCAAGGAACAGAGCTTACTGATTTGGGACAACATAGGAGAGGTATTTTTGGCTTCTGGCCAGAGCTTGGAAATTTGAATCATTGTGATTTAACTGTTTGCAAGTTTATTATGGGGGCTGTATGGGGTTCCAACCCTCAGTTCCAGCATTATGTGCGAAGGGCTCGCAGACGCTGTGTGAGAGGGCCAGCCATGCCTAGACGCAGAGGGGCCATCAGGCGTCAGCAACGTAGGCCTTACCCACTCAGGGAATACCGGCAGCAGGTGTCCTATCTCACCATGACTGCCGCGCATTGTGTTAAGAGGCTGCGCTTCAGAAGGGAGGTGGTTGCAGAGATCTGCCAGCTGCTTCACAGAGATCTGCGTCCACAGCTGATGTGCAGGACGTCTCTGTTGGTGGAAGTGAAGGTCACGGTGGCTCTGAACTTTTATGCAAGCGGCTCCTTCCAAGCCGCTGCTGGGGACATAGCGAACATCTCCCAGTTCGCCGCGCATCGCTGCATCCGGCAGATCACCGATGCCCTTTTCGCGAGGAGACACCAATTCATCTCCTTCCCCATGACCCTAGAGAGGCAGGAGCAGTGTGCAGTCGGATTTGGCAGGATCGCGGACTTCCCCATGGTGCAGGGCGCCATTGACTGCACGCATGTGGCTATGCGGGCACCTATCGACAATGCCGAGAATTACCGCAACCGGAAGGGCTACCATTCCCTCAATGTACAGCTGGTGTGTGACCACAGGCAGCGCATCCTAGCTGTCAATGCCCGCTTTCCAGGAAGCAGCCACGATGCATTTATCCTGCGCCAGACTACTGTGGCTGACATGTTCGAGGCACAGCCTCCACCAAGGGGATGGCTTATTGGGGACAAGGGCTACCCTTTGTGTACATGGCTCATGACCCCGCTCCGCGCGCCCAGGACCCCTGCGGAGGAGGCATACAATGAAAGCCATCAAGCCACAAGGAACATCATAGAGCAAACGATTGGCGTCCTCAAGCAACGGTTCTGCTGCCTGGATCACTCCGGCGGATCTCTACAGTATTCGCTGGATAGAGTCTCCCAGTTCGTCGTCGTTTGCTGCATGCTGCACAACCTGGCTATCCGCAGGACTCAGGCACTGCCACCTCACGTTGGACCACCACCTCAGGAGGACGAGCAGGAGGACCATGAGGAGGAGGAGGAGGAGGAGGAGGAGTACCAGCCCAGGAGGGAGCCACAAGTTCCAAGGGCCGTCCGCCGGCGGCTTATTGAACGACACTTCTAGGCCCCCTGTCAGGGAATGGCTTGTGGCAATGAACGCACCTGAATGCAGCCGCTCCGCAAGCCCTCAGCCGCTTAACGCAACAACCACTGGAAACATGACACCTGGACAAGCTGAATAAATAAAAAGCTTTATTTAACAAACTCAGGGCCCTTCCCACATGAAACAGAAAAACAGACAAGACCCCCAAAAAACAGTCACAAAAATATCTCACTCCCACAACCTGGGGAGGAATAACAAAACTTGCCCATCCAATTGGCCTTCATCCTCGGCCTTACCAAAATAAGCCCCCCCCACAACATAAACACCCCCATATAAAAAAAAACGTTGCCAACACACTCTACTGGGTGTGCCGAGAGGGCGAGTCCTTGTGCAGCCTTGTGCGGCCCCTGCCCGACCTGTTGCTCCGCCTCAACCTGGGCCCTGTGGGTGTTGCAAGGCTGGGGGAAGGCTCCTGAGGGGCAGAATGCGTGATGGCAGATGCCCTTGGGGGTCGGCCTAGGCGAGGACCGGCCCTGGAGGGGCCGGCTGCTGACTGCTGCAGCTGTGGCTGGGCAGCATCAGTCTCTGCAGCAGCTCATCGCACCTTGGCTGGGGGAGTTGCAGTGGCGGCTGCAGCAATGGGGGCAAGCTGGCTGATGCCAGGCGCTCGCTGGTCGCCAGAGACACTGGCACTCAGCCGGGCTGGCAGTGCAGCAAGCGCAGCAATCTGGTGGAGGCCAGACCGCTGTGCTGCAGCAGGGTGGCGGGTGCCCTGGCGATGCTTCCGCGACACAGCGAGTGTGGCAGAAGTGAGTGCCCGAACTGCCCTGGTCTGTGCCCGCATCAGATCAGTGAGTGTCTGCACGGCACCACTCATGAACTCGCGACTCGCGTCCTGCACTGCCGCGAGTTGCTGGACACCCCTGTCCTGTGCTGCCGCAAGTTGCTGGACACCCCTGTCCTGTGCTGCCGTGAGTTGGTCGACACCCCTGGCCTGTGCTGCCGCGAGTTGTTCGACACCCCTGGCCTGTGAGTCCCCAAAAGCGGCCACACTATGAGCCAGGGACTCAATGGCCTGAGGCAACTGTCCCACAACCCCCATGAACTCCTTGTGGCGGCGCTCAGAATCCGCGGACATTTCATCTAGGAGGCGCACCTCCTGGGCGAGGACCGTCTCCGGACTGGAGGCCGGACTCTCCCTCTGGGGAGAAGGCCACCATTCTGCCCAACCCTTCCCACGTGCCTGGACGCCACTGGGCCCAGGAACTGGCCTCCCCTGCAACACTTGCCCCCTCTGGGGAGAAGGCCGCCGTTCTGCCCGACCCTTCCCACATGCCTGGACGCCACTGGGCCCAGGGACTACACCCCCCTGCAGCACTTCCCCCTGGCTCTCCTCCAGGCAAGACATCTCCCCTCCATTGCCATCCCCTGGCGCGGATGAGGCTTTGCCCGATGTGCCGCCTTCCTGTTGGTCCTCGTCGTCCTCCTCTTCCGAGGGACTGGCACTCTCAGCTTCAAGGACCTCCTCCTCACCAGCTGAAAGCAGGAAGGCACAAGAGTAGCTTTAGAGTGAGGACAGGGCGTCAGCGAGGGAGGCATGAGTGGTGGCATTCAGCGCATTGGTCGGACAGTGGCAAAGGATGTAGATCTGATGCGCTAGGGGAACGAGAGAGGTCCAAACGGTCATGTCCTTACCATTGGGTCGCAGCACAGGGTCGGCATCTCCAATGGCAACAGGGCCAGTCACCCGGCCACGCATGAGTCGAGCCACGCTCTCCTCCAGCTCACTGAGCTCCTGGAACTGGGCACGGCCTCCCCCGGTGACATTCTGGCTCTTCAAATTCTGGGCCATCTTGGCCTGCAAGAGAAAGGACGGCCTCTAAGTACATTGTGGTGGCCTGTTGTTGTGTGCACTGCCTCCCATGGTGGAATAGCTTGGCCAGTGTGGTGCCCTGTTGTTGTGTGCACTGCCTCCCATGGTCGAATAGCTTGGCCAGTGTGGTGGCCTGTTGTTGTGTGCACTGCCTCCCATGGTGGAATAGCTTGGCCAGTGTGGTGGCCTGTTGTTGTGTGCACTGCCTCCCATGGTCGAATAGCTTGGCCAGTGTGTTAAGTGCAGAAAGTGCTATTGAGGATCATGCCAGTGCCATAGCTGCGGGAGGAGGGCTGGCCATTAGGCCTTTGAGGTCCCTTTGCCCATAATGTGAGGTGCACATGCAAGGATGAGGAGGACACTGGAAAGGGTACTCACCTTGACCATCCGAGTGAGGTCGTTGTACTTCTTGCGGCATTGGTCACCAGTCCTGGGGACATCGCTGTTGACTGACACCCTGTGGGCGATTTTCCTCCAGGCTCTCCTGTACTGCCTCCTGGGAGCCTTCTTGCCACTGTCCGGGCACAAAATCTCTTTGTACCTTTCCAACCTCCTAACCAGCACCCTCAAAGCATGCTGGGAGAAGCGCTGCGCTCGTTCACGGGCCTTCTCCATGGCTTCAGGCGCTATTTGGGTCCACCAGCAGTGTTCAGGCCTAGCTGCAGGGCTCCACTATCCAGGGCGTGGCTGCAGACCAAGTCGACCCTTCCCCCTTTAAGAGCTGGCCGGCGTCAGGGTGTCTGCTGTCAATCAAAACATGACCGCACCTGCGCTGCGCCCGGCCTCGGCGTTATCAGTCCGCACCGCCGGCTTAGCGCCTAAAGATAGGAGTGCAACACCAGTTTCAGCGCTCGCCCAAACTCTTGGCCAAATCTACTGAATTTCGGCGAACTGACCTGCACTTTCCGGCGGGCGCTAACTTTAGCGACCGCCCGACTTTACCGCCCCAAAAGTGGCTATACTGAATTTCTAGGCCGCCTTCTCTAAAGGGCTAAGATCCCTAATTTATGGATTTTGTGCTTCGCTACTCCACTCATATCGACTGAACAGTTGACTGACTAAAATTTCATATAAGGAGGAAGATAAATTTTAACTAATATTGAAGCATAATTAATGCATCACATCAATTTTGGCACAATTACTGTTTATCATAAAACAACTTGGAGTTGATTACTGGAAATTTAAGACCAATGTATATATATAAAAGAATTTTATATTTAACAAAACAGTAGGATATTTCTAGTAGCAAACTGAAGCAAAAGCAATGACCTGTTTACTTGGAATAGCAATCTTCTTTCCTCATTGATGAGCTTTTTTTGGAGCTTGGAGCCACACAATTTCCATGACAACCATTTACTCTATAACACAATGATTGTGATCCTAAAATAAGTTCTGACTGAACCAAAACGCATTAGTATTATATCAGTTACATAGGTCAGATGTAACAGCACTGCTATTTCAGAAATGTGCAAAATGGTTAAAACTTAGGTTTCATTCATTTCAGCACAGCGTGGAAAATAAAACCACTGAAAATCAGTCTAATGAGAGGTTGTTAATACATTGTCCTTTTACCTCTGGGATCTAAGATTAAAACCAGGTCAGACTGATTGATGACTGTCCTCTGTCACTACCAATTGTAAAAGTCCTAAGTGAAAAGTGCACAGATGATCTCAAATCAGTTGCTGGTGGGCCTGAGTTGACAGCACAAATAGCCTAGAGTTTGATCCATATTGGCATTAGACCATCAATCTTGGTCAAAGCGCCAGGGACCCGGGTTCGAATCCGGCCTCGGGTGACTGTCTGTGTGGAGTTTGCACATTCTCCCCGTGTTTGCGTGGGTTTCCTCCGGGTGCTCCGGTTTCCTCCCACAGTCCAAAGATGTGCGGGTTAGGTTGATTGGCTATGATAAATTGACCCTTAGTGTTAGGGGGATTAAATACATGGGGTTACGGGGATAGGGTGGGATATGTGTTGGTGTAGGGGTTACGCGGATCGGGTGGGATATGTGTCAGTGCAGGCTCGATGGGCCGAAATGGCCTCTATCTGCACTGTGGGGTTTCTGTGATTCTGTGAAAGAGGAAGAAGTATGATGTAGGAAATAGAAAAATTAATGCTGTTGGAGTGAGAACTTTTTTCCCAATGTTGGCATGATGGTGTATTGTTGGGACTGAGTTGAGGGGATTAGAGTCAAAATAAAAGGACTCAATCTTCAGCATTGACATCCCCTAGTTGGATGAGCAAAAAAAAATTAAGTTCATGATAGTTATTATCAGTGATTATTTAAGATTTTCATGAATTGCCTTGCCCTAATTATATTCTGTGATGGTGATTTAATTATTCACTCGCAATAACCTGCCTGTTCTCATTAATGGATTTTTTGGATCATTGTGAATGACTTGCATTTGTATTGGGACACTAACAGCAGCAGTAACTGTGGGTGAGATATCAGAGCAAGTACTTCATTAAAGCTGAATGAGCCCACATTAGTCAACATCTCAACCTTTAGCGCTTACCAAGATATGCTTATCCAAGTAACAGTACAGTACAATCTGGTCCAGTTTATAATTGATAAAATGTGTAAACTTTGCTGCTTTGCTATGATCTGTATTTAGGAACATAGGAACAGGAGTAGGCCATTCAGCCCTTCGAGCTTGTTCCGCCACCTACCTGCCTTGGTTCCGTAGCCCTTAATACTATTGCCTAACTAAAATCTATCAATCTCAGTTTTGAATTTTTCAATTGACTTAGCCTCAACAATTTTGGGGGGAGAGCGTTCCAGATTTCCACTTCCTTTTTTGTGAAGAAGTGCTTCCTGAAATCACTCCTGAACAACCTAGCTCTAATTTTAAGGTTGTGCCTCCTTTTTCTGGACACCCCCACCAGAGGAAATAATTTCTCCCCATCTACCCTAATGAATCCTATAATCATCTTAAACACCTCAATTAGATCACCCCTTAATCGTCTATGTTCAAGAGAATATAAGCCTAGTCTATGCAACCTGTCCTCATAATTTAACCCTTTTAGCCCCAGTATCATTCTTCAGAGTAGATTGTTTCTTTTAGGTCCAGCTTGTCCTGCTGGCATACTCATCAATGGAAGTACGGTGATGATTCTGCAAAATGTTATGGCTCTGAACTATCTCAAAGACGTTTGAGAGATTGGAATTTTGGTGGTGATGTGTGCTATTGATACAGCAGGGGTCAGCCCACTGGGGGTTAACTTGGACCGTGTATTACCCACTTTATTACCCACTACGTGACCTTCTAAAGCCCCAAAATGGCAGAAAGGAAGCACAATCGCATTTCCGATCAGAAGTGCGCCGCCCGGCATATTGGATAAGGACAAATAAGAGGCGGACTTTACCAACGCCTGAAGCAGGTGTTCGGCACTTTGAATATGCAAATAAGGGGCCTAACTCCTGTTTCGGGTCCCCACTCCAACATTGATTTGGCCTGAGGCAGCCAGGGAAAACCAACGCTAAACAGTGCTTAGATAAAAAAAAGGTAAGTACTTACCACAATCATCATCCCAATCACTGCTGCTCCCAGTCCTGAGATTCATGACCTCTGACCTCCAGGCCCCGGCCACAATCTCCAATGCCCCTCCCTCCCTACCGACCATGACATCTAGGCCTCTTGAAGCCCCGATCCCTCCTCGACTCCTGCCACAACAGGGCCAAGGCTCCCGATCACTGTCAACCATGACCTCCAGGCCCCTGAAGCCCCCGATCCCTCCCCGACCCCTGCAACAACAGGTCCAAGGCCCCTGATCCCTCCTTGACCCCAGTGCCAACAAGTCTCAAGATCCAGCCAATTACCTGTGGGCCGCTGTGCTAGCCTTGTGCTGCCTTCTCCCGTAGTGCCGTCTTCATTGTAATGAGGCCTGAGGACCAATATCAGGGCTTCCTCGGACCTCACCATTTGTGCGCAGGGTAATAACACTACACCAGGGGGCACCCAAAAATGGGCACTCCTGAATTTAACCCCCAGCTTATTTGCATAAAAATTGCTGGACCAGTGGCACAAGTCCAATGTAGAGTGCTGGTGGGAATGGAGGAGGAAACTTGCTGCTGCAGGATTTAAAAGGAAGGACAGCAGGATGTGATTTGTTAAATTCCTGTGACAACTTACCTCAGGTTTCGTGCTTCTGAAATAAGATTTTCAGAAGGAGCAGCAGATTTCTCATGTGCCCAGTAGGTACATAGCAAGCTCAACAGAACAAGTGTCAGCAGCCCCAACCAGTGCCCTGGCACCAAGAAGGTGCGTAGTGCAGGGCGCACAATTTTTCTTTGCAGATTGCAAGATCTTGATAAAGCAGATGAAGATCCGCAGAGGAAGCCAGTGAAAGGTGTAGCCAGAGCCATGTGGAGGAAGGTGGCAGTGACACTGAGTGCCACCTCCCTCACTTGCAGGACTGCAGGCTAGTGCCGGAAGAAGTTCAATAATCATTACAAGGACAGGCATGGCAAGAGCTGACATTTCCCCCCATTAACTTTGGCTCTATACTCGTCATTGATTACCCTCACTTCTTAAATACCAGAACAAATCAACATGCACAGCGCACCAATGGGGGAAATGTCAGCTCTTGCCATGCCTGCTCTCGAAATGGTTATTGAACTTTTTCCGGCACTAGTCTGCAGTCCTGCGAGTGAGAGAGGTAGCACTCAGTGTCACTGCCACCTACCTCCACGTGGCTCTTCAACCAGTGTTGGGAACATTCATCACAGCTCTTCTTGCTTGTTGCCCCTTAAAACAACAACAACAACTTGCATTTATATAGTGCCTTTAATGTAGTAAAACGTCCCATGGCGCTTCACAGGAGAGTTATCAAACAAAATTTGGCACCGAGTCACTTAAGGAGATATTAGGATAGATGACCAAAAGCTTGGTCAAAGAGGTAGGTTTTAAGGAGCGTTTTAAAGGAAGAGAGAGAAGTAGAGATCGGAGAGGTTTAGGGAAGGAATTCCAGAGTTTAGAGCTTAAGCAGCTGAAAGCCCTGCCACACCAATGGTGAAGTGAGAATTGGAGGAGCGCAGAGATCTCGGAGAGCTGTGGGGCTGGAAGAGGTTACAGAGATAGGGAGGGACGAGGCCATGGAGGGATTTGAAAACAAGGATGACAGTTTTAAAATTAAGGTGTTGCCAGACTGGGAGCCAATGTAGGTCAGTGAGCACAGTGAGTGATGGGTGAACAGTACTTGGTGTGAGTTAGGACGCGGGCAGCCGAGTTTTGGATGACCTCAAGTTTACATAGGGTAGAATGTGGCAGGCCAGCCAGGAGTGCATTGGAATAGTCAAGTCTAGAGGTAACAAAGGCATGGATGAGGGTTTCAGCAGCAGATGAGCTGAGGCAGGGGCACATGCTACAAGATCCTTCCAGCACTTGTTGTCCCTGTTACATTGGCTGACTGCTAGCATCTGAGGTGCTTCCCCGTGCTTAATGTTGTTAGTCTTGTTCAAAGAGGAAGTGGCAAACAATGCCTGGCAGAGGCATGTCGCCAGTGAGGGGATCCCTGACATCAGTCGGCTGACTCCATATGAAGAGCAAGCAATGAAGCAGCTAGCAAGGTACTCCTCTTTGGCTGTCAGTAATGGGAGGTTGATGGACCAATGCCAGCCATAGGTGAATGGCTGCAAAGCAGTGCTTACACCAGCTGCAGTATTTTAATGAACTCAGCTGCCAGAAAATTCCAAGCATTGTTGTTTCCATCCTGTCTCTCGCTGGGTGCTGCACAGCAAGTTTTAGCTTGTTTCCTCTTCATCCACAGATATTCACAGTCAAAAGGACCAGATGAGGAGGAGGAGGAGGAAGAGGAGGATGGAGATTATGATAACAATGATCATGACAATGAACAGACTGATCCAGACCCTCTGGGGGCGATTTTGCCAATGGGGGCGCATTGGAGGCGGGACTGCTGCTTGTCGGGTCATTGTCCTGCCTCCATCGACTTGTGGCCAAACCACGCTATTTTCCCTTGATTGACCTTGTTAAGCCCGCCCAGCGGGCTTAGCAGGCCAATTAAGGGGAAGCCGATTACAGAGAACGTCAGCAAAAATTTTTGACAGATGAATTGTCATCGTTTGACAGCTCTGTGAAGCTGTCAAACACTGACATTCTCTGTTGTTTGATGAGTCCTTTTAATCAAGACTCATCAAACCTCTTTCTTTTGCAGAAATTAGATGACTGTTGCATCGGAGAATGCAGCAGTCATCTGTCATCTCTGCTGGTGAGATGCGAGGCTCTCCTCATCCCCAACTGTTGAAGCCTGCAGGAAGAAACAAAGGTAAGTAAACATTTTCTATCACTTTCCACTCACCTCACATACTTATCTCTCCACACTTGCACCCATCACTTACCTCCACAGCGCACTTTTGGACCCCTCCAACCCCCGCAGACCCACTGCTCGTCTAGGTGACCTTGGCGGGGTTTCCCGACGTTGGGAAGCCCACGCCTCTATTGGGAAAATGGAGATAATCCTCTTAACTGCCTGTTAACTACCTGTTAACAGGCAGTTAAGTGGCTGTAATCCCCTTCCCGCCTCCAGGAGACGGGACCCGGCGCGGGTCGGCTACCTGCCTCCTGGCAAGATGGTACAGAGGCGGGTTGGGAGCGGGATGGGCACCCGCCCCCAGATTCTGACATTTTCCTGGCATTCCCACCTCCATACCCACCTCCCCAGGGCTGGCAAGATCGTGCCCTCTATCTCTGACCATAGCTTCTCTCTTTTACCACCTGCATCACTCACCCTATCTTTCACACTCACTAGTTGCGAACTTTTTACCTGGGGGGATAAATATAATGGTGATGAGGCATTGGCACAGGAAGATTCATAGAACATGAGAGGGCAGGAGGAGTGAAGAGTGGAAGAGGGCACAGTGGAGGCTGTGGAGACTATTACCCTTAGCCGAAGATCCAGAGGAGCTAAATCCCATGGGCCCTGATCTGAATAGAACAATGTTCGACAGACACCTCACCTATGTGCAGGCACCTACCAGAATGTACAGCAGATAGGAGGCATTATTGTGGTGTCAACTACCCTCATATATAGCAACATTAGGGAAGTATACATTGGCCCTTAGTTTGCACCTAGAAGCAGCAGGGTAGGTCATAGGACAGCTCACCTAGACAGCCAAGGGAAGTGCAGTGATATGGAGTAAGGCCTTGTATTGAATGTAAAATCTGTGTATATGTGTAATAAAACAGATGTTGAATTTTGCATAGGCTCTGCTGTTCAACCATCTCATAAGGTCTAATTGGAGAGAAATGGGATGGTTGTCTACGCAGTCATAAAGACAAATATTTTCTCATTAAAAAATTGGACATGAAGAGTGGGGAGATGTAATAATGGAGGCGAAGTAAGGAGAGTGCCTTAATCCAAGGAGAATGTAGTACCAATAATTTGCCTATGTCATTCTCTGGCAGAGATTCTTGTGAGCCTGGGTTTCACGTGTCTCTGCCTTCACAGCAGCCGAACCTTCCTCCTTTAGGGATTCCATTTCCATTCCTTTCTGAATAGCAAAGTTGTGTAGGACACAACAAGCAATCATGATAAGAGGATCCCACTCAGAAGCATACTGCAGTGTCCCTCATAATCTATCAAGGCACTGGAATATTCCCTTCAGAATCCCAATAGCCCCCTCAATGACCACTCTAATTGATGAATATGCTTCATAATACTGATGTTTAGCTGATGAAAATGGCATTTGTGATAGACACGCCCAGAATGTGATTGTCTTTCCTGAATAAAGCTGGGAGGCTGGACTGCCTCATGAATAAAGCATCGTGACTTCTCCTGCAAGTTTAGTGTTTACATGGAGAACGCATTGCTGCTGGTCACAAATAAATGGAATCCCATCTCTTTCCATTGTGGAAATCCAATGGCTCCACAGTAGGATCCCACAGTGTAACATGGGTCTCATCTATTTTATCTTTAATTTTGGGAAAACCATGATCATGATAGAACTGAATGGCTCTACCCTGCTGCCGCTTTAGAGTCAATGGATGAATCCTCCAGCTCTCCTAAAGGTGGCATCAGTGACCTGGTGAATGCATGTCCAGACAGCACCCTGGTTAATGTTACAAATGTTATAGTCTGGGGAGAGCCAATGGTATAAAAGCTGAGAGCTGCACTCCCTTTGACAGCCACTAACTGTTCGGGCATTTGATCTGGGCTCCAAGTCTGTGTATAGAAGTTGACACAGGTCATCTAGGGCTTCCTTTGTGAATCCAAAGAGCAGATTTTCACTTTTGGCTGTGGTGGAAAATAGTCAGTAGTGGATCAGTATGCAGCCTGCCTGGTTTTCCTCATACCCTAATAACATTTGCTGGGACTAAGGGAAAGGGTTGGCCTCATCTTGTTCCAATGTTACCACACTCTACCTTGCTCCATTCATCAATATTGCATAAATAGGAATTCCCATAGGGAAACTCATGCTACTCAATCGTTTCCTTACAGTGGGTGAGAGTTGTAAATTTTCAGGTGAGCAGAGAGCCCTTTACTCTGGCAATTTAAAGTCTACCTCAGTCATTCCCCAAGGGAAAAATAATTTCCAAAAATATGCAAACCTGTGATGGGCAAAAGCTCTATAAGCAGTGAAAAACTTTAAATCCAACACTTCCACCAGGGTTAGCTCATCTTGGAAAGCCACAACATATCCTTTATATGGTTACTAGCTGGAGTGCCCGGTGGTGCCGAGGGTTTTTTGAGGGCATGTTGTTGTTGGAAGAGAGAGAGAGAGAGTCTTGGGGGAGAAGAGAGAAACTGGGGGGAGAAGAGAGAGATGGGGGGGGAAGAGAGAGAGAGAGACTGGTGGATTTAGTTCGGGATTAGCCTGGAGAGACAGGGGGGGAAGGAGCGCCTCAGGCCTGGCCCGATTGACCCCTGCGAAGGAGGGAAGGAAGGAAGGAGGCGAGCTCTCCCTCCCTGTCCCACCCCCTCACACTTTCCCTCCCTCACCCTCTCTCTCTCCCTGCCCCTGTCTCTCCCTACTTTACTCTCTCTCCCTCCCTCCACTCTCCTCTCCCTCCCTGCCCCTCTCCTCACCCCTCTCCCTCCCTCCCTCCCCCTGTCTCTCCCTCCTTTCCAGTACCAGAACGGTGTTAGTCCGACATCGGGAGGCCGGGTGCCCATCGCTCCGAAGCGAGCCCGGGGTTCCTCATCGTTAACGCGGCGGGCCTTTGGACCCGGTTGGCCGGGCGGCCTTTCGCTGCGGTGGGGGAGAGAGAGAGACGCCGCCGCTCACCTGCTCGCTTCCCTCTTCCCCCGGGCTTTCGGGCTGCACGGGGAAGAGAGAGTGAGACGCCGCCGCTCACCTGCTCGCTTCCCTCTTCCCCCGGGCTTTCGGGCTGCACGGGGAAGAGAGAGAGAGAGACTGGGGGGGAGAGTGAGTCGCCGCTGGTTGCCGGGGTAACCCTCCTCCCTCCCCCTCCTGAGTGGCTACAGGCTGTGAGAGAGGCCTGGGCCCGGTTGCCGGGGTAACCCTCCTCCCCCGCCCTCCTGAGCGGCTACAGGCTGTGAGAGAGGCCCGGGCCCGGTTGCCGGGTAAAACCTTCTTCCCCCCCACCCCCGCCCTCCTGAGGGGCTACAGGCTGTGAGAGAGGCCGAGGCCTGGGCCCAGTTGCCGGGGCAACCCTTCCCCACATCAGCTCGCTCCCAAAATCCCGTCCACACACACACAAAGTGGGAAAAATAAATCAAGAGTTAAGAATCAAGATGGCCACCACCGGGGAAACCCTTCCCCACCTCAACTCGCTCCCAAAATCCTTTCCACACACACACAATGTGGGAAAAATCAATCAAGAGTTAGGAATCAAGATGGCCGCCATTCACCTCAGCTCAGAAGGATTAGGCCCGCCCACACACGCAATGAAACATCCCCCGTGACGCACCAATTGGTCAACCATCAGGTTAATCCCCTGTACGATTGGTCAACCATCACGTCACTCAACGCTAATGAGCGGAATGTTCCCATTTTTTGAACCTTTTTTGTATACTGTCTGAACAATTTTTGTCTGTGTAGTGTATGTACCCATCTACCTTTAAGGGAACTATTGAATGTAACCGTTCACCTTTAAGAGAACTACTTTAGGTGTGGCACTATTTGTTTGGCTTCTGTATACTGTAATACCGATAGTGACCACACCAGTATATAAGTGTTGTGGCAGGATTGCTGGGGCAGATTCGCCCGGACCTTCGAATAGTAAAGACCTGTTTGTTTGTTACTTCTGAAGTCTGTGTATTTATTAACTGCACAACCCACAGACTTTACAGTGGCGACGAGTCCGATCGTACCCTGCGGCAAGACTACCAAAAGCAACGAAGAGCGTCGAAGAGAGACAACCGCCCTCGTCGTGCTACCAAAAGAAAACACGAGGCTGCAACAACAGAAAGCAGGAAGACTAACAACAAAAGCTGTATCAGCAACAGGCACTGACTACCCTTCTGCCACGGTGCGGAGTGAGCCGACCAGCAAGAAACAAGGCGGCCGACGAAACTGTGAGTAGGGGAAGGTGTAGAAGTATCCGGAGGATAAGGGCAGAGCACTCGATCTCGGTCGAGGGGGAGCTGTGCCGGACAAAAGTCGGGTCCAACGGCGTCGGGTGACAGCCGGACCGCGATCGGCGGGAAAACTCCAGGCAGCGACCGCAGCCACGAAGCGCTGAGCCTGCGAGTAGGCGCGGGAAGAGAAACCCAGCCGCAGCCGGGGAGGGAAACACCGGTCTGCGAGAGGGCTGGGGAGGCGAACGGGAACCGTGCGGGTGAGAGCCGGGTGCGGAGAGAGAGACTGCGAGGAGCCAGTCCAGCGGCTGAGCTGTTCTCCACCAACGGGGTACTCAGAGCCGGCAAAACCGAACGTGCGGGAGTGGGAGAGAGACACAGCCGAAAACGGGGTGAGAGACTGCGTGAGAGCCAGTCCAGCGGCTGAACTGTCCTCCGTTAACGGGGTGTGCCCAGCGCCGGTAGAGCCATGCGGGCGGGAGGAAAAGACAGAGCCGAGTAAGGGGAGCTGTGCGGAAGCCAGCCCAGCGGCTGAACCTGTCCGCTGTGGGGAAAGCGTACCCCTTCCACCAGGGAAGAAACGCGGGAAGCCACCATTAGGCGGGGAAGACGATTGAAGTGGGCGGGGCGAGAAGGAAAGAGCGGGAAACCGCCATTTTTGCGGGAAAACCACCATCTTAGAAATAAACAAATAAATAAGAATACTTGAAGAAATACTTGTGTTGTACCCAAGGAAAGAAAGATGCCTAAGCGGGCGGACATCAACGAGTTCAATTCGGAGATAGAAGACTGGGCCACGTACGTAGAACGTATTGAGATACATTGTAAGGCTAACAAAATAGCTAAGGAGGAAAAAGCTTTAACCTTACTTAACATGATGGGTGCGAAAACATTCGGGGTGTTGAAGAATCTTCTCTCACCAGCTAAACTGGCAGATCAGACTTTCGATGATAGCATAGCAGCCTTGGCTGAACTCCAACAGGAAATTGCGAAAGAAGCAAATGAAGAGGAATCTTCAGGAAGCCGGGATTTTATTCCAGTTCTTCTCTACGACTCCTTACAAGCAGAGTGTGAGAAGTTGAAAGAACAGTATGAACAGGCCCAGGCTACAATTCTGGAGGGGATTAACTCGGCAACCTCCGAAAAGCTAGTTTCAGTAGAAGCATATGAACAACTAAAGGTTGAACATGAGCAAGAAGTCCAAAGGCTGCAGGAAATTCTTGATGAGCTCAAGGCCAAGACAGGCTCATCGGTAGAAGTTCCATCCATAGATGAGAATTTAGAGGTGAAGGACATGGCAGAACATGAAAGACAAGATGTCCAAGAACTCATAAAAATATTGAAGGAAACCCAAGACAAATATGAGGCGGCAATGACCGAGGTTCAACGACTTGAAGAGCAGAGTCAACTGGGAATCCTTTCAGTGGAAGGGAAGGAAACTGTAAGAAACACAGAGACTGTAAGAATGGGCTCTGAACATGAGCTTGGGAGCATCAAGGCGCAACTTCTTCGAGCGCTTGAAACCAAAGTACAAGAGGAAAGGAAGGTGAAAGCATTGGAGGGTAAGGTGGATGAAATGGTGAAGACTCTGATCCACAGAGTCCCCGTGGAAGAGTTAACGGTCAGCCAACTCCTTCACATGCTGAGAGACAAGACTCCACAATGGGAACACGAGCTTCAATCTGCAAAGGGAAGGAATTCGGAGCTCCCAAAAGTTACGGAAATAACTGAGGTGGCAACACAGATTTTGTGTTACAGTTTACTCTATGAAGAGTTCGTTGAATCACGTCAATGTGAACAGAAGAATGTTGAAACAGCTGCTTCAGTAGAAGGATTAAATAGCCTGATACCGCAATCCCCGGTGGAAGGGAAGGTATTGAACTCACAAATGAGGTCAGTAGTGAAGGAATGGCAGACAACCCAGGAAGAGCGGGATGAATATGAATGCATGAAGAAGTCTTTTCAAGAAAGATGTCTAGGGAAGGAACCACCGTCAGCGAACGTCCAGACGGGTGAGGAGGAAGAAGAAGGCTCTCTCGCTGGCCTAACTCAGGACGAACCCGAATATTACCATGACCTGTTGAGTGACACTGAATATTACGAGGATGTGGTCTGCCCAGCTTGTGATGAAAACTCCCAAAGTGCTGAAATCCGGAGGAAGCACTTAAGGTCTAAGGAACATAGAGAGTTGGTGGCGCTACAGCTGGCAGCCGAGAAAGGAGCTCCGAGAGTTTCAAAAAGGCAGAAAAGAAAAAGAAGAAGCAGAAGATAATAACTGTCTAAAATATTAGCACTTCTACCATCTCAGGCGGGACACTACGAAAGGAGCTAAATTAGTTGAAAAACTGGAAAATGTCAAGACAGCCAGTTGGTTGTAAAAGTCCGCACTGCTGGTTCAACAGGACGAAAGTTCAAGCTGTTACGTCAAGAAAAAGGCTATGGAGGAGTCACGCTAGCCAGGTGAACCGGCTACACCAAAGAAATGTTGTTCGGAACGAGTCAAGATCAGAGACTGAATCTATGAACTGTTTCCGCAGAGACTGAACCTGTGAACTGTTCCCACCGAGATTATATCTGTAATTTGTTTATAGGAAGTTGAAGATATGTATGTTTAACGGAGACTCTGTAAGTAATAAGCTAAAAAGGGAGGATTGTAGTGTATGTACCCGTCTACCTTTAAGGGTATTGAATGTAACCGTTCACCTTTAAGAGAACTACTTTAGGTGTGGCACTATTTGTTTGGCTTCTGTATACTGTAATACCGATAGTGACCACACCAGTATATAAGTGTTGTGGCAGGATTGCTGGGGCAGATTCGCCCGGACCTTCGAATAGTAAAGACCTGTTTGTTTGTTACTTCTGAAGTCTGTGTATTTATTAACTGCACAACCCACAGATTTTACAGTCTGACCAAAAAGTAAATACGCCTATTGACTCCCCTAATGATAAGCTTTCTTCTGATATAACATATGTGTAGGTACGCTCTATAACTTTTGATTGTATAGCCGGACAGACAGACAGACAGACAGACAAACAGAGAGACAGTAAGAAAGAGAGACGAACCGCTTTATATATATAGACTAGCTGGAGTGCCCGGCGGTGCCGAGGGTTTTTTGAGGGCATGTTGTTGTTGAAAGAGAGAGAGAGACTGGGGGGAGCAGAGAGAGACTGCGGGGGAGAGAGCGACTGGGGGGAAGAGAGAGAGAGAGAGAGAGAGACTGGGGGGAAGAGAGAGAGAGAGACTGGGGGGGAGAGAGAGAGATGGCGGGAGAAGAGAGAGATGGGGGAGAAGAGGGAGACGTGGGGGAAGAGAGCGCCGGGGGGGAAGAGAGAGAGAGAGGCTTGGGGGAGAAGAGAGAGACGGGGGGGCAGAGAGAGAGACTGGTGGATTTAGTTCAGGATTAGCCTGGAGAGAGAGGGGGGGGGAGGACTGTCTCAGGCCTGGCCCGGTGGACCCCTGCGAAGGAAGGAAGGAAGAAGGCGAGCTCTCCCTTCCTGTCACACCCCCTCACTCTTTCCCTCCCTCACCCTCTCTCTCTCCCTGCCCCTGTCTCTCCCTGCTTTACTCTCTCTCCCTCCCTCCCCTCTCCTCTCCCTCCCTGCCCCTCTCCTCACCCCTCTTCCTCCCTCCCTCCCCCTGTCTCTCCCTCCTTTCCGGTACCAGAATGGAGTCAGTCCGACATCGGGAGGCCGGGTGCCCATCGCTCCGAAGCGAGCCCGGGGTTCCTCATCGTTAACGCGGCGGGCCTTTGGACCCGGTTGGCCGGGCGGCAGACGAACGCCTTTTGCTGCAGTGGGGGGGAGAGTGAGATGCCGCCGCTCACCTGCTCGCTTCCCTCTTCCCCCGGGCTTTCGGGCTGCACGGGGAAGAGAGAGTGAGATGCCGCCGCTCACCTGCTCGCTTCCCTCTTCCCCCGGGCTTTTGGGCTGCACGGGGAAGAGAGAGAGAGATGCCGCCGCTCACCTGCTCGCTTCCCTCTTCCCCCGGGCTTTCGGGCTGCACGGGGAAGAGAGAGAGAGAGAGACTGGGGGGAGAGTGAGACGCTGCCGGTTGCCGGGGTAACCCTCCTCCCTCCTGAGTGGCTACAGGCTGTGAGAGAGGCCCGGGCCCGGTTGCCGGGGTAACCCTCCTCCCCCGCCCTCCTGAGCGGCTACAGGCTGTGAGAGAGGCCCGGGCTCGGTTGCCGGGGAAAACCTTCTTCCCCCCACCCCCGCCCTCCTGAGGGGCTACAGGCTGTGAGAGAGGCCCAGGCCCGGGCCCGGTTGCCGGGGCAACCCTTCCCCACCTCAACTCGCTCCCAAAATCCCCTCCACACACACACAAAGTGGGAAAAATAAATCAAGAGCTAGGAATCAAAATGCCGCCACTCACCTCAGCTCAGAAGAATTAGGCCCGCCCACACACGCAATGAAATGCCCCCCATGACGCACCAATTGGTCAACCATCAGGTTAATCCCCTGTACAATTGGTCAACCATCACGTCACTCAACGCTAATGAGCGGAATGTTCCCGTTTTTTGAAACTTTTTTGTATACTGTCTGAACAATTTTTGTCTGACCAAAAAGTAAATACACCTATTAGACTCCCCTAATGGTAAGCTTTCTTTTGATATAACATATGTGTATGTACGCTCTATAACTTTTGATTGTATAGCCAGACAGACAGACAAACAGAGAAACAGTCAGAAAGAGAGACAAACCGCTTTATATATATAGACTAGCTGGAGTGCCCGGCGGTGCCGAGGGTTTTTTGAGGGCATGTTGTTGTTGGAAGAGAGAGAGAGACTGGGGGGAGAAGAGAGAGACTGGGGGGGAGAGAGCGACTGGGGGGAAGAGAGAGAGAGAGAGAGACTGGGGGGAAGAGAGAGAAAGAGAGAGAGACTGGGGGGAAGAGAGAGAGAGAGACGGGGGGAAGAGAGAGCGAGAGAGACTGGGGGGAAGAGAGAGAGAGAGACGGGGGGGAGAAGAGAGAGACGGGGGAGAAGAGAGAGACGTGGGGAAGAGAGAGACGGGGGGAAGAGAGACAGAGAGACTTGGGGGAGAAGAGAGAGACGGGGGGAAGAGAGAGAGAGAGACTGCTGGATTTAATTCGGGATCAGCCTGGAGAGAGAGGGGGGGCGGAGGAGTGCCTCAGGCCTGGCCCGATGGACCCCTGCGAAGGAAGGAAGGAAGGAAGAAGGCGAGCTCTCCCTCCCTGTCACACCCCCTCACTCTTTCCCTCCCTCACCCTCTCTCTCTCCCTGCCCCTGTCTCTCCCTGCTTTACTCTCTCTCCCTCCCCTCTCCTCTCCCTCCCTGCCCCTCTCCTCACCCCTCTTCCTCCCTCCCTCCCCCTGTCTCTCCCTCCTTTCCGGTACCAGAACGGAGTCAGTCCGACATCGGGAGGCCGGGTGCCCATCACTCTGAAGCGAGCCCAGGGTTCCTCATCGTTAACGCGGCAGGCCTTTGGACCCAGTTGGCCGGGCAGCAGACGAACGCCTTTCGCTGCGGTGGGGGGGAGAGAGAGACACCGCCGCTCACCTGCTCGCTTCCCTCTTCCCCTGGGCTTTCGGGCTGCGCGGGGAAGAGAGAGTGAGATGCCGCCGCTCACCTGCTCGCTTCCCTCTTCCCCCGGGCTTTCGGGTTGCGCGGGGAAGAGAGAGAGAGAGAGGCTGGGGGGAGAGTGAGACGCAGCCGGTTGCCGGGGTAACCCTCCTCCCTCCTGAGTGGCTACAGGCTGTGAGAGGGGCCCGGGCCCGGTTGCCGGGGAAAATCTTCTTCCCCCCCACCCCCGCCCTCCTGAGGGGCTACAGGTTGTGAGAGAGGCCCAGGCCCGGTTTCCGGGAAATCCTTCCCCACCTCAACTCGCTCCCAAAATCCCCTCCACACACACACAAAGTGGGAAAAATCAATCAAGAGTTAGGAATCAAGGTGGCCACCACTCACCTCAGCTCAGAAGGATTAGGCCCGCCCACACACACAATGAAACGCCCCCCGTGATGCACTGATTGGTCAACCATCAGGTTAATCCCCTGTACGATTGGTCAACCATCACGTCACTCAATGCTAATGAGCGGAATGTTGCCATTTTTTAACCTTTTTTGTATACTGTCTGAACAATTTTTGTCTGACCAAAAAGTAAATATGCCTATTAGAGTCATAGAAACATACATAGAAGATAGGAGCAGGAGTAGGCCATTCGGTCCTTCGAGCCTGCTCCGCCATTCAACGAGATCATGGCTGATCATCCAAACCCTAGCACCCGGCCCCTACACCGACAGCCAACCCAGTCCCCTAATGATAAGCTGTCTTTTGATATAACATATGTGTAGGTACGCTCTATAACTTTTGATTGTATAGCCGGACAGACAGACAGACAAACAGACAGAAAGACAGAAAGACAGACATACCATTTTATATATATAGATATAAGTTACATTCTGTGCACGAGGCAGTAATATGGGAATTTTGATGTAACAACATCATCCTGTCATTACTGTGCAAGTTAAATATATCTGTTGCTGAAGGAAGTGCCCCCATCCACACAAACCGGAAAATCTGTCAGCCTGGAAACAGGGTGGAAACTTGGCAGCAATGGATTCTACCTCAATCTGTGCTCCAGTACTAAGTGCCATACCACCACTGCCTCCCCAGTGTGACTGGAGCTAAAAACTGTGCAATCATCGGTGTGCAATCATCAGTGAACAGCCCCACTTCTGACCTTATTGATGAAGTGACAGTCATTGATCAAGTGATTTCTGGACGGAAAAGTGGCAACCAGGTACAATGTCCACAAGACAGGGACCACTGATGTATACTGTGGATGTGGGAGAGAACATTTTGAGGCGTCATGTGGACCAAATTCTGGACGTTCAGGTGGAAAACACCCCTATACTTCGCCCAGACTCACCTGACATGGAAACAGACACTCCTGATTCATTAGCATCAGCACCAGCCTCATCCTCAGCTGAGAGCTCTACCTGTGCTGATAGCTCATTTGATGTAACTGTACCTGTACAGTCTCATTCCCCAAAGCAAAAGAGTCTGGAGAGGCGTTACCCAGAGAGGCAGAGGAGGCCTCCCCAGAGACTTGGCTTGTAAAAGGGCTGTTGACAAAATAAAATGTTATGTTGGAATTTGAATTTTGTTACTGTAAAGACAGGCTCTGTATGTTAATTGTAGAAATTTTGCGTTAATATACTATTAACCGAAAGGGGGAGGAAGTGTAATGTATACAACATTGAAGGGACTACTTTGTATTGCGGATGTATATCCTTAGTTGCGAGCGTATATAACAGACGCGTATCGATTTGTACAGTCAGTGCCAAAGTTCCAGTTACCCAGTAAAGATCACTTGAAGTTACTCTCAGTCTCTGCTGCTTTATTATTTTATATGTTGTTGTGTGTAGCGGTACAAACACAACAAACTCTAACAGCAATAGCCTAAGGCTGAGGGGATTGACCTCCAATGACCACAATATTCTGTATACTGTAGTCGCTGCTCACGATGCGGTCTCCTCTATATTGGGGAGACCAAACGCAGATTGGGTGACCGCTTTGCGGAACACCTCCGTTCAGTCCGTAAGGGTGACCCCGAGCTTCCGGTCGCCTGTCATTTCAATTCACCGCTCCATTCCCACTCGGACCTCACCGTCCTTGGCCTCTTGTACTGTTCCACGGAAGCTCAACGTAAACTCGAGGAACAGCACCTCATCTTCCGATTAGGCACTCTGCAGCCTTCCGGTCTCAATATCGAGTTCAACAATTTCAGATCATAACCTCGGCCCCTATTTCATTTTTACTTATATTTTTCCACTCCTTTCCTCCCCCCCCCTTTCCTTTTGTTTCTCTCTCACACCTGGCAGCTATCTTTTGCCCTGCCAGTACACTTTACACCTAATCCCAGCCTATTACCATCTCGTCTAGCTTCTAATCTCTTTTACTTCTTTTGGTTCTATTATTCTTTTGTCCGATCGCAGCCCTGCCTTCGATCTAGTTCCTTTTCTCTCCAGTTTTGAAGAAGGGTCAAACCCGAAACGTCAACTCAAATTTCTCTCCACGGATGTTGCCTGACCTGCTGAGTTTTTCCAGCATTTTCTGTTGTTATTACCACAATATTCTTCCTTTGTTCCAGGAATGACTGCAGCCACTGGAGAGATTTCCCCCGATCCTCATTCACTTCAATTTTACTAAGGCTCCGTTGAATGTTGAAGGGCAGTCTCTCTCACCTCACCTTTGGAACTTAGCTCTAATGAGGTCTGGATAGAAAAGTTCAGAGGAACAATGGTTAACAATATTCGTATTAATAAAATAGATTATGACAAGAAAGTTTACAATAGAACAAGAGAGATTGTAGTTTTGAGGTAAGAATTTGATTGTTTATTAGACTACAAGCTTTTCCTTGTAACCTGTCCATGATTGTAAAAAACACTGTTAGAAGAGCTTCCTCAAATATGGGAGGTGTGCTCAAATCAAACTGAAGGAAATAATGATGTGGAGATGCCGGTGTTGGACTGGGGTGGACAAATGTGAGAAGTCACACAACACCAGGTTATAGTCCAACAGCTTTATTTGAAATCACAAGCTTTCGGAGCGCTGCTCCTTCATCAGGTGAAGTGAAGAGACGCATATAGGCACAGCATATATAGTCAGAGAACACTGCCAGATGATTACAGGTAATCTTTCTAACTGCCCTTTATCCCACCTCGGCAGAGAGATAATCACAGCAATCAAAGGTGTGGATGGTGTCCAAACAGGTCAGTCAGGAAAACATTACATCAAAGAACAATGAGGTGGGGTCACCAGGGGTCAAATGTTGCAGATCCTGGGGTCTGTATGAAAAACATAAAACAAACAAAGAACAATAAAAAAAAAGGATTTTTTTTGCTGGAAATCACAGCAGGTCCAGCCGCATCTGTATAGAAAGAACAAGCCAACGACGACTCGAGTCTGGATGACTCTACATCAGGTGGGGTTACATGTAGCGTGACATGAACCCAAGATCCTGGTTGAGGCCGTCCTCATGAGTGCGGAACTTGGCTAACAGTTTCTGCTCGACGATTTTGCGTTGTCGTGTGTCTCGAAGGCCGCCTTGGAGAATGCTTACCCGAAGATCGGAGGCTGAATGTCCTTGACTGCTGAAGTGTTCCCCGACTGGGAGGGAACACTCCTGCCTGGCGATTGTTGTGCGGTGTCCGTTCATCCATTGTCGCAGTGTCTGCATGGTCTCGCCGATGTACCATGCTCTGGGGCATCCTTTCCTGCAACGTATGAGGTAGACAACGTTGGCCGAGTCACACAAGTATGTACCATGTACCTGGTGGGTGGTGTCCTCACATGTGATGATGGTATCTGTGTTGATGATCTGGCATGTCTTGCAGAGGTTGCCGTGGCAGGGTTGTGTGGTGTCGTGATCGCTGTTCTCCTGAAAGCTGGGTAATTTGCTGCGAACGATGGTCTGTTTGAGGTTAGGCGATTGTTTGAAGGCGAGTAGTGGTGGCGTAGGGATGGCCTTAGCGAGGTGTTCATCATCATCGATGACATGTTGAAGGCTGCGAAGAACATGGCGTCATTTTTCCGCTCCTCAGAAGACAAACACGGGACTCAACCAACAGAGTACCCTTCGTCGTCCAGTACTTCCCCGGAGTGGAGAAACTACGCCATGTTCTTCGCAGCCTTCAACATGTCATCGATGATGACGAACACCTCGCTAAGGCCATCCCTACGCCACCACTACTCGCCTTCAAACAATCGCCTAACCTCAAACAGACCATCGTTCGCAGCAAATTACCCAGCTTTCAGGAGAACAGCGATCACGACACCACACAACCCTGCCACGGCAACCTCTGCAAGACATGCCAGATCATCAACACAGATACCATCATCACGCATGAGGACAGCACCCACCAGGTACATGGTACATACTCATGTGACTTGGCCAACGTTGTCTACCTCATATGTTGCAGGAAAGGATGCCCCGGAGCATGGTACATCGGCGAGACCATGCAGACACTGCGACAATGGATGAATGGACACCGCACAACAATCACCAGGCAGGAGTGTTCCCTCCCAGTCGGGGAACACTTCAGCAGTCAAGGACATTCAGCCTCCGATCTTCGGGTAAGCATTCTCCAAGGCGGCCTTTGAGACACACGACACCGCAAAATCGTCGAGCAGAAACTGATAGCCAAGTTCCGCACTCATGAGGACGGCCTCAACCGGGATCTTGGGTTCATGTCACACTACATGTAACCCCACCTGATGTAGAGTCATCCAGACTCGAGTCGTCGTTGGCTTGTTCTCTCCATACAGATGCGGCCAGACCTGCTGTGATTTGCAGAAAAAAAAATCCATTTTTTTTATTGTTCTTTTTTTGTTTTTTGTTTTTCATACAGACCCCAGGATCTGCAACATTTGACCCCTGGTGACCCCACCTCATTGTTCTTTGATGCAATGTTTTCCTGACTGACCTGTTTGGACACCATCCACACCTTTGATTGCTGTGATTATCTCTCTGCCGAGGTGGGATAAAGGGCAGTTAGAAAGATTACCTGTAATCATCTGGCAGTGTTCTATGACTATATATGCTGTGCCTATATGCATCTCTTCACTTCACCTGATGAAGGAGCAGCGCTCCGAAAGCTTGTGACTTCAAATAAAGCTGTTGGACTATAACCTGGTGTTGTGTGACTTCTCACATTTGAAGGAAATAAGACCTTTCGGGGGAGAAATTCAGTTGTTAGCACCAGCCGTTATCGCCTTAAGAGGGCGATAAGTGGGGCGTGAAGCGGCTAGCGCCCGGGCGCGGCGAGACCTGCGCCTCTCACAAAATTGAGCGGACATTTAGCGGCAGCACAAAACCACAATGCCCGCTCAGCTGCGCGTGCAGATCCTTACATCATTTCATGGTGCAACGCCCTTGGTGCGCCCCGAACCGGAACTTCAGTGGCGCCGCCCTTCTTTCCGCCTGGCGCTCCCAGTGACTGGTTGACTGGAATGGTTCCCAGTCGCTGTGGGGTTGGGCGGGCGCTATTTAAAGGGGGCTCTTCCTGGCTTCTTAATGGTAGCCATTTTGGAGAGATTTGCAAAGAGACAAAGGGAGAGAGCTTTCTGCATTGAGTCAGCGCTCGCACAGGTACTTCTGACTTCAGCCCAGAACTTTGCAGTTGGATTGATTTTTCAGTGCCATAGCCTCGAGTGGCCACATATTATGGGGGCTGCAATGGGTGGAAACGTTGGGTTTCTCCATTGCATTGAGAGGGCTCAGAGACGCCGAGAGAGAGTGCCAATCATGGCCAGACGGAGGAGGGCCAACAGGCGTCGGCACAGGAGACCTTACCCTCCCAGGGTATACCACCAGCAGTTCTCCTACCTCAACATGTCTGAGGAGCAGTGTATTCGGAGGCTTCGATTCAGCAGGGGGGTGGTCACTGAGCTCTGCCACCTGCTTCAGACAGATCTGCAGCCTCAGCTGAGGAGCAGGACGTCTCTGTCGGTGGCAGTGAAGGTGACAGTGGCTCTCAACTTCTATGCCACTGGCTCCTTCCAATCCGCTACTGGGGACATTGCCAATGTCTCCCAGTTTGCGATGCATTGCTGCATCTGCCAAGTCATGAATGCCCTCTTCAAAAGGAGACGTCAGTACATTTCCTTCCCCATGACCCTGGACAAGCAGCAAGAGCGCGCAATGGGATTTGCAAGAATAGCGGCCTTCCCCATGGTCCAGGGCGCCATTGACTGCACGCATGTGGCTTTGCGGGCACCTCAAGAGAATGCCGAGGATTACCGCAACTGGAAGGGGTTCCATTCGTTGAACGTGCAGTTGGTGTTTGACCACAGACAGCTGATACTAGCTGTCAATGCCCGCTTTCCAGGCAGCAGCCACGATGCCTTCATCCTGCGCCAGACTTCTGTGGCAAACCTTTTCGAAGCCCCGGCTTACCCAGGAGGCTGGCTTCTCGGGGACAAGGGCTATCCTTTGTGCACCTGGCTGATGACCCCGCTCCGTGCGCCCAGCACCCCTGCTGAAGAATGATACAATGAGAGCCATCAAGCGACCAGGAACATCATTGAGCACACAATCAGCATGCTAAAGCAACGGTTCCGCTGTCTGGACCATTCTGGGGGAACCCTTCAGTACTCGCCTGAGCGAGTCTCCCATTTCGTTGTAGTGTGCTGCATGCTGCATAAACTGGCTATCCTCAGGACTCAGCCACTGCCAGCAGACATTGGAGCACCAGCAGAGGAGGAGGAGGAGGAGCACCAAGACGGGAGGGAGGCACAAAGTGCAAAGGCTGTCCGTCAGCGGCTTATTGCAAGTCGGTTCTCGGCCCCCTCTGAGGGAATGGCTTGTGCCATTGAAAGAACATGAATGGAACGGTTCCGCAAACCCTGAGCCAGTCAAGGCAACAAATAGTTCAAAGAGCAAACATGCACAATCTGAATAAAGACAATTATTTATTTAACAAACTGTGTGCCCTTCCCGCATGATAAAGAAATACAGAGCGCATGATAAAGAAATACAGAGAAACCCCCAAAAAAACAGTCAGACACATAACTGGCTCTCACAACCTGGAGACAATGAACAAAAGAGTTAACCAAAAATGACCATGATCCTCGGCCTTCACTAAAAAAATTAACAGCATTTTGCCACACCTCCTACTTTTTGGCCTGCGAGGGTGATCTGCTTCGCTTGCGAGATTGGCCCCTTCCCACCCTGCAGCTCCTCCGCAATGGGACCCCAGTGGCTGCAGCAAGGCTGGGGGAAGGCTGCTGAGTGTCAGAAACTGAGTCGGCAGATGCCCTTGAGGGACGGCCTGGACCAGCTCTGGGCCTGGAGGGCCCGGCTGCTGACTGCTCCAACTCTGCATGGGCGGCAGCAGTCTGTCCTATGGGTGGTGGCAGCTGCAGTGGAGGAGTTACAGTGTTGGCAGCAGGAATGCTGCCATCCTGACAGAGCACAGGCACTCCCTGGTCGGACGACACACTGGCACTCCCACGGGGCAGCACTGCAACATGCGGAGCAATCTGCTGAAGCACAGACTACTGGCCTTCTGCGGCGCGGCGGGGGCCCCGGCGATTCATGCCCGATGCAGCGAGGGTGGCAGCAGTGAGTGCTCGTGTGGCCTCAATCTGCGTCTGCATCAGACCAGCCACTGACTGCATGGCACCACTAAGCACTTGTGTGGAAGCCGCCTGTGCTGCCTGTGCTGCACCGAAGTCCTGCAGACTCCTTGCCAGTGCTGCACCGAAGCAGGGAGGTACAAGAGTTGCTTTAGCGTGAGGACAGGGTGGCAGCGAGGAAGGCATGAGTGCTTCAATGCACTGTATTGGTTTGATAGTGGCAAACGATGCTGGTGTGAGGCACAAGTGGAAGGAGAGAGGTCAAAAAGGTGATGACCTTACCATTACTGTCCAGAACGGGGTCGGCATCTCCAGTGGCGACGGGGCCAATCAGCCAGCCTGCCATAATGCGCTGGACTCGCTGCTCCAGATCGCTGAGGTCTTTAAGGTGAGGCCGGCCTCCCCCGGTCCATTGCTGCTGCCTCCTATTGTGTGCCAGCTTGCCCTGCAAGAGAAAGGACGGGCTCTGAGTACAGTGTGAAGCCCTGATCTTGGCTGCACTGCCTCCCATGGTGGAATAGCCCTTACAGTGTGAAGCCCTGATCTTGGCTGCACTGCCTCCCATGGTCGAATAGCCCTTACAGTGTGTAAAGTGGTGAATGTGCATGTGAGTTTCATGAAAGGCCCATAGGTGTTGGATGAGGGCTGGCCATTGGGGCTTTCAGGACCCTTTACCCATAAAGTGAGGTCCACATGCAGGGATGAAGAGGATACTGAAAAGGGTACTCACCCTGACCACCCGAGTGAGGTCATTGAACTTCTTCCTGCATTGCACAGGGGTCATAGGTACCATGCTGCTGGAGGTCACTCTGTGAGCCACCTCCCTCCAAGCTTTGCGGTAGTCGGTGGGCAGCGGCCTCCTGCCACTGTCCGGAAACAGGATAGATCGCCTGCGCTCCACTGCACCAACCAGAACCTGCAGGGCCCCCTCACTGAACTGCTGCGCTCGCTCCCTGGCCCTCTCCATGGTCCTAGGCATTAGAATGTGGCAGCAGGTCTGTCCAGGCCGAGAATCAGGGCTCCAATGTGCAGGGCGTGGCTGCAATCCAAATCAACCCTCCCCCTTTAAGAGCGTGTCTGTCTGCAATCACTAACTGGCCACACCTGCGCTGCGCCCGCCCTCGGTGGTAACGCCTCGCTTCTCCGGCTTAGCGCCTTAGGACAGTCGTGCAGCGCCTGCTTTAGCACTCCAGGCACCTCTTGGGGCGAAGCAGGTCAATTTCGCTGAAGGTGGCGATAATTTAGCGCCCACTCGACTATAACACCCCAAACATGGCGATACTGAATTTCTAGGCCTTATTGTTTTATTGAAGAGCATGAAGATCAAGATGCAGTGATTCAGCCACTGCAGTTTAAGAGGAATAGAAGTTGTATGTACTGAGGTTGTGTGATCTGAAGGGGTGTGATCAATTGAAGGATGGAATCATCAGAGTAGAGTGATTATGGTTGAATGATGAGTGGAGGACGTCTTTGGTGTGAAGGGAGCACATCGTGGTAGAAAGGACAGAGCCCTATGTTAATGGAAAAAAGACTCAAAAGATTATAGCACAGATAGAATAATTTGAGAAGAAATTAGATAGCTGTGATCTAAAACACGGTAACGTAATTAGAGATGAATAGTGTTATTGTTTAGATTGATCTTAGAATCAATGGAAATTGTCAACTATCACGTTGGTGTCCTTATTATTCATTTCTACCCAGATTTCTTCTGTTTATTTTCCTTCTACTGTACCATATCAATAGCTCTTGTATCATCCCAAACTGTCATCTTTTAGGGTTTTCACCCTAGATATTTTCCACGAGTTCAGTAACACTGGGTGGATCTTTTGTCACCAAAGTGTGCCTCTACCTGCCCAATATCTAGGTAAACAGAGTCAGACCCAGGAGTCAAACAGAGAACCCATGGCCTGGATATTAACAGGGGCGGGTTATATAGACGGGCCGTGGAGGCTCGGATGGGAAACCCGGAAGCCCAGGTTTCCTTGTATGCTGTGGAGTTTTAATTCCATAGTGTGTGTCATTTGGCCCTGACAGGTTGCCTGCATGGAAGTCAGCCTGATTGACAGGCTTAGCTTCCAGTTGGGCGGGGAGCGCTCCGGAGCAGGCCGCGGGACCAGGTAAGTCCAATCCATGACCCGGGGTGGGTATCCGATCCCAGAGGGGGGTCTAATCCCGGGGACGGGGGGCGGGGGGGTCCGCCCCTCAACCCCGGCGGGGGGGGGGGTGTCCGATCGGGAGGAGGGGGGGCGATCCCTGACCCCATGGGTCTTTGTATGATGGAGGTAAGCTTAGGGCTGGGGGGATGCAGCCCAGCTCCTCCTGGCCCACAAGCAGTGCTGTAAAGACACTTCCCCAAAGCTGTCCTCACCTCTCTTGAGCTGTCAGGTTTCCAAAGGCCTGGGAAACCTGGCAGGCCACTGTTAAACCTGTACAAGTTAAATCAGAGGCTGCCAGCTTCATTAAAATATTTAAGTTGCCAACCTGGCTCCTGGGAGCAGCTTACATGCCCGTCCCTTGTCCTGCCTCTGTTAAACTCGGATGTGGTTGGGTTGGAGGCGGGTTGGGATTGGGTTTGAGATTTTTTTAAATTTTAACCTCTGGCCCGACCCCAACCTACCCACTTTTGGCTGTTAAAATGTTTTAATTATTTTTTCATTCATTTATGGAATGTGGGCGTCACTGGCAAGGCCAGTATTTATTGCCATCCCTAGTTGCCCTTGAAAAGGTGGTGGTGAGCTGCCTTCTTGAACCACTGCAGTCCGTGTGGTGAATCCAGCCTCAAGTTTGCGGATGACACCACGGTAGTAGGCCAGATCACCAACAACGATGAGTCAGCCTACAGGGAGGAGGTCCAGCATCTCGTGAAGTGGTGCGCCGATAACAACCTGGCCCTTAACATCAAGAAAACCAAAGAAATCATTGTGGACTTCAGGAAGTCTAAAGGCGGAAGTCACACCCCCATCCACATCCATGGGGCTGTGGTGGAAAGGGTGGACAGCTTTAAGTTCCTCGGAGTCCACATCACGGAAGACCTCTCCTGGTCCCTCAATACCTCCTCTCTGGTGAAGATGGCCCCCTGATCCTCTCTAACTTTTACCGCTGCACTATAGAGAGCATCCTGACGAACTGTATCACAGTATGGTATGGCAGCTGTAGCTGCTATGACCGGAAAGCCCTGCAGCGGGTAGTCAAAACTGCCCAACGCATTACCGGCACCCGGCTACCGACCATAGAGCACATATACCAGTAACGCTGTTTACGGAGGTCACGGACCGTCATCAAAGATCCTACCCACCCCAGCCACAGTCTGTTCGCCCTCCTGCCATCTGGGAGACGCTACAGATGCATTCGCACCCGAACGACCAGATTTAGGAACAGCTTCTTTCCCAGGGCTGTCATCCTACTGAACTCCACAAATAAACTCTAAAGCCTGCACATCTGCCAATGCACCTTATTATGGTTATGTTTATGTTAATGTATTACAAGCCAAATGAATGTTGAATGTTTAAATGTCTTAATCTAAATGTACACTCTCGGGAGCCGCAAGCCTACATTTCGTTGTACTGCACTTGTGCACTAACAATGACAATAAAGTTGATTATTATTATTATTATTATACCTCTGCATTTTGACCTACTGGATATATCACATGACACTACGTGATCTCCTTGATGGAGAAGTGATCTAGGTTGAAGAATAACACCGTTAGACTACCACTAAGGCTATAAGATGTTAAACACGTTAATCGAACAGAAAACGCATGGCTATGCACCACCACAGAGCCCACTGGTTCACTTCAGCATTCACAGATGTCCTCCGACTAACTGACTTTTTGTTGCAGAAACCAAAACGCTGCTCCAAGTTCCTGTGAAGATAGCCCAGAATAAAGAAAATTAAAAACAGGTATTTCTAATTACACCATTTAGGTGATCAAATATGCACAGCACTCAAAACATTGTTTGCCCAACCAAAATATCTCTGCCAAATAAACATGTACTGTAACCGTCCCACAGGATGCTTGTAATTGAATGGAATGATTTGACTCCTTCCTGAAAAACCCATTGATCTGTTCAAACCACTTTGATTAACCTGTGATTGCGGGAAATTAACACTTGCCCAGACAGAACAGACACAGAATGACACTAATGGCTCTGTAGGCAACATATATTAACATAATACTAAACCACCTTTTTGTTCCACAGTAATTATCTTCAGACCCACAGTGATGCTGATGGCTTACAAGACTGGTATGTTTATTCCATGCTGCCTGCAGATATAACTAGCAGTAACCAATTTAAACCCTGTGTGTGCTGTGATCAGCAAGAATAAAATCAATAAATAATTCCTCACAAACATAAATGCATCATTTTGTCACACATAAGCTCAGCTTATTATCCTACCAAAGCATTCTATTAATATAATAACAACAGAAAATGCTGGAAAAACTCAGCAGGTCAGGCAACATCCGTGGAGAGAAATTTGAGTTGACGTTTCGGGTTGGACCCTTCTTCAAAACTGGAAAGAAAAGAAACTAGATCGGAGGCAGGACTGCGATCGGACAAAAGAATAAAAGAAACAAAAGAAGTAAAAGAGATTAGAAGCTAGACGAGATAGTAATAGGCTGGGATTAGGTGTAAAGTGTACTGGCAGGGCAAAAGATAGCTGCCAGGTGTGAGAGAGAAACAAAAGGAAAGGGGGGGGGGGGAAAGGAGTGGAACACTTCTGCCCTCACCCCTGCCCCTCCCTCCCGAAACCACGATAGGGTTCCCCTTGTCCTCACCTTTCACCCCACCAGCCTTCACATTCAACGGATCATCCTCCGGCATTTCCGCTACCTCCAAAGTAATCCCACCACCAAATGTATCTTCCCCTCCCCTCCCCTTTCAGCATTCCGCAGGGACCGCTCCCTCCGAGACACCCTAGTCCACTCCTCTATCACCCCAAACAGCCCTTCCTCTTCGCCTGGCACCTTCCCGTGCAAGCGGAGGAGATGTAACACCTGCCCCTATACCTCCCCCCTTCCCACTGTCCAGGGCCCCAAACACCCCTTCCAGGTGAAACAGCGATTTACTTGTACTTCTCGCAATCTAGTATACTGTATTCGCTGCTCACGATGCGGTCTCCTCTACATTGGGGAGACCAAACGCAGATTGGGTGACCGCTTTGCGGAACACCTCCGTTCAGTCCGTAAGGGTGACCCCGAGCTTCCGGTCGCCTGTCATTTTAATTCACCGCTCCATTCCCACTCGGACCTCACCGTCCTTGGCCTCTTGTATTGTTCCACGGAAGCTCAACGTAAACTCGAGGAACAGCACCTCATCTTCCGATTAGACAGTCTGCAGCCTTCCGGACTCAATATCGAGTTCAACAATTTCAGATCATAAGCTCGGCCCCCATTTCATTTTCTCTTGTAATTGTTCCACTCCTTTCCCCACCCCCCTTTCCTTTTGTTTCTCTCTCACACCTGGCAGCTATCTTTTGCCCTGCCAGTACACTTTACACCTAATCCCAGCCTATTACTATCTCGTCTAGCTTCTAATCTCTTTTACTTCTTTTGTTTCTTTTATTCTTTTGTCCGATCGCAGCCCTGCCTCCGATCTAGTTTCTTTTCTTTCCAGTTTTGAAGAAGGGTCCAACCCGAAACGTCAACTCAAATTTCTCTCCACGGATGTTGCCTGACCTGCTGAGTTTTTCCAGCATTTTCTGTTGTTATTTCGGATTTCCAACATCTGCAGTATTTTGCTATCGTAAAAGCATTCTATTACTGTCTTTGCACTAACTCTTCTCCAGTTCAGCTCAGAGCCAAGTTTTTGTTTCAATGGATGCATTGAATTCCAATGGTTTTCCCTGATGCTTTTCGCATTAATAGCAACGTATTTAAACTAATCCTTCAAGTATTTCCTTAAAATGATCTAATCTTATATTCCACAGAGATTGTTTATATCTTCTTTTTGCTTTGAGGGGTGGGTACATTTTCTAAGTGCATGTCAGCGGCAAGGTTGCTCCACACTGTCGGAATGTACCAGAAAGTCCCAGGTGTGTTGGTGCAATTTTCTGTCAATGGATGGTAAATTATGTGCAGCTGCCAGCAATTTTCTGATACGTGCTGGCGGCATGCAAGCTACCTTACTGCTGGTGTTTGCTCAGTCAGCTTAGGCCGTAGCAAAAGTGACTACACTTCAAAAGTACGTCATTGGCTGTAAAGCGCTTTGGGGCATCCTGAGGTGCTATATAAATGCAAGTCTTTCTTTTCTTTCTTTAGTGTCACCCTTTTGTTCCCCCCACCTTTCATGCCTATTTATAAAACTAGTGGTTTACCTGCCGTGACTTAAAGTGGAGTCGTCACCTCTATGACACATGTGGTGCCCATTATCTTGTATCCTGTCAAATTTCCCCAAAATAAAATGTGGAGGTCTGAGAGGAGAAAGCACATTTTATTCAACTGAACGTTTTAAAAGCAGCTATATCTTTCAAACCAAGCTTAATTTATGCATTGTTTCTGATATCGTTGGAAGTCATAATGATGTCAGTGATAAAAATGATTGGGTCATGCAGCTTTAAAGAAAACTGACACTGACCATAACTTAAATCTTAAAAGGCTGTAGCTTCATATCCTGAGATAGGTGATTACATCATAATTGTAACTGCACTAATATAACATAATGGAAACCGAGGAATTCTAAAGAGGTTTAGTATTGAGATCATTGAGGAAATTCTTGGTTCCTGTCCAGAAATTAACATTTTCATAGAATCCTAGAATGCTACAATCCAGAAACAGGCCATTTGGCCCATCAAATGTGCTCTGGGTCTTCTCTCCACATGAGTCACAAAGGGCTGAATTTTGCCAGCCTTCAGAGTACGGGTTTGGAGGTGGGTCCGCTGTCAAAATCAAAATGATTGACAGCAGGTTGGGAATCTGCTCTGAAACTGCCTCCATGTAAGTTTCCAAAGTGTCAGGTCTGCAATTTCAGAACAGAACCGACACCAAGCGGCGGGGGAGGCATTTAAGATAGTTAAATGCTTGTTAAATGCTTCTTAACTACTATTTTGCTAGCCTACTTCTATTTTACCACTTTTTTAACAAGGTTCACGTCGTCCAGAGATCACGTCAGGTAAGTAGGTCGGGTTCTCTGTCTCCCCATTGCTGTGAATAGGCGACAGCTGCAAAAGTGGTATGAAAGCTACCATTTCACAGCTGGTCACTGTCCAATGTCAGAAACTTGAGCCTTCAGGACTTAGAAGACACTTTTGAGCTGTATGCAGTTTGGAAGTGTTTGGAGTAAACTTCTATCCACTGTCACCTCCTTGGAGCAAGATCTCTCACCATTGACAGATCGCTTCTGTCATCTCAACTTCAGCTGCCATCTATCCCAGCAACATCGGTGCCCTTGGTCTTCTGAATCCTTCCACGATCAGCCCCAACACCAGCATCACCAGGCACACCAATATCACCAACAACAACACCAACCTTCTCCGGAATCACCTGATGCTGCAGGGGACACAGGGCATCAGCACCCGACAACATTGTTGCCCGGGAGGTCAGCGATGGCATCACCATAGCCAGATTTACTTCACTTGATGCTATACACCCTGGATGCCACATGATGCGCCAGGTTGACACCAACCCACAGCAGCACCATAAAGCATCCCTACTATGGGCAAGCCATTCCTTTCACACTCATCACCATTGCGGGGGTACCGTTATGTCTCAACATTCACTGAAACTCACTAAGACACTTCCAAAGGTGCGCACTGATCTGTCCAATAAGGCAAAGTGTTGAAAATAAAGATTTCAATGTTTGATAACACATTAACAGAAAATGTATATGAACATTGCATAAAACACCCAAGTGCCTACCCTTGTGAGTTGTTAGTTTGTATGCTTGCAGTAGGATGAGGGTGGGTGTTAGTGGTGGCTAGTGAGATGGGGATGTGATAATGTAGATAGAGAGGGATGGGTGGAGGTGCAAGGTAAGTTGGTGTGAGTTAGGATGTACAGGAGTAAGATAGGGAAGGCAGAGTGATATGGATGTGATGAGTGGCACAGCAGGATGAGGTTGAGTGTGGCTTTGCTGTAACGTTTCGTGATCTACTGAGATAATTGAAAGGTTTGTGCCACTGCAGCCTTGTGCTCCTGACCACATCCCTGCTTGTGTCCTCCTGCGCAATGTGCAACAGGCTGCATTGGTCTCCTGGGGAGGTCGCTTCCGCCCTTGGAAGGGAAGAGGACCTCCCAGCGGCTATGACTCCCTCCATAAGCATATGGAGGGAGTCATGGCAGAGCCTGGATGCAGCCGTGCACCTTTGCACAGTGCTTGTCAGTGTTTGCAGCTCCTCAATGCTGCAGAACACTGACAGAACTATTGTAAAAATAAATGTGGACATGGCCCCTTTAAGGAAACCGGCTGATGACGCGATCAGACCTGCTTCCTATTAATTGGCCGGGAAAGTCACAGGGCGAGCTTAACAAGCCCAATCAACAGAAAATCACTTGGATAGTGCGGGCTGCAGTAGACAGCGGGCTGGGTCCGCGACACCGACCCCGGCCGCCCCGGACCCACCTCGGTCGGTGAAATCATGGTCATAGTCTATTTCTACTCCCCTGCTCGCTTCCTATATATAATATTAAATCCTTGAGTTTTTATCACAACTGATCATATTTCAGTCACTCCTGTGTGATACTCCAACATTAATTTTCATGTGATAGGTGACACAGTCACAAGCCATGCCTGCAATATACACTTCCTCCATCCATGGCACTGTTGTACTTCTACTCAGCCTGTTCCTTAACTCCAAGAACTGCAACAAAAATAGAAAATGCTGGAAACACTCTGCAGCTCAAGCAGTATCTGTAGAGAGACAAGTGAGTTAACAGTTTGGGTGCAGACACTACTGTTTTGAAGAATGGTCCACACCCTGCTACTATCAGCAAAGTACATGCTTTGATTGAGCCTCCCGCCACACAAGAGCTCTCCACTTGCACTCCGATTCCACCTGTTGTACCTCTCCTGCCCTACCATGCTCCTCAGTCATCTGCTATAGTCACCTCCTTCATTTCCCACCATCCAAAACCACCAATGCATTGCTCCCGGCTCTAGCGTACAGCCCAGAGAAGCGGGTGTGGAGACAGGAACTCTCGACACTGTGAGTTCCTTTGTCTCCAGCCTCGCATCAGCTGGGCGTATGATTGGTGGCAGTATGCCTGAAGAGACCAGGTATACCACACCGCCGACTGGTGGTTGTGGGGAACTGTAGCCTGAATCCCCAAAGAGGAGGACATTTTTTTCCTAACATTTATTTCAAAGGGAGAGGGGGCTGAGAGGCAGTTTCTCCATTATTTCCTGGTGGTGGGGGTGGGAGGGAGATGCAGCCCCCTTCACATCCCCAGAACTGGCAACTTGCACTGCAATTTGCAGCCCTGGAGCAAGGCAGGTGCCTTAGATGTGCCCCTAGTGGGGTTGAAACCCACCATTGGCATTGGAATTAAAGGCCCTCCCCATGACTTGGCAACCTTTGGTAAGGACAACAATGGCGGTCCCAGGTGGGCGCATTCTGGACTTATTCTGAGATGTTCCCCTCCCCTGCAGATTTCCACCTCTTTAGTTATTAATATTATAAACTCACTACCCTCCCTGTCACAAAAAAAGCGCCAGAGCGGAAGATTGGGAACAGTTTAAGATAGAGCAAAGGAGGGCAAAGGGCATGATCAAGAGGGGCAAAATAGCTTACGAAAACAAGCTGGCGGAAAATATAAAAACTAACTCCAAAAGCTTTTATAAATATATCAAAAGGAAAAGACTGGTGAAAACCAAAGTTGGTCCATTGCAGTCAGATACGGGGGAATATATAATGGGAAATAAGGAAATGGCAGATCAACTAAATGCATACTTTGGGTCAGTCTTTACGAAGGAAGACACAAAAAACCTCCCTGGGATATCGGGAAAAATAGGGACATTGGCAAAGGAGGAACTGACGCAAATCAATATCTCTAAGGATATGGTGTTAAGGAAGCTAAGGGGATTGAAGGTGGACAAATCCCCAGGGCCTGATAACATGCATCCTAGGGTACTGAAGGAGGTGGCCCTAGAGATAGCGGATGCACTAAGGATGATTTTTCAGAATTCATTAGACTCGGGAACAGTGCCGATGGATTGGAGGGTAGCTAACGTTACCCCACTATTCAAAAAGGGGGGTAGGGAAAAAGCAGGTAATTACAGACCTGTAAGCCTTACATCAGTTGTGGGCAAAATGCTGGAGTCCATCATTAAGGATGAAATAGCGGAGCACTTAGCAAATGGGGACAGGATAGGACAGAGTCAACATGGATTTACAAAGGGTAAATCGTGCTTGACTAATCTATTGGAATTTTTTGAGGGAGTAACTGGTAGAATAGATGGGGGAGAGCCAGTAGATGTGGTGTACCTGGACTTCCAAAAGGCCTTCGATAAGGTCCCACATAAAAGATTAGCATGGAAAATTGAGGCTCATGGGATAAAGGGGAAAGTTTTGGCGTGGATAGGGAACTGGCTGTCAGATAGAAAACAGAGAGTTGGAATAAACGGCTCATTTTCTGAATGGCAGGCAGTAACAAGTGGGGTACCACAGGGATCTGTCCTGGGCCCCCAGCTGTTCACAATTTACATTAATGACCTGGATCAGGGAGTCGGATGCAGCATTTCCAAATTTGCAGACGACACTAAACTAGGAGGGGGGGTGGGCTCAGAGGAAGAGACCAGGAAGCTCCAGAGCGATTTGGACAGACTGGGCGATTGGGCGGATAAATGGCAGATGCACTATAATGTGGACAAGTGCGAAGTTATCCACCTTGGGTGCAGGAACGGGAGGGCAAATTATTATTTAAATGGCAATAGATTGGGAGAGGGGGAAGTACAGAGAGACCTGGGTGTTCTTGTACACCAGTCACTGAAGGCGAGCATGCAGGTGCAACAGGCGGTCAAGAAGGCAAACGGTATGCTGGCCTTCATAGCAAAAGGGTTAGAATACAGGAACAGGGATACCTTGCTGCAGCTGTACAGGGCACTGGTGAGACCACACCTCGAGTACTGTGTACAGTTTTGGTCGCCTCATCTGAGGAAGGATGTTCTTGCCATGGAGGGGGTGCAGCGGCGATTCACCAGGCTGATGCCAGGAATGGCGGGAATGACCTATGAGGAGAGACTATGTAGTTTAGGGATGTACACACTGGAGTTTAGAAGATTGAGAGGGGACCTCATAGAAGTGTATAAAATTCTGACAGGTCTAGACAGACTGGATGCAGAAGGAATGTTTCCCTTGGCGGGTGAGAACAGAACTAGAGGACATAATTTAAGGATAAGGGCTAAACCATTTAGGACAGAGATGAGGGGGAATTTCTTCACTCAGAGAGTGGTGAACCTGTGGAACTCATTGCCACAGAGGGCAGTGTACGCCAGCTCATTAAATATATTTAAGAGGGAATTAGATATATTTCTACGGGCAAAAGGGGTTAAGGGTTACGGAGAGAAGGCGGGGACGGGATACTGAATTAAAGGATCAGCCATGATCTCATCGAATGGCGGAGCAGGCACGAAGGGCCGAATGGCCTACTCCTGCTCCTATCTTCTATGTATCTATGTATCTATGTAAATTCCTTTTTTCCACCCCAAACTTCAATCCTTTTATTAACTGACACTATCTTCTAATTTACTGTGATAGGTCTCACAAGAGAGTCACTAATATTCCTTTTTTTCAGGCAATTATCTAATTTCCTTTTAACTGAATTTATGGGCTCTGCTTCACAATGATTTGCGGCAGAAAATGTCCACATTCTAACCACCCTTTGTGTAAAGACATTTATTATGACCTCTCCATTAATTCTTTTTGTGCTTGTCTTAAATTTTTGCCCTTTACATTACCATCTCTCTACCCCATGGAAGCGTTCTATCACGATTTTATGAAACCAGCACTTTTGCTTTTAAATATTTGTTTGAAGTTAAAGCCAAGATTTTAACTTACACGACTGCAGCATATAAACAAGTTGCTTATCAAACTTTAGTTGCTTTTGAGGATTGCCTCAACTATTTAGGTTGTTTAAAGGGAGAATACTTTCTTATATACTGGACAATTCAGTATGCAAGGTTAAAAGATGATTTGTAAAAGAGTATTCACGCAAGCATTCAAAAGAACCATCAGAGTTCTCATTCTTCAACAGCCCTGGGAAACTGCACTGATGTTAAGAAAGAGAACAAATGGTTATAGCGCACCAGTTCTTATGAAAATTAGTTTTTTCTTTCAAACTTCAACAATCTGAGATACCTATTTGCATATATTTTAAGAAAACACACCATGGCCTTTGGAGAATTCAATCATCCAATTGACCTCATATTAACGGTAGAATTTCACCTGTTTCCTTTAACATAGTGTAACTCCAAGTATTTGAGATGCTGTTCTGCATGAATATTTACTCATGGCTTTTCTCCTCAACTTCTTTGACATGAACAAGATAGTCAGTCAACACACATCTACAGAATAAGCACTAAGGACATGAACAGTTATTAGGGAAGCAAATTACTGAGCTATTCATGATTCTACAATGGCACGTGCCATATTACAAACTGAGCTAGCAGTGTGCAAGAGTGATTTCACTACTCAGCTATTATTACTGACTGGAAGAGATGTCACCTTTTAAATCAAATAATATTTGTATTATTAATGACCTGTTTTAACACTATTAACTTTTATTTCCAGCTATCTTTTCATCAATTAATCATGTCAAATCGCACTAGTTTTTGCATGTACCTGTGTAATTACAGCAGCATCACTATGCGTGACCATCACCTCACAGGTAATTAAAAGTATGGTTTGGAAACTACAGGGAATAGTATCAAAAATAGGCAGTAGATGGAATGAGAGGTAATAGGAATGGATATGACAATTACTTTTCTTTTAATTGGCTGGTAATTAAATAGTAGCAGTTACTCTATAATTAATATACTATTTAAATTGGACATAAGTTATGAAATCTGGCAAGCCAATTTACATTTTTATCCTTAGCCTTCCCTCATTTAAATATAAATCTAACTTTGCTAAGTCACTAGCAATACAGGAGTTTACAGCACGGAAGAAGGCCATTCAACCCATCTTGCCTGTGCTGGTTCTTTGCTCGAGCAATCCAAATTAATCCCACTGCTTCGCGCTCTCCCCGTAGCCCTTTATATTTCTCTGTTTCAAATATTTATCCTTTTCCCTTTAAAAGATGTAATGGTCTCTGTCTTGACCACTCTATTTAGGAAAACATTCCATGCTCCAGTAACCATCTGTGTAAAGATATTTCTCCTAACCTCTCTCCTTACTCCCTCAGTGATCACTTTAAATTGAATACCTTTTCTCACTGAATCCCCAACCAGAGGAAATAGTCATTCCTTATTTGTCTTATCAATAGCTTCATAATTTTTTAAAAACCCAAGTAAATCTTCTCTTAGCATTCTCCGCTCCAGTGGAAATAGTCTCAAGTCTCTCCTTGTAACTACATAAAATCGACAGCACATAAACAGACCATTTGGCCCAACTGGTGGGGTTTATACTCCGCATGAGCCATCACCCACTCTAATTACGTCTATCCACTTTTCCCCATGCCCTCTATTACTATCTCCCTCGTGTGCACCAAGCCTCCCCTTAAATGTATCCATCCTATCTGCTTCCTTCACTCCATGTGATGGCGAGTTCTACATTCTTACCACTCTTTGTAAAGAGGGTTGGAGGCCAAAGAACAAACTTTGTCTGGTATCCTGTACTAACTATATGTGAGAAGTGTTTGAGGTAAGTGAGCAATATTGGTTACCATTACCACTCTGCGTGTGCCAGTTCATTCACAGAATCACAGAATCACAGAAACCCCACAGTGCAGATAGAGGCCATTTCGGCCCATCGTGCCTGCACCGACACATATTCCACCCGATCCCCGTAACCCCTACACCAACACATATCCCACCCTATCCCTGTAACCCCACGTATTTAATCCCCCTAACACTAAGGGTCAATTTATCATAGCCAATCAACCTAACTCGCACATCTTTGGACTGTGGGAGGAAACCGGAGCACCCGGAGGAAACCCACGCAAACACGGGGAGAATGTGCAAACTCCACACAGACAGTCGCCCGAGGCCGGATTCGAACCCGGGTCCCTGGCGCTGTGAGGAAAAGGAATGGAGACTTATAACATGATGTCTCCACCTCTTTTTTGCATGATGCAGTTTCCAGCAGGGTGGCTGCAATACAGGAATAACATTGGTAGGATTTTTAATTGCCCCTGCCCTGTGAAAACCGAGCTGCGGGGGACAATTAATATGAATTGGGAGAAATACCCATTACACTCCCCTCGGCTGCAATTTTAAAACGCCTAATTTTTCAGGTGTATGAGACGTTGGCATGAGCCTGGTGGGAGCTTTATACATTTATACAAATGTCCTGTTAGTTGCTAGCTTATATTTATGCCCCCTTGTTCTGGACTCACCTACAAGTGGAAACAGTTTCTCCACATCCACCCTATCGAACCCCTTCATAATTTTAAAGACCTCAATTAGATCCCCTATAGTTTTCTCTTTTCAAGCAAAAAGAGCCCCAACCAGCTTAAGCTTTCTTGATAGGATAACAAAATACTGCAGATGATGGAAATCCGAAATAACAACAGAAAATGCGAGAAAAACTCAGCAGGCCAGGCAACATCCGCGGAGAGAAAATAGAGTCAACATTTCGGGTGAAAACCCTTTGTCAAGACTAAAGAAGCACAGGAAATGAAATAGATTGAAAGGCCAGGCTGGAAGAGAACAAAAGAGAAGTGAAGAGACATTAAGAAGTATTCAAAACGAGACGAGATGGTGATGGGACTAGTGCAGACAAAAGACGGCTCTAGATTAGGTGTGAAATGTGCTGGTAAAATGGGAGACAGCTGCCATGTGGGAGAGAGAAAAAAAAAGAAAGGGGGGGTGGGAAAGGCCAAAACAAAGATGTGGATAAAAAATATAAGTAAAAATGTAATAGGGGCCGAGGTTATGATCTGAAATTGTTGAACTCGATATTGAGTCCGGAAGGCTGTAAAGTGTCTAATCGGAAGATGAGATGCTGTTCCTCGAGTTTACGTTGAACTTCCGTGGAACAATGCAAGAGGCCGAGGACGGTGAGGTCCAAGTGGGAATGGGGCGGTGAATTAAAATGACAGGCGACCGGAAGCTCGAGGTCACCCTTACAGACTGAACGGAGGTGTTCCGCAAAGCGGTCACCCAATCTGCATTTGGTCTCCCCAATGTAGAGGAGACCACATCGTGAGCAGCGAATACAGTATACTAGATTGCAAGAAGTACAAGTAAATCGCTGTTTCACCTGGAAGGGGTGTTTGGGGCCCTGGGCAGTGGGAAGGGGGGGAGGTATAAGGGCAGGTGTTACATCTCCTGTGCTTGCACCAGAAGTTGCCAGGCGAAGGGGAAGAGGTGCTGGGGGTGATAGAGGAGTGGACTAGGGTGTCTCGGAGGGAGCAGTCCCTATGGAATGCTGAAAGGGGAGGGGAGGGGAAGATGTGTTTGGTGGTGGGATCACTTTGGAGGTGGCGGAAATGGCGGAGGATGATCCGTTGAACGTGGAAGCTGGTGGGGTGAAAGGTGAGGACAAGGGGAACCCTATCGAGGTTCCGGGAGGGAGGGGCAGGGGTGAGAGCAGAAGTGCGGGAGATAGAACGGACACGGTCGAGGGCCGTGTCAACCATGGTAGAGGGGAATCCTTTGTTGAGGAAAAAGGAAGACATGTCGGAAGCACTGGTGTGGAAGGTGACATCGTCGGAGCAGATGCGGCGGAGATGGAGAAACTGGGAGAATGGAATAGAGTCCTTACAGGAGGCGGGGTGGGAGGAAGTGTAGTCCAGGTAGCTGTGGGAGTCAGTGGGCTTGTAGTGAATGTTGGTCAATAACCTATCCCCAGAGATGGAGATGGAGAAGTAGAAGAAGGGAAGGGAAGAGTCAGAAATGGACCATGTGAAGGTGAGGGAAGGGTGGAAATTGGAGGCAAAGTGAATGAAATTGTCTAGTTCAGGGCGAGAGCAGGAAACAGCACCGATACAGTCATCAATGTATCGGAAAAAGAGGTGAGGGAGGGGACCTGAGTAGGACTGGAACAAAGAGTGTTCCACATATCCCACGAAAAGGCAGCCATAGCTAGGACCCATGCGGATACCCATAGCAACACCTTTGATTTGGAGGAAATGATTTCATTTCCTGTGCTTCTTTAGTCTTGACAAAGGGTTTTCACCCGAAACGTTGACTCTATTTTCTCTCCACGGATGTTGCCTGGCCTGCTGAGTTTTTCCAGCATTTTCTGTTGTTGTTTAAGCTTTCTTGATAGTTTGACATCTCCAGTTATCATCCTGGCAAATCTACTCTATAGATTCTCTGTGGCTTTCTATAAAGGCTGTCCAATTATAGAAAGATGTGTGGCTGCACCTTCGAAAAAAAAGAGAGAAACATTAAGAAGAGCACTGAAAATAATGCCAATAAAATAGAGATAGATGTGAAAGTTTGTAATAGAGAGAGGGTTGGAGGCCAAAGAACAAACTTTGTCTGGTATCCTGTACTAACTATATGTGAGAAGTGTTTGAGGTAAGTGAGCAATATTGGTTACCATTACCACTCTGCGTGTGCCAGTTCATTCACAGAATCACAGAATCACAGAAACCCCACAGTGCAGATAGAGGCCATTTCGGCCCATCGTGCCTGCACCGACACATATCCCACCCGATCCCCGTAACCCCTACACCAACACATATCCCACCCTATCCCCGTAACCCCACGTATTTAATCCCCCTAACATTAAGGGTCAATTTATCATAGCCAATCAACCTAACTCGCACATCTTTGGACTGTGGGAGGAAACCGGAGCACCCGGAGGAAACCCACACAAACACGGGGAGAATGTGCAAACTCCACACAGACAGTCGCCCGAGGCCGGATTCGAACCCGGGTCCCTGGCGCTGTGAGGAAAAGGAGTGGAGACTTATAACATGATGTCTCCACCTCTTTTTTGCATGATGCAGTTTCCAGCAGGGTGGCTGCAATACAGGAATAACATTGGTAGGGTTTTTAATTGCCCCTGCCCTGTGAAAACCGAGCTGCGGGGGACAATTAATATGAATTGGGAGAAATACCCATTACACTCCCCTCGGCTGCAATTTTAAAACACCTAATTTTTCAGGTGTATGAGACGTTGGCATGAGCCTGGTGGGAGCTTTATACATTTATACAAATTGGGGTCCTATTACATCAAATTAGAAATTGATCTATTTAGAAATGTTATATTAAGAATGGGCAACAATGCCATTATGCACACTGCTGACACCAGTCCCCATATCAGTGTCTTGTGGATGTATGAGATGTAATTCTGTCACCAGGTTGCTGAGAGGTCCCCCTCTCTCCGTCTCCCACCTCCAGCTGCTCCGCAACTCTTGACACCTCCAGGGCGACCTCCTCTGCTGGAGTCAAAATGGAGAAGGATGGAGGCCCACCTTCCCTTCTCTCCCTCTCCTTGTTGGGTGCTCATTTCTCCTGCAAGGAGGGAAAGAAGAGAAGTTTGAGTGAGAGTGATGGCATGAGTGTAAAGGATGTGTGAGTTACATCTGTAGAGCGTGACTATGAGGGAGTGTGGTGCCAATGGCAAAGTGCCAATGCCAAGTGGCCTCCTTGTGGGGTGTTAGTTGGTATGATTGCAGTATGATGAGGGTGAGTGTGAGGGGTGGTTAGTCAGAGGGGGTGTGAGTATGTAGATAGAGAGAGAGGGATGGGTGGACATGCAAGGTAAGGATGTGCAGGAGTAGAAAATAACAACAGAAAATGCTGGAAAAACTCAACAGGCCAGGCAACATTGGTGGAGAGAGAAACAGAGTTAACGTTTCAGGTCGAAACCCTTCTTCAGAACTGAGAAATAAAAAGCAGGAAATGAAACAGATTAAAAGGCCAGTTTGGGGGCTGGGAAATGGGGGAGGGGATGAAAGAGCAAAGGGGAAGGTCTGGGAGGTGAAGAGACATTAAGAGATATTCAAGATGAGACAAGATAGTAATAGGACAGGTAAAGAGACAAAAGATGGCTCTTAATGAAGTGTGAAATGCGCTGGCAGAATGAGAGACAGCTGCCATGTGGGAGAGAAAAAAGGAAAAGGCACAAACCAAAGGTGTGGATAAAAAATATATAAAAATATAATAGGGGCCGAGGTTATGATTTGAAATTGTTGAACTCGATATTGAGTCCGGAAGGCTGTAAAGTGCCTAATCAGAAGATGAGGTGCTGTTCCTCGAGCTTACACTGAGCTTCCATGGAAAAATGCAAGAGGCCGCGAACAGTGAGGTCTGAGTGGGAATGGGGCGGTGAATTAAAATGACAGGCGACCGGAAGCTCGGGGTTACCCTTACGGACTGAACAGAGGTGTTCCGCAAAGCGGTCACCCAATCTGCATTTGGTCTCCCCAATGTAGAGGAGACCACATCGTGAGCAGTGAATACAGTATACTAAATTGCAAGAAGTACAAGTAAATCGCTGTTTCACCTGGAAGGGGTGTTTGGAGCCCTGGACAGTGGGAAGCGGGGAGGTATAAGGGCAGGTGTTGCATCTCCTGCGCTTGCACGGGAAGGTGCCGGGCGAAGGGGTAGGGTTGCTGGGTGTGATAGAGGAGTGGACTAGGGTGTCTCGGAGGGAGTGGTCCCTACGGAATGCTGAGAGGGGAGGGGAAGATGCATTTGGTGGTAGGATCACGTTGGAGGTGGCAGAAATGGTAGAGGATGATCCGTTGAATGTGAAGGCTAGTGGGGTGAAAGGTGAGGACAAGGGGAACCCTATCGTGGTTCCGGGAGGGAGGGGCAGGGGTGAGGGCAGAAGTGCGGGAGATAGAACGGACATGGTCGAGGGCCGTGTCCACCATGGTAGAGGGGAATCCTCGGTTGAGGAAAAAGGAAGACATGTTGGAAGCACTGGTGTGGAAGGTGGCATCGTCGGAGCAGATGTGGCAGAGACGGAGAAACTGGGCGAATGGAATAAAGTCCTTTCAGGAGGCGGGGTGGGAGGAAGTGTAGTCTAGGTAGCTGTGGGAGTCAGTGGGCTTGCAGTGAATGTTGGTCAATAACCTATCCCCGGAGATGGAGACTGAGAAGTCGAGGAAGGGAAGAGTAGGAGATGAACAATGTGAAGGTGAGGGAAGGGTGGAAATTGGAGGCAGAATGAATGAAATTTTCTAGTTCAGTGCGAGAGCAGGAAATGGCACCAATCAATGTATTGGAAAAAGAGGTGAGGGAGGGGACCCGAGGAGGACTGGAGTAGGCTTGGGAAGGCAGAGTGATGGGGATATAATGACAGGCACAGCAGGATGAAGGTGAGTGTGGCTCATCAGAGCATTGAAGCGCTTTCGGCACTACACCCAGGTCCGCCTCACCACATCCCTGCTGTTCACCTCCTCAACTATTTGAAGCCAGGCTCTTTTTTCTCTTGGGGAGGTCTCTTCTGCCTATCAGCAGGGAAGAGGACCTCCCTGCATGCTCTCACTCCCTCCACAAGAATATATAGGAAGTTATCTGAAAACCTGGGTGCTGTCCTCTGTCTTTGTGAAGCCATGATTTCAAGTCTGAGCAATAAGCAGATTGTGCCATGACCTCCCTGCAAACTCCTAGATGAACCTTCAAATGCGATGTGGCCAAGGCTGTTTTAAATATCCCCACTGGAATTGTGTCATCGATGATGTCATCAGACCTGCACCATTTAATAGGGCCGGGAAACACGCAGGTCTGCCTTAATAGGCGCCATTAACTGAAAGTCGCTCTGAGGAGTGGGATGATCAGAGCAACGCGGTTATGACCCGCCACCCGGCCCGTGCGCACCTGACCCGACTTAGTAAGGAAAATTCTGCCCATATGTGTCTCCCATCTCAAAATCGCAGTAAGGCAAATTAGCAGAAAAAAAATCTGTTTGTTAAAGATTAATTACGAGAACCACAAGAAGTGGGGCAGGTAAAGCAGGAAGGCCAGCCTAGAGCTCCCATTCAGAAAGAGGGTTAGTTACACGGAGGATGGGTGAGATTTTAAAGTGTCAGCACAGCAAATACATACTGTTTAAAAATAACTCAAGTATAACATTTCAACAATCCTGTGAATAATTCAGATGTGCTTTAGAAAAAAATGTTTTTATGGAAACAAAATATTATCGTATTAAGCATGCTTTGGCATTTTTATGTGTCAATACATTGTAAAAGTCTGATTATAGTTTGCTTGGAGGAAACATGAAAATTAATCCTGACTGTTCTTTTCAGCAAACCTCATCCCCACTGTCACATTGAAACCTTAATCCTTTCTGTTTATACTAGTAGTTCAAATTTATTCCTGTTCTTTTTTAGATATGTCTCATTGTAGCTCACATAGACTGTTTGCTGTTACGTCCCTGGGAATATTGGAAAATATATCAGATAAGACGTATTAAATATTTTAGATGTGCATAAATGTTTTGAAAATGGTTTCACCCAGAGTGCTGTACTCACTTTACTTGAAACTCCCACATCATAGAAGTTTATTAAGTAGGCAACATACTCTAATTAAAAGTTCATGGGCCCCAGAAATATGTGGTGGGGTGGGGGTGGGGTGGCTCTTGAAGCCCAGCATAAATGCCAGGATACACCTGCAGAGAACCTCTTCCACTAACCTCGCCAAAGTGCATGAGAATGCAGGATTGGTGATTTTACCATGTGGTTCCATTTTGCTGCTTAGAATTCAGCACAAACTATTCTGGAATGAAAAGATTAGCTGGCCTCTCCCAATTTTATCAATACATATTTGCAAAAAGTGCTCAGCTCTTTCATGCTTCGGGTTTCCATAGCTTGTCTGCTCCTTCATTCATAAATACTGAACTAAGTCTTTATAAGGTATGTCTGCGAGGTGACAGATTCAGTCTCCTTTTTTCTTCAGATATGCCATATTTGTCAGTTGTGGCTATAGCAACAGGACTCTTCTAACTCTATCAGCTAAACAAAAATGAGCAATCTTTTCATGATGTTTTATACTGCAAAGTATGGTTTCCATTGGAATCGCTAACAGTGGTGACTTTCTTGATGTCAATATATTTCTTCCTTTACTGTTATTGTTCCTGATACAGTATTGACATGCTGAGGCCAATAATGTGGTCCTGACATCACTGTGCTTTGGGGGCTGGTTTTGTCTGCAGACCGCCAAGCTGACCTTACCTTATAATGTGAAGTCAGCTAATTTTAATATTTAGATGGTGCTGCCAGTGTATAAGTCATGATACACTGGGAGAGCACGGAGGTCACAGGAGGAGTTACTGGGTGGTATCAGCTATGAAATGGCTGCCGGTTGCACTTAAAGAAGTGCTTTTTTTTTAATCTATTTTTTATCAGATTGAATCCAATTCACCAATTGGGCATTCAAGACCATGGTGCTGGAAGTCTTACAACAAAGCCCTACAAATATGGAGCTTCCATTTTTTATCTTGAAGTGTCCATTTTAAATGGATGTTTAGTGCTGTTCCAGTTGTGTTATTGGGTTTTGCCCTAATAAAAACAAAACTGTGAGCTTCAATGAGTCTTGCACACAGTTGGCAGGCACCAAGGCCGCAAACTTAATTGCGCTGAGGGGGTGGGCTTGGAGGTGGGTCTGTAGCGAAAATTGGAGAAATTGGGGTGGGCTGCGAACCCACCTCCATGCGACTTTGGGAAGTTTCGGGTCAGCCGCTCCCAAACCAAATGGCAGGACAAGTTGTTAAGGCAGTTAACAGGTCGTTAACTGCCTGGATAATCCTATTTTAAAGGGCTGATCTGATTTTGGAGGTTTTTCAACATGCTGCCCGCCTTCATACAAACATGCCAGGTGAATCGAGCTGGGTTGAGCTAGGACCTGAATTGTTGCCAGCTGCTCGAGCAGCTTAAAAGCGGGCCTGCAATCTCTCATTCTTTCACATGCCACAACTTAGTGGTTTGAGGTTTGGGAGACATTTTACAGCTCAACTAATCTTGAGTGTTGAGTCTGAAACCCATCTGCTGACCTCCTTGGAAGACCCTCTAGCCACTTTGTCTGAGCGCACACAACCTCCATTCCTTGAATGAGATATATACCAGTGGTATGGGAACCATTTGTATCCTCTCATCCTGGTCGTCAGATTTAGACAAAAGCAGCTGCAGCAGCACCACAACCAGGCACAGCAGCAGCACCAACAACAGGAGCGCCAACTTTCTCCTCATTCACCTGATGCTGCACAGGGCAGAGGGCGTCAGCGCAGGCCTGCACCTCACCACAGGAGATACCCCCAACACAGGGTTTACAGGCAGAGGATGAGCTTCCTCAACATGAGTAAGCAGCAGTGCCAAAGGAGGCTGAGACTTTCGTGAGAGGTAGTCGCTGACATCTGCGCAATGCTGCACCAACACCTGGAGCCCGGAGGAGCGTGTGCACAGTCCTTCCCAGTGGCTGTCAAAGTCACCACCACAATCAGCTTCTTTGCTTCGGGCTCCTTCCAGGGATCATCAGCAGACATCAGCGGAATCTCCCAGTCGGCTGCACACACTTGCATCACGCAGGTTACCGATGACCTCTTTGCAAAGGTGCACAATTACATCCACTTCTCCATGGATGAAGCAAGTGTAACCGCGTGTGTGGTTGGCTTTGCAAATATGGCAGGCTTCCCAAGGGTGCAGGGCACCATAGACTGCACACATGTGGCCATTAGGGCACCCCATCACAACCCAGCTGATTTTATCAACCACAAGGGCTTCCACTCCCTTCACGTCCAGCTGGTGTGTAACCACAGGAACATCATCATACTTGTTTGCGCCAAGTACCCTGGCAGTTGCTATGACTCCTTCATCCTGCGGCAGTCTACTGTGCCTTAGCTCTTCTATCCGTCAAACCAACTTTCCGGATGGCTACTTGGCGACAAGAGCTATCCCCTGAAAAAGTGGCTCATGACATCGATGAGGAGGCCATCAAACGAGGCTGAGGAGCAGTACAATGTGAGCCACATTTCCACCAGAAGCATCAGCGAACAAACCATCGGCTCTCTCAAAATGCGATTCAGATGCCTCGACAGATCTGGTGGAGCCCTGCAGTATGTACCAGTCAGGGTCTCCAGAATCATCATCGTCTACTATGCCCTGCACAACAAGGCACAGCAGCGTGGCTTAGTGCTCCATGAGGAACAAGTGGCTCAATGCAGAGCATCCTTGGAAGAAGAGGAGGAAGATGATGAGGAGGACGAGGATGAGGACGGGGATGAGGACGAGGAGGAGGCGCGCCTTGCGGGTCCGGATGTGACCAATGCAGTGGCCCTCGAGCTCACTGCTGACCGTCACGCAAGGGATGCACTCATTCATGCCAGATTCACGTAAGCTTACTCTTCAACCACAGGTGGCTAGCATATGGCTATGAATGTGTAGACGATCTTCCTACAACGCCATACATCATCTCTGCAATAACCGGTTCTTTCCTATCACTTTCACCACCTTCAGTACAAATGCAAGTCGCCCTGAGCCCTCAATGTGCAACTTCCATTTCCCAGAACACATAGGCTAGAACTTCAACTGTTTGCCATCACTTTTGTTTAATACATTCACAAAAGGATGACATTGCAAAATATTAAACAGAACCAAAGACAACAGAACAAAACACCCAAGTGACTCCCCTTGTGACTATTTGTGCTTTATCTTCCTCTTACGCATGCTTCTACATGGTGCTTCCCCTGTGGCTTCAGCAGATGTAGAGGCACCTTGCTGACTTTGATGCTGCGCCTACTTAGATGCCTTTGGTGGGCGTCCTCTGGGTTTGGGAGCATGAGAGGTCTCTGAAACAGTCTACTCTCCCTGCAGCTGTTCAGGGGCTGAAACGGCCATCTCAGTTGGGTGTGCAATGTGGGTCTCTGAGCGAAGGCTCCACAGTGACATGGTCGTGTGAGCACTTGGCGAGGAGCCCACACTTCCTTGTTGTCTGCCACCAACATCCCTTTCATGGATCAGCTGCACTTCAGTGCTAGCAAGTGGTTGGAGAGCACCTTGCTGCACATCAGGGGGTTCATGAGGACCCTTATCTGTACTGGAAGTCCTCATAACAAGGACGTCCATGAAGCTCTGGTGTCTCTCTTCAATAGATGTACATCTCTCCTCCTTAGCAGACAATCTATTTTGAAGAGTCACCATGTTTTCGTTAGTCTGGCGATTTATGTCCTCCATGGAGGTTGCCACCCTCTCCATGGCAGAACGTTCATGCACTATTGCCCCCACAAAGGCAATGCTCATGTTAGAGATGGACTCCTCCATTCTCTGCACACTCACAGTTACCCTGGATGCAAACCCTGTCAGCAACTCCTGCACTTGTTCCTGGAGTTCCAGCACCACTCTCTTTCTGGATGGCCCCAGAGGCACAGGGTCTGCATGCAGCTGAGCAGAGCTAGGAGAGTCCTGCGACCTCTGACGAAGACTCTCCACTGCTGTCGCTGTCTCCACCATCTGCTGATGCTTACTTATGAGCTGTGATACACCAGGTGACAACACTACTCTAACTCGCGATGGCCCCACCGAGGTGTGCGTCTGTCCGTTGGTTCTGGGTGCACTGAGTCCTGGTGATGCTGCTTCCCCAGAGGCCGCAGGTTCCTCTGAGGAGTCATCTGGCTCTTCCTCCTGGACAGTGAGGAGGGCGGCACTCAATGGTCCTGTGGGAGAGTAAAGGCATGAGTTACGTTATAAATCTCATCATCATCAAGAAACTACTCATGAAATAACGCTGGATGGCCATCTGGTGGCCCCGCCCAAGGAGTATAAATACTCGGGCGTGGGCCCAGCTTGCCAGGGATATTTTGTAAGACAAGGAACTAGTGAAGTACAACTAGACCTCCATGTTCTGAAACAAGTTGATTAAAGCCTTGCTTTATGCTGAAACCAAGTGCATAGTGAGTTTTATTACGTCAATTTAATCAACTTGATATCGACTCCATGCTTTAGGTGATTTCGGGAACAGCCAGCTATGACTCGAACTATAGAAGGGAACTCAGACAAGTAATCGATCCATCATGGAGAAACTGCTCAGACCCACTCGTCTCGACCTGGACCCGAATTCAATTACAGCTGCTAAGGTATGGAAACACTGGTATCATACCTTTAGCAACTTCCTTGAGGAGTGTGGTGAGAATGTTCCTAACAATTTACGAATGCTTGCTAATTATGTATCCCCTCATGTGTTTGATTATATCGAAGGCTGTGTAGACTATGATGCCGCTATCCAAATACTACAGCAGCTATATGTCAAGTCCCCAAATTAAATTTTTGCTCGGCATCTACTGGCCACAACTCAACAACAACCCAGGGAATCACTTGATGAATTCCTTCAGAAACTTCGCAGGCTCAGCAAGGATTGTAATCTTAAAGCTGTTACAGCTGAGCAGTACCAGGAGGAGTTAATTCGTGATTCCTTTATTAATGGAATTGCGTCTCCCTTCAAACATCAGCATCTATTGGAGAATAAAACCCTTATGTTACAGGCTGCCTATGACCAGGCATGTTCTCTGGACTTAGCAAAGAGAAATGCAGATACCTATCTTTCACCACATGCATGGGCTGCTGCTATCACTTTTAGTGACTCCTTCGATAGGCCTCGGGCGGAAGCCCTCATGGATGACGACTCCAACCTGGCTGATGACAACCCTACCCTAGAAAACTACACTGATGATGACCCTGCCCTAGCGGCATCTTGGCAATCTGGAAGGAAGTGTTTCTTCTGTGGGGGTGCATTCCATTATAGGAAATGTTGTCCTGCTCATAACGCAACCTGCAATCATTGCAGCAAGAAAGGTCACTTTTCTAAGGTATGCCAGTCAAGAGCCGCTGTTAGTAAGAAAGGCCACTTTTCTAAGGTATACCGGTCGAGAGCTCCTGTTAGTTTTACAGCTACTATCTATAAAACTGCTCCTCCCCCAAGAGCCACAACTAAGGTTACAGCTGCAATCTATAAAACTTCTCCTCCCCCAAGAAGCACTACTAAGGTTACAGCTGTCAAGGGTAAAACTGCCCCTCCTCCCATCACAGCTGTTTTTCCCCAAAGTCTGTCCCATGCAGCCACAAAGGTTTCAGTAAATGGACACATTTTGAGTGCACTAATCGACTCATGCAGCTCTGACAGCTTCATTAGTGAGCGGGCTGTCAGGAAGTTAAAACTGCGTATTTACCCCTCAGACAGGGAAATTGCAATGGCTCTGACGACACTGACCACCAATTCTTCCAGGTTTTGTCTTGTCGACCTTATTCTCTATGGCCACACTTATTTCTCCACCCGGCTTGGGGTGCTCAAGAACCTATGTAGTGATGTGTTCCTGGGACAGGATTTCCAGAAACAACACAAAAGACTCACTTTCGAGTTTGGAGGGTCAAAGCCGGAGCTTACTATTTCCAAAGTACCGTTTAGTGCGCTTTCGGCGGCTTCGCTCGACGAGCCCTCCTTGTTTGCCAATCTTTCCCCCCGATGTAAGCCATAGTCACTAAATCATGACGTTTCAGCCAAGATGATCGGTCCTTTATCGAGGCAGAAATCTCTCGCCTTCTAGCTGACAGTATCATTGAGCCATGTTCATCTTCCTGGCGGGCTCAAGTCGTCGTTGTCAAAAATCATCTGAAGCAACACAAGAAACATCTTTGCATCGATTACTCGCAGACTATTAACCAGTATACTGACCTGGATGCCTACCCACTACCACGCATCGATGACATGGTCAATAACTTTGTTAACTACAAGGTATTTTCAACCTTTGATTTAAAGAGCGCATATCATCAAGTACCCATTAAAGCACTCTGACAAAATGTATACGGCCTTTGAGGCCAATAGTCGGCTTTGCCAGTTTTATCGCCTTCAATTTCGGGTCACCAATGGGGTGGTCGTCTTACAACGGGCAATGGATAGCCTAGTCAAACAGGAGAACTTAACGGACACTTTTCCATATCTGGATAATATCACCATTGCTGGGCATGACCAGAAGGAGCATGATGCCAATCTCCAGAAACTTTTTGATGTTCTCCGTCGTCGCAACTTAACCTTAAATGAGTCCAAATCTGTGAAATCAGTACCATCAGTCAACATCCTTGGCTACTGGGTGGGCAACGGTGTCATTAAACCAGATCCGGAGCGACTTCATTCGCTTCAGGAGCTCCCTCCCCCTACGAATCTTGTCTCTCTTCGTCGGGCACTCGGCATCTTCGCCTATTATGCGAAATGGATACCCCACTTCTCCGACAAGATCCAGCCCCTGCTTCACGCAAAGTCATTTCCATTGGAGGCAACGGCTATTTCAGCTTTCAACCTCCTCAAGCGACAACTGGAAAAAGCCACATTTCGTTCCGTTGATGAAAATCTTCCTTTCGTGGTCGAGTACGATGCATCGGATGTGGCAATCTCTGCTACATTGAATCAAGGTGGTCGACCCGTTGCATTTCTGTCCAGAACTTTGCAGGGTAGCGAGCTCCATTATCCTCCTGTCGAGAAGGAGGCTACGGCCATCATCGAAGCTGTATGTAAATGGAGTCATTTTCTCGCTCGTCGCCATTTCACACTTATAACCGATCAGCGCTCCCCGGCCTTTATGCTGGATAACCGGAAACGCACTAAGATCAAGAATAACAAAATACAACTCTGGAGGATGGAATTGGCCGCCTTTGGATACACCATACATTATCTGGAATATGTTGCCTGAAAGGGTGGTGGAGGCAGATTCAATCATGGCTTTCAAAAGGGAATTGGATAAGTACCTGAAGGAAAAAAATTTGCAGAGCTACGGGGAAAGGGGAGTGGGACTAGCTGAAGTGCTCTTGCAGAGAGCCGGCACGGGCTCGACGGGCCGAATGGCCTCCTTCTGTGCTGTAACCATGCTATGATTCTATGACCCGGCAAAGAGAGTGTGGGCCCGGATACCCTCACGCGGGCATTCTGCTCTTCCATATCAACTTCGACTCTTGCGGATCTTCATACTGACTTATGCCATCCTGGCGTTACCCGTATGTTGCACTTTGTGCGATCTAAAAATCTCCCATTTTCTATGGAAGATGTGAAAAGAACGTGCTCCTCCTGTAGAATTTGTGCGGAATTAAAACTGCAATTCTTCCATCCATCGGATGGCTCACTCATACACGCAATGCAGCCTATGCAGCGACTCAGCATTGACTTTAAAGGGCCATTGCCTTCCTCAATGCAAAACACCTACTTACTGAATATGGTGGATGAATATTCATGCTTTCCCTTTGTTTTCCCCTGTCCCAATATGCTTACTTCCACAGTGATCAAATGCCTTGATCAAGTCTTTTCCCTTTGCGGTACGGCCAATTTCATCCACTCTGATCGGGGTCCCTCCTTCATGTCAAGCGAACTCAAAAGTTATCTCTCCCAACGGGGAATCGCCACAAGTAAAATGACACCGTACCATCCCATCAGTAACGGACAGGTTGAGAGATACAACACTATCATTTGGAACGCTGTTTGTCTTGCGCTGAGGTCACGCAACCTAACAGACCAGCAGTGGGAAACTACGCTCCCTGACGTGTTGCATTCCATCAGGTCTCTCCATTCTACATCTACCAATGTCATGCCTCACGAACGATTCTTCAGCTTCCAGCGTCGCTCCACCCATGGGACGTCTCTACCGTCATGGTTGGCAGCTCCCGGCCCCGCGCTACTCCGAAGTTTCGTTCGATCGTCTAAAAATGATCCTCTCGTCGACGAGGTAGAACTCACGGACATCAATCCCACGTACGCGCACGTGCGGTACCCTGATGGCCGGGAGTCCACCGTTTCGCTCCGGGACCTGGCACCCTGTCCAGCTGGTTCCACGGACCCAACTGATAGAGGGACCCACGGGGATGATGCCGACACTCTGCACTCCCCCGAAGATGATGCCCTACCTGGGACATCGAGAGAGCTGCCAGCTGCCCCACCGGATCCACTCAGGGAGCTGAGCACTCCCCGTGGGATGGCCACCCGAAGCAAGGACGCCGGTCAATCCCTGGCTATCAAACAGGATGAAGCTAGTTCTGCGCCTGTGGGGACCCGTGCTCAGAGTCACGATCTCCCCGGCCTCCCTCGGGTCGGTCAGAGCAACGCGGGCCCTGTCGATCCACTGGTATGAATCAAGCGGCCCAGGGACCAAGACATGGTCTGGAGAGACATGCCTTCGAGCCATAAATAAAAATCTAAAAGACTGCGGCTATTTGTGGTCTGCCTAATCCGTTAAGAGGAAGTCGTTGGACTTCCAAATCTTTTAGGCAGGAAGAATGTTCTAAATCTCATCATCATCAAGAAACTACTCATGAAATAATGCTGGATGGCCAGCTGGTGGCGCCGTCCAAGGAGTATAAATGCTCGGGCGTGGGCCCAGCTTTCCAGGGACATTTTGTAAGACAAGGAACTAGTGAAGTACAACTAGACCTCCATGTTCTGAAACAAGTTGATTCAAGCCTTCCTTTATGCTCAAACCAAGTGCGTAGTGAGTTTTATTACGTCAAGTTACAAATCTGAATTTTAGGTAGCAGGCACATCCTTTTGTGCGGGTGATACAAAGTGAATTTCTATGATCATATGCCATTGCAGTCAATCATTAAATCTAAATGAGAGGGATGAAACTCTACTCTGTCAACAGCTTCATCTAATGCTCCTGTCTTTCTGTCCCCCACTCCCAGCTCCTCGCTACCTCCAATTATCTCATGCGCAGCCTCCTCAGCACTGGTCAATATAGCGAGGGATTGTGTGCCTCCTCCTGTCTGTGCTCTCTCCATCTTATTGTGGGCTATCTTTTACTGCAAGGAGCGACACAAGTGGAGTTTCAGTGAGAGTGATGGACTGACTGTGAAGAATCCATAACATAGAAGGTTAGAGGGAGACGAGGATGGAGTGAGGTGCCAAGAGGAAGCTGCCTCCCTGTGCATTGTTAGCTGTTGTCATTGCATAACAGTGAGAGCGAGTGTGAGGGGTGCATAGTAAGATGGTGAGGTGATTCGGTACAGAGAGAGAGATGGATAGGTAAGGGTGCAAGGGAAGTAAGGGTAAGGTGGGATGTGGAGGAGCAGGCTTACAAAGCAGAGTGCTGGTGATGAGAAGAGAAGGGAAGCAGATTGAAGGCAAGTATGATGTGATACTCACTTTTGATGATCGCAGAAGATCATTAAACCTTTTCCGGCACTGGATCCAGGTGCGTGAACAAATAGACCTAGTGCTGACCTCCTCAGCAATGAGCAGCCAGGCTGCCTTGGTTTGCTGAGGAGGCTTCCTCCGGCCATCGGGAGGGAACAGAATCTCCCTGCGCCCTCCTACTCCCTCCATAAGAGCTTGGAGGGAATCCTCATTGAAACGTGGAGCAGCCTTCGGTTTGGAAGCACTCATGGTGGCCTTGCCACATTAAGACACCAGCAGAATCATGGGACCCTTAAAAACATCTGCACTAATGACATCATCAGAGGCGGCTAACAGACTCGATCCCAGTCACTGGACCGGCCAGTGTGCACCACGTCACTTAAGGGGCCAATTAAATTAAAATTTCAACTCTGGAGTGGATGCAGCCAGCAGTGGGTCTGGACCCCGCCCACCAGGCAACCCGACTCCAAGCCCCCTCCTCAATTAAATTCGTGGCCCAAGTCTCAAAGCACTGAAACTGCTTGGGATCTGCACTATGGGGCACTCTGCGTATTGACCATCCACACCCAATAATGCCTGATGTATAGCAGTGCTTTGGGCACCAGGAACCATACTCTCACCATCCCCTACACCATCAATTTTCTTACAGGCAAGAATGTCCAGGATGGCCTCCTCAAAGGGAGTCAAGGATTTTTCATTTCTGGCCACTCCTCCAGTTTGGGTTTCTTTCCTTATGTTATATGCCATGTTGACATGCAAACTGAGAAATAGTTTGGGTGTGTTGTAAGTTCAAGGAGCACATGCACAGTGACAGATGTGTTGCCAATCTGTGTGTCAGTAGCTGATCATGCATCGTGCAATTGGGTAGTGGCGCAATGATTTGCCTTTTTATCATTATAGTAATCTGGGATGTAATGTTTAAGTTATCCACCAGATGGAGCCAAATATTGAGGGTTCACATTCACCAGTATTTAAGGTAATGGGGCCATGTATTCAATGTCCTGGTACACCAGTTAACATGGTAATGTGGCATTGCATTATGGGTATGACACAGAGGTTCATCCTCCATCTTGGCTCGTGCAGTAAGAATTATGTGCCTGGCTTCCAGCTTGTAAGAGCTATGTCTCTCTGCTACACCGTGTAAATAAACAGTTGGGTTTTGTTCCTAATATCTCGCTTCTCTCAGTTTCGGACCTTACCACTCGGATATCACATATTGGCGACGAGGATAAACAGATCACATCTTGACGAAGAAAACAAAAGGAAAAAGAGCACTGAATAACAGATCATGGCTGCTACGGTAGGAAAGATCTCTGCTTTTGATGTTCAGACGCAGACCTGGGATGAATACTGCGAGGTGTTGATGCATTTCTTTGAAGCAAATGATATAATTGATCTCGGAAAAAGGAGAGCTATTTTGCTCACTTCCGTGGGAAGTCAGACGTATAGTTTAATGAGAAACTTATGCAGTCCTGAAAAGCCTGGAGACAGATCATTTGCTAACTTAGTGGCCTTGCTGAAGGACCATTTCAATCCCAGACTGAGTGAGATGGTACAGCATTTCAAATTTAATTCACGGAACAGAAAGCCGGGAGAGACTGTATTGGATTATGTAGCGGTGTTGAGGAAATTGGCACACGATTGCAATTACGGCAACAACCTGAAAGACATGCTCAGAGATAGGCTAGTTTGCGGGATAATGGATGATCGAATGCAGCAGAGATTATTGTCTGAGACTGGGCTTACGTATGAAAAAGCATTGGAACTTGCTCAAGCCATAGAGACAGCAAACCGAGATGTAAAAGAAATACAAGGTTCCGACTGGGCTACTACAAAGCAAGTTGCAGGTCAGGTTGTTGTGTACAAGTTAAATATGTGTCAGAAACCACAACATGAGCATGTGGAGGCATGTTATAGATGCAATGGCAATCACCTGGCGAGGGAATGCAGGTTTCTGGAGGAAAAGTGCCACAAGTGTGGGAAAAAAGGGCATATAAAACGTGCATGCAGGGCAAAAGCAACCGTGGAGGCATATAAACCAAAAGGGGGAGGAAAGCAAAACCTAGGAAGAGAAGTGAAAAAACAGGGAGCTCATCACATCAGCGGAGAAGCTGAGAAAGAAGATGACATGTTCATAATGCATAGTATGGTAGAGAACATTCCAAAAGTGGATCCTATCACTTTGCAACTGATAGTAAATGACTCTAAGGTCAACTTTGAAGAGGATACAGGATGCGGGGTAACCATAATGAACAGGGAGGAGTACTCAAAGTTGTGGAACCGTGCAAAAGTTCCAGAGTTAAAGTCTTGCTCTATGCAGCTTAAAACATATACCGGTGAACGAGTGGCGACATTGGGTACAGCTACTGTAACTGTGCAACACAGGGACACCGTGGAACAGCTACCTGTAGTTGTAGTATCAGGTTCCGGACCAAACCTGTTAGGTCGGGGCTGGATACAAGAACTTAAATTAGATTGGGGAGCAATAAATCAAATAGAGGGAGGCAAACAGTTGTCTTTGCAAGAAGTGTTGATTGAACATAAGAACGTGTTCAAGGAAGAACTTGGCACATTTAATGGCCCCCCAGCTAAGATTTATGTAGACAAGGAGGCATTGCCAAGGTTTTTTACACAACGACCTGTGCCGTATGCCATGAAACCGAAGGTAGAGGATGAGCTTGACCGTCTTTTGAGAGAGAACATACTGGAATCCGTGAAATGTTCAGAATGGGCAGCTCCCATTGTACCTGTTTTAAAACTGGACAATTCGGTAAGACTCTGTGGAGATTATAAATTGACAGTAAATAGGGTGTCTAAACTAGAACAGTATCCTATTCCCAAAACAGAGGATCTCTTTGCAAACCTGGCTGGAGGGAAGAAATTCACGAAGCTGGATATGAGTCATGCATACTTGCAGATTACACTAGATGAGGAATCCAAGAAGTATGTAACCATAAATACACACAAGGGTTTGTTCACCTATAACCGCTTACCATTCGGTGTCTCATCTAGTCCAGCTATTTTCCAGAGGACTATCGAGGGTGTACTGCAAGGGATCCCACATGTTTCAATCTATCTGGATGACATTCTGGTGATGGGAAGAACCGACCAGGAGCATCTGAGCACTCTGAGAGAGGTACTACGAAGATTGGATAAGGCTGGGTTACGGCTCAAGAGGAGTAAGTGCACTTTCCTGGGGAATGAGGCTGTGTTCCTGGGACACAGAGTGGACACCACCGGGCTCCTTCCAATCAAGGAGAAGGTACAAGCACTGCAGGAGGCCCCAGCTCCTACCAATGTGACTGAGTTAAAAGCTTACCTGGGACTGCTAAACTATTATAACAGATTTTTACCAAACTTGGCAACAGTGTTAGCACCTCTTCACAAACATCTGCACAAGGTGACACAGTGGCAGTGGGAAGAGGAACAGAGGGTTTCATTTGAGCAGTCCAAGAAACTGATGCTGTCCTCGGATGTGCTGGTTCACTACAATGCAGAGAAAGCCATCATTCTCTCTTGTGATGCTTCACCTTACGGGGTGGGGGCGGTTCTTTCACACAGCTTGGAAGATGGAACAGGAAGACCAATAGGGTTTATGTCTCGAACTCTGACACCAGCAGAAAAAAACTATTCCCAGTTAGATAAAGAGGGGTTAGCAGTAATGTTTGGGTTACGGAGGTTTCACAAGTACATATATGGCAGGAAATTCACCATATGCACCGATCATAAACCTCTTCTATCTCTTTTTAATGAAATGAAAGCAGTACCACAGATGGTGTCACCCCGGATCCAGAGGTGGGCAGTGACGATGAGGGCATATGAGTATGTCATCGTTTACAAGGCGGGCAAGTACCATGGGAACGCAGATGCCTTGAGCCGTCTTCCACTGCCAGGTACACCTATCCATGCAGCTCCAGAGGACAGAGTTTTGATGTTGGAGGACACGGACACGGCAATTGTGACCGCTGAACAGGTAAGGACATGGACCGGTAAAGATCCAGTACTGTCTAGAGTCCGAGAATATGTGATGAGGGGTTGGCCACAGCATCCGGAAGGGACTGATTTCATACCTTACAGTGTCAGGAAGACAGAGCTGTGTGTGCAGGATGGTTGCGTGTTGTGGGGAGCACGAGTGATTATTCCACAGTCAGCACGACAGTCTTTCCTAGGGCAACTACATCAGTGTCATCCTGAAGTTTCACATATGAAAGCTTTGGCAAGGAGTTACTTGTGGTGGCCAAAGCTAGATGAGGAGATAGAAAATCTAGTCAAGACATGCAGAACTTGTCAAGTACACAGGAAGGCACCAGCAGCGGCTCCTCTCCACCCCTGGGAGTGGCCGGATAAACCATGGAGAAGATTACATGTAGATTATGCGGGTGCATTCATGGGAAAGATGTTCCTCATAATCATTGATGCCCATTCCAAATGGATGGATGTTTATCCTGTAAATTCTGCTTCATCTACTGTTACTATAGACTGCCTGTGTAGGAGTTTTAGTAATCAAGGGCTACCGGAGATCGTAGTAAGTGACAATGCCACGTGTTTTGTGAGTACAGAAACAAAAGAGTTCATGAGAAACAATGGCATAGTGCACGTGACCTCAGCTCCATATCATCCGTCTTCAAATGGACTTGTGGAGAGAGCCGTACAAACATTTAAGGAGATGATGAAAAAAAGTGCGGAAGGGAGTTTGGCAGCCAAGGTGTCACGAGTTCTGTTCAGCTACAGAATAACACCTCAATCTACCACAGGACTCTCTCCTGCTGAGCTGTTGTTAGGATGTCAACTACGCTCCACTCTTGACCTGGTTCACCCAGACCTAAAAAGGAAGGTAGAAAACCGACAAATCAAACAAAAGGAGAACCATGACAGAAGGACAAAGAGCCGCAGTTTTGGAGAAGGAGATTCGGTCCTTACCAGGAATTTCAGTTATGGTCCAAAATGGATTCCTGGCATCATAGACTCAATGACCGGTCTAGTATCATACACGGTCATGGTGGGAACTGGTCAGGTAGTACGCAGACATGTAGATCAGATACTGACCAGACAAGGGGAGATCGAAATGGAGGTTCCAGAGGAGATGTTGGAGGACAAGTTGGGCCCCAGTTATCCAAATGCATCAGTGGTACCACCACCACGAACAGAGCTTGTTCCACCTGGACCCCTTCGTCAAGAGGAAACCAGCGTAGCAGAGTCAGATACTCTGAGTACTGCTCAGGAGCAGCAGGTAGCTCTACCACAACCAAACAGGGACTTGACTGTAAGACGTTCACCAAGGTCTCACAAGCCACCAGAGAGATTGATAACGACCTGCTAGATTTGTTCAGTATGGACTATCGTTAAAGGAGTTTCCTTATGGGACTTTTTAAGAATGTTGTTAAGAAATTAATGTTCAACTTAAGAGGGGAGGGATATAGTAATCTGGGATGTAATGTTTAAGTTATCCACCAGATGGGGCCAAATATTAAGGGTTCACATTCACCAGTATTTAAGGTAATGGGTCATGTATTCAATATCCTGGTACACCAGTTAACACGGTAATGTGGCATTGCATTATGGGTATGACTCAGAGGTTCATCCTCCATCTTGGCTCGTGCAGTAAGAATGATGTGCCTGGCTTCCAGCTTGTAAGAGCTATGTCTCTCTGCTACACCGTGTAAATAAACAGTTGGGTTTTGTTCCTAATATCTCGCTTCTCTCAGTTTCGGACCTTACCACTCGGATATCACAATCATGTCAGCATTCCAATGGTTCTGGTTGTAAGTTGTAGCTGGAGTATGGGCATGGTAAGCAATGAAAGAGCAGTAAGGTTGTTTGAGGGGTTGGTTTGGGCCTGCAGTAAATATATAGCAAGTTGATAGGTATCACTTTGTAGTACACATACTTAAATCATCTACCTGGTATATGATACAGCTGTGTAGATATATCTTTCCAGCTTTCATAAGGTGTGCCATCTTCCGCATCTGTTCCCAGATTATGCAGGAAATGTACACACCATTACCTCTAGCTGCCGCCTCCTGCCAGGCATGCCACACTATTGGCCTGTGAAGAGGGTGCCCTCAAGTAGCAAAAAGGGACAACCCACCTCATACCACCTCCTGCAGAAACACTTCCACTTTGCCATCAATCAAACAGGGTGCTGTGTTACTCTATCTCATACTCATAAACTCTTTCCTGCCTCCACATTTGTTCTGCCTTTCACTGGTTTTTGTTAGCCAATTTCTTGCTAACACAGCCTTTGGATAGCCAACTGAAAATTATCAAGCTCACACAATCTTTGTAAAGGCTGCAAAACATTTTTGAACCTTTCATCTTTAAATGGCTATATCTCTTTAAATTGTAGGGCTGTAGCTGTGCTGAATATTCCCTCCTCTCCTTTAGATTTGCAGGGGGAGGTATTGTCTAGGTTAGGAGGTTCCTCTGCATATTCAATTGCGACCAATTCTATTTTGAGCAAGTGGAAGGTTCTCGCGTTTCGATCCCACAGCCCTTGTGCCAGGACCGGAGAATTTTATCCACAAATAGCCAAATTGAATCACTTCAGGACTGAACAGGTAAGTTTCTTAAAATAAAAATGCAATAACACTTTTTGTGAACTGCTGCAAGTTTTCCAATATCATCAATGTGATTGGCAAGTAATTTGTACCACACAATCTCTCTATATATAAGGGCTGCACAGGCAGAAGGGAAAAGGGTGACCATCAGGCAGAGCAGTAGAGGCAGGCAGGTAGTGCAGGGGACCCCTGTGGCCATCCCCCTCTCAAACAGGTATACCGATTTGGATACTGTTGAGGGTGATGACTTACCAGAGGAAGGCAGCAGCAGCCAACTTCCCGGCACCAGGGGTGCTTCTGCTGCTCAGGAAGGGAGGAAAAAGAGTGGGAGAGCAATAGTGTTAGGGGATTCTATCGTAAGGGGAACAGATAAGTGTTTCTGTGGCCATAGACGTGACTCCAGGATGGTTTGTTGCCTCCCTGGTGCCAGGGTCAAGGATGTCACTGAACGGCTGCAGGGCATTCTGAAGGGGGAGGGTGAACAGTCAGCGGTCGTGGTTCACATTGGGACCAATGACATGGGTAGGAAGAGGAATGAGGTCCTGCAGCAAGAATTTAGGGAGCTAGGTAGCAGATTAAAGAGCAGGACCTCAAAGGTTGTAATCTCTGGATTACTCCCGGTGCCACGTGCTAGTGAGTATAGGAATAGGAGGATAGAGCAGATGAATGCGTGGCTAAAGAGTTGGTGCAGGAGGGAGGGCTTTAGTTTCCTGGATCACTGGGCCTGCTTCTGGGGAAGGTGGGACTTGTACAAGTCGGACGGGTTGCACCTGAACCAGTGCGGGACAAATATCCTTACGGGGAGGTTTGCTAGCACTGTTCGGGGGGGGGGTTAAACTAAAATGGCAGGGGGTTGGGAACATGAGCAGGGAGACAGAGGAAAGGGAAACAGGGATAAAAGCAAAAGATAGGAAGAAGAAAAACAAAAGTGGCAGTCAGAGAAATCAACGGGTTAAATCAAACGTGGCCACGGTAAATAATAATTCTAATAGGTCTAAGAGCGTTAAAAAAACAAGCCTGAAGGCTTTGTGTCTTAATGCGAGAAGCATTTGTAATAAGGTGGACGAATTGGCTGCGCAAATAGAGGTAAACGAATATGATTTGGTTGGGATTACGGAAACGTGGCTCAAGGAAGGCCAAGACTGGGAACTCAACATCCAGGGGTATTCAATATTCAGGAAAGATAGGCAAAAAGGAAAGAGAGGTGGGGTAGCATTACTGGTTAAAGAAGGGATTAATACAATTGTAATGAAGCATATTAGCTCTGAGGATGTGCAATCTGTATGGGTAGAATTGAGAAACACTAAGGGGAAAAAAACATTAGTGGGAGTGGTATATAGACCTCCCAACAGTAAGGCAGAGGTTGGGGATGGCATTAAAAGGGAAATTAAAGAAGCGTGCAATAAGGGCACAGCAGTCATCATGGGTGACTTTAATCTACATATAGATTGGGCCAACCAAATTAGTAACAATACTGTGGAGGAGGAATTCCTGGAGTGTTTACGGAATGGTTTCCTGGACCAATATGTCGAGGAACCAACCAGAGATCAGGCCATCTTAGACTGGGTATTATGTAACGAGAAAGGATTAATTAGCAATCTTGTTGTACGAGGCCCCTTGGGTCGGAGCGATCATAATATGATCGAATTCTTCATTAAGATGGAGAATGAAGTAGTTGACTCAGAGACTAGGGTCCTCAAATTAAATAAAGGAAACTACGATGGTCTGAGGAGCGAGTTGGGTAGGATCGATTGGGGAATGGCACTCAAAGGGATGACGGTGGATAGGCAATGGCAAACATTCAAAGACCGAATGGATGAGCTACAGAATTTGTTCATCCCAGTTTGGCATAAAAATAAAACAAAAAAGGTGACTCAACCGTGGCTAACAAGGGAAATTAGGGATAGCATAAGATCCAAGGAGACGACATATAAATTGGCCAGAAAAAGCAATAATCCTAAGGATTGGGAGCAGTTTAGTATTCAACAAAGGAGGACAAAGGGATTAATTAAGAAAGGGAAAATAGAATATGAGAGTAAGCTAGAAGGGAACATAAAAACTGACTGTAAAAGCTTTTATAGATATGTGAAGAGAAAAAGATTGGTGAAGTCAAGCGTAGGTCCCTTGCAGTCAGAATCAGGGGAATTTACAATGGGAAACAAAGAAATTGCAGACCAACTAAATTCATACTTTGGTTCTGTCTTCACAAAGGAGGACACAAATAACCCCCCAGAGATGCCGGGGAACATAGGGTCTGATGAAAGGGTGGAACTGAAAGAAATCTGTATTTGTAGGGAAATGGTGTTAGGAAAATTGATGGGACTTGTGGTAAACCACTGTTTGTATTCCTGTTTGTCCTGTTTGTATTCCACTGTGTACATGCCTGGACATGCCTCGGCTGACTCCTCCCACAGGTCCTAGTATAAAGGTGACTGCTCCCCAGCCCTTTGTACCCTGGACCGGTCGACCACGCGAGGCAGACCTCCATTCTGTTGTTAATAAAAGCCTTTAGTTACTCTTCTAACTCTCAGTCTTTTATGAGTAATTGATAGCGCATCAATTTTATTAACAACATTTTTATAATGGAGAAGATCCTCACACCAGCATGCCTGGACTTAGATCATCGGGAGGCGGACTCATCCACCAAGTTTACTCACTGGCTTAAGTGTTTCGAAAAATTCCTGACCGCCTCCGAAGCAATCAAATCGGACAAGGACAAACTGGATGTCCTGACCTCCAAAGTGAACCACCGAGTGTACTCGGTCATCCAAGACGCGACCTCGTACGCGGACGCTATCAAGCTCCTCAAGGACCAGTACACGCGCCCAGTGAACGAAGTGTACGCCAGGCACCTCCTGGGGAGTCGTAAACAACAACCTGGGGAATCGACCGTGGAATACCTTCAGGCACTGTCTGTGCTTGGCCGGGCCTGTGGTTGTAAGGATGTAAAGGCCGCCGTGTACACAGAGGAACTTATCCGGGACGCTTTTGTAGCGGGCCACAGATCCAATTACACCCGACAGCGGCTGTTGGAGCAGAGTAACCTCGACCTCAACAAGGCCTCTGAACTCGCACTATCGTTGGATGCAGCCTACCAGGGCATGGATGCCTACTCCTCTGCACCGTGGACGCCGCGGGGAATGACAGCCTGGGACACGGTAGGACCGCCTCATAGCGCCGTGCCACCCCAGCCACACCCCAACAACGGCCCAACTACCGCAGCAGTGTCCCAAGGCCAGACAGCAGTGCCCCAAGGCCAGAAATGCTACTTCTGTGGCCAGGCAAAACACCCCAGAGCGCGCTGCCCGGCGAAAAACGCGATCTGCTCGGGCTGCGGGAAGAAGGGACACTACGCTAGCATCTGCAGGGCCAAAGCCACCCCGAACCCCAGCAGCGCCGCGTGTGGGCCATGCGGGCCGCCATCTTGGACCTCCCCGGCCATGTGCGAATCATCGGTACAGCAGCCATTTTGGACGCCTCCAGCCACATGGGGATCATGGACGCCGCCATCTTGGACGACAGCCGGGACGCAGCAGGCCCCCGACACCGCCTCATCTGATACCTGCAGCGACACACCGACCCCTACGCTGGCATCCGTTACACTGGACCAAGCGAGACCGCACCAACTGGCCAGTTCCACAATGGACATTAAGGTAAATGGTCACGATACAATCTGCCTTTTTGACTCTGGGAGCACGGAGAGCTTCATCCACCCCGACACGGTGTGGCGTTGCTCTCTCCCAGTCCTGCCTGCGCAACAGCGGATTTCTATGGCCTCCGAGTCCCAGTCGGCGGACATCGGCGGCTACTGCGTGGTGACACTCGTAGTAGACGGGACCGTGTACGATCATTTTAAACTTCTGGTCCTGCCTGACCTCTGCGCTGCCGTCCTGCTGGGGTTAGATTTTCAGTGCCACCTTAAAAGTGTTACGATGGCGTACGGTGGACCCCTACCCCCACTCACAGTCCGCAGCCAGCAGCTTCCAAACTGCCCGCCGCGCACCAGGTGCAACCTCTCCACACTCAGAGTCACCCCCCCCCCACTGTTTGCTAACCTCACCCCCGACTGTAAGCCCATCGCCACAAAGAGCAGGCGATACAGTGCCGGGGACAGGGTTTTCATTAAAACCGAAGTGGAGCGGCTCCTGAAAGAAGGGATTATTGAGGGCAGCACCAGCCCCTGGCGAGCCCAGGTTGTGGTCGTTAAGACCGGCGAGAAGCAGCGCCTGGTCATCGACTACAGCCAGACAATAAATCGCTACACCCTGCTGGACGCCTACCCACTCCCCCGTATAGCTGATATGGTCAACCAGATCGCGCAGTACCGCGTCTTCTCGACCATTGACCTGAAATCAGCGTACCACCAGCTCCCCATCCGCCCTGAGGACCGCCAGTACACTGCCTTTGAGGCAAACGGCCGCCTCTATCACTTCCTTAGGGTTCCCTTTGGCGTCACCAACGGGGTCTCCGTCTTCCAAAGGGAGATGGACCGGATGGTAGATCAAAATGCGTTGCAGGCCACTTTCCCATATCTGGACAATGTGACCATCTGCGGCCGTGACTTGCAGGACCATGACGCAAACCTCGAAAAATTCCTCCGCACCGCCCAACTCCTAAACCTGACATATAACAAGGAGAAGTGCATATTCCGCACAAACCGCCTCGCCATCCTTGGCTGTGTTGTGGAACACGGAGTCATCGGCCCCGACCCCGACCGGATGCGTCCCCTTATGGAACTTCCACTGCCCCACTGCCTCAAGGCCCTGAAGAGGTGCCTAGGGTTTTTCTCCTATTACGCCCAGTGGGTCCCCTACTATGCGGACAAGGCCCGTCCGCTGATCAAGTCCACCTTTTTTCCCTTGACGGCAGAGGCCCGCTTAGCCTTCCACCGTATCAAGGAGGACATTGCCAAAGCCACCATGCACGCAGTGGACGAATCCATCCCCTTCCAGGTGGAAAGCGACGCGTCTGACTTTGCCCTGGCCGCTACCCTCAATCAGGCGGGGAGACCCGTGGCCTTCTTTTCACGAACCCTCCAAGGCCCGGAGACCAGACACTCCGCTGTTGAGAAGGAGGCCCAGGCGATTGTGGAGGCTGTGCGTCATTGGAGGCACTACCTGGCCGGAAAACGATTTACCCTGCTCACTGACCAGCGTTCAGTTGCTTTTATGTTTAACAACAAGCAGAGGGGCAAAATCAAAAATGACAAGATCTTGAGGTGGAGAATCGAACTTTCCACCTACAACTACGAGATCTTGTACCGGCCCGGGAAGCTAAATGAACCCCCGGATGCGCTATCGCGTGGCACCTGCGCCAGCACGCAGATCGATAGACTGCGGGCCCTCCACAATGACCTCTGCCACCCGGGGGTCACCAGGTTCTTCCACTTCATCAAGGCCCGCAACCTGCCTTACTCTATTGAGGAGGTCAGGACCATGACCAGGAACTGCCAAGTCTGCGCTGAGTGCAAACCGCACTTTTATAGACCAGACAGGGCCCACCTGATAAAAGCCACTCGCCCCTTCGAGCGCCTGAGCGTCGATTTTAAAGGGCCTCTCCCCTCCTCCGACCGCAATGTGTACTTCCTCAATATTATTGATGAGTACTCCCGTTTCCCGTTCGCCTTCCCCTGCCCGGACATGACCAGTGCCACGGTCATTAAATGTCTGAACAACCTCTTCACCCTGTTCGGCTTCCCGAGCTATATCCATAGCGACCGGGGCTCATCGTTTATGAGCGACGAACTCCGTCAGTACCTGCTAACTAGGGGTATTGCCACAAGCAGGACCACCAGTTACAACCCCCGGGGGAACGGACAGGTGGAAAGAGAAAATGCGACAGTTTGGAAGGCCGTCCTGCTAGCCTTAAAGTCTAGGGGCCTTCCAACCTCCCGCTGGCAGGATGTGCTCCCCGATGCGCTCCACTCTATTCGGTCACTGCTCTGCACTGCCACTAACGCCACCCCTCATGAGAAAATGTTTGTCTTCCCAAGGAAGTCCACATCGGGGACATCGCTACCGCCATGGCTGACGTCCCCAGGGCCGGTCCTACTGAGAAGACACGTGAGGACCCATAAAACGGACCCCCTGGTCGAGAGGGTCGACCTCCTCCACGCCAACCCCCAGTATGCTTACATCGCATACCCGGACGGGCGGGAGGACACAGTCTCCATAAGAGACCTTGCACCCTCGGGGGCCGCAGTAACCCACTACCCACTACCACCCCCCCCCACGATCCAATATCCAGCCCCAGCAGACGGCAGGCCTGGGCCCCGCGACCCGCTCGACATCTACGAGGACGACACGCCTGTGCCACAGCCTACGCTGGACTCGACGCCGGAAGCTTCACTACCCCTGCCGTCGCCACGCAGATCACAGCGGCAGACAAGACCTCCGGAGAGGCTCCAATACACTAACTTTTAATACACTTCACCCCGCCGGACTCAATTTTAAACAAGGGGTGAATGTGGTAAACCACTGTTTGTATTCCTGTTTGTCCTGTTTGTATTCCACTGTGTACATGCCTGGACATGCCTCGGCTGACTCCTCCCACAGGTCCTAGTATAAAGGTGACTGCTCCCCAGCCCTTTGTACCCTGGACCGGTCGACCACGCGAGGCAGGCCTCCATTCTGTTGTTAATAAAAGCCTTTAGTTACTCTTCTAACTCTCAGTCTTTTATGAGTAATTGATAGCGCATCAGGACTGAAGGCCGATAAATCCTCAGGGCCTGATAATCTACATCCCAGGGTACTTAAGGACGTGGCCCTAGAAATAGTAGATGCATTGCTGGTCATCTTCCAGAACTCGATAGACTCTGGAACAGTACCCATGCATTGGGGGGTAGCTAATGTTACCCCACTATTCAAAAAAGGTGGTGGAGAAAAAGCAGGGAATTATAGACCGGTAAGCCTGACATCGGTAGTGGGGAAAATGCTAGAATCTATTATAAAAGATGTAATAGCAGAGCACCTGGTAAGCAGTGACAGGATCGGACAAAGTCAACATGGATTTATAAAAGGTAAATCAAGCTTGATTAATCTACTGGAATTTTTTGAGGATGCAACTGGTAAAATAGATAAGGGAGAACCAGTGGATGTGGTGTATTTGGACTTTCAGAAGGCTTTCGATAAGGTCCCACATAAGAGATTAGCAAGCAAAATTAAGGCACATGGGATTGGGGGTAAGGTATTGACTTGGATAGAGAACTGGTTGGCGGACAGAAAGCAAAGAGTTGGAATAAACGGGTCATTTTCTGAGTGGCAGGCAGTGACTAGTGGGGTACCGCATGGATTGGTCCTAGGACCCCAGCTGTTCACAATATATATTCATGATCTGGACGAGGGAATTGGATGTAATATCTCCAAATTTGCAGACGACACAAAGCTGGGTGGGAGGGTATGCTGTGAGGAGGACGTCGTGAAACTCCAGTACGATTTGGACAGGTTGGGTGATTGGGCAGAAACATGGCAAATGCACTATAATGTGGGTAAATGTGAGGTTATCCACTTTGGTGGCAAAAACAGGAAGGCAGATTATTATTTGAATGGCAATACATTGGGAGAAGGGGAAGTGCAACGAGACCTGGGTGTTCTTATGCACCAGTCACTGAAGGTAAGCATGCAGGTGCAGCAGGCGGTTAAGAAGGTAAACGGTATGTTGGCCTTCGTAGCAAGAGGGTTCGAGTACAGGAACAAAGATGTCTTGCTACAGTTGTACAGGGCCTTGGTGAGACCGCACCTTGAGTATTGTGTGCAGTTTTGGTCGCCTTACCTGAGGAAGGACGTGCTTGCCATGGAAGGAGTGCAGCGAAGATTCACCAGGCTGATACCTGGGATGGCAGGAATGACGTATGAGGAGAGATTGTGTCGATTGGGCTTATACTCACTGGAGTTTAGAAGATTGAGAGGGGATCTCATCGATACCTATAAAATTCTGTCAGGCCTGAACAGACTAGATGCAGGAAGGATGTTTATGATGGCCGGGGAGTCCAGAACCAGGGGTCATAGTCTAAGGATAAGGGGTAAGCCATTTAGGACTGAAATGAGGAGGAATTTCTTCACCCAGAGAGTGGTGAACCTGTGGAATTCTCTGCCACAGAGGGCGGTGGAGGCCAGTTCATTAAATATATTCAAAAAAGAGTTGGATATATTTCTTAAGGCTAAAGGGATCAAGGGATATGGGGAGAAGGCAGGGACAGGGTACTGAATTTGGATGATCAGCCATGATCTCATTGAATGGCGGAGCAGGATCGAAGGGCCGAATGGCCTACTCCTGCTCCTATCTTCTATGTTTCTATGTTTCTATGTTTAACAACAACAACTTTTATTTATATAGCGCCCACTCGATTTTCAGTCCATTAACCTTTCTCCTACTTGTATCTGTCTTAAAAATGTTTTCTGCATATATTAAGTTGGTATGTTGTTAGTTTCTGTCTTGCTCTTGGTAACGAGCGGAGGTTGGAAGATATCCCATGATGAACATTACTGATTATTACTGCTGGAATGTTGTTCTTCACGGGTGTTGACAACAATGCTTCACACTCAGTAATGAAATAAAACGACTTATGGCTGTATTCTTGATCCTACTGGTCTGTTCTGAACTCATGACAATTCAGTGCACCATCTATCATTGTCTTGGCATCAATAGTCACACTCAATGAGAACAGACAGACTTGCATTTATAGAGCACCTTGCACGACCTCAGGACATCCCAAAGTGCTTTACAGCCAATAACTATAAGATCAGATCGGCTTTTCTCAGAACTTCCTCAATTAGAAGCATTTAGATCTCTCTCTTATTTCCATCTGAATCACATCTACGCAAAGTAACCTAGTGCCGCAAAAAATTGCATTTTATATATTACCCAAAACAGAGGGACAAAATGCAAAGAATTTAAAATATTTCCCAAAATGTTCAGCTCCACAGCATCTATATATATATAAACGGATGCTTCTTTCTGTCTGTCCTTCTGTCTGTCCTTCTGTCTGTCCTTCTGTCTGTCTGTCCTTCTGTCTGTCCTCACGTGTGCGTCTGTCTGGTATGCGCTCGAAAGTTATAGAGGGTACCTATGCGTGCGTTACGTCGAAAGAAAGCTTACCTTTCCAAAATGGTCTTAAGCGTATTTACGTTTCAGCCGGGCAAAAATTGCGCCCGCGGTATCCGAAAAACCTTCAACATTCCGCTCATTAGCATCTCATTATCCGCTCATTAGCGACAGAGTGACCTCGAGGTCGACCAATCGCACGCCGGGTTGCTGGCGCGTGCGGCCGGGCCCTCCTACGGTCGAGTGACGGGACGATTGACCAATCCTACGCTTTGGTGACCTAACGGTCGACCAATCGGTGCGTGTGTGGGCGGGCCTTATCGTTCTGAACCGAGGTGAGTAGCCGCCATCTTGCTTCCATTCTTTTTCCTGCTTTCTGCGTCTTTCTTTTCAAATATACATTTCCATCAAAATAAAATTGCTTTTATTAAATTGTTTTAAAAAAAACTAGATTCATTTATAAATATTTTCTCTAACCTGAAGATTCTTTTTCCTACCTTTCCCCGTTTTTGTTAGGCCTGAAAGCCTGGGCCTTTCTTGCCCAGCCAGGCCCGAGCTAGGTAATTGTCCCACGGCTTCTGCTAAGCTCCTCACCGCCCCCCCCCGTGTCACGTTACCCGGGGCAATGGCGTCAGCCACGAGGGTCAGGGTGCGCGCGCAGCAGGTGCAGCTGAGACGCGGCGTTTCTCTGTTCCCCGCTCGGCTCGGGCGGGGGGGGCGGCGGGGCTCTCGGGAGTGCGGATCTTGGCTGGGGCTTGGTGAGCAGGAAGGGTTACCCCGGCAACCGGGCCCGCCGGCCGGGGCAACGGCGTCAGCCACGAGGGTCAGGGTGCGCGCGCAACAGGAGCAGCTGAGACGCGGCGTCTCTCTGTTCCCCGCTCGGCTCGGGCGGGGCTCTCGGGAGTGCGGATCTCGGCCGGGGCTTGGTGAGCGGGAAGGGTTACCCCGGCAACCGGGCCCGCCGGCCGTCTCTCACAGCCGCAATCGGCGGTCTTGAAGCCAGCTCGGGAGGGCGGGGCTCCGGAGGGCGGGGGGCCGGTGCTCGGAAGATCGGGCCTCCGGGGTTCGGTGGTGGGGTGGGGTGGGGTTGGTGGGGGGTGCCAGGGTGAGCCTCAGAGGGCAGGGATCAGGGGGCTCGGGAGTTCGGTGGGGGGGGGGGCGAGCCTCGGGGATCAGGAGGCTCGGGAGTTCGGGGGGGGCGAGCCTCGGGGATCAGGGGGCTCGGGAGTTCGGGGGGTGAGCCTCGGGGATCAGGGGGCTCGGGGACTCTCTCCCTTCCCCTCCCTCTCCCCTTCCCCTCCCTCTCTCCCCCCTCCCTCTCCCTCTCCCCCTCCCTCTCCCCTCCCTCTCCCCTCCCCCTCCCCTCCCCCCTCCCTCTCCCCCTCCCCTCCCTCTCCCCTCCCCCCTCTCCCCACCCCCTCCCCCTCCCCCTCCCCTTCTCCCCTTCCCCTCCCCTTCCCCCCTTCCCCCCCTCCCCTTCCCCCCTCCCCCACCTCCCCTTCCCCCCTTCCCCCTCCCCCCCTTCCCGCTCCCCTTTCCCCCCCTTCCACCCTCCCCTTTCCCCCCTTCCCCCTCCCCTTCCCCCCTTCCCCCCCTCCCCCCCTTCCCCCCATCCCCTCCATCCTCTCCCCCCTCCCCTCCCCCCTCCCCTACCCCCCTCCCCCTCCCCTTCCCCCTTCCCCCCTCCCCTTCCCCCCCTCCCCTTCCCCCCCTCCCCTTCCCCCCCCTCTTCCCCCCCAGTCGCTCTCTCTCTTCCCCCCAGTCGCTCTCTCTCTTCCCCCCAGTCGCTCTCTCTCTCTCTTCCAACAACAACATTCCCTCGAAAAAGCCTCGGCACCGCCGGGCAGTTCAGCTAGTATAATATAAATACAGGCAGGATACATAGGGTCAAGATGCTACAAGAGGATAATCTTCAGCATTTACTCTTGGAATCATGCTATTTCAATGGATTCAGCAGAGGAATGAGATGTAAACATATGACACTTTCAGGACTGAGATAGATTTTTGTAGGTAAGGGTATCAAGGGATACAGAGCAAAGGCGGGTAAATAGAGTTGAGGTACAGATCAGCCGTGATCTAATTGAATGGCGGAAGGGCTGAATGGCCGACTCTCGTCCCTATTTTTCTATGTACACTATACTCTTATCATTCTGGATTGTCTCAGACCTACTTACACCAGCTTCAGTAGGCAGCTTAGCAGCTTGGACCAAGGCACTCAAGCAAAGAAAATAAACATTTTGAAACTCTACACATTGAGCTCTCTCAGCTGGTAAAATGTAAATTATCTCCCAGCTTAAGTTGTATAAAAGGCCTGAGCACATAAAGTCTACTTTGCATATATTTGTAGTGTATGTACCCGTTTACCTTTAAGGAAACCATTGTATGTAACCGTTCACCTTTAAGAGAACTACTTTAGGGGCGGCACTACTTTGTGGCTTCTGTATACTGTAATACCGATAGTGACCACACCAGTATATAAGTGTAGTGGCAGGATTGCTGGGGCAGATTCGCCCTGACCTTCGAAAAATAAAGACCTGTTTGTTTGTTACTTCTGAAGTCTGTGTATTTATTAACTGCACAACCCACAGACTTTACAGTGGCGACGAGTCCGATCGTACCCTGCGGCAAGACTACCAAAGCAACGAAGAGCGTCGAAGAGAGGCAACCGCCCTCGTCGTGCTGCTGAAAGAAAACACGGGGCTGCAGCAGGAGGAAGGAGGAAGACTTTAGCAACAAAAGCTTCCATCTGCAACAGGCACTGACTACCCTTCTATCACGGTGCGGAGTGAGCCGATCAGCTGGAAACAAGGCGGCCGCGGAGACTGTGAGTAGGGGAAAGTGTAACGAAATCCGGAGGATACGGGCTGTGCACTCGACCACGGTCGAGGGGGAACGGAGCCGGTCAGAAAGTCGGGTCCAACGGCGTCGTGAGACAGTCGGAACTCGATCGGCGGGAAAAGCCGGGCAGCGACCGCAGCCACGAAGCGCTGAGACTGGGAGTAGGCGCGGGAAGAGAAACCCAGCCGCAGCCGGGGAGGGAAACACCGGTCTGCGAGAGGGCTGGGAGGCGAACAGGAACCGTGCGGGTGGGAGAGAGAGACAGAGCCGAGCAAGGGGAGAGAGACTGCGCGAGAGCCAGTCCAGCGGCTGAGCTGTTCTCCACCAACGGGGTACCCAGAGCCGGTGGAACCGAACGTGCGGGAGAGAGAGCGACAGAGCCGGGTACGGAGAGAGAGACTGCGCGAGAGCCAGTCCAGCGGCTGAACTGTCCTCCGTTAACGGGGTGTACCCAGCGCCGGTAGAGCCGTGCGGGCGGGAGGAAAAGACAGAGCCGAGTAAGGGGAGCTGTGCGGAAGCCAGCCCAGAGGCTGAACCTGTCCGCTGTGGGGGATGCGTACCCCTTCCACCGGGAAGAAACGCGGGAAGCCGCCATTAGGCGGAGAAGACGACAGAAGCGGGAAACCGCCATTGAAGTGGGCGGGGCGAGAAGGAAAGAGCGGGAAACCGCCATTTTCGCGGGAAAACCGCCATCTTAGAAATAAACAAATAAATAAGAATACTTAAAGAAATACTTTTGTTGTACCCAAGGAAAGGAAGATGCCTAAGTGGGCGGACATCAACGAGTTCAATTCGGGGATAGAAGACTGGGCCACGTACGTAGAACGTATTGAGATACATTGTAAGGCTAACAAAATAGCTAAGGATGAAAAAGCTTTAACCTTACTTAACATGATGGGTGCGAAAACATTCGGGTTGTTGAAGCGTCTTCTCTCACCAGCTAAACCGGCAGATCAGACTTTCGATGATATGGTAGCAGTGCTGAAGGATCACTTGAACCCCACACCGTTGATGCTGGCTGAACGATTCAAATTCTACGCAAGAACGCAGAGGAAAGACGAAAGCAATGCGGAATACTTGGTCGAACTGCGTAGGCTAGCGAAATACTGCCAGTTCGGAGGGAATCTGACAGAGGCACTGCGTGACAAGTTCGTATGCGGATTGTCCAAAGAAGGAACGCAGAAGCGACTACTGGAAGAAAATGACCTCACACGGGACAGGGCTGTCCTCATAGCTGCATCGCACGAAGCCGCAGCGAAAGGAACGGCGGAAATGCAGCTAAAGGCGGCGGCACTAGGGGTGGACCAAATTACTTCAAGCACAATAAAATGCTACCGTTGTGGGAAGACAACACACGACCAGAATCAATGCTGGTTTAAAAACCAAGAATGCAGGAAATGTGGCAAGATCGGGCACATAGCTAAGGTATGCCGGTCAGGAGCAACGTACAACAATAAGGAGTCACCCCAAAAATGGTACGGAAAGGTGCAAGAGGTGACTAAGAAGAGTCTGAGGGAACAGAAGTCGGTCTCACACTCCAAATGCAAAGGACTGGACAGTCTGAGAATTCACAACGTGAGCAATGAAGCTGACCGACAAACTATCTGGATAACGCTACAGATTGCAAAGGTCCAAGTAAAAATGGAAGTGGACACCGGATCGGCGTTGACGGTCATGAATAAGCATGACTACAAAAACATTTTCAAGCATATTCCACTACGGGATACGGAACTAGTACTACAGACATATACGGGGCACAAAGTATTCCCCATCGGAAAGATAGAAGTCAAGGTGAGATACAAGGATAAAGATCATCACCGGTTGGACCTGTATGTATTGCCTGAGGGAGGACCACCACTTCTGGGGCGGGAGTGGATCCGAAAAATAAAGTTGGACTGGCAGTCACCAAACACCATGACGGTGGATTCCGAAAAAGAGGATGTCAAACCTGAACGGTTGTCCAGAATATTGGACGAAGCTAAGGAGGTATTCCAGCAAGGACTGGGAACACTGCGAGGAATTAAAGCAAAGGTTAAGATTGCAGAAAATGCAAGCCCAAAGTTTTTTAAGGCCAGATCGGTACCTTACGCAATACGACCAGCTGTGGAGGCAGAACTGGAAGAACTTGAACGATCAGGGGTTCTGTCAAAAGTGGACTGGAGTGAGTGGGCCACGCCCATTGTTCCCGTCATGAAGTCCTCACCAAGTAATAAGCCAGGGGGACCGGGGAAGGTCCGTATCTGCGGAGATTTCAAGATTACTGTGAATCCGGTGCTTCACACGGTACAATACCCGCTTCCGCGGATTGAAGATATCTTTGCTTCGTTGGCTGGAGGGAAGCATTTCACGAAAATAGATCTGGCTCAAGCATATCTACAGATGGAGGTCGAGGAAGAGTCACGCCAGTACCTCACCATCAACACTCACAGAGGCTTGTATCGCTACAATAGACTGGTCTTTGGGGTAGCTTCGGCGCCAGCAATTTGGCAGAGGGCCATGGAACAGGTGTTACAAGGAATTCCAAGCACGCAGTGCTACTTAGATGACATTTTAATCACGGGAAAAGATGAGGAAGAACACCTCACGAATTTGAAACTGGTACTCACCAGGTTGAAGGAGTATGGCCTTCGGGTTAATCGCAAGAAGTGTGAGTTCTTCCAAAAACGGATCTCATACTGCGGTCATGTCATTGACCGAGAGGGACTGCATAAGTCACCTGAAAAGATAGAAGCGGTCGTGAAGGCCCCCGCTCCAGGAAACGTCTCACAGTTAAGATCATTCTTGGGGTTGATTAATTACTATCACAAGTTTCTGCCAAATTTATCCACGGTGCTGCATCCGCTGAATGACCTGTTGCGGAAAGAAACACCATGGAAGTGGAGTGAAGAATGCAAAAAGGCTTTTCGCAGAAGCAAGGAGTTGATTACCTCTGAAGAAGTGCTGGCTCATTTCAACCCAGCATTACCCCTTCGTCTAGCTTGCGATGCTTCCCCGTACGGAATTGGGGCAGTACTCTCGCACAGGCTACCAAATGGCTCGGAAAGGCCAGTGGCTTTCGCGTCCTGATCATTGACACCCGCGGAGCGAAATTACGCCCAAATAGATAGGGAGGCCCTCAGTCTTGTGTGGGGCGTGAAGAAATTCAACCATTACCTACAATGTAAAAAGTTCACATTGCTGACAGACCACCAGCCGTTGGTGTCCATATTCAACCCAAATAAGGCCGTTTCCACCATGACAGCACAAAGGTTACAAAGGTGGTCCGTGTTACTTGGGGCACACCAATACGAAATTGAGTACAAAAGGTCTAAACAGCATGGAAATGCTGATGGGTTGTCACGCTTGCCATTGCCGATGGTAGAAGAAGCGAGTATAGTGGACCCAGTAGAGTTGTTCCACTCATCCATAGTGGAGTGTTTACCGATAACAAACTCAATGATTGAGAATGAGACAAGGAATGACCCGACTCTTTCACGAGTCTATGATGTAACGGTGGAGGGATGGCCAGCACAGAGCGAACCAACACTGCAAGCATTTGCACAGAGGAAAGAACAACTGTCAGTGTGTCGAGGAACCCTGATGTGTGGATCTAGAGTGGTGATTCCACCCAAACTCCAAAAGAAAGTGCTAGAGGAGCTGCACGAAGGACATCTGGGTGGAGTAAAGATGAAGAATCTAGCAAGAGCGTTTGTGTGGTGGCCAGGCATTGATGGAGACATAGAGGAGATCACGAAGAACTGCCTAGGATGTCAGAGGGTTCAGAACGCACCACCCCAGGCTCCTCTGCATCCATGGGAGTGGCCCTCATCACCTTGGCAAAGAGTACACATCGACTTTGCTGGTCCATTTATGGACTCGATGTTCCTAATAGCGGTGGATGCCCACTCCAAGTGGCCGGAAGTAATTAACATGACCACCGCCACGACGGAAAAAAACCATCACAGTGTTAAGGACTATGTTTGCTCGGAATGGCCTGCCGGAACAGATCTGTTCTGATAATGGACCACAATTTGTGTCCGAAGAATTAAAAAAATTCTTAAAGTGCAATGGGGTTAAACATTACACGTCAGCCCCATACCATCCCGCCTCCAATGGATTGGCTGAAAGGTTTGTCCAGACCTTCAAGAAGGCCGTAAAGGCCATGAGTAATGAAAACATAAGTCTACAACATAAGGTGGCTAGCTTTTTGTTGGCATACCGAAATGCAACACATGCGGTCAAAAATCAAACTCCCGCAATGATGTTTTGTAATAGATGCCGGCTGGATTTACTAAAACCAAATGTCAGAAGAGACGTAGAGAACCGACAATTCCAGGGCATGAACGACAGGGTCACTAGATCTTTCCAGATCGGTCAACGAGTTTTGGCCCGGGACTACCGTACTGAGAAATGGCAGCCTGGAACTATTGGGAAAAGGCTGGGGCCGTTGATGTACACCGTGGACATTGGAGACAATATAATAAGGCGCCATGTTGACCAAATCATAGGGTCCGCCACAAATGGGCAACCGACTTCACCACCTCATCCGGGTAAGGTTGAGACTGAGATACCCAGAACACCTACTTCCGATCTAATAATACTGGAGTCAGCTGAACCTGACACGGCTTTTCAAGCCGAATCGACCTTGCCAGAAGCACCTCCTAGCCCGCCTGAAATGACGACACCACTGCGACGTTATCCGGACAGAATCCGGAAACCCCCAGAAAGACTGAATCTATGAACTGTCTTACATAAACCTGTATATATGCTAGAATATATGTTCACTATGGACTTCGTATGTTGAAAGCTAAAAAGGGAGGATTGTAGTGTATGTACCCGTTTACCTTTAAGGAAACCATTGTATGTAACCGTTCACCTTTAAGAGAACTACTTTAGGGGTGGCACTACTTTGTGGCTTCTGTATACTGTAATAGCGATAGTGACCACACCAGTATATAAGTGTTGTGGCAGGATTGCTGGGGCAGATTCGCCCTGACCTTCGAATAGTAAAGATCTGTTTGTTTGTTACTTCTGAAGTCTGTGTATTTATTAACTGCACAACCCACAGACTTTACAATATTGTTTTGGATAGATCCTTCAAACTTAGCTTCTTAGTTTATAATTGCAAAATACTGCAGATACTGGAAATCTGAAATAACAACAGAAAATGCTGGAAATACTCAGCAGGCCAGGCAGCATCCGTATTATACTGTATTTGCAAAACACCAATTATAGTCAAACCTTACTTCTTAGTTTATAGATGGTTGTTGTTACACAGCTATTAAAATGACTGTAGTCTTGAATAAAAAGATAAAGGCCTAGAAATTCAGTTGGGCGCGCCAGCCGTTAGCGCCTTAGGAGGAGTAGATCTCGAGCGCTAGGCGCTTAGCGCCCAGGCGCAGCGCGATCTGCGCCTCGCCCCAACTTCAGTAGACATTTAGCGCCGGCGCAAAGTCTTAGCGCGCGCCCTGCTGCGCGCGCAGATCATGACGTCATTTCGTCGTGCAACGCCCTTTGTGCGCCCGGAACCGGAACTTCACTCGCGCCGCCCCATTGTGCGCCGGGCGGCCCTAACGACTGTGAAGTGGAACGTTACACAGCCGAGGCGGGCCGCGGGGAGCGCAAATTAAAGGGCACTTACCCTGCACTATAAAGGCCAGCCATTTTGCAGCATTCACTCTTGTGCAACGGTTTTTTGGAGAGAGACCAAGGAGGAGAGCTTACTGCTTTGGCCCAACACTAGGACAGATATTTTTGGCTCAGGCCAGAGCTTAGCAATTATCTTTGCCTTCATTGAGATCTCAGTGTTTGCCAGCATATAATGGGGGCTGCATTGGGTGCCAACGCTGAGTTTCAGCCTTATGCCGGAAGGGCTTACAGACGCCGTGAGAGAGTGGCAGCCCTGGCTAGATGCAGAGGGGGCAACAGGCGTCGCCAAGTGAGGCCTTACCCACCCAGGGTATACCGCCAGCAGTCCTCCTATCTGACCATGTCTGCCGCGCAGTGTGTTAGGAGGCTGCGATTCAGAAGGGAGGTGGTTGCAGACATCTGCCAGCTGCTGCACAGAGATCTGCGTCCACAGCTGATGCGCAGGACGTCTCTGTCGGTGGCAGTGAAGGTGATGGTGGCTCTCAACTTCTATGCCACCGGCTCCTTCCAATCCGCTGCTGGGGGCATCGCTAACATCTCCCAGTTCGCCGTGCATTGCTGCATCCGCCAGGTGACCAGTGCCCTTCTCAGAAGGAGACGTCAATTCATCTCCTTCCCCATGACCCTGGACAAGCAGCAGCAGCGTGCAGTGGGATTTGCAAGAATAGCGGGCTTCCCCATGGTGCAGGGCGCCATTGACTGCACGCATGTGGCTTTGCGGGCACCTCTGGAGCATGCCGAGGATTACCGCAACCGGAAGGGCTACCATTCCCTCAACGTACAGCTGATGTGTGACCACAGGCAGCGCATCCTAGCTGTCAATGCCCGCTTTCCAGGCAGCAGCCACGATGCCTTTATCCTGCGACAGACAACTGTGGCTGACATGTTCCAGGCACAGCCTCACCCAAGAGGATGGCTTATCGGGGACAAAGGCTATCCTTTGTGTACCTGGCTCATGACCCCGCTCCGCGCGCCCATGACCCCTGCTGAAGAGGCATACAACGAGAGCCATCAAGCGACTAGGAACATCATAGAACAAACAATCGGCGTCCTCAAGCAACGGTTCCGCTGTCTGGTTCGCTCCGGGGGAGCCCTCCAGTATTCGCAGGAGTGAGTCTCCCAATTCGTCGTCGTTTGCTGCATGCTGCACAACCTGGCTATCCGCAGGACTCAGGCACTGCCACCTCACGTTGGACCACCACCTCAGGAGGAGGAGCAGGAGGAGCAGGAGGAGCAGGAGGAGGAGGAGGACGAGGAGTACCAGCCCAGGAGGGAGGCAGAAGGTCCAAGGGCCGCCCGTCGGCGGCTTATTGACCGTCACTTCTAGGCCCTCTGTCAGGGAATGGCTTGTGCCAATGAAACAACATGATTGCAGCCGCTCCGCAAGCCGTCAGCCGGTTAAGGCAACAAACACTTCAAAGATCAAACATGGACAATGTGAATAAATAAAATGGTTTATTGTACAAACTCAGGGCCCTTCCCACATGAAAACCAAAAACAGACGGAACCCCCAAAAAACACTCACACACATGACTCACTCCCACAACCTGGGGAGCATTAACAAAAGATGTAAACAAAAATGGCCTTCATCCTCGGCCTTCACAAAACACACATTCCAGAAAACACAACATTTGGACACACCCTCTACTTAGTGGCCCGCGAGGGCGATGCCTTCTGCCAACTTTGGCGGCCCCTGCACGCCCTGCTGCTCCTCCTCAAAGTGAGGCCATTGGCTGCTGCAAGGCTGGGGGCAGGCTCCTGAGGGGCACATGTCGTGACGGCAGATGCCCTTGGGGGTCAGCCTAGACGAGGTCTGGCCGTCGAGGGGCCGGCTGGTGAATGCTGCAGCTGTGGCTGGCCAGCATCAGTCGCTGCAGCAGCTCCTGGCTGCTCCACTGGGGGAGTGGCAGTGGCGGCTGGAGGAATGAGGGCAAGCTGGCGGATGGCAGGCGCTCGCTGGTCGCCTGAGACACTGGCACTCGGCCGGGCCAGCACTGCAGCATGCGCACCAATCTGCCGAGGGACAGACCGCTGTGCTGCTGCAGCGCGCCGGGTGCCCTGGCGATGCCTGGCTGACACAGCGAGTGTGGCAGCAGTGAGTGTCCGTGTTGACCTGTTCAGTGACCGCATCAGAGCACCCAGTGACTGCACGGCACCACTGATCACCTGGCCACTCGCTGCCTGAGCTGCCCCGAATTCCGCCCGACTGGTGGCCTGTGAGGCCCCGAACTCGGTCACACTCCGAGACAGGGACTCGATGGCCTCAGGCAACCGTGCCACTACCCCCATGAGCTCCGTGTGCCGGTGCTCCGAGTCCGCGGACAAGCCCTCGAGGCGGCGCATCTCCTCGGCGTTCGCCGTCTCCGGACTGGAGGCCGGACTCTCCCTCTGGGGAGAAGGCCGCCGAGCTGGCCGACCCTTCCTGCGTTGCTGGACGCCGCTGGGCCCAGCAATTGGACTCCCCTCCGACCGTTCCCCCCTCTGGGGAGAAGGCCGCTGAGCTTCCAACCCCCTCCCGCGTTTCTGCAGGCCGCTGGTCCCAGGAGCTACCCTCCCCTCCGACACCTCCCCCACGCTCCCCTCCAGGGAAGACGTGTCCCCTACATTGGCATGGGTTGCCGCGGCTGAGGGTTCCCCTGATGGGCCGCCTTCCTCTTGCTCCTCCTTCTCCTCCTCTTCTGAGGGGCTGTCACTGGCAACTTCAGGGACCTCCTCCTCACCATCTGAAAGCAGGAAGGCACAAGAGTAGCTTTAGAGTGAGGAGAGGGCGTCAGCGAGGGATGCATGAGTGGTGGCATTCAGCGCATTGGTCGGACAGTGGCAAAGGATGTAGATCTGATGCGCAAGTGGGACGAGAGAAGTCCAAAAGGTGATGTCCTTACCATTGGTGCCCAGAACAGGGTCGGCATCTCCAGATGCAACGGGGCCAATCACCCGGGCACCCATGATGCGCTCCACGCAATGTTGCAGCTCGGTGAGCGGCTGGATCTGGGGTCCGCCTCCCCCAGTCGCATTCCGGCTCCTCTTATTATTGGCCAACTTGGCCTGCAAGAGAAAGGACGGCCTCTAAGTACAGTGTGTAGCCCTGATCTTGTGTGCACTGCCTCCCATGGTCGAATAGCCTGGCCAGTGTGTAGCCCTGATCTTTTTTTCACTGCCTCCCATGGTCGAATAGCCTGGCCAGTGTGTTAAGTGCACAATGTGCAATTGATGTTCATGAGTGTCCCATAGCTGCTGCATGAGGGCTGGCCATTAGGGCTTTCAGGTCCCTTTGCCCATAATGTGAGGTGCACATGCAAGGATGAGGAGGACACTGGAAAGGGTACTCACCCTGACAATCCTGGCGAGGTCTTTCAGCTTTTTGCGGCATTGGACACCGCTCCTGGGGACCTTGCTGTTGGATGACACCTTGGTGGCGACATGCCTCCAGGCTCTCCGGTAGTCGCGGGCCGGCGGCTTCCTGCCATTGTCCGGAAACAAAATATGGCGTCTCTTCTCCACAGCACCAACCAGCACCCTCAGATCAAGCTCTGAGAAGCGCTGCGCTCATTCACGGGCCTTCTCCATGGTTTCAGGCGCTATTTGGGTCCAACAGCAGTGTTCAGGCCTAGCTGCAGGGCTCCACTATCCAGGGCGTGGCAGCAGACCAAGTCGACCCTTCCCCCTTAAGAGCTGGCCGGCGCCAGGGTGTCTGCTGTCAATCAAGAAATGGCCGCACCTGCGCTGCGCCCGGCCTCGGCGCTCTCGCTCAGCACCTCCGGCTTAGCGCCTAAGGAGAGGCGTGCATCGCCAGTTTTAGCGCTCGAGCAAACTCTTAGGGCGAAGCTAATGAATATCGGAGAAGTGGCCTCGAATTTGCGCCGGGCGCAAACTTTAGCGGCCGCCCGACTTTACCGCCCCAAAAGTGGCTATAATGAATTTCTAGGCCAAAATTTATCCGGCGAGGTCGTGTTCTAATAACCATTAAATGCTTTCAGCTATGAAAACAGACGTAAGTGTTGACTGTTGCTAAAATTTACTCTGATTCATTTCAAACTGTAATCACCACCCTAAATGTCTACTGCTACTTATGGACGTCTAAAATATATTGTAATTTCACAAGGAAATGTCACTGTTTGCTAGCAATCAAACAAAGAAAGAATGACTATTGTTTGACATAAACCAAAAATTACTGTTTCAAAAATCAGGCTTTCCATACATAGCGTTTTTACAAGGAAAGACACACATAGTTTATTATACTGTATTTGCAAAACACCAATTATAGTCAAACCCTACTGTTTTTCATTATAATCATGACTAATGGTCACAACTGCAGTAGTAACTAGTGACTTATAACATCTAAGAACTACCAAAATATTCTGAAACAGTGGCATTGTGTGTTGGTGGTGATTAGGTCATTTGTGCTAATTGGTGGAACTGTATGGGTAATTATTCAGAGAAATTTAAAAAATCCAAAACCATGAACATGTATGTTTTTAAATTGTCTAATTCTTCATATATATATATTAAGATAAATGAACATAAAAACAATCCCATGTAATGAGAACTGATGATTTCCCATTGTCCACAGATAAATGACTAATTTAATATGAAGTTAACAAGCCAAACAGGGCTGTGGACACATAGGGGGCTAAATTCATTATGACCCATTTTCAGACACATAACTAACAATATGCTTCCATCATCCACCCAAATCACGAGGCCCGAGGACCATGCTAAATTGATCCATGGGCCTTATTGTCATAACCTAGGCAAGCTGCCTGCACCTGTTGACCACTCCAGAAGTAACTCGCCCATGTGGCTGAATAACCTTGCTGGCAGCCACCCTGAGGTAGGTATTGGCAATGGGGCAGGAAAATGGGAGGGCGTCCAAGTTGGGGGCAGCAATGGCCCACACTCCTGCTCCTCTCAGCTCCACATCAAGATAAGTATGAAAAAATACTTCAAATTTTAGTGGTTAGGCTACTTGTAGACTAGGTAATGCTGAGTGGAGCAGGCTCAGTGCCTGCTCAGTTCCATTTCAGGCAGCTGCCAGTGCCACCTAATAAAAGGCCCTGTCGAATTTTGCGTCTGTTTTATGGGTGTAAAACGGATGTAACAATGTTGAATTTCTACCCACAAGTAATGTCAGGAAAAGGGCATTTTTATTGTAAGTAATTTTCCAGTTTTGATAGCCTAATATTCCTTGGAGAATGAAATTGTTGGATTTTATATATATAGCATATATATTTGGCCACCTTGTTATCAATTTCAGGATGACGTGCTAATTATACTGGAATGATCAAGGCCATGGGTTTGTAAAGCCATGTAAAGTAAGAATATCATAACATATGCACAATAAGATCAGGTTGGATGATTACAGAATAATTTACTTCTATTTCACAGAGGTTCAAATAATGGATGTTCAAATCCTCATGACCTTAAAATCCTCAAAGAGCAGAGAATTTTGGTGTCAAGAAAACTGTCAGATTTTCACTGGAGGACAAACTTTCACCACTGTACATGATCCCGCACCTACAATGCATACCAATGTGTTGATACAGAGCCACGGTGCAGCTCTGAGCCCTTCCCTGATGCTATTGTTACTGACAGCAAGCTTTAATATGAAATCTGACTTGCTTATAGAAGCAACTAATAGCAAAGCATAATTACTCATTTAAAATTGTGACAAGCCCCCAGATGAGAATAGTATTTTAGCACATTTCATATAGATGTTAACAGTTCTTCTGTTAACAAAACGTGTTTTCAATAAGGAGCATGTATGGCTAATTTTAAAAAGCATTCCCTACACTGTTTCATGTTACAATTGGCCTCTGTGTTACACAAAGTCCTGCCATTAACAGTAACAGAATTCAATGAAAAATGATTCTAATGGGCAACCTTTGACCACTTTAATATGCAAAGAATTTACATTGCAGTGTGCAGATTTTATTACACCATCATGACACACAGCTAAGTATCAAAAGCCATTAGATGCTATATACTGGATGTTACATACAAGATTGACAGTGAGACAATAACCTTAGTAACAATGAAACATGCTGAAAGGAAATCTCTATTGGAGTTTGCTCACACCAGCAAAAATGTTATACTAGCAATTGTATTTAGGTCATTGTTACTATTATTCCCAACCCACACAGACAATCACACATATACACACGTATGCTATTTTGCAATGGGGTACCAGGGAGAAACGTCTATGCTTAAACTGTATACTGATAACCTTAGGATGTACTTAGATGTCCTTTGTATAATTTCTATTCTTATCCCTACAGAAATGATTGTATATATCCTTTTAATCCCTTTTAACTTAAATCAGCATTCTTCCCATGAGGAAGTTTTCTATTTTTTTTTAGAGTCCCTATTTGTTTTCTAGATTCCTGACCTTTTATTTTCTTAGGTTTTTAGCCAAATAAATATGAGGAGGATAGAATTCTGCAATTGCAACTGGCTGTTTCTGTGGGAATGTAGAATACTTCACTATCTGTGCTATAATTGTTTTTCCTTCATAAGAACATAAGAAAAATCAAATATGAGAAACTTTATTCAGTCTACCAAAACTCAACTATTCTAACTCACACAGGCTAGCATACAATTGTACTATGAATGCCCTGAAAGTCTGTGCTTTCACTGCACTCAGATTACTCAAGACACAGTTATTTCTAATATCTGATCTGAATTTACTTTTCATCAATCTATTTTTATGACTTTTGATCCTACTTGCCTGCTTTATTTTAAAGTAATATTCTGGATTTACCATATCTACGCCATTTACTTCAAAGAGTTTCCCTCTCCCTTAACTGTGTACTCTCCAAACTGTAAAGGTTGAGTTTTATTCATATATCACTTCCCCCTACACTTCAAATCATTCCTGTTGTTCTTCACTGTACCAATCCATGCACATTCCTTTTGTAGCTAGATGTGGTCTGACTACTGCATTATAATGCCTCAGCATAACCTCTACTATTTTTACTATAAATCCCAGCATTTTATTAGCTTTCTTAATTGTCTCACTACATTGTCTAGACAGTAACAGTGACAAATGCACTATTACTTTCCGGTCCCTTTCTGATTCTCCCTGTGGTAGTTCTGCTCTCTTTATTTTGTACACATGCTGTACATTCATTCACCCAATGTGTAATTCTGTACATTTGTCAAAATTGCATTTAATTTTCTATCTATCAGGCCATTTGCATAAATGATCCAAATCTTTTTGTAAATACTTGGCTGCATCCTCAGGTCTACTGTATGACATTTGTTCATTTAGTTTCAGGCTCCAGCTCTTTTATATAAATGAGAAACAAAAGACGTCCAAGAACTAAATAGGAACCAAGTTCACGTCAATAGACCTGTAGTTTCCTGGATTAGATAGTCACCCTTTTTAAATATAGATATTACATTTGCCATTTCTAATCCTGTGGTATCTCACCAGTGCCTAGTGACCCACGATTATAGCCATCATGCCTCAAGCCTGGTCTTTTGCAACACCCTTAGATATATATCACGAGGCCCAAGCAATTCTTCTGTCTTAAGTTCCTTTAATTTGTCCAGTGGTCACAAATTTATTTAGGATATTTTCAATACTACAAAATTGGATATTTCTGTAGGGGGTGGTGTGTGTGTCAGTTTCACCTCTGACTCCTTTGAGCGGTTTGAATCGCTCCCACTTCCTTGGTTCTAGAACTGGACGTATTTGGGGGTTGTAATGAAATTGCAACAGACAACTGAGTTGGTGAAAAGAACTTGGATTTTATTTGAGACAAGAAAATATACACAACACAATAAATCTTATCACTCTAAAAGGGGGAACACTTTGGAATATGCGAGGGAGAATGACAATAGACAAAAATACCTTACCCCTCCCAATCCCACTATACTAACTAGATTGAGTTCCAGAGGACCAGGAAATGCTCACCAAATGCAGGAATAGTTTGTAGAGTGGGAAAAACTTGCAGATCTTCGGTTTCTTCCAGGTTGGTTTTTTGTTGGTCGCGGTGGCCCAATATTACCTAGTTGTTGGTAATATTGTTGGTTGTTTGTTTCATGGGGCCCTTGGTTGCTGCGATTCCTTCTGTTCTCCTTCTGTTGTCCCGAGGCTGATGTCTTTCGAATGTGCTTTGCCTTTTTCTGTGTCTGTCCGAACTGTACTGCTGACTTCAATTCACTGACTGCTGTTTCAATTCTCTGCCTGAATGACTGTCTCTGTACTGATTGAACTGCTTGAACCCTCAAACGAACTGCTTTCTTGTGGAGACAGGTCTTTAGTTTATACTAAAGCGACACTTGCTAATCTTGTTAGATTTTTGGCTGGCTCGTTAAGGGCCACTTGATTGGCCCCATTTAGTTAACTGGTTTTGGGATAGCTTCCTGAGTAGTTGAAGAAGGTGTGAAGTGGTTTTGGATGTCTCAAACAGTCTTTTAATCTTAGATTTCCTGTAAGGCCTTCAAATTCTGTGCAGGTTCTTTTATGCATGGGTTTTAATGGGCTTTGGGCTTTAGGTGAGGCTGGGGTTTTCATTGATTTATTGATTGAATGCAAATTCCCAGATAGGGGCTGAGTTTCATTTATTGTTCCTCCCAGACAGTCTGGCTACTTTCGAATACACAAACTTCCTCTGCAGAGGTCAATCCCACATTCCTGTCGCAGCCTTTTCCTACAAGTCTGAACATTTCTTTTTAAACCAGCCAAATCTTCCTGGGATTTTGATTTAAATCCTTTTTGCCCAATAACTCAAACCAGTCCAAAAATCTCTTCCTTAAATTAAACTCTTTGAAATCCTTCTATTTGGCCCAACCACACTGCTGTCCTTTTTACAGATTTCTTCTGTGATGTTCCAAAATCACTTTAAAAATGACCTTTCCTTCTGTTCTGGGGTTGTGCAGAAATTTTGAGAACCCTACATTTATTATCCTTTTCAGAGAAAATTTATAGAAAATATTTCGTATTCTGACTATTTTCTCTTTTTTGTTTCCTTCCACTGCCTTTGAATCATAAGCCTATTATGCAGCTTCCCAGAGCCACAGCAAGCCACGAGGAGATATGCAAGTGTGGCCTAAGGTAAGTTTTACTTAGATTTCTGGGCATAACTATCACGTTGCACCTCTCAACAGAAGTTAAGAATTGGAATTTATCATGCAAGGAATTCTAGTTGTAAATCTATACACTCTTTCAGTGGCACTAATTGTGCTGCTGGTTTCTTACTGCTAACAATTAGCTACTTTGAACTAATTGGTTGGTCTGTATATCTTTAGTATAACAAACTATTACAAATATATTTTGCCTATCATGCTTGTTCTTTCCTTATTAATCAGGGCCTTTCATGTGAATTGTACAATTTTATAGCTGTGGTAATTGCTGAAAAATTATCATCCACAGAAGTTAATTTATAGGTACACAATTCTTTATATAGTAATAATCACAACACTGTACTGAATACTGAACTAAGAAACCCATGTCTCAGTCTCAACTGATGAATACTTGGGTTTCCCCCAGGGCTTGCCATTTTTAAGCAGATTATTTGTGAGATGGAGGAACAAGTAGTTTCATCACTCAAGTGTGCTACAAATAATTAAACCAGGGAATTGCATTAATATATCTGTGGGGATGGCCTTTGACTGGACAATCCTACTCTACTGACAAAGCAAATGCACTTGTAACAAATGGGGTTAAGTTAGGAGAAGACAAAAGAAGAGGAAAATTAAAAAGATAAAATTATATTCATATACATCATCCCTGATTTTCATCAATCTAATTTTGTCAAGTCAGGGGTGAAAATAGACGTCTAACCTTTGAGGCTGACTTCACAAATGTAAAACTAAAATAAATCACAGTGTTAGAAGGCAACTGGTCCAAAATTACATTGTGCCTGAAAACTATTAATTATATTTAATTCCGTGAACCTCAATTTTTAAATTGCTCCAGAATTTGATAATCCTTGATCCACAATTTTGTCTTTTGATGCTGTAACATTTCAGAGACATTGGACTGAATCTTAACCCCCCAAAATGGGTGGGTTGGGGTCAGGTGAGATGTTAAAACTTTAAAATTTCCATATCCAACCCCAACCCACCCACTTCTGGGTTTAATGGAGATGAGACAAGGGGCTCCCAGGAGGCGGGTTGGCCAATGAAATATTTTAATGAGGCTGTCAGCCTCTGATTTAACCTGCTTTGCAAGTTTAACTGTGGTTGGCTGGGTTTCCCAGCATCTCCCAATTGGTGGCCGACAAATGCCTAACACAGGTTACTGATGACTTGTTTACCAGGACCAGCAATTATGTGAACTTCGCCTGCGATGACGCCAGCCAGAATGAGTGAGGCGCTTGGGTTTGCACCTCTGGCTGACTTCCCACAGGGGCAGGGTGTCATCGACTGCACAGTTGTAGCAAGCCGCACACCCCAGATCAACCAGGAGTATTTGTGAACTGCAGGGCTTCCACTCCATCAATGTGCAGCTGGTGTGCAACCACAGAAAGATATTTCAGAAGGTGTGCGCAAGATTCCTGGGGAGCTGCCATGATGCTTTCGCCCTGTGGCAGTCCAAGCTCCCCGACCTCTTTGGACCTGCAAGAAGATTTAAGGGGTGGCTGCTAGGAGACAAGGGATACCCACTTCAAACTTGGTTGATGACACTCGTCAGAAACCCAACCAATAAAGCCCAACAGCGAATGAATAACATATGACCAGCAGATGTGTGATCGAACAAACCATTGGCATGCTGAAGATGTGCTTCAGGTGCCTAGACAGGTCTAGAGGTGTCTTCAGTACACACCAGCCAGGGTCTCCAGAATGGTTATGGTGTGCTGCATTCTGCACAACATTGTGCAGCAGCGAGGTTTGGATCTACAGGAGGAACAAGGAGCAGAGTGCACATCACCAGCAGACGATTAAGAGGAGGGGGAAGACAAGGAAGAGGAAAGTTTAAAGGGCAATGCAGCACCAGCTGCTCACATTGTTGCCAGGATGCCAGGGATGCCCTTATTAATGCAAGGGTCACTTATGTTACCCGAGTTGGCCGATGTCAGAACCACATGCAATGGCCACTCTTCCCGCCCTGCTCAATGCCATTGACACAAAGCAATCCTGCAAACAACCAACCACCACTTGCACATCACCCCATTGGTCCCCATCAATTCATGTCTTCCCATTCATTATCAAGCAAGTTAAAAGGCGACTTGGCACTCAGCAACCAAGAATGGGCTAGAGGGGAAAGTGGTGCAAAATATATAATTTTTATGTAATTCTACTAAAGAACGGAAACTTCATAACATAACATTTTGTCATATACTCATGTGCATACACTTTTGGAACCACAAAGCTTTACTCTTCCTTTTATGACTGCTCCTACATGGTGCAACCACTGTGGCTTGAGCAGAGGTTGAGGCAGGCTGCTCACACCCCTGCTGTGACTGCTGAGATGCTATTGGCTGACAACCTCTGGGTTTTGGACTCCGTAAAGGCCTGGCCAAAGGCTTCTCCACCTTTATTGACTGAGAGGGAGGCAACGGATGAGAAGTGGGAGCACTTTGAGAGGGGTCTCCACTTCTATGTCCCCTTTCTCCATCATCTCTCTCATGGGCCAGCTGCACTTCACTGCTACCATTCTGTTGGATAGCAGCTTGCTGCAGATCAGTGCGCGCTGTAGGGCCAAGTCTAAGGTATCTGTCACTCTATTTAAGGTGCAGACATGTTGGCATCCAGAGTGTGCACAGCCGTGATCAAGGTGTGCATGGATTCAAACGATTACTGTGTTAGATGTTCCACAGAGTTGGCCACTCTATCCACGCAAGAAGACATCATCACAATGCCCTGTGACACACTCCACTCATGCCTGAGGCAGACTCTTTCATTCTCTCTGCAATCATGTGTGCTTGGAAGGCCAATGTTCCCATTCATTTTATTTGGCTGCGCGGCTCCTTTAATGGGCTCTGCAGCTCATTCAAATATAACATCTTCTCGTTCTGATAAAAGGTCAACGACCTGAAACGTTAACTCTGTTTCTCTCCACATGTGCTGCCTGACCCGCTGAGCGTTTCCAGCATTTTCTGTTTTTATTTCAGACTTCTCACATCCGCTGTATTTTGCTTTTTGCTCCAAGACCCATAACTGATTTAACTACAGCCAAGACTAATAGCTGGTTGAGAAGCTTAAAGCTTAACCAAATAGAGACAAGTAGACATCAATGCATTTGTACACAAACCCCAGTGACCCAACACTATGAAAATCAAAAGGCTCAAGCAGAATGCAAAAAATATTCAAGAACAGCAATGCCCAGAAACTTCAGAACAGCATAGGATTACATAGGATATAAGGCACAGAAACAGACCATTCGGCCCAATCAGTCCATGCCAGCATTTATGCTCCACTCGAGCCTCCTCCCATCTTTCCTCATCTAAATCTATCAGCATAATCCTCTATACCCTTTTCCCTCATATGCTTGTCTAGCCTCCCCTTAACTGCATCTATACTATTTGCTTCAACCACTCCCTGTGGTAGCGAGTTCCACATTCTCACCATTCTTTGGGTAAAGAAGTTTCTTCAGAATTCCCTATTGGAATTCTTGGTGACTATCTTATATTGATGGCCTCTAGTTATGCTCTTCCCCACGAGTGGAAACATTCCCTCTCTATCCAATCCATCAAAAACTTTCATAATTTTAAAGACCTCTATTGGGTCACCCCTCAGCCTTCTTTTTTCAAGAGAAAAGAGACCCAGCCTGTTCATCCTTTCCTGATATGTATACCCTCGCATTTCTGGTATCATCCTTGTAAATCTTCTCTGCACCCTCTCCAGTGCCTCTATATCCTTTTTATAATATGGCGACCAGAACTGTACACAGTACTTAAGTGTGGTCTAACCAAGGTTCGATACAGGTTTAGCATAACTTCCCTAATTTTCAATTCTATACCTCTAGAAATAAACCCTAGTGCTTGGTTTGCTTTTTTTATGGCCTTGCTAACCTGTGTTGCAATTTTAGTGATTTGTGTATTTGTACTCCGAGATCCCATTGCTCCTATACCCCATCTAGACTTGCACCCTCCAAGTAATAAGTGACCTCCCTATTCTTCCTACCAAAATGTAATACCTCACATTTATCTGTGTTGGACTTCATTTGCCAATTATATGCCCATTCTGCAAGTTTTTTAATGTCCTCCTGTAATTTGTTGCAGTCCTCCTCAGTATTAACTATCCCCCAATTTGGTGTCATCCGCAAATTTAGAAATTGTGTTTTGATTCCAAAGTCTAAATTGTTAATATAAATTGTGAACAGTAGTGGTCCCAGCACTGATCTTTGTGGAACACCACTACCCACCTTCTTCCACTGTGAATAGCTACATTTTATTCCCACTCTCTGCTTTCTGTCCTGAAGCCAGCCAGCAATGCATTCTGCTACTTGTCCCCTGACTCCACATTCTCTGACCTTGTTCATCAGTCTATTATGGGGTACCTTATCGAAGGCGTTTTGAAAATCCAGATAAATTACATCTACTGTATTACCATTGTCTGGCCTCTGTTACCTCGTCAAAAAATTCAATAAGGTTGGTCAAGCAAGACTTTCCCTTTTGAAATCCATGTTGGCTATTCAATATTATATTTTTGGTTTCTAGATGTCCTTCTATTTTCTCCTTTAGTAGGGATTCCATTATATTTCCTACAACCGATGTTAAGCTGACTGGTCTATAATTCTGTGGATATGTTCTATCCCCCTTCTTAAATATCGGTATTAGGTTAGCTATCCGCCAGTCCTCTGGCACTACACCTTTTTCTAATGAATTATTAAATATCCGTAGTAATGCCTCTGCTATCTCTTCCCTAGATTCTTTTAAAATGCATGGATGCAATCCATCCGGACCAGGGGTTTTATCCTCCTTGAGTTTGATTAGTTTATTTAATATAGTCCATGCCCGCATGCAACAAGACCTGGATGACGTTCAGGCTTGGGCTGATAAGTGGTAAGTAACATTCGCGCCACAGAAGTGCCAGGCAATGACTATCTCCAACAAGTGAGAATCTAACCACCTCCCCTTGACATTCAATGGCATTACCATCACCGAATCCCCCACCATCAACATCCTGGAGGTCACCATTGACCAGAAACTTAACTGGACCAGCCACATAAATACTGCGGCAACAAGAGCAGGTCAGAGGCTGGGTATTCTGTGGCAAATGTCTCATCTCCTGACTCCCCAAAGCCTTTCCATCTACAAGGTACAAGTAAGGAGTGTGAAGGAATACTCTCCACTTGCCTGGATGAGTGCAGCTCCAACAACACTCAAGAAGCTCAACACCATCCAGGACAAAGCAGCCCATTTGATTGGCACCCCATCCACCACCTTAAACATTCACTCCCTCCACCACCGGTGTACCATGGCTGCAGTGTGTACCATCTACAAGATGCACTGTAGCAACTTGCCAAGGCTTCTTCGGCAGCACCTCCCAAACCCGCGACCTCTTCCACCTAGAAGGACAAGGGCAGCAGGCGCATGGGAACACCACTACCTCCAAGTTCCTCTCCAAGTCACACACCATCCTGACTTAAAAGTATATCGCCGATCCTTCATCATCACTGATTCAAAATCCTGGAACTCCCTACCTAACAGCACTGTGGGAGTACCTTCACCACATGGACTGCAGCGGTTCAAGAAGGCGGCTCACCACCTGCTTCTCAAGGGCAACTAGGGATGGGCAATAAATGCTGACTTTGGCTGCAATGCCCAGATCCCATAAGAGAATTAAAAAAAAATCCCTTTTTTAAATTTTAAATGCACTTATTTTATTACTAACCTTATCATCCAATGTCATGTCCATCTGTTCTATCCCCCTGGTAAATACTGAAGCAAAATAATTATTTAATATTTCTGCCACCTCTCCATCGTTACCTGTGGTATTATCATGCCCTAATGCCTTAATGGCCCTTTTCCCATCCCAACCTTCCTTTTTGTATTGGTGTGCCTATAAAATATTTTACTACTTTGTTTTATGCTCCTTGATAATTTAATTTCATAGTTCCTCTTTGCCTTCCTAATTGATTTTTTGACTTCTCTCCTAATCTTTTCACATTCTCCCTTTATCATACACTCCCCTGCTGTCTATGTACTTAATTTATGTCTCTTTCCTTATCCTCAATTATTCCCTTATGGCCTTATTCATCCATGGAGTCTCATTATTGTTTAGTTTGTTCATTGCTTTTAGCAGAATATATTTTTCCTGCACTCTGTTGAACACCATTTTAAATGTTTCCCATTGCTGTTCTACATTGTTGTTTGCCAATATTGTTGCCCATTTTACCTTCCCAAGTTCTATTCTTAGCCCCTCAAAAATCAGCTTTTCTCCAATCTATTACCCTAGTTTTGTCATACTTATGTCCATCTCAATTATCATCTTAAAGCATCTTATATTATGGTCAATATTGCCTATATGTTCCCCTTTGACTTCTCTTATCTGCTCTGGTTTATTCCCCATTACTAGATCAAATAGCGAATCCTCCCTTGTTGGGCTTTTTACATATTGGGTTAGAAAGGAATCCTGTACAGATTGTAGGAACTCCATTCCCTTATCCCCTTTACCTACCTCTTCTGTCCAATTAATATCGGTGTAGTTGAAATCCCCCATGATTATTATTCTATGTTTTTTACTAATTTCCCTAATTCATCTGCATATTTTTTCCTCCACCTCCCCTCCACTATTAGGTGGTCTGCAGACTAAGCCTATTAGTATGGTTAATCCTTTATTGTCTTTTATCTCTATCCATATGGATTCTATTTTTGTCTTGCTGACATCTGCGTCCCTTTTTTACTGCCATTATGTTAACCCTAATAAGTACAGCTACTCCATCTCCCCTTTTTCCCTCCCTATCTTTTCTAATATGTTATACCCTGCATTGTGAGACTGATGAGACTTCTTATAATTGTGTCATTGAAAACTGCAAACTGACAATAAACAGTGATAAAATCATTTTTTTGGGCTATTGTGTTTATTGGTAACCCTGAGGTGATCATTCATTCAAGACAGATATGAAAACCTCAGGGCTGGTAATGACCATAGTCCCTGAAGAAAATGATTTAGTGCAATAATATAACACTGCCACTGAGATGTATAACATGTTCTGAATCTGTTAAAGGTGTAACTGGTACCAAGAGTTTCCTTTGGGAGTAAAGGAACTCTTGTTTGTAAATAAAAAAAACGCTTATCTATGCATCCAAGATGGCAAGTGATGGCAAAAATGCAGCAAGTGTTTCAGCAGCAATAATCACAACAGAAGCTTGCATTTGAAGACTGCTTAGACTAAACTGCTGTCCAATTTCAGCACTGTTGGAAAGGTGACTAAGAAACTGCAGCACACTGGCAACTAAAGTGCCTATACCAGAATCACTCACTGCTTGACCCAGGGATCCGCCTTGTAGAGTTTTATGGCTGATCTCTAACATTCAAAGAATAAGTTATGAGGAATAAATAGTGAAAATTTGGGATATTCAGCTTTGAAAGGAGATGATTAAGAAAGGACATAAGAGACATATTTAAGACAGTTAACAGGGTAGAAAAAGTAAATAACATTATTTCAATCTAAGTCGTGACAGTAATACAAAGTTATTGAGTTCATCTTAGTTCATCCATCCAGAACAGACCTACAGTCTGTCCTTGATTCACAACATCCAATATAGACCTGCAGTTCCTCCTACATCACAACACCACCTGTTTCTTAAAAGGTTGCAAGGTTTATGCCTCCACTACTCTTCATGGGAGTCCATTCCAATAATTGATCACTCAGTACATGAGGAAGAACTTACTGACATCAATATTAAGTTTGCATTTTGCCTGTTTAAATCAGTGCCTGCTCAGTTTAACAGGAGGTATATTTCTGGATTTACTTTTTCTATATAGCTGACTATCTAATATAATTGTATGAGGTCTCCTCATGGTCAACTTCTCTCAGGCTTAAAAGCTCAAGCTTCCTCAGTCTTTCCCCACAAATCAATCATCTGACTCTAGGGATCAACCTCGTGCATTTTCTCTGGATGTCTCCCTTGTGTCTTGGGGGCCAAAACTGCATACAATACTTCAAGGTGCATTTGATCAGAGCATTATATAGTTTCAGTAAGACATCCTCCAACTAGGAATTAAACATTGCAGGGTATAACATATTTAGAAAAGATAGAGAGGGAAAAAGGGGAGGTGGAGTAGCTGTACTTATCAGGGATAACATAATGGCAGTAGAAAAAAGGGAAACAGATATCAGTAAGACAAAAATAGAATCCATATGTGTAGTGTATGTACCTTTAAGGGGAGAACTACTTTTTACAGCTCCTGTATACTGTAGTACCGGCAGTGACCACACCTGTCTATAAACCCTGAGTAGGGATCTGCACTGTAGTTTTACAGTAACCCTCATCCAGTAAACACCTGTTGATTGTTCCTCTGCAGTCTCTGTCTATTTCTTGAAGGACATCATACATCAAGATTCACGGATTTAACATTGGTGACGAGGCGATTCGAACCTACCTGCAACTCTGCAGAGGAAGGCCGATTCCAGAGACACGGGCGTCGACCATCCGGCGGAGACTCCAGCGAGACGGGCTGGCAACGGGTACGGCGCAGACCCTTCCCGCACAGCAGCGGCTAGAGCCGACCGGCGGCACAGGAAAAGGCCGAGCAGCGTGGACGGGAGCAGAGAGAGAGGGTAAAGCGCACAGGGCGCAGCCGGGGTTCAGGATTGAGCGGCGTCAATGAGAGAGGCGCGCAGGAAAACGTGCAGAGCGCGGCCGGTGTTCAAGGGCTGAGCAGCGTCCACGGGGGAAGAAAGGAACGCGCGAGAGATGCCATTTGAGCCACAGCGGAGAAGAAGGGAGAGCGCGGGAGACGCCATTTTTGAGCCGCAGCGGAGAAGAAGGGAGAGCGCGGGAGACGCCATTTTGAGCCACAGCGGAGAAGAAGGGAGAGCGCGGGAGACACCATTTTTAGCCAGTCTAACCACACCCAGGGATGCCGAAGAGTGGCAGTGTCACAGCGTTCGACAATGAAGTCGAAGATTGGGCGACATATGTAGAACGCATAGAAGTGTACTGCAAGGCGAATGAAGTGCCAGATGCCAGGAAAGCACTGGTATTGTTGAATTCCATGGGTGCAAAAATGTATGGCTTACTGTGAAACCTAGTAACCCCAGAGAAACCAGTGGAAAAGGATTTTGAAAGCATAGTGGCAATCCTACAGGACCACTTAAACCCCACACCGTTGCTGATAGCAGAAAGATTTAAGTTTCACAAAAGGAACCAGCATAAAGACGAAAGTAATGCAGTGTATTTAATGGAACTGCGCAAGCTATCGAAACACTGCCAGTTTGGAACGGGACGAGCAGATACTTTAAGGGACAAGTTTGTGTGTGGGCTTCAAAGTGAAGGAACCCAGAAACGGCTTCTATCAGAAAAGGATCTTACACTGGACAAGGCTTTCAGCATGGCAGTATCACACGAAGCAGCCACACGGGGCACTGCAGAGATACAACGGAGACCTCAAGAATATGGCACAAATGAAATGTCATATGGAGCAGTGAAGTGTTATCGCTGCGGCAGAACAACACACGACCATAAGGATTGTTGGTTCAAGGACCAAGTGTGCAGATAGTGTGGAAAAGTAGGACACATAGCAAGAGTCTGCAGGTCGGGAAAGGAAACCAGCAGCAAGAAATCTCCACAGGAGAAGTACAAAAAGGTACATAAGGTGACGGAGAGTAGTTCAGACGAACAGAAAAGTGATACAGACTCCGGAAGCAAGGAGCTGGGTTGTCTGAAACTACATAATGTAATCAAAATGGAGGATCACCAAACTATCTGCGTCACGCTCAAGATAGACGGAGTCCAAGTGAAAATGGAATTGGACACAGGATCAGCCCTAACAGTCATAAACCGAAGGGACTACAAGCGGCTATTCTCACATATACCCTTGAGAGGTACAGAGATTGTCTTGAAGACGTACACGGGGCAAAAAGTCTACCCCAAAGGAAAAATAAGGGTGAACGTTATATATAACGGCAAGGAAACACCAAAAATGGACCTATATGTATTGCCAGATGGAGGACCACCACTACTAGGACGTGAATGGATCCGGAAGATACAGCTACATTGGCATTCCATACAAGCACTGACTGTAGATGCCAAAAAGGATGATGACGTCACACCTGGACGACTGTCAAAAATGCTAACTGACGCACAAGAAGTGTTCCACGAGGGACTCGGAACACTAAAAGGCATAACAGCGACGATCAAAATAGAGGAAAATGCAAGCCCAAAGTATTTTAAGGCCAGACCGGAGCCTTATGCGATCTACCCAGCCGTCAAAGCAGAGCTGGAAGGTTTGGAACGTTCTGGAGTACTGTCCAAAGTGGACTGGAGTGAGTGGGCTACACCCATCATTCGTGTAATGAAGAGGTCGTTGAGTAATATGCCTGGGGAACCAAAGAAGGTTCGCATCTGTGGGGACTTTAAGGTGACAGTGAACCCAGTCCTTCACACGGTACAATATCTGCTTCCGCGGATTGAAGATATTTTCGCCTCGCTATCTGGAGGAAAATGCTTAACTAAGATTGATCTGGCCCAGGCGCACCTGCAAATGGAGGTAGAAGAAGCCTCGAAACAGTACCTCATGATCAACGCTCATTTAGGTCTCTACGAATACAACCGGCTGGTGTTCGGGGTAGCATCAGCTCCGGCTATTTGGCAAAGGGCAATGGATCAAGTCCTGCAAGGGATTCTAGGGACCCAGTGTTATTTGGACGACATCCTGGTCACGGGCGAAAATGACAGTGATCACCTCGCCAACATGGAGCAGGTGCTCACTAGATTGAAGGAATATGGGCTCCGAGCTAATCGCCACAAATGCGAGTTTTTCCAGAAGCAGATCTTGTATTGTGGCCACGTTATTGATGAAGAGGGGTTACATAAGTCCCCTGAAAAGATTGAGGCAGTAGTCAAGGCTCCAGCACCGGAAAATGTGTCACAACTGAGGTCGTTCCTCGGGCTGGTGAACTACTACCATAAGTTCTTGCTGAATTTGTCTACAGTACTACACCCACTGAACACACTATTGCAAACGAGGGTAACATGGAAGTGGAATGACGAATGTAAACGAGCTTTCCAGAAGTGCAAAGAATTGATCACATCAAAAGAGGTGTTGGCTCATTTCAACCCAGCACTACTAATTCGGTTGGCGTGTGATGCATCACCCTATGGTATTGGAGCGGTGCTGTCGCACAAATTCCCAGATGGCTCGGAGAGGCCAGTAGCCTTTGCGTCTCGGTCACTAACCTCAGCCGAGCGTAACTACGCCCAGATTGACAGGGAGGCCCTCAGCCTAGTGTGGGGAGTGAAAAAGTTCAACCACTATCTGCACGGGCAGAAGTTCACATTGCTGACTGACCACCAACCACTTGTCTCCATCTTTAATCCAAAGAAGGGCGTTCCGGTGATGACTGCGCAACGGCTACAAAGATGGTCCCTTTTTCTAGGGGCGAACCAATATGAAATAGAGTATAAGGGCACGAAACAGCATGGAAACGCTGATGGGCTATCACGCCTGCCACTGCCTACGGCGGAGGAAGCACCAGCAGTGGACCCTGTCAAAATATTTTATTCGACTATAATTGAACGCTTGCCAGTAACTAACGCGGATATAGAGAAGGAGACACAAAATGACCCGACACTATCTCGGGTATATGACTTGACGGTGAAAGGATGGCCAACAGATGGCGACTCACTGTTGCCAGCATTCTCATCCAGAAGAGAACAGCTGTCAGTATGCCAGGGGACCTTGATGTGTGGATTCCGAGTGGTAATTCCCCCCAAGTTAAGGGAGAGAGTGCTCAATGAGCTTCACGAAGGCCATCTGGGAGGGGTGAAAATGAAAAGCCTTGCTAGGGCTTATGTGTGGTGACCGGGGATCGATCAGCAAATCGAGGACCTGACAAAGAGCTGCTCAGGATGCCAGAATGTCCAAAATGCACCACCACATGCCCCTCTACACCCATGGGAGTGGCCCTCCTCTCCATGGCAACGGGTGCATATTGATTTTGCTGGTCCATTCATGGACTCAATGTTTTTAATAGCCGTGGATGCGCACTCGAAATGGCCTGAGGTGATCAAAATGTCCTCCACCACCACGGAGAAAACGATTGCAGTCCTACGGACCATATTTGCCAGGAACGGTTTGCCAGAGCAGATTTGCTCTGATAACGGACCACAGTTTGTGTCCGAAGAGTTTCGGAAATTTATGAAAAGGAATGGGGTAAGGCATTACACATCCGCCCCGTATCATCCAGCCACAAATGGATTGGCTGAGAGGTTCGTACAAACCTTTAAAAAGGCAGTAAGGGCCATGTGCGATGACGACATTCCACTGCAGCATAAGGTGGACAATTTCCTGTTAGCCTACAGAAATGCGACACATGCAGTCACCAACCAGACCCCGGCCATGATGTTCTTTAACCGAAGGTTGAGATCTCGTCTGCATTTGCTCAGACCAAATGGACGAAGAGATGTTGAGAATAAGCAATTCCAGCACATCAATGAGAAGCCGACAAGGAGCTTCAATGTAGGGCAACCAGTCTTGGCCCGCTACTACCGAACAAAGAAATGGCAACCAGGAACGATATGCACACGGCAGGGGCCACTAATGTACACAGTGGATGTTGGGGAGAACATTGTGAGATGCCATGTCGACCAGATCCTAGAGTCACAGGAACGAGTCAACCCCATGTCTCGCGTACCTGGTGATGAACCCGATATACAGGTAGCATCTACCTGAGAAACAGTAGCATCGGAAGCTGATGAACCAACTGACGACAGGGGGCCAGAATTGCCTCCGCACCAAGAGCAAGACACTCAGGAAAGGCGCTATCCAGAAAGGATCAGGAAGCCGCCCCAAAGACTGAATTTATAAATGGACTATTTTCAGTTAATGTTGCATGTTAAAAGTGTTAATTGCTAAATGAATGTTATGGTACTGTTAATCTAAAAGGGGAGGAATTGTAGTGTATGTACCTTTAAGGGGAGAACTACTTTTTACAGCTCCTGTATACTGTAGTACCGGCAGTGACCACACCTGTATATAAACCCTGAGTAGGGATCTGTACTGTTAGTTTTAGAGTAACCCTCATCCAGTAAACACCTGTTGATTGTTCCTCTGCAGTCTCTGTCTATTTCTTGAAGGACACCATACATCAAGATATAGATTTAACAATATGGATAGAGATAAAAGATAATAAAAGATCAATCACACTAAAAGGCATAATCTACAGACCACCTAATAGTGGAAGGGAGGTGGAGGAAGAAATATACAGAGAAATGAGTAAAAAACATAGAATAATAATCATGGGGGATAAATGTGAGGTATTACATTTTGGTAGGAAGAATAGGGAGATCACTTATCACTTGGAGGGTGCGAGTCTAGGTGGGGTAGAGGAACAAAGGGATCTCGGAGTACAAATACACAAATCACTAAAAGTTACGACACATGTTAGCAAGGCCATAAAAAAAAAAGCAAACCAAGCACTAGGGTTTCTTTCTAGAGGGATAGAATTGAAAAGTAGCGAAGTTATGCTAAACCTTTATCGAACCTTGGTTAGACCACACTTAGAGTACTGCGTACAGTTCTGGTCGCCATATTATAAAAAGGATATAGAGGCACTGGAGAGGGTGCAGAGAAGATTTACAAGGATGATACCAGAAATGCGATGGTATACATATCAGGAAAGGATGAATAGGCTTCTTGAAAAAAGAAGGCTGAGGGGTGACCTAATAGAGGTCTTTAAAATTATGAAAGTTTTTGATAGAGTGGATAGAGAGGGAATGTGTGCGATTTTGCCAGCCCTGGGAGGCAGGTTTGGATGCGGGACTGCTTGGAAAATGGCAGAATCTGGGGGCGGGTACCCAGCCCGCTCCCAACCCATCTCCGTGCCATCTTCCCAGGGGTTGGGTACCCGAGCCGCGCTGGGTCCCGTGTCCTCGAGGTGGGAAGGGGATTACAGCCACTTAACTGCTTGTTAACAAGTAGTTAACAGGCAGTTAAGAGGATTATCCCCATTTTTCCAGCAGAGGCGCGGGCTTCCCGACGTCGGGAATCCCCGCCAGGGTCAGCGAGGCGAGCAGTGGGTCTGCGGGGATTGGAGGGGTCCAAAACTGAGTGATGGATGCAAGTGTGGAGAGATAAGTATGTGAGGTGTGTGAAAAGCCTTAGAAAAAGTTTCCTTACCTTTGTTTCTTCCTGCAGGGTTCAATCGTTGGGGATCCGGAGGCTCCGGCATCTCCACGGCAGAGATGACAGAAAGGCTGCTGCAATCTCCGATGCAACAGCCATCTGCTTTCTGCTCAGAAAATAGGTTTGGTAAGTCTTGAATACAAGAACTCAACAAACAACAGAGAATGTCAGTGTTTGACAGCTTCTCAAAGCTGTCAAACGATGACAATTCATCTGTCAAAAAATTTTGACAGATGAAACATCATACGCTGACGTTCTCTGTCACCGGCTTTCCCTTAATTGGCCTGTTAAGCCCACTGGGCAGGCTTGACAAGGTCAATCAAGGGAAAATAGCGTGGATTGGCTGGACGTCGATGGAGGCAGGATTAAAACCAGACAAGCAGCAGTTCCGCCTCCAATGCGCCCCCATTGGCAAAATCACCCCAAATGTTTCCACTTGTGGGAAAGAGCATAACTTGAGGCCATCAGTATAAGATAGTCACCAAGAAATCCAATAGGGAATTCAGAAAAAACTTCTTTACCCAAAGAGTGATGAGAATGTGGAAATCATTACCACAGGGAGTGGTTGAACTAAATAGTATAGATGCATTTAAGGGGAGGCTAGACAAGCATATGAGGGAAAAGAGAATAGAGGGTTACGCTGATAGATTTAGATGAGGAAAGACAGGAAGAGGCTCGAGTGGAGCATAAGTGCCAGCATGGACTGGTTGGGCCGAATGGCCTGTTTCTGTGATGTATATCCTATGTAATCCTATGTAATAGTCTACTATTATAGTAGGGGTGGGCAGTTAAAATTGCCCAGTGGATTTACCTGCCGATGTCCTGCTCTCTTCCTGCAGTTTTCGGTTCCTCCCGCACAGTATCAGTATTAAAATAGTTACTCTTTCTTCTTGAGACTGACCTTTCTCAGGGACAGCCTTCAGAAGACTGCTCTGTTACTGGGACAGACCAGCAATACAGGACTGAGGTGAACTTCACTTCAAACAAAATATGATCGAGAGGGAAGTGACTCATATCCTGGGATACCATCCTTTTTCAAAATTCATTTTGTTATTGGGTGTACGCTTGTCCAGAGTTGATGATGCAGTATCGTTATTTTGGGACCCCCCTCTAATTTTCAATTGCTGGCTCTCATTTTTCAGGTGACAAACAGGCGGACAACAGTTGAAAATTGCCCTTTTATGTTCTGTATTATTTGTTATGGGAGAAGTTAGCTTGACAACAGATTGCAATTCTCGGCTCCTCCATTTGGATAGTCAATAGAAAAATCAAGCATTGAAACATGGGGTGAAATTGGACTTTGGTGGTAGCGCAAAACAGACGATAATGAATCGACAGCCCGTTTTACACTCTGCCCGATTTACTTCTCCATTTTGGCAAGTAAATCAGGTGGGATCTAAAATCGGGCAGCTGTTGGCCGTTTTGCATTGCCAACGAAGAGCAATTTCACTCCCGCCCACCGCCCCCACCCCATTCCCCGTGGTTTCTTGACAAATTTAATTCCAAATGTTAGAGGTTTAGGAACATATTACCACGGTAGCACTAATTATAGGCATACAAAACTGGTAAAGATTCTGCTAAGTATCAAGTACTTGCTATAAAGTTTGAAGACCTACATTAATATAACAATAGCCTGATCTGTGAAAAGATCCAATGGAGCTCTGATGATCATTCTGTCTCATATTATCCTTCTGACGCATGATGTCTAGACCACACTGTGTTCATGACCCGAAGTGGTGGTGGTGTCCCTGTGGTCCAATCATATCAACAGACTGTACAACAGAGAGACTGAGTTTCACAGTTATAAAGTGAGAAATCTAATTTAACTCTGATAGAGCACTTGTCGCTCTGACTCAGTGCAGAAAAGCATGGTACTTGATTCTTCATGAACCTGTAAGAAAGGGCAAAGACTTGGTGGATTAAAAAGGTCAGAATAAATTTACGGACATGGAGACCCCGATACTTTTGGAGCAGTAAAGCTAGTTTAGAAGCCGATGGCTCAATTATGTACTATTAAGCCCCTTTCAATGAGTACAAGCACTGAAGTAGGGGATTATCAGGATTATGTAGTGTCTGTCTGCCACACAAATATTTAAGTAACTTCTAATCACAGACCTGTAAAACTGCTGGCTATTGTGGAAATCCACCTGCTTAGAACAGATGATAAACATGTGCAGACTATTTAAAAAGTCATTATTAAATGCCTGGGGTTAATTTACATTACAGTGGAAAATGTATGATCTTTAATTAAAAGAAATATTTAATGCTAAAATACAATGCTCCATTTCTGAGATGATCACATATGGATTCACCACTGGGATCCTGAATCACCGAGAATGGAAAGCAACAAATTCCATTGTTAAACTAGACCAGCTGGCTGTAATCTTTACAATTAATCTAACCGGGGTTTAAATAATCAGGCACATAATAGTAAGGTTGGGTAAGGTTCTTTGTTGTATAATAAGGTGCAATCCCCCTCATCAATTTAGAGCCTGGTAACTGACTAAGTTTATACTATGAAACTTTCCAGAGAGGAGGTGGGTAGAGTAGCTGCAGCCTAGATAGTGCTGGATTCAGGACTAGGAGATCCTGAGTTCAAATTCTGACAGGATGCATTCAACGGAGGTCATATCTGACTTTGGCCGATTTTCATTGGAAATTAAAACTAGGAGATGTATAACAGGCGGCTGATCCGATATCGCCCGTTTTACACTAAATATGATAAAATGAGTGCCACGGCTATAAGGAGAAAGCTCAGCGCATTCTGGGTTGTTTGGTGACAGGGATCAGCACTGCATCAGAGACTAACTTCTTGGCCAATTTAGCCTGCCAGTGCTCAGTGTCTCGGCTTACACCTGGGTGAGGTTGCAGAGGCTACCATTAGAACTACTACATGGAAACTACGAAGGTATGAGGAGTGAGTTGGCTATGATAGATTGGGGTGCTTCATTAAAAGGCATGACAGTGGATAGGCAATGGCTAACATTTAAGGAACGAATACATGAATTGCAACAGTTATACATTACTTTCTGGTGCAAAAACACTAAAGGAAAAGCGGCCCAAACATGGCTAACAAAAGAAATTAAGGATAGTATTAGATCCAAAGAGGAGTCATATAAAGTTGCCAGAAAAAGTAGCAAGCCTGAGGATTGGGAACAGTTTAGAATTCAGCAAAAAATGATGAAGAGATTGATTAAGAGGAGAAAAATAGAGTACGAGAGTAAACTTGCAAGGGATATAAAAGCGGATTGTAAAAGCTTCTACAAGTATGTAAAAAGAAAAAGATTAGTGAAGACAAATGTAAGTCCCTTACAGTCAGAAATGGGAGAATTTATAATGGGGAACAAGGAAATGGCAGAACAATTAAACAAATGCATTGGTTCTGTCTTTACGGAAGAGGACACAAATAACTTCCCAGAAATGATAGGGAATCAAGGGTCACATGAGAAGGAGGAATTAAAGGAAATTAGTATTAGTAAAAAAATAGTGCTGAGAAATTAATGGGACTGAAAGCTGATAAATCCCCAGGGCCTGATAATCTGCAAGCCAGAGTACTAAAAGAGGTAGCCATGGAAATAATGGATGCATTGGTTGTCATCTTCCAAAATTCTATAGATTATGGAACAGTTCCTGCAAATTGGAGAGAGAGGGAAAACAGGGAACTACAGACTGGTTAGCCTAACATTAGTAGTAGGGAACATGCTAGAGTCTATTATAAAGGATGTGATAACAGGACACTTAGAAAATATCAACGGGATTAGACAAAGTCAACATGGATTTATGAAAGGGAAATCATGTTTGACAAACCTACTGGAGTTTTTTGAGGATGTAACTGATAGAATAGACAAGAGAGAACCAGTGGATGTGGGGTATTTGGATTTTCAGAAGGCCTTTGATAAAGTTCCACATAAGAGGTTAGTGTGCAAAATTAAAGCACATGGGATTGGGGGTAATATACTGGCATGTATTAAAAATTGGTTAACAGACAGAAAACAGAGGCCTCGATTTTCATTGAGCCATGGAGTCGGGCTTGGAGGCGTGCGGGGGGTTAAAATTGCAAAAAATGGCGGGCGGGACCCACCCGCCGCCTGGTTCCCGACTCCGAGCAATTTTAATTCAGTTGTGTCTGATGGTCCCGACTCCGTCCCGCATCCACTGGTCTGGTTTGTTAAGGCCCTTAACAACCACAAAATGGCCTCTATAATACTATTTTGAAAGGCCCTTGTGAATTTAACCCTTTTCCCACATGAAACATGCCTGGTGGGAATCACGAATGTGAAACCTGGCGGGAGCACTATTGGATTGCTGACTATCAACTGCAGGTCAACCATTAAAGAGGAGATTTGATCAGCCATGATTTGCAGGTGGCAGGACTTAGTGGCCTCAGGTCTGGGGCAACTTTTAGAAGGATAAACCACACCTGTGGAAGGTTGGAGCCTCACACCCATCTCCAGTGTGACCTCCTGGGAAACCCCTCTCGCCACCTTCACTCAGCGCTTCCTCAACGGAGGCATATACCAGAAGCATGGGAGCCATTTATTTCCTTCCCATCTGGGCATTAGAGGAGCTTGAGCACCAGCCACGGCAGCAGCAGAACCAGGAACAACAGCAGCACCAGCAACAGCAGCAGCAGCAGGAGCGCCAGGCTGCTGCTCACCCACCTGAGGCTGCACAGGCTAGAAGGGGCCAGCACCTGGAAGCCCGTCGGTGCAGGAGATATCCCCCAAACAGGGTCTACAGATGCAGGGTCAGCTACCTCAACATGTCTGAGCAGCAGTGCCAAAGGCGGCTCCGACTTTCACGAGAGGTAGTGACTGACACCTGCGCAATGCTACAGCAAGACCTGCTGCCCAGAGGACCAGGTGGAAAAGCATTACCAGTGGCCATTAAAGTCACCACCGCAATCAACTTTTTTGCCTCAGGCTCCTTCCAGGGAACAGCAGCAGACATCAGCGGCATCTCCCAGGCGGCCGCACACACTTGCATCACGCAGGTAACCGATGCTATCTTTGCCCTCACGCACAATCACATCCATTTCACCAAGGATCGAGCAAGTGTCATGGCGCGAGCGGTTGGATTAGCTCATCTGGCAGGCTTTCCAAGGGTGCAGGGCGTCGTTGACTGCACACATGTGGCCCTTAGGGCAACCCATCGCAATCCAGGTATTTTTGTCAACCGCAAGGGCTTCCACTCCCTCAACGTTCAGCTGGTGTGTGACCACAAGAAGGAAATTTTGCATGTTTGTGCCATGTACCCTGGCAATTGCCATGACTCCTTCATACTGCGCCAGTCGAGTGTGCCTCCGCTATTCAGTCTGCCAGACCAACTTAACGGATGGCTACTTGGAGACAAGGGCTATCCTCTGAGGACGTGGCTAATGACGCCGTTGAGGAGGCCAGCCAACGAAGCTGAGGAGCGCTACAACTCCAGATCCATTATCGAGCAAACCATCGGTTTACTGAAGATGCGCTTCAGATGCCTGGATAGATCAGGTGGAGCCCTACAGTACTCAGCAGCCAGGGTCTCCAGAATTGTCGTGGTTTGCTGTGCACTTCACAACATGGCACAGCGTCATGGCTTGTAGATTCCTGAGGACCAAATGGCTCCTCACATATTCTCCTCAGATGAGGAAGAGGAGGAGGAGGAGGAGGAGGGTGAAAACAACCATCCTGCAGAGGCCTATCAACCAGTGGCAGCATTACGCGAGAACATTGCTGCCCAGGATGCAAGGAACGCACTCATCCTGGCCAGATTTGCTTAGCCTAGTCAATCAAACACTTTTGCCTCGCTGCTTCTTACCAGAGCTTTGACAATGGCCAAGAACTAGAGGATTCCTAGCACTCTGACCACCATACTGAGAGTTGCAAGAATTCCTAAGGCCTCAATGTGGAAGCCTCAATAGCGAAATGACAGACGCCACAACTGTAACATTTGCCATCAGAATTTTTTATGTTCAATAACGACATGAAGGCATTTTTACAATAAACTCAAAATTGCACCCAAGTGACTACCCTTGTGACTATTTGTGCAGAATTTTCCTCTTACGCGTGCTCCTACATGATGCCTCCCCTGTGGCTTCAGCTGATGTGGAGGACCCTTGCTCACTTTCCTGCTGCTCCTGTCTCGACACATTTGACAGGCATCCTCTGGGGTTGCGAGCCTGTGAGGGCTCGTCAACAGTCTGCTGCTCCTGAGGCTGTGCAGAAGTTGAGACGTCTATCTCACTTGGGTGTGGACTCCGGTGGGGCTCTGACCGAGGACTCTGCAGTGGCATGGGAGTGTGAGCACTTGGAAAGGAGCCCCCACTTCCTTGAGGTCTGCCACCAACCTCCCTCTCATGGGTCAGGTCCCCCTCAGCGCCTGCAAGTGGCTGGAGAGCATGTTGCTGCACATCAGGGGGGCCATGGGGACCAGTATCTGCAATGGCAGTCCTACTCAGAAGGACTTCCATGAAGGTCTGGTTTCTCTGTGCAATTGATGCCCATCGCTCCTCAAGAGATGCCATTCTATTCTGATCAATGACCATGTTTTCCATGCCCTGACAACTAAGCTCCTCCATGGCCGTAGCCATCCTTTCCTCTACCGTAGCAATCCTCTCCTCGACGGTAGCCAGCCTTACCACAGAGGTAGCCATCCTTTCCGTGGTGATGCGTTCATGCGCCAATGAGTCCACAAAGGCTCTGCTCATGTTTGCTATGGACTCCTCCATTCGCTCCACACTCGCAGTGACCCTAGAGACAAAACCTGCCAGAGACTCCTGCATCTGTGCCTGGAGTTCCCTCACCTCTGATCTTATGGATGGACCCAGAGGCAGAGGGTTGACATGCTGCTGAGCCGAGCTGGCAGAGTCCTGCGCCCTCCGACTAGGACTCTCCACTGCTGTCCCTGTCTCCACAATCTGCTGATGCTCACTTGTGAGCTGTGATAGGAGAGGCCTACGAGAGGAGTGGCGGGAGAGGCTGATTTAAACCGAGCTCCGAGAGCGGGAGAGGCGAACCTGCGAGAGGCGAGTCGGGAGAGGCTGATTTAAACCAAGCTCCGAGAGCAGGAGAGGCGGACCTGCGAGAGGAGAGTGAGAAGTAAAAAGTAATCGAAGGGTGACATCACCAGAAAGTAGGTAAGTGATTGGTTGGTGAGTATTTCTCTCTTCTTTGCTTTTGTCCAAACGTAAATTTTGTGGTTTATAGTTTCTAAGGTCTCTGTTGTGTAGCGGGGACTGCTGGTAAACAAGGGCCCTTGAGTATATCATTTAATTATAGTGTAATTGGTGGGATTGATTTGATTTAATTTGAATTAATTAAAGGGTAAGTCATGGCAGTACAGCTCTGCACCGTGGTATGCTCCTCCTGCACTATGTGAAAAATCAGGGACTTCCTGTGTCCCTGACGACCATGTGTGCGGGAATTGTATCCAGCTGCAACTACTGGCAGACTGCATTGCGGCATTGGAGCTGCGAATGGATACATACTGGAGCATTTGCGATGCTGAGGACATCGTGGAAAGCACGTTTAATGAGTTGGTCACACCCCTGGTAAAGGCTGCACAGGCAGGAAGGGAATGGGTGACCTCCAGTATAAGGGGTGCTGTGTGGGTTGTTTGTCAGCTTCACCTCTGACTCTTTTGAGTGGTTCGAATTGCTCCCACTCCCTTTCTGTTCTGGACTTTGGACTTATTTGGGGGTTGTAATGAACTTGCAACAGACAGCTGGGTTGGTCAAAAGAATTCAGGTCTTTATTTTGAGACAGGAAAAATATACAATACAATAAAATTTATACTCTAAAAGGGTGGGGAACACTCGGAATAAGCAAGGGAGAATTACAATATACAAAGTCCCTTACCCTCCCAACCCCACTACACTAGCTAGGCTGGAATCCAGAGGATCAGGAAATGCTCACCAAAACGACTTTCTTGACAGACTGTAGAGGTTCGCGATTTCGGGGTTCTCCTTCGTTGTGGCGGTTGGGGCCTGCCGTACCCCGGACATGGTAGAAGACTGCACCTGCGTTGGATCTTCAGTTTGGGTTGGTCCGCTGATGTGGTTAGTCGCTCTGTTGGATGTATCAGGTGAGTACCCAATTTTCTTTGGTTAGGGCTAGTTTTAGGGTCTTTTGTGTCCAAATCTTACCCAGGGGTAAGTCAGACTAGCCTGTAGAGTGGAAACAAGTCTTTCTTTTTTGAGTTTTTCGGCGGTTGGGTTCTTGTTGGTTGCGGTGGCCCAATATTACCTGGTTGGCGGTAATATTAGTGGTTGTTGGTTTCTGTAGGCCTTTGGTTGCTGCGACTTTCGTTCTCTTTCTGTTTCTTCAAGTCTCCGATGATGATCTCTCTCTTGAATTGGTTGGCTGAACTTGAGCTGCTCCGATCTGGAACTGACTCAAACTGGTGATGAACTGACTAACTGAAAAGGCAGGCCTCAATTATACTAATTTGGGGCCTGGCTTATCTGACTGCCAAACCTCGGGTTTCTTTGTTAAATTTGGCGGGCTTGTTATTTTTAATAGGTTTTAAAACTTTAACGAGCTTCAGGGTTGGCCCATCTTGTAATGTATGTACCTTTAAGGGGGGAACTACTTTCTACAGCTCATGTATACTGTAGTACCGGCAGTGACCACACCTGTATATAACGCTGAGTAGTAATCTGTTGTTTCAGTTGCAGTTTGAACCACGTTGTGTAAACACCTGTTGTACCGTTCTCTGCAGTCCTTTTCTTATTATTACACGGACGTAACAGTGGTGACGAGCAAGTTCGAACCTACCTGCAACTCTGCATCACCTCCCAGGGATTCGCTCCTGGAGAACAGTGGAAGAAGGTCGAGTCCAGAAGCACGGGCGTCGACCACGGGCAACCGTCCAGTCATCCAGCGGAGATTTGAGCATCACAGGGGAGGCTGTTGAGAGCCAGGCTTGGCTTTCCAGTCACGGTGGTCCAGCGAAACGGGCTGGCAACAGGTACTGCGCAGACCCTTCCCGAACAGCGACGGGCTAGAGCCTAACCGAGCGGCACAGAAAAAGGCCGAGCAGCGTCGACGGGGGAGAGAGAGAGGGCAGAGCACACAGGGCACAGCCGGTGTTCAGGACCGAGCGGCGTCAACGGGGGAGAGAGGCGAGAGAGAGTAGAGCGCAGCCGGTGTTCAAGGGCCGAGCAGCGTCAACGGGGGAGAGAGGTGCGCAGGAAAACACGAGGCGCTGCCATTGCCACGAGGACTGCAGAGAGCGGCGTTGGCAGCAGTGCAGGAGCAGCGCACAAAACCCACAGGGCGTCGCCATTTGCTACGAGGACCGCCGAGAGCGGCGTTGGCAGCAGCGCGGGAAACGCCATTTTAAGCCACAGCAGGGAAGAAAGGAAAGAGCGGGAGACGCCATTTTAAGCCAGTCTAACCACAACCAAAAATGCCGAAGAGTGGCAGTATCACAGCGTTCGACAATGAAGTCGAAGATTGGACGACATATGTCGAACGCATAGAAGTATACTGCAAGGCGAATGAAGTGCCAGATGACAAGAAAGCGCTGGTATTGTTGAATTCAATGGGTGCAAAAACATATGGCTTACTACGAAACCTAGTAACCCCAGAGAAGCCAGTAGAAAAGGATTTTGAAAACATAGTGTCAATCCTACAGGACCACTTAAACCCCACACCGCTGCTGATAGCAGAAAGATTCAAGTTTCACAAACGGAACCAGCATAAGGATGAAAGCAATGCTGATTATTTAACAGAACTGTGCAAACTATCGAAACACTGCCAGTTTGAAGCGGGACTGGCAGATACCTTAAGGGACAAGTTTGTGTGTGAGCTTCAAAGTGAAGGAACCCAGAAACGGCATTTATCTGAAAAGGACCTTACGCTGGAAAAGGCTTTCAGCATTGCGGTATCATATGAAGCAGCAGCACGGGGCGCTGCAGAGATACAACAGAGACCGCAAGAATATGGCACAAACAAAATGTCATATGGAACAGAGAAGTGCTATCGCTGCGGCAGAACAACACACGACCAGAATGATTGCTGGTTCAAAGACAAAGTGTGCAGACAGTGTGGAAAAGTAGGACACATAGCACGAGTCTGCAGGTCGGGAAAGAAAGCCAGCAATAAGAAACCGACCAAAGGGAAGTACAAGAAGGTACATAAGATAACGGAGAATAGTTCAGATGAACAAAAGAGTGATAGCGACTCCGAAAGCAGGGAACTGAGTTGTCTGAAACTACATAATGTGATCACAACGGAGGATCACCGAACCATTTGGGTCACTCTCAAGATAGCAGGAGTCCAGGTAAAGATGGAATTGGACACAGTATCAGCTCTAACAGTCATAAACCGACGGGACTATGAGCGGCTATTCTCACACATACCCTTGAGAGACACAAAAATTATTTTGAAGACGTACACGGGGCAAAAAGTCTACCCCAAAGGAAAAATAAGGGTGACCGTTATATATAACAGTAAGGAAACACCAAAATTAGACCTGTATGTATTGCAAGATGGAGGACCACCATTACTGGGACGTGAATGGATCCAGAAAATACAACTGGATTGGTATTCCATACAGGCACTGACTGTGGCTGACAAAAAGTATGATGACGTCACACCTGGGCGACTGTCAAAGATCCTAACTGACGCGAAAGAAGTGTTCCAGCAAGGACTCGGAACACTAAAAGGCATGACAGCGACGATTAAAATTGAAGAAAACGCAAGCCCAAAATTTTTTAAGGCTAGACCGGTACCTTATGCAATCCGCCCAGCCGTCGAAGCAGAGCTGGAGAGTCTGGAACGTTCAGGTGTACTGTCCAAGGTAGACTGGAGCGAGTGGGCTACACCCATCGTCCCTGTGATGAAAAAGTCGTTGAGCAGCACGCCTGGGGAACCAAGGAAGGTTCGCATCTGTGGGGACTTTAAGGTAACAGTGAACCCGATCCTTCACACCGTACAATATCCACTTCCGCGGATTGAAGATATTTTCACCTCGCTATCTGGAGGGAAACGCTTCACTAAGATTGATCTGGCCCAGGCGTATCTGCAAATGGAGGTAGAAGAAGCATCAAAAAAATACCTCACAATCAACACCCATAAAGGTCTCTACAAATACAATCGGCTGGTATTCGGGGTAGCATCAGCTCCGGCTATTTGGCAGAGGGCAATGGAACAAGTCCTGCAAGGGATCCCAGGGACCCAGTGTTATTTGGACAACATCCTGGTCACGGGCGAAAATGACAGTGATCACCTTGCCAACCTGGAGAAGGTGCTCACTAGATTGCAGGAATATGGGCTCCGAGCTAACCGCCCCAAATGCGAGTTGTTTAGAAAACAGATCTCGTATTGCGGCCACGTTATCGATAAAGAGGGGTTACATAAGTCCCCAGAGAAGATTGAGGCAGTAGTCAAGGCTCCAGCACCGGAAAATGTGTCACAACTGAGGCCATTCCTCGGGCTGGTAAACTACTACCATAAGTTCTTGCCAAATTTTTCTACAATACGACACCCACTGAACACCCTACTGCAAACTGGGGTGCCATGGAAGTGGAATGACGAATGTAGATGAGCTTTCCAGAAGAGCAAAACACTAATCACATCGAAAGAGGTATTGGCCCATTACAACGCAGCGTTACCAATTCGGTTGGCTTGTGATGCGTCACCCTACGGCATTGGAGCGGTGCTGTCGCACAAATTCTCGGACGGCTCAGAGAGGCCAATAGCCTTTGCGTCACGATCACTAACCTCAGCCGAGCGTAACTACGCCCAGATTGACAGGGAGGCACTCAGCCTAGTGTGGGGAGTGAAAAAGCTCAATCACTATCTGCACGGGCAGAAATTCATAAGAACATAAGAACATAAGAAATAGGAGCAGGAGTAGGCCAATCGGCCCCTCGAGCCTGCTCCACCATTCAATAAGATCATGGCTGATCTGATCCTAACCTCAAATCTTCTATCACTCTGCATCCACCCGAACCCATGTGATCTCCCGGGAGAGGCGAAAAACCAGATAAAGACCCAATGGCCAATTTGGGAGAAAAAAATCTGGGAAATTCCTCTCCGACCCATCTAGGCGATCGAAATTCTTCCAGGAGATCACTCTGTCCCTATATTTTCTACAGTACTTACCTTCTGTAAAGGCGATCTCCACCCCAGCCAGGAACAGGAATAAAACCATCTCCTGAAATCTAACAGAATTAGAACACAGTAGGAGCAGAAGAAGGCTACACGGCCCCTGGGCCCGCTCCACTACCCACAGGGCCATGACCATTCCGAACCCAGACTCATGTCCAATTTCCTGCCCGCTCCCCGTAACCCTTTATTCCCTTTACTTCTAGGAAACTATCTATTTCTGTTTTAAATTTATTTAATGATGTAGCTTCCACAGCTTTCTGGGGCAGCAAATTCCACAAACCTACCACCCTCTGAGTGAAGAAGTTTCTCCTCATCTCAGTTTTGAATGAGCAGCCCCTTATTTTAAGATTATGCCCCCTAGTTCTAGTTTCACCCATCATTGGGAACATCCTCACCGCATCCACCCGATCAAGCCCCTTCACAATCTTATATGTTTCAATAAGATCGCCTCTCATTCTTCTGAACTCCAATGAGTAGAGTCCCAATCTACTCAACCTCTCCTCATATGACCACCCCCTCATCCCCGGGATTAACCGAGAGAACCTTCTTTGTACTGACTCGAGAGCAAGTATGTCTTTTCTTAAGTATGGACACCAAAACTGTATGCAGTATTCCAGGTGCGGCCTCACCAATACCTTGTACAACTGCAGCAATACCTCCCTGTTTTTATATTCCAACCCCCTAGCAATAAAAGCCAACATTCCATTGGCCTTCTTGATCACTTGCTGCACCTGCATACTAACTTTTTGAGTTTCGTGCATCAGGACCCCCAGATCCCTTTGTACTACAGTACTTTCCAGTTTCTTGCCATTAAGATAATAACTTGCTCTATGATTTTTCCTGCCAAAGTGCATAACTTCACACTTTCCAGTATTGTATTCCATCTGCCAAATCTCTGCCCACTTACTTAGCCTGTCTATGTCCCTTTGCAGGTTTTTTATGTCCTCCTCACTCACTACTTTCCGTCCCATCTTTGTATCATCTGCAAACTTTGATATGTTACACTCGGTCCCCTCCTCCAAATCGTTAATATAGATTGTAAAGAGTTGGGGACCCAGCACTGACCTCTGCGGAACACCACTAGTTACTGGTTGCCAATCTGAGAACGAACCATTTATCCCAACTCTCTGCCTTCTGTTAGATAGCCAATCCTCTACCCATGCCAGAATATTACCCCCAATCCCGTGATTTTTTATCTTGAGCAATAATCTTTTGTGTGGCACCTTGTCAAATGCCTTTTGGAAGTCTAAATACACTACGTCCACTGGTTCCCCTTTATCCACCCTGTATGTTACTTCCTCAAAAAACTCAAGCAAATTTGTTAAACATGACTTCCCCTTCATGAAACCATGCTGAGTTTGCCCTATTAAATTGTGTTTATCCAAATGTCCCGTTACTGTCTCCTTAATAATGGACTCTAACATTTTACCAACCACAGATGTTAGGCTAACAGGTCTATAGTTTCCAGCCTTCTGCCTACTACCCTTTTTAAATAATGGTGTTACATTAGCAGTTTTCCAATCTGCCGGGACCTTTGCTGAGTCCAGTGAGTTTTGGAAAATTATTACCAATGCATCCACAATCCCTACCGCTACTTCCCTCAAAACCCTGGGATGCAAGCCATCAGGTCCAGGGGATTTATCCGCCTTGAGTCCCATTATTTTACCAAGTACCACTTCCTTAGTGATTTTAATTGTATTTAGTTCCTCCCCCCCTAGAGCCCCCTGTTTGTCCAGTGTTGGGATATTCTTAGTGTCCTCTACTGTAAAGACTGATACAAAATAATTGTTCAGTGTTTTTGCCATCTCCATGTTTCCCACCATTAATTTCCCGGTCTCATCCTCTAAGGGACCAACATTTACTTTAGCCACCCTTTTTCTTTTTATATAACTATAGAAACTTTTACTGTCTGTTTTTATATTTTTTGCTAATTTACTTTCATAATCTATCTTCCCTTTCTTAATCAATCTTTTTGTTATTTTTTGCTGTCTTTTAAAGACTTCCCAATCTTCCATCCTCCCACTAGATTTGGCTACCTTATATGCCCTTGTTTTTAGTCGGATACTATCCTTAATTACTTTACTTAGCCACGGATGGCTATCTTTTCTTTTACACCCTTTTTTCCTCAGTGGAATATATTTTTCTTGGAAGTTGTAAAATAACTCCTTAAATGTACACCACTGGTCATGTACCGTCTTACCCTTTAATCTATTTTCCCAGTCCACTCTCATTAATTCCGCTCTCATACCTTCATAGTCTCCTTTATTCAAGCTCAGCACGCTTGTTTGAGATCCAACCTTCTCACCCTCTAATTGAATATGGAACTCAACCATGTTATGGTCACTCATTCCAAGGGGATCCTTTACTAGGACATTTTTAATTAATCCTGTCTCATTACACAGGACCAAATCTAAGGTTGCTTGCCCCCTGGTCGGTTCAGTTACATACTGCTCAAGAAACCCATCCCTAATACACTCAATGAACTCTTCCTCAAGGCTGCTCTGCCCAATTTGATTTGTCCAGTTAATATGATAATTAAAATCCCCCATAATTATAGCTGTTCCCTTATTACATGGCTCAACTATTTCCTGATTAATACTCCGTCCAACAGAGTTGCAACTGTTCGGAGGCCTATAGACTACACCCACTAGTGTTTTTTTCCCCTTATTATTCCTTACCTCCACCCAAACTGTTTCACTATCCTGCTCCTTTGACCCAATATCATTTCTCTGTATTATAGTGATTCCTTCCTTTATTAACATAGCCACCCCACCTCCTCTCCCTTCCTGCCTGTCCTTCCTGATTGTTAAATAACCTGGTATGTTTAATTCCCAGTCATGGTCACCCTGCAGCCATGTTTCTGTAATGGCCACAAGATCATACCCATATGTCATTATTTGTGCCGTTAACTCATTCATTTTGTTACGAATGCTACGTGCATTCAGATAAAGAACTTTCAAATATGTTTTGTAACACTTAGTTCCTGTTTTTTCCCTTTTTAGTACTTTACTTTTTACTCCATACCTTCTGTCCCTTCCTGACACATTCTGTTTTTTAATTTCCCCACTGCTACCTAAGTCTATGACCTTCTCTGTTGTCATTTCTATGATTTGCTCTCTAGAAACCTCCCCCCCACTAATTAGTTTAAAGCCCTCTCTACAGCCCTAGTTATATGATTCGCCAGGACTCTAGTCCCAGCACTGGCCAAGTGGAGTCCGTCCCAACAGAACAGCTCCCTCCTGTCCCAGTACTGGTGCCAGTGTCCCAAGAAGCAAAACCCATTTCTCCCACACCAGTCTTTGAGCCACGCATTTAACTCTTTAATTTTATTTATCCTAGCCAAATTCGCTCGTGGCTCAGGTAATAACCCAGAGATTATTACCCTTGAGGTTCTGTTTTTTAATTTGACCCCTAGCTGCTCATACTCCTTTAACAGAACCGTCTTCCTTGTCCTATCTACGTCGTTTGTACCAACATGGACCACGACAACTGGATCCTCCCCCTCCCACTGCAAGTTTCTTTCCAGCCCAGAAGAGATGTCCTTAACCCTGGCACCAGGCAGGCAACACAGCCTTCAGGACTCCCGCTCTTGACTGCAGAGAACCCTATCTATCCCCCTAATGATACTATCCCCTACCACTACAACATTTCTTTTTACTCCCTCCACTTGAATGGCCCCCTGTACCACGGTGCTGTGGCCAGGTTGCTCATCCTCCCTGCAGTCCCCGCTCCCGCCCTCACAGGGAGTAAGAACCTCGATCCTGCTGGACAAGAACAAGGGCTGCGTCTCCTTCAACACTACATCCTGGATCCCTGTACCTTCCTCACTCGTTAGCCTCAATGGGGTTCACCGGCTCCCACATCTCACAACAGTAACACATCACCTGCTCCATTCTATATAATTAATTAAATTTCTTCTTATTAGTTATGAAGACCCTGGCCGGATATATATGATAATATCACACCACTATTCAATAGGACTTACCAACTTAAAGGTATGAAAGAGAAGAGAAGGAAGAAAACCAACCAACCAGCTGATCACCAACCTCCTCCTTGAATACTGTCTGTGGAGCCCGTTTGGTTGACTCGTCTCGCTGCTCCGCCTCCGCAGTGATGTCTAAGCCTGGGAGTGGGGAACAAAACAGAGCAAAAAACACACCCTCACCTCCCACTTATCCGAACTCTCCCACTTAGCAAAACTCCAACAGCACTCAATGCACAAAGCACTCCGTGCACCGCACTAGCCCCTCCCCTTTTATACCCGGATTCTACTTCCTGTTTAAACTGCCCAAGAGTTTAAAAAACCCTTAAAAAATTAAACTTACTTCAAATAATTGACTTCTTAACACACTAAAATTCACAAAATACACTTAAATGATTTTTCTCCCACTTAGCAAAACTCCAACAGCACTCAATGCACAAAGCACTCCGTGACTCTTGCTGACTGATCACCAGCCTCTTGTCTCCATTTTTTATCCAAAGAAGGGCGTTCCGGTGATGACTGCGCAACGATTACAAAGATGGTCACTTTTTCTAGGGGCGCACCACTATGAGATTGAATATAAGGGCACGAAACAGCATGGAAATGCTGATGGGCTATCACGCCTGCAACTGCCTACCGTGGAGGAAGCACCAGCAGTGGATCCTGTCAAAATATTCCATTCGACTATAGTTGAATACCTACTGGTAACTAACGCTTGTATCGAAAAGGAAACCCGAAATGACCCGACACTGTCTCGGGTATATGATTTGACGGTGAAGGGATGGCCAGCATATGGCGACTCACTGTTGCCAGCATTCTCGACAAGGAGAGAACAGCTGTCAGTGTGCCGGGGGACCTTGATGTGTGGATCCCGAGTGGTAATTCCACCCAAGTTAAGGGAGAGAGTGCTCAATGAGCTTCATGAGGGTCATCTGGGAGGGGTAAAAATGAAAAGCCTAGCCAGGGCTTATGTGTGGTGGCCGGGAATCGATAAACAAATCGAGGACCTGACCAAGAGCTGCTCAGGATGCCAGAAAGTCCAAAATGCACCACCACAGGCCCCTCTACACGCATGGGAGTGGCCCTCATCTCCATGGCAACGGGTGCATATTGATTTTGCTGGTCCATTCATGGACTCAATGTTTTTAATAGCCATGGATGCGCACTCGAAATGGCCTGAGGTCATCAAAATGTCCTCCACCACCACGGAGAAAACTATTGCAGTCCTACGGACCATTTTTGCCAGGCATGGCTTGCCAGAACAGATTTGCTCCGACAACGGACCACAGTTTGTGTCCGAAGAGTTCCGGAGGTTCTTGAAAAAGAATGGGGTAAGGCATTACACATCCGCCCCATATCATCCAGCCACAAATGGATTGGCTGAGAGGTTCGTACAAACCTTTAAGAAGGCAATAAAGGCTATGTACAATGACAACATTCCGCTGCAGCACAAGGTGGACAATTTCCTGTTCGCCTACCGGAATGCGACATATGCAGTCACCAACCAGGCCCCAGCCATGATGTTCTTTAACCGAAGGTTAAGATCTCGCCTGGATTTGCTCAGACCAAACGTACGAAGAGATGTTGAGAGTAAGCAATTCCAGCACATCCATGAGAAGCCAAAAAGGAGCTTCAATGTAGGGCAACCAGTCTTGGCCACGACTACCGAACAGAAAAGATGGGAGGGAAAGTAGTGAGTGAGGAGGACATAAAAAACCTGCAAGGGGACATAGACAGGCTAAGTAAGTGGGCAGAGATTTGGCAGATGGAATACAATACTGGAAAGTGTGAGGTTATGCACTTTGGCAGGAAAAATCGTAGAGCAAGTTATTATCTTAATGGCAAGAAACTGGGAAGTACTGAAGTACAAAGGGATCTGGGGGTCCTGGTGCACGAAACTCAAAAGGTTAGTATGCAGGTGCAGCAAGTGATTAAGAAGGCCAATGGAATGTTGGCTTTCATTGCTAGGGGGATAGAATATAAAAATAGGGAGGTATTGCTTCAGTTGTACAAGGTATTGGTGAGACCGCACCTGGAATACTGCGTACAGTTTTGGTGTCCATACTTAAGAAAGGACATACTTGCTCTCGAGTCAGTACAAAGAAGGTTCACTCGGTTAATCCCGGGGATGAGGGGATGGACATATGAGGAGAGGTTGAGTAGATTGGGACTCTACTCATTGGAGTTCAGAAGAATGAGAGACGATCTTATTGAAACATATAAGATTGTGAAGGGGTTGGATCGGGTGGATGCGGGGAGGATGTTCCCGATGATGGGTGAAACTAGAACTAGGGGGCATAGTCTTAGAATAAGGGGCTGCTCTTTCAAAACTGAGATGAGGAGGAACTACTTCACTCAGAGGGTGGTAGGTCCATGGAATATGCTGCCCCAAAAAGCTGTAGAAGCTACATCATTACATAAATTTAAAACAGAAATAGACAGTTTCCTAGAAGTAAAGGGAATTAAGGGTTACGGGGAGCGGGCAGGAATTTGGACATGAGACTAGGTTCGGATCGGTCATGGCCCTGTGGGTAGCGGAGCAGGCCCAGGGGCCGTGTAGCCTGATCCTGCTCCTATTTCGTGTGTCTAATTCTGTTAGATTCAGGAGATGGTTCTATGATAGTGGATTGGCGGTTAAGATCAGATCAGCCATGATCTTATTGAATGGCGGAGCAGGCTCGAGGGGCCGATTGGCCTCCTCCTGCTCCTATTTCTTATGTTCTTATGTTCTTTAAAAATGGCAGCCTGGAATGATATGCACACGGCAGGGCCCACTAATGTATACAGTGGACGTTGGGGAGAGCATCGTGAGAAGCCATGCTGACCAGATCCTATAGTCACAGGAACAAGTCAACCCCATGCCTCGCCCATACGTACCTGGTGATGAACCCGACGTACAGGTAGCATCTACCCCAGAAACAGTAGCATCGGAAGCTGATGAACCAACCGACGACAGGGGGCCAGAATTGCCTCCGCACCAAGAGCAAGACACTCGGGAAAGGCGCTATCCAGAAAGGATCAGGAAACCTCCCCAAAGACTGAATTTATAAATAGACTATTTTCAGCTAATGTTGCATGTTAAAAGTGTTAATTGTAATTAGTTTGATATTTAATTGTTAAATGAGTGTTATGGTACTGTTAATCTAAAAGGGGAGGATTTGTAATGTATGTACCTTTAAGGGGGGAACTACTTTCTACAGCTCATGTATACTGTAGTACTGGCAGTGACCACACCTGTATATAACGCTGAGTAATAATCTGTTGTTTCAGTTGCAGTTTGAACCACGTTGAGTAAACACCTGTTGTACCGTTCTCTGCAGTCCTTTTCTTATTATTACACGGACGTAACACATCTGAACTTAATCGGCCGTTAACTGGTTTCGGGATTGCTTTGAAACTAGTTTAAAAATGCAAAACGTTTGTCAATCTCTTTAATTGGTTTTGGATTGCTGTTTTAATTGTTGTATCCTGCAGGGCTATGTTCTTTCCTTTGTGTTGCTGGGGATATGTCCTGTTTATTCATGTACCTGGCTCTGCGAATTCTTGGCGGGAACAGGTTTCATTGTCTTTATGTAAAACTGGGGTGACCCAGGACATTCTCAGATTGTCCAATATCCAAACTCGGGGGCCCACCCCACCTCCCCTGTGACCCAGCCTTTTGCAAGCCTGAACATGTCTTTTTAAACCAGCCAAATCTTCCTGGGATTTTTATTTTAAATCCCTTTGGCCCAATAACTCCTTAAAACAGTCCAAAATTTCTTCCTTCCTTACACTTAGGAAAAATGTGTAATTAGAAACATAGCATCATAGAAGATAGGAGCAGGAGTAGGCCATTCAGCCCCTCGAGACTGCTCCGCCATTCAATGCGATCATGGCTGATCATCCAATATCAGTACCCAGTCCCTGCTTTCTCCCCATACCCCTTGATCCCTTTAGCCTTAAGAGATATATCCAACTCCTTCTTGAATATATTTAATGAATTGGCCTCTACTGCCTTCTGTGGCAGAGAATTCCATAGGCTCACCACTCTCTGGGTGAAGAAATTCCTTTTCATTTCTGTCCTAAATGGCCTACCCCATATCCTTAGACTGTGACCCCTGGTTCTGGACTCCCTCACCATCGGGAACATCCTTCCTGCATCTAGTCTGTCCAGTTCTATCAGAATTTTATAAGTTTCAATAAGATCCCCTCTCATTCTTCTAAACTCCAGCGAGTACAAGCCCAATCGACCCAATCTCTCCTCATACGTCATTCCTGCCATCCCAGGTATCAGCCTGGTGAATCTTCGCTGAACTCCTTCCATGGCAAGAACATCCTTCCTCAGATAAGGCGACCAAAACTGCACACAATACTCAAGATGTGGTCTCACCAAGGCCCTGTACAACTGCAGCAAGACATCCTTGTTCCTGTACTCAAACCCTCTCGCTACGAAGGCCAACATACCATTTGCCTTCTTAACCGCCTGCTGCACCTGCATGCTTACCTTCAGCAACTGGTGCACAAGGACACCCAGGTCTCGTTGCACTTCCCCTTCTCGCAATCTATTGCCATTCAGATAATAATCTGCCTTCCTGTTTTTGCCACCAAAGTGGATAACCTCACATTTACCCACGTTATATTGCATCTGCCATGCTTTTGCCCAATCACCCAACCTATCCAAATCATCCTGGAGTTTCTCGGCAGCCTCCTCACAGCACACTTGCCCACCCAGCTTTGTGTTGTCTGCAAATTTGGAGATATTACATCTAGTTCCCTTATCTAGATCATTAATATATATTGTGAATAGCTGGGGTCCAAGGACCGATCCCTGCGGTACCCCACTAGTCACGGGCTGGCACTCGGAAAAAGACCCGTTTATTCCAACTCTTTGCTTTCTGTCTGCCAACCAGTTCTCTATCCAAGTCAATACCTTGCCTCCAATCCCATGTGCTTTAATTTTACACACTAATCTCTTATGCGGGACCTTATCAAAAGCCTTTGAAAGTCCAAAAACACCACATCCACTGGTTCTCCCTTATCTATTTTACCAGTTACATCCTCAAAAAATTCCAGTAGATTAATCAAGCAAGATTTAACTTTTGTAAATCCATGTTGACTTTGTCCGATCCTGTCACTGTTCTCCAAGTGCTCTGCTATTACATCTTTTATAATGGACTCTAGCATTTTCCCGACTACAGGCTTACCGGTTTGTAATTCCCCATTTTCTCTCTACTGTAGGAATGTCTAGTTCCTATCCAAAAGACTGAGGCGATCAAATAAACAAAGTTTAATGAAAACTAACAGAGTTTAATGGATAACAACAGGAGAACATCGAATATAGGTTTAGTCAGTTCGGAGGCTCCACGAGGACTGCTTGGGCGGTCCCGTGGCTGACGTCATGATGGCATCATGTTTTTCCCGCCGGTCGAGGATCATGTGATGAACGGCGTGACGTCATCGTGTTTACCCGCGCTATTAAAGTGATCGCGCTCTGTACATGTAAACAGTGAAAACAAAGATACAGACTCAGGCTGTAGCTAACATATTATTAAAGGGAATTATATACAATTGATCGGAGTCCCTTAGTAGCTCCGCCACATGCGCCCCCCCAGAATTGTCTTTAAGAGCAAAAGTAAAACAGTGAGGAGGCTTGACAAGCCTGTCAGATCGACTTCTGTAGCCTTGAAGTGGAAGCTGATGGATGGCGGGCGAGCTGGCGGGTGGCTGCATTTGATCTGGCATGGCGAATGTGGGCGTTCGGCCACATTTCGGCAGTTGTGCGATCTCGACTGGGCGGTCAAGGTCCAAGTGAGCCGGCTTCAACCGGTCAACCGAAATGTGATCCGGTTTACTTCCAACATCGACCGAAAAAGATTTGTCTCCCGGCTCTATCATCAAGAAAGGACCAGTGTAAGGGGGTTTGAGCGGATCCTGATGAGCGTCGTGGCAGATATACACATAGTCGGCGTTCTTCAGCTTAGCTGGGACGTGGGAGCTCTGCAAGCCGTGACGTGACGTAGGCACTGGAGCGAAACTTCTGGCCACCTCCTGGTGGCTGATGAGCTGCTGGGATGTGGACCATGGCTCTGTTGGAGTCGGAAGGAAATCCCCTGGTACGCGTAGTGGCTGGCCATATACGAGCTCCGCCGACGACGATTGAAGATCTTCTTTAGCCACCGTACGAAGACCCAAAAGGACCCATGGAAGCCTGTCCACCCAGCCCGCACCTTGAAGGCTGGCTCACAGTGCAGCCTTGAGCGACCTGTGGAATCGTTCGCACAGGCCGTTCGCCTGTGGATGGTAGGCAGTGGTGCGATGTAGCTTGACGCTGAGCCCCTGAGCCAGAGCATTCCAGAGCTCCGAAGAAAACTGCGGCCCATGATCAGATGAGATGTCCGCCGGTACCCCGAAATGGGTGACCCAAGAGGAGATGATTGACCTGGCGACGTCTGTGGAAGTGGTGGAAGACAGAGGAACCGCCTCCGGCCATCGAGTGGTGCGGTCCGCCATTGTAAGAAGATGAGTAAGATGCGAAGGTGGAAGTAGCCCCACCAGGTCCACATGCACATGATCAAACCTACATTCCGGAACAGCGAAAGTGGCCAATGGAGCCTTGACGTGACGTGCTAGTCAGAGTAGAAATAGAAGGATACTTCAGATGAATACGTGGCTAGAGGAATGGTGCCAGGGGGAAGGATTCAAGTTCCTGGGACATTGGAACTGGTTCTGGGGGAGGTGGGACCAGTTCAAACCAGGCAGTTTGCACCTGGGCAGGGCTGGAACCGATGTCCTAGGGGGAGTGTTGCTAGTGCTGTGGGGGAGGGTTTAAACTAAAATGGCAGGGGGTTGGGAACCTGAGCAGGGAGACAGAGGAAAGGGAAACAAGGATAAAAGCAAAAGGTAGGAAGGAGAAAAACAAAAGTGGCAGTCAGAGAAATCAACGGTTTAAATCAAACATGGCCACAGTAAATAATAATTCTAATAGGTCTAAGAGCGTTAAAAAAACAAGCCTGAAGGCTTTGTGTCTTAATGCGAGGAGCATTTGTAATAAGGTGGATGAATTGGCTGCGCAAATAGAAGTAAACAAATACGATTTGGTTGGGATTACGGAAACGTGGCTCAAGGAAGGCCAGGACTGGGAACTCAACATCCAGGGGTATTCGATATTCAGGAAAGATAGGCAAAAAGGAAAGGGAGGTGGGGTAGCATTACTGGTTAAAGAAGGGATTAACACAATTGTAATGAAGGATATTAGCTCTGATGAGGTGGAATCTGTATGGGTAGAATTGAGAAATACTAAGGGGAAAAAAACGTTAGTGGGAGTTGTTTATAGACCTCCAAACAGTAAGGCGGAGGTTGGGGATGGCATTAAAAGGGAAATTAAAGAAGCGTGCAATAAGGGCACAGCAGTCATCATGGGTGACTTTAATCTACATATAGATTGGGCCAACCAAATTAGTAACAATATTGTGGAGGAGGAATTCCTGGAGTGTTTACGGGATGGTTTCCTGGACCAATATGGCGAGGAACCAACCAGAGATCAGGCCATCTTAGACTGGGTATTATGTAACGAGGAAGGATTAATTAGCAATCTTGTTGTACGAGGCCCCTTGGGTCGGAGCGATCATAATATGATCGAATTCTTCATTAAGATGGAGAATAAAGTAGTTGACTCGGAGACTAGGGTCCTCAATTTAAATAAAGGAAACTACGATGGTCTGAGGAGTGAGTTGGGTAGGATTGATTGGGGAATGGCACTCAAAGGGTTGACGGTGGCTGGCAATGGCAAACATTCAAAGACCGAATGGATGAACTACAGAATTTGTTCATCCCAGTTTGGCATGAAAATAAAACAAAAAAGGTGACCCAACCGTGGCTAACAAGGGAAATTAGGGATAGCATAAGGTCCAAGGAGAGGGCATATAAATTGGCCAGAAAAAGCAATAATCCTGAGGGTTGGGAGCAGTTTAGGATTCAACAAAGGAGGACAAAGGGATTAATTAAGAAAGGGAAAATAGAATATGAGAGTAAGCTTGCAGGGAACATAAAAATTGACTGTAAAAGCTTTTATAGATATGTGAAGAGAAAAAGATTGGTGAAGTCAAGCGTAGGTCCCTTGCAGTCAGGATCGGGGGAATTTATAATGGGGAACAAAGAAATGGCAGACCAACTAAATACATATTTTGGTTCTGTCTTCACAAAGGAGGACACAAATAACCTCCCAGAGATGCCAGGGAACATAGGGTCTGATGAAAGGGTGGAACTGAAAGAAATCAGTATTTGTAGGGAAACGGTGTTAGGAAAATTGATGGGACTGAAGGCCGATAAATCCCCAGGGCCTGATAATCTACATCCCAGGGTACTTAAGGAAGTGGCCCTAGAAATAGTAGATGCATTGCTGGTCATCTTCCAGAACTCGATAGACTCTGGAACGGTACCCATGGATTGGCGGGTAGCTAATGTTACCACACTATTCAAAAAAGGTGGTAGAGAAAAGGCGGGGAATTATAGACCGGTAAGCTTGACATCAGTCGTGGGGTAAATGCTAGGGTCCATTATAAAAGATGTAATAGCAGAGCACTTGGAAAGCAGTGACTGGATCGGACAAAGTCAACATGGATTTAGAAAAGGTAAATCATGCTTGACTAATCTACTGGAATTTTTTGAGGATGTAACTGGTAAAATAGATAAGGGACAACCAGTGGATGTGGTGTATTTGGACTTTCAGAAGGCTTTCGATAAGGTGCCGCATAAGAGATTAGCGTGCAAAATTAAGGCAAATGGGATTGGGGGCAAGGTATTGACTTGGATAGAGAACTGGTTGGCGGACAGAAAGCAAAGAGTTGGAATAAACGGGTCGTTTTCCGAGTGGCAGGCAGTGACTAGTGGGGTACCGCAAGGATCGGTCCTAGGACCCCAGCTGTTCACAATATATATTAATGATCTGGACGAGGGAATTGGATGTAATATCTCCAAATTTGCAGACGACACAATGCTGGGTGGGAGGGTATGCTGTGAGGAGGATGTCGTGAAACTCCAGTACGATTTGGACAGGTTGGGTGATTGGGCAAAAACATGGCAAATGCACTATAATGTGGATAAATGTGAGGTTATCCACTTTGGTGACAAAAACAGGAAGGCAGATTATTATTTGAATGGCAATAGATTGGGAGAAGGGGAAATGCAAAGAGACCTGGGTGTTCTTGTGCACCAGTCGCTGAAGGTAAGCATGCAGGTGCAGCAGGCGGTTAAGAAGGCAAATGGTATGTTGGCCTTTGTAGCAAGAGGGTTCGAGTACAAGAACAAGGATGTCTTGCTGCAGTTGTACAGGGCCTTGGTGAGACCACACCTTGAGTATTGTGTGCAGTTTTGGTCGCCTTACCTGAGGAAGGACGTTCTTGCCATGGAAGGAGTGCAGCGAAGATTCACCAGGCTGATACCTGGGATGGCAGGAATGACGTATGAGGAGAGATTGTGTCGATTGGGCTTATACTCACTGGAGTTTAGAAGATTGAGAGGGGATCTCATCGAAACCTATAAAATTCTGTCAGGCCTGGACAGACTAGATGCAGGAAGGATGTTTATGATGGCCGGGGAGTCCAGAACCAGGGGTCATAGTCTAAGGATAAGGGGTAAGCCATTTAGGACTGAAATGAGGAGGAATTTCTTCACCCAGAGAGTGGTGAACCTGTGGAAATCTCTGCCACATAGGGCGGTGGAGGCCAGTTCATTAAGTATATTCAAGAAAGAGTTGGATATATTTCTTAAGGCTAAAGGGATCAAGGGATATGGGGAGAAGGCAGGGACAGGGTACTTAATTTGGATGATCAGCCATGATCTCATTGAATGGCAGAGCAGGCTGGAAGGGCCGAATGGCCTACTCCTGCTCCTATCTTCTATGTTTCTATGTTTCTATGCTGTACCTTGGCCTTTTGGCAGACCACGCAGGTGTTGGCCCAGTCGCAAACATCCCTGTGCATGCCCTGCCACACAAATTTGGACGACATCAGCTGTTGTGAGGCCTTCATGCCAGGGTGCGACGACCCATGTATGGCTTCAAAAAAATTTCGGCGCCAGGCGACCGGTATGATAGGGCGAGGATCTCTTACGGAGATGTCGCAGAGTAGCGTAGTGCCCGCGGCATGGAATTTGACGTTGGCCACTTGGAGGCTAGAGGGGATGGTTCTGTAAGATTGGGCTTTTAGATCCGAGGCTTGATCTGCAGCCATGAGGGCCTAGTCGATGCCGAGCTGGACTGCATGAACGGTCGCTCGGGAGAAGCAATCTGCCACCTGGTTGTCTTTACCGGACACATGCTGAATGTCAGTGGTGAATTCTGAGATAAACGTCAACTGACGTTGTTGCCAAGCTGACCACGGTTCGGCGGTCTTGGCCATGGTGAACGTTAGTGGCTTATGGTCCACAAAAGCCGTGAACGGACGTCCCTCTAGCAAGAACCGGAAATGGCGGATGGCCAGAAAAAGGGTCAGCAACTCCCAATCGAAAGTGCTGTACTTCCGTTCGTTTCGCCGTAGTTGACGGCTGAAAAATGCCAGCGGTTGCCACGTCCCATGCACCCACTGTTCCTGCACTGCGCTGATGGCGTAGTCCGACGCGTCGGTGGTAAGGGCAATGGTGGCACCTGGCAGCGGGTGCGCCAGCATGGTTGCGTTGGCTAAAGCGCCTTTTGTGTCGACGAACGCCCGGTCCATGTTGACCGTCCAGCTAATCGGATCCTTGCTGGACTTGCCCTTGAGGGGCTCGTACAGGGGCTGCATGAGCTGAGCTGCATTAGGGACGAACCGGTGATAAAAATTTACCATCCCGAGGAACTCCTGCAGGGCCTTGACGGTCTGCGGGCGCGGGAACGACGTAACTGCCTCCACCTTAGTTTGCAGGGGAATTGCGTCATCCGATGTGATGCGATGGCCTAAGAAATCAATCTGCTGCAGGCCGAACTGGCACTTGGCCGGGTTGATGATCAAGCCGTGTTGACTGAGGCGTCTAAATAGGGTGCGCAAATGGCAGAAGTGCTCCTCTTTATTAGGGCTGGCGATGAGGATGTCATCGAGGTAGGCGAATAGAAACCTGAGGTCCCGAAGCACGGAGTCCATCAAGCGCTGGAAAGCCTGTGCAGCATTCTTCAATCCAAACGGCATCCGCAGAAATTCAAACAGGCTGAATGGGGTGATGACTGCAGTTTTCGGGACGTCTTGCGGGTGTATGGGGACCTGGTGGTAGCCACGGACAAGGTTGACTTTTGAAAAAATGGTATTTCCCGCCAAATGTGCAGAGAAATCCTGAATATGAGGGATCGGGTACCGATCAGGAGTAGTGGCGTCGTTCAGGCATCGGTAGTCGACACAAGGCCGCCATCCGCCGCCAGGTTTCGGAACAATGTGGAGAGGCAAAGACCAGGGACTGTTCGACCGGCGAATAATCCCTAGCCACTCCATCGTGTCAAACTCTGCTTTAGCAGCCGCGAGCTTGCCAGGTTCGAGGCGCCGGGCCCGTGCGTAGACCGGGGAGCCAGTAGTGGTGATGTGATGTTCGACACCATGTTTCATGGCCGTGGAAGAGAAAGTGGGTCTGGTCAGGTCTGGGAAATCTCCAAGGAGGCGACTGAAGTCATCCGGAGGTGGGAACGCACAGGAGACAGTGCGCGACACGGTGTTACCGTGGTGGCACGGGATGGAGTGAAAAGTGGCCGCATTGATCAACCGGCGGTGCCGTACATCCACCAGGAGGCCGTTGGCGCACAAAAAATCTGCCCCGAGGATGGCTTGAGAGACTTTGGCCGTGATGAAATCCCAGTAAAACCGCTGGCCGCCGAAACACACCTCGACCCGCCGTCTTCCGAAGGTCCGAATGGCCCCGCCATTAGCCGCCTCGAGGGAGGGGCTGTGCCCCCCGACTTGTAGATCAAGATTTGACGCAGGTAGGATGCTACACTGTGCCCCAGTGTCGCAGAGGAAACGTCGACCAGATAGGGAGTCGGTGATGAAGAGGAGTTTTCCCGAATTACCGATTGCCATCGCAGCCGCGGGGCGCTCATTATAACTGGTCCTCTTTCGACAGGGTAGCTGCTGTTTTTTTTTCAGCGCAAAGCTGCAGGGAGGGCGGCAGCATCTTGCTTTTGCGCCAAAACAGGCGTGGTCGAAGCACAACCCCGCAGGTTGAGGAGCTGGAGCAGCATCTGTGGGGGATGGGCGCCTCATGGCAGCGCAGTACTGCTGTGTCACCGTGAAGATCTTGTCTGCTTCGGCAGCCAGCTCTGCGCAGTCTGTGACTTCCGACCTGGCTAGGGCAGCCTGAACTTGCTCCAGTAGCTGGATGAGGAATAGCTCCCCGAAGAGGAAGCATTCCGGTTCGGAGCCCAGGAGCGTGAGCATTTGGCTCATGAGCTCGGACGGCTTGGAGTCCCCGAGGCTGGGCATATTGAGCAGCCGGCGGGCGCGCTCCGACTTCGTGACCCCAAAACCTGCAACAACCGCGCCTTTATCGTTTCATACTTGCGATCTTCTGGTGGATTACCAAGCAGGCTGACGATCCGCGAAGCTGTGACGCTGTCGAGGGCGGAGACCACGTAATAGTAACGGGTCTGATCTGCAACGATGTTCCTGATTGTGAACTGGGCTTCAGCCTGGATGAACCACGCGGCTGGCTGTTGTTCCCAGAACTGTGGTAGCTTCAAAGCAACGGCGTTCGATTCCACGTTCAGTAACTTCAAAGAAAACCGTTCGCAAAAGTCAGGGTCACCAATGTAGGAATGTCTAGTTCCTATGCAAAAGACTGAGGTCCACTCAGGCGATCAAATAAACGAGGTTTAATGAAAACTAACAGAGTTTAACGGATAACAACAGGAGAACATCAAATATAGGTCTAGTCAATTCGGAGGCTCCATGAGGACTGCTTGGGTGGTCCCGTGGCTGACGTCATGACGTCATCACGTTTTTCCCGCCGGTCGGGGATCACGTGATGAACGGCGTGATGTCATCGCGTTTACCTGCGCTATTAAAGTGATCGTGCTCTGTACATGTAAACAGTGAAAACAAAGATACAGCCTCAGGCTGTAGCTAACATATTATTAAAGGGAATTATATACAATTGATCGGAGTCCCTTAGTGGCTCCGCCACACTACCACCTTTTTTGAATAGTGGGGTAACATTAGCTACCCTCCAATCCATGGGTACTGTTCCAGATTCCATCGAATGTTGGAAGATGATCAGCAATGCATCTACTATTTCTAGGGACTCTTCCTTAAGTACCCTAGGATTTAGATTATCAGGCCCTGGGGATTTATCAGCCTTCAATCCCATCAATTTCCCTAACACCATCTCCCTACAAATACTGATTTCTTTCAGTTCCTCCCTTTCATCAGACCCTATGTTCCCCGACATCTCTGGGAGGTTATTTGTGTCCTCCTTTGTGAAGAGAGAACCAAAATATGTATTTAATTGGTCTGCCATTTCTTTGTTCCCCATTATAAATTCCCCTGATTCTGACTGCAAGGGACCTACGCTTGACTTCACCAATCTTTTTCTCTTCACATATCTATAAAAGCTTTTACAGTCAGTTTTTATGTTCCTTGCAAGCTTACTCTCATATTCAATTTTCTCCTTCTTAATTAATCCCTTTGTCCTCCTTTGTTGAATCCTAAACTGCTCCCAATCCTCAGGTTTACTGCTTTTTCTGGCCAATTTATATGTCCTCTCCTTGGATCTTATGCTATCCCTAGTTTCCCTTGTTGGCCACGGTTGAGTCATCTTTCTTGTTTTATTTTTATGCCAAACAGGGTTGAACAAATTCTGTAGTTCATCCATGCGGTCTTTGAATGTTTGCCATTGCCTATCCACCGTCAACCCTTTGAGTGACATTCCCCAATCAATTCTACCAACTCACGCCTCAGACCATCATTGTTTCCTTTATTTAAATTCAGGACCCTAGCCTCTGAGACAACAACTTCATTCTCCATCTTAATGAAGAATTCTATCATATTATGATCGCTCCGACCCAAGGGGCCTCGTACAACAAGATTGCTAATTAATCCTTTCTCGTTACATAATACCCAGTCTAAGATGGCCTGATCTCTGGTTGGTTCCTCGACATATTGGTCCAGGAAACCATCCCATAAACACTCCAGGAATTCCTCCTCCACAGTATTGTTACTAATTTGGTTAGCCCAATCTAAATGTAGATTAAAGTCACCCATGATGACTGCTGTGCCCTTATTGCACGCTTCTCTAATTTCCCTTTTAATGCCATCCCCAACCTCCGCATTACTGTTTGGAGGTCTATATACCACTCCCACTAACGTTTTCTGCCCCTTGGCATTTCTCAGTTCTACCCATACAGATTCCACATCATCAGAGCTGATATCCTTCCTTACAATTGTGTTAATCCCTTCTTTAACCAGCAATGCTACCTCACCTCCCGTTCCTTTTTGCCTATCTTTCCTGAATATTGAATACCCCTGGATGTTGAGTTCCCAGCCTTGGCCACCCTGGAGCCATGTTTCCGTAATCCCAATCAAATCATATTTGTTTACCTCTATTTGCGCAGCTAATTCATCCACCTTATTACGAATGCTCCTTGCATTAAGACACAAGGCCTTCAGGCTTGTTTTTTTAACGCTCTTACACCTATTAGAATTAATGGCCCAGTAATTCCGTTCCAAACGCGTGAGTACGGTCGGGGTACTCACGCGTCTGGCCGGAGGAAATGCCGGTTTTCAGCATGCACAGCGCATGCGGAGAAAACCGGCATTTCCTGTTCTCTGAACAAAGGGGTTCAGAGGCACAGCGCGTGCAACTGCACAGGCAGCGCGTGCGCAGTGAACTTCGTCGATTTCATTCATGGATTCAGTGAGGTTAAGTCCTTACAACTTACACATGAAAAAAGCATGTGTAAAGTTGCTCCAGAGGCTGCGGAGGAAGATATATTTTATCGTGGAGCTTCTGAAAGGCAATATTTTTGTTTGGGAAAGGGAGGAAAGTTATTTTAAGAAATGATGAGGTAAGTTTTAAAGTTTAATTTTTTTTTTTTAAACGGGTTTTCAGTACTGTAGGTAGAAGCAGCAATTGTGGCTATGTGAATTGAATTTGCTGTGTTTATTAAATGTGAAAATGACTCCAACATTTTTAAGAAAGAAACTTTTCATCAGTAATATATTCTTTTAAGTAATTATGTATGTATGTCTGAAAAAATCCTTTGCGTATATGTATGTATATATTCCTTTACTTATGTGTATGAATGTATGCATTTAATTATGATTTTCCAATAAGTTACTTTCTCTGAAGTAGGGACACTCCTGAGGTTGATTTTCGGGGAAAAACAAACATCTTCTCGTGAGGAGTGGCATTAGTAGCAGTACACAGTAGCGACCTTATCGAGTGGAGTACGTCTGGGAGGACCTCTTGCCAGCGCGAGGTGGGGAGGCCTTTAGACCTTAGTGTTAAGGTGACCGCCTTCCACACTGTCGCGTTCTCCCTCTCCACTTGCCCATTACCCCGGGGGTTATAACTAGTGGTCCGACTCGTGGCTATCCCCTTCGACAGCAGGTATTGGCGCAGTTCGTCGCTCATGAACGACGCCCCCCTGTCAGTGTGGATGTAGTTAGGCATGCCGAACGTGCAAAACAGGTTGCCGAGGCACTTGATGACCGTGGCACTGGTCATGTCTGGGCAGGGGTAGGCGAATGGGAAGCGGGAGTACTCGTCCACAATGTTGAGAAAGTACACATTGCGGTCGGTGGAGGGGAGTGGTCCCTTGAAATCTAAGCTCAGGTGCTCGAATGGCCATGTAGCTTTGATCAGGTGGGCTCGGTCGGGCCTGAAAAAACGGGGCTTGCATTCCGCACAGGTGCGGCAGTCCCTGGTTATCGACCGGACCTCCTCGATGGAATAGGGGAGGTTACGGGATTTTATAAAGTGAAATAGCCGGGTGACCCCCGGGTGGCAGAGGCCATTGTGGAGGCCCTGTAGCCTGTCCCCCTGGATGCTGGCACACATTCCTCGTGATAGGGTGTCGGGGGATTCATTGAGGGCCCCTGGCCTATATATTATGTCGTACTCAAACGTGGAGAGTTCGATCCGCCACCTGAGAATTTTGTCGTTCTTGATCATCCCCCTCTCTTTGTTGTTAAACATGAAGGCTACCGACCGCTGGTCGGTAAGCAGGGTGAAGCGTTTGCCGGCTAGGTAGTGCCTCCAGTGCTGCACTGCCTCCACTATGGCCTGGGCCTCCTTCTCTACCGAGGAGTGCCTGATCTCGGGCCCTTGGAGGGTTCTTGAGAAAAAGGCTATGGGCCGCCCATCCTGGTTGAGGGTGGCTGCTAAAGCGAAGTCGGACGCATCGCTTTCGACCTGGAAAGGGATGTTTCCATCCACTGCCTGCAGCGCGGCCTTCTCAATGTCGTGTTTAATGCTGTTGAAGGCGGCGTGGGCCTCGGCCGTGAGTGGGAAGGACGTTGATTTCAGGAGGGGACGGGCCTTGTCGGAATAATTGGGGACCCATTGGGCGTAATAGGAGAAGAACCCCAGGCACCTTTTCAGGGCCTTGGGAGTGTTTGGTAGGGGTAGCTCCCGTAGGGGGCGCAATCAGTCGGGGTCTGGACCGATTTCCCCGTTTTCCACCACGCAGCCCAGGATACAGAGGCGCGTGGTGCTAAAGACACACTTATCCTCGTTGTAGGTGAGATTGAGTCTGAGGGCGGTTTTCAGAAATCTCGCGAGGTTCGAGTCGTGGTCTTGCTGGTCGTGGCCGCAGATGGTGACGTTGTCTAGGTATGGGTAGGTGGCTGTTAACTGGTTCTCATCGACCATGCGGTCCATCTCCCGCTGGAAGACTGAGACCCCATTCGTTACCCCAAAGGGGACTCTGAGGAAGTGGTAGAGGCGTCCGTTCGCCTCGAAGGCGGTGTATGGACGGTCCTCCGGCCTAATGGGGAGCTGGTGGTATGCCGATTTTAGGTCGATGGTGGAAAACACCCGGTATTGCGCAATTTGGTTAACCATATCCGCTATGCGGGGCAGAGGGTAGGCGTCTAGCTGGGTGTATAGATTAACCGTCTGGCTATAATCTATCACCATCCGCTTCTTTTCGCTACCCTTAACTACTACTACCTGGGCGCGCCACGGGCTGGTACTGCATTCGATGATACCCTCCCGCTTGAGTCTTTCTACTTCCGACGCAATGAACCGTCTATCCTCCCAGCTGTACCGCCTACTCTTGGTCGCTATGGGTCGACAGTTGGGTGCGAGGTTGGCGAACAGAGAGGGCGGCTTGACCTTCAGGGTAGCCAGACCGCACACTGTGAGGGGCGGCTGGGACCCACCGTAGGTAAGCGTGATACTTTGGTGGTGCCACTGGAAGTCCAGACCCAAGATCACGCTCACACAGAGATCTGGCATTATCAATAGTTTAAAATCTCTGTAATCAGTGCCTTTTACCGACAACATAACCGCGCAGAAACCTGTAATTTTTGAGGTATGAGTCTTATCAGCCATGGCGATTTTGCCCTGTGTGGGGACTATCATTAGTGAAAGTCGTTTTACCAGGCTAGGATGAATAAAGCTTTTGGTGCTCCCGCAGTCAATCAAGCATTTAACCTTGTTCCCGTTTACCTCTATGTCCATCATCGATTTAGACAACGGATGTGGCCTGGATTGATCCACTGTGATCGAGGCCACCAGTGGGTCCTGGAGGTCCGTGTAGTCGGGGCAAGATGGTGGACTCCATGAGGGTGGACAAGATGGCGCCCAAGATGGCCGCCCCCATGGCGCGCACGCGGCGGTGGTGGAGTTGGAGGCGGGGTTCCCTCTGCAGACTTTGCTGAAATGTCCTTTCTTCCCGCATTTAAAACAGGTGGTGCCCTTCGCTGGGCACAGATGCCTGGAGTATTTGTCCTGGCCGCAGAAGTAGCATTTCGGGCCCCGATGCATCGCGGCAGTAGTGGGGCTCCTGGGTGGGGGCTGGGGCTCCGATGGTGCTGGGCTGGCCTGAGACCTGGGAGGTGAAGTTGGCTTCCAAGATGGCGGCCCCCATGGCGCGCACGAGGCGGAGTGGGCCGCGTGGCCTGAGGAACAGGATTCAGAGTTCCTCTGGGCCATATCCAGCGATCGTGCTATACCCATAGCCTGTTTTAAGTCCAGTCCCTCCTTTTCAAACAGTTTCTGCTGAATGTAATTTGAACTGAGGCCCGCAATAAAGGAATCTCGGATCAGCTCCTCCATGTACACGATGGCAGACACGGCCTTACAGTTACAGTCTCTGCCCAGTACTTTTAGGCTTAGCATGAAGTCTTCTAGTGACTCACCATGCCGCTGCGTGCGAGTAGTCAGAAGATGCCTGGCGTACACCTCGTTTATTGGCCGCATGTAGTGGGCCTTCAGAATGGTGCAGGCATCCCCGTAGCTGGTGGTATCTTGGATGAGAGGAGAGACCCGATGGCTCACCCAGTTTCGCAGGATTCCCAGTTTCACGTCTCCGGTGGCGGTTGCGGCTGCTATGGCGGTTGATGAGTTTGCGATGAAAAATTCGAAGCATTGGAACCAGTGTCCGAACTGTGTGGCTGCGCCTGAGGCATGGGGGTCCAGATCCAAGCGCTCTGGTTTCAGGAGTCGATCCATCTTGGTGTTTTAGTGATTAAAATTGATATGCCATCAATAACTCAAAGACAATGAGTTTAAAGGATTCAACTGAAGGCTTTAAATCACTAAGAACATTGCAGGTCTTTCCACATCGGGTTCGTCTGATAGAATGACTCATACAGCTCTTGAGACCTTTATATGACTAAAGACAGGGGCGTAGCCAATACACACAATAGGAAAAAGGGGGCGGTACACACAATACAAAGCAGGTAAAACACAGGGGCTGATGAAGGCATATATTTCATCACAAGGAGGTGGGGTGGCATTGCTGGTTAAAGAAGGGATTAACATAATTGTAAAGAAGGATATTAGCTCTGATGATGTGGAATCTGTATGGGTAGAACTGAGAAATCCCAAAGTGCAGAAAATGTTAGTGGGAGTGATATGCAAACCCGCATATAGTAATGCGGAGGTTGGGGATGGCATTAAACAGGAAATTAGAGACGCGTGCAATAAGGGCACAGCAGTTATCGTGGGTGACTTTAATCAACATATAGATTGGGCTAACCAAATTAGTAACAATACTGTGGAGGAGGAATTCCTGGAGTGTATACGGGATGGTTTCCTGGACCAATATGTCCAGGAGCGAATTAGAAACCAGGCCATCTTAGACTGGGTATTCTGTAATGAGAAAGGATTAATTAGCAATCTTGTTGTGCGAGGCCGCTTGGTGCGGAGCGATCATAATATGATAGAATTCTTCATTAAGATGGAGAGTGAAGTAGTTGACCAGAGACTAGGGTCCTGAATTTAAATAAAGGAAACTATGATGGTATGAGGTGCGAGTTGGGTAGAATTGATTGGGGAATGTTACTCAAAGTGTTGACGGTGGATAGGCAATGGCAAACAGTCAAAGATTGCATGGATAAACTATAGAATTTGTTCATCCCTGTTTGGCATAAAAATAAAACAAAAAAGGTGACTCAACCGTGGCTAACAAGGGAAATTAGGGATAGCATAAGATCCAAGGAGAGGACATATAAATTGGCCTGAAAAAACAATAAACTCGAGGATTGGGAGCAATTTAGGATTCAGCAAAGGAGGACAAAGGGATTAATTAAGAGGCAGAAAATAGAGTATGAGAGTAAGTTTTCAGGGAACATAAAAACTGACTGTAAAAGCTTTTATAGATATGTGAAAAGAAAAAGATTGGTGAAGTCAAGCGTAGGTCCCTTGCAGTCAGAATCAGGGGATTTTATAATGGGGAACAAAGAAATGGCAGACCAATTAAATACATACTTTGGTTCTGCCTTCACAAAGGAGGACACAAATAACCTCCCAGAAATGTCGGGGAACATAGGGTCTAATGAGAGGGAGGAACTGAATGAAATCAGTATTTGTAGGGAAATGGTGTTAGGGAAATTGATGGGATTTAAGGCCGATTAATCCTCAGGGCCTGATAATCTACATCCTAGGGTACTTAAGGAAGTGGCCCTAGAAGTACTAGATGCATTGCTGGTCATCTTCCAAAATTCTATAGACTCTGGAACAGTTCCCATAGATTAGAAGGTAGCTAATGTTACCCCACTGTTCAAAAAAGATGGTAGAGAGAAAATGGGGAAATATAGACCGGCAAGCCTGACATCGGTAGTGGAGAAAATGCTAGAGTCCATTATAAAAGATGTAATAGCAGAGCACTTGGAAAACAGTGACAGGATCGGACAAAGACAACATGGATTTACAAAAGGTAAATCGTGCTTGACTAATCTACTGGAATTTTTTGAGGATGTAACTGGTAGAATAGATAAGAGAGAACCAGTGGATGTAGTGTATTTGGACTTTCAGAAGGCTTTCGCTAAGGCCCCACATAAGAGATTAGCATGTAAAATTAAGGCACATGGCATTGGGGGCAAGGTACTGACTTGGATAGAGAACTGGTTGGCAGACAGGAATCAAAGAGTTGGAATAAACGGGTCTTTTTCCGAGTGGCAGGCAGTGACTAGTAGGGTACAGCAGGGATTGGTCCTTGGACCCCAGCTATTCACAATATATATTAATGATCTAGACGAGGGAACTAGATGTAATATCTCCAAGTTTGCAGATGACACAATGCTGGGTGGGCTTGTGTGCTGTGAGGAGGTTGCCGAGAAACTCCAGTGTGATTTGGACAGGTTGGGTGATTAGGCAGATGCATGGCAGATGCAGTATAATGTGGATAAATGCGAGGTTATCCACTTTGGTGGCAAAAACCGGAAGGCAGATTATTATCTGAATGGCAATAGATTGGGAGAAGGGGAAGTGCAACGAGACCTGGGTGTCCTTGTGCACCAGTCGCTGAAGGTAAGCATGCAGGTGCAGCAGGCGGTTAAGAAGGCAAATGGTATGTTGGCCTTCGTAGCGAGAGAGTTTGAGTACAGGAACAAGGATGTCTTGCTGCAGTTGTACAGGGCCTTGGTGAGACCACACCTTGAGTATTGTGTGCAGTTTTGGTTGCCTTATTTGAGGAAGGATGTTCTTGCCTTGGAGGGAGTGCAGCGAAGATTCACCAAACTGATACCCGGGATGGCAGGAATGACGTATGAGAGGAGATTGGGTCGATTGGGCTTATACTCGCTGGAGTTTAGAAGAATGAGAGGGGATCTCATTGAAACTTATAAAATTCTAATAGGACTAGACAGACTAGATGCAGGAAGGATGTCCCTGATGGCGGGGGAGTCCAGAACCAGGGGTCACAGTCTAAGGATATGGGGTAGGCCATTTAGGACAGAAATTAAAAGGAATTTCTTCACCCAGAGAGTGGTGAGCCTGTGGAATTCTCTACCACAGAAGGCAGTTGAGGCCAATTCATTTAATATATTCAAGAGGGTGTTAGATATATTTCTTAAGGCTAAAGGGATCAACGGATATGGGGAGAAGGCAGGGACCGGCTACTGAGTTTGGATGATCAGCCATGATCTCATTGAATGGCAGAGCAGGCTCGAGGGGCCGAATGGCCTACTCCTGCTCCTATCTTCTATGTTTCTATGATACTCCAGGTGACAACACTACACTATGTCCCGAAAGTCCAACCGAGATGTGAGTGTCTGCGCTGGTGCTGGGTGCGCTGAATTCTGCTGACGCTGTGCCCTCAGAGGTTGCAGCTTCCTCTGAGGAGTGTGGCTGCTCAGCCTCTTCTCCCTGGCTAGGGGGGATGGATGCTTGTGATGGTCCTGTGGGGGAGTAAAGGAAAGAGTCAGAGATGTGATGCAAAGGCTACATGCACATAGCTTCTTGCAGATGATCATAAGTCCATCTGTTACAGCTTCACAATCATTATCAGCGACTCATGCAATGTCAAAGAGAGAGATGGGAAACTTTTCTGTCACCAGCTCGCTGTGTTACATCCGTCTGTCCGTCCCCCCATGCACGAATCATCCTCTATTCCCATAATTTCCAGGACGACCTCCTCCCAGGAGGTCAGGTGGGCTATTGAGGCTGTCCCTCCTCCTATCCTGGCTTGCTCTCTTTTGTTGTGAGCTCTCTTTTCCTGCAATGAGGGAGACAAGTGGAGGTTGAGTGAGAATGATGGAGTGAGTGTAGAGATTGCATAGCATAGATACTTAGAAGAAGAGAAAGATGGAGTGAGGTTGCAAGACCAATAGCTCTCCCTGTATGTTGTCAGTTGTGTTCAAAGCATCAGAGTGATAGGGAGTGTGAGGGCTGCATGGTGGAATAGTTATGTGAATGTGAGCATAGAGAGAGAGGGAATGGGTAAGGGTGCATGGATGTCAGTGTCAAGTGGGATGTGGAGGAAGAGATTGCTAAAGCTGAGTGCTGGTGAGGAAAGGCAATGGGGATGAGATTGAGGGTGATGGGAAATTCATACTCACTTTTCCAGTGCGCTGAAGGTCATGAAATATTTTCCTGCACTGTATCCAGGTTCTGCGGGTGACTCCCAAGGAGTTGACCTCCTCAGCCACCTGCATCCACACTGCCTTGCTCTGAGTGGGAGGCCTCTTCCTCCCTGATGAATGGAAGAGCACCTCCCTGTTGGCCCTAGCCCCATCCACTAATGCCTGCAGTGCCACCTCGTCAAAGTGAGGAGCTGATCTGGCCCTCCCACTTGTCATATTTGCTGCAGCTCCCTCACACTGCACAGTCAAGAAGCTTGGCAGTCTGCAGAAGAAGCAAGGCTTGCTGTGGACCTTAAATGCAGCAGCAATGATGAAGTCATCGGAGGGGACTTTCAGTCATGAAAAACCCATTTGCAAAGGTACCCCACACGCTGGAAATCAATTGGCCAATTAAGTTAAAATTGCATCAATCTCCCACATCCATTTAGATTTGTGTGGGAAACACAAAATTCGGATAACACGACACCAACCCGTACCTGAGCTAAAATCCCCCCCAGAGAGTAGGAATAAATGGGTCTTTTTTGGGGTGGCGGGTGATGACTAGTGGGTTACTGCAGGGATCAGTGCTTGAGCCCCAGCTATTCACAATATATCTCAATGATTTGGATGAGGGAACCAAATGTAATATTTCCAAGTTTGCTGACGACACAAAACTCTGTGAGGAGGATGCAATGAGGCTTCAAGGCGATTTAGACAAGTTGAGTGAGTGGGCAAATACATGGCAGATGCAGTATAACGTGAATAAATGTGAAGTTATCCATTTCGGTAGGAAAAACAGAAAGACAGAGTATTTTTTAAATGGTGATAGATTGGGAAATGTTGATGTACTAAGGGACCTGGGTGTCCTTGTACTCCAGTCACTGGAAGCAAACATGCAGGAACAGCAAGTAGTTAGGAAGGCAAATGGTATGTTGGTCTTCATTGCAAGAGGATTTGAGTACAGGAGCAAGGATGTCTTACTACAGTTATACAGGGCCTTGGTGAGACCACACCTGGAGTACTATGTGCAGTTTTGGTCTCCTTACCTAAGAAAGGATATACTTGCCACAGAGGGAGTGCAGCGAAGGTTCACCAGACTGATTCATGGGATGGCAGGACTGTCATATGAGGAGAGATTGGGCCAACTAGGCCTGTATTCACTAGAGTTTAGAAGAATGAGAGGGGATCTCATGGAAACGTATAACATTCTGACAGGGCTCAGACAGACTGGATGCAGGGAGGATATTTCCCCTGGCTGAGGGGTCCAGAACGAGGGGTCACAGTCTCAGGATATGGGGTAGGACATTTAGGACTGAGATGAGGAGAAATGACTTCACTCAGAGGGTAGTGAATCTGTGGAATTCTCTACCACAGACTGCTGTGGAGGCCAAGTCACTGAATATACTTAAGAAGGAGATAGATAGATGTCTAGACACAAAAGGCATCAAGAGGTATGGGGAGAGAGCGGAAATATGGTTTTGAGATAGAGGATCAGCCATGATCATATTGAATGGTGGAGCAGGCTCGAAGGGCTGAATGGCCTACTCCTGCTCCTATTTTTCTATGTTTCTCTATGTTTCTAACTAGACTCTGATGAAATTAATCTGCTTCAGGGATGAAGGAGTAAAACAGAATTGCTTTTAAATTACATGGCTGAGCTGTGGTGCAGAAGTCATATTCCACAGGTGACTTTCTTTCACTCCACTAAACATACAGGTTAAAACAGAATACACACCTCTGGATTTTGTGCTGCACTTGAACTTCACCAGCGCAATCATAGAAACATAGGCCTAGAAATTGAGTTTTGGCGCAGCCAGGGCTTTAGCGCCGGAAGTTAGTGCCGGAGCTAAGTCGCGCTGGTCGGGCCCAAAATTCAATAGTTCTGCGCCCAAACGGCTGCCGGCGCTGCTGAGAGCTGTTTGCGCCTGAAAACTGGCGCAACGCGCTGAATTTCGGCGCTATTCCGGCGCTGCGGCGCCCGCTGCGGTGCGGCAGGTTCGGGAAGTGCAGGCCTCCTCCTTCCCTTAAGGAGGAGCTGCCTGCACCCGGCCACGGCCCGCGAAAATCTATTTAAAAATGAGCCCGGCACCTCGGACAAGTGCCGGGCTTGCTTCTGTTCCGGGGGGGGGGGGGGGGAAGTCCGGGGAGGAAGTCCGGGGAGGGAGCTGCGGCCAGGCGGCCGGCGGGAAAGCGGCCGGCCGCCGCGGGGCCTTTAATGCGCCGGCGCAAAGTCATGTAAGACTCTGTTGCCAGAGTCTTAGTTGCGGCTGCCACGGGCGAGGCGGCCGCAACTGAATTTCGGCGCTGGGGCCCGTCGGCATGGCAACCGGGACGCTGTGCACACCGATGACGTCATCGGTGCCGGCGCAGCGCTACCGGTCTACCGCGGCGGAAGGGCCCCAGGCAATTTCGGCGCCGGCGCCAATTGCAGCGCTAGGCCCTCTAGCGCCGCAAAATCGGCGCTAAGGGCACTGAATTTCTAGGCCATAGAAACATAGAAGATAGGAGCAGGAGATCATGGCTGATCATCCAAATTCAGTACCCTGTCCCTGCTTTCTCCCCATATCCCTTGATCCCTTTAGCCTTAAGAAATATATCCAACTCCTTCTTGAATATATTTAATGAATTGGCCTCTTCTGCCATCTGTGGTAGCGAATTCCACAGTTTCACCACTCTCTGGGTGAAGAAATTCCTCCTCATCTCTGTCCTAAATGGCTTATCCCGTATCCTTAGACTGGGACCCCTGGTTCTGGACTCCCTGACCATCGGGAACATCCTTCCTGCATCTAGTCTGTCCAGTCCTGTCAGAATTTATAAGTTTCAATGAGATCCCCTCTCATTCTTCTAAACTCCAGCGAGTATAAGCCCAATTGACCCAATCTCTCCTCATACGTCATTCCTGCCATCCCAGGCATCAGCCTGGTGAATCTTCGCTGCACTCCCTCCATGGCAAGAACATCCTTCCTCAGATAAGGCGACCAAAACTGCACACAATACTCAAGATGTGGTCTCACCAAGGCCCTGTACAACTGCAGCAAGACATCCTTGTTCCTGTACTCAAACCCTCTCGCTACGAAGGCCAACATACCATTTGCCTTCTTAACCGCCTGCTGCACCTGCATGCTTACCTTCAGCGACTGGTGCACAAGGACACCCAGGTCTCGTTGCACTTCCCCTTCTCCCAATCTATTGCCATTCAGATAATAATCTGCCTTCCTGTTTTTGACACCAAAGTGGATAACCTCACATTTATCCATGTTATATTGCATCTGCCATGCATCTGCCAATCACCCAACCTGTCCAAATCATACTGGAGTTTCTCAGCATCCTCCTCACAGCACACACGCCCACCCAGCGTTGTGTCATCTGCAAACTTGGAGATATTACATCTAGTTCCCTCATCTAGATCATTAATATATATTGTGAATAGCTGCGGTCCAAGGACTGATCCTTGCGGTACCCCACTAGTCACTGCCTGCCACTCGGAAAAAGACCCGTTTATTCCAATTCTTTGCTTTCTTTCTGCCAACCAGTTCTCTATCCAAGTCAATACCTTGCCCCCAATCCCATGTGCATTAACTTTACACACTAATCTCTTATGCGGGACCTTATCGAAAGCCTTTTGAAAGTCCAAATACACCACATCCACTGGTTCTCCCTTATCTATTTTACCAGTTACATCCTCAAAAAATTCCAGTAGATTAGTCAAGCACGAGTTACCTTTTGTAAATCCATGTTGTCTTTGTCCGATCCTGTCACTGTTTTCCAAGTGCTCTGCTATTACATCTTTTATAATGGACTCTAGCATTTTCCCCATGACCGATGTCAGGCTTACCGGTCTGTAATTCCCCGTTTTCTCTCTACCACCTTTTTTGAATAGTGGGGTAACATTAGCTAACCTCCAATCCATGGGTACTGTTCCAGATTCTATCGAATGTTGGAAGATGATCAGCAATGCATCGACTATTTCTGGGGCCACTTCCTTAAGTACCCTAGGATGTAAATTATCTGGCCCTGGGTGTGTCTATGTGCTCGTGGATTATACACATCTCGTGGCTATGTGCTCATGGATTATATAATCATTCATCGCATATACGAAAGCTGGCAACTGTATGTGAATTATGAAACTTTCAATAATAACTTCCATTTAAGGAAGGATATACTTGCATTGGAGGCAGTTCCGAGATGATTCATTAGGTTAACTCCAGAGATGAGGGGGTTGACTTATGAGGAATGGTTGAGCAGGCTGGGCCTGTACTCATTGGAATTTAGAAGAATGAGAGGTGATCTTATTGAAACATATAAGTTACTGAGGGGGCTCGACAAGGTAGGTGCAGAGAGGATATTTCCCCTCGTGGGGAAATCTAGAACTCGGGGGTACAGTTTTAGAATAAAGGGTCGCCCTTTTATAACTGAGATGAGGAGGAATTTCTTCTCTCACTGGGTCGTAAATCTGTGGAATTCACTGCCCCAGAGAGCTGTGGAGGCTGGGTCACTAAATACATTGAAGGTGGAGATAGACAGATTTTTGCAAGATAACGAAGTGAAGGGTTATGGGGAGCGGACGGGGAAGTGGCTTTGAGCCCAAGATCAGCTATGATCTTATTGAACGGCGGAGCAGGCTCGAGGGGCCATGTTCTTATGTAGCACCTTTAACATAGTAATATGTCCCAAGGTGCTTCATAGGAGCATTATCGAACAAAATTTGACATCAAACCACATAAGGAGATATTAGGACAGGTGATCAAAAGTTTGGTCAAAGAGGTAAGTTAATCTCAAATATGGCACACCAAATATAGAACAAAAGGAAATTCATGTTTTTACATCCAGAGAACAATTTAAAAGTTAATGGTGGGAAACTTATTGACGTAGCCATGTATTTGATAGAAGGCGCTTCAGTTTATAAATCTTAACTCTTTTACAAGCTTTAAAGAATCAGGATGCCACTATAGTCAATTGTAAGAAGTCACACAACACCAAGTTATAGTCCAACAGCTTTATTTGAAATCACAAGCTTTCGGAGCGCTGCTCCTTCATCAGGTGAAGTGGAGAAATGTATAAAGACACAGCTTATATAGTCAGAGAATAATGTCAGATGTTTACAGGTAATCTTTCTAACTGCCATTTATCACACCTCGGCAGAGAGATAATCACAGCAATCAAAGGTGTGAATGGTGTCCAAACAGGTCAGTCAGGAAAACATTACATCAAAGAACAATGAGGTGGGGTCACAAGGGGTCAAATGTTGCAGATGCTGGGGTCTGTATGAAAAACAAAAAAACAGACAAAAAACGTTTTTTTTTTGCTGGAAATCATAGCAGGTCCGGCCGCATCTGTGCAGAGAGAACAAGCCAATGTTGGCTCGAGTCTGGATGACTCTGCGTCAGGTGGGGTTACATGTAGCGTGACATGAACCCAAGATCTCGGTTGAGGCCGTCCTCATGGGTGCGGAACTTGGCTATCAGTTTCTGCTCGATGATTTTGCGTTGTGTGTCTCGAAGGCCGCCTTGGAGAATGCTTACCCGAAGATCGGAGGCTGAATATCCTTGACTGCTGAAGTGTTCCCCGACTGGGAGGGAACACTCCTGCCTGGTGATTGTTGTGCTGTGTCCGTTCATCCGTTGTCGCAGTGTCTGCATGGTCTCGCCGATGTACCATGCTCCGGGGCATCCTTTCCTGCAACGTATGAGGTAGACAACGTTGGCCGAGTCACATGAGTATGTACCATGTACCTGCTGGGTGGTGTCCTCACGTGTGATGATGGTATCTGTGTTGATGATCTGGCATGTCTTGCAGAGGTTGCTGTGGCAGGTTTGTGTGGTGTCGTGGTCGCTGTTCTCCTGAAAGCTGGGTAATTTGCTGCGAACGATGGTCTGTTTGAGGTGTGATAAATGGCAGTTGGCAAGATTACCTGTAAACACCTGACATTATTCTCTGACTATATAAGCTGCGTCTTTATGCATTTCTCCACTTCACCTGATGAAGGAGCAGCACTCCGAAAGCTTGTGATTTCAAATAAAGCTGTTGGACTATAACCTGGTGTTGTGTGACTTCTTACATTTGTCCACCCCAGTCCAACTCCGGCATCTCCACACCATGACTATAGTCAATGGAAACTGAAAACTGACTGCAATTTGCAGCCACTCCATTTCTCTGCTGTGAGTTCTGACTGTGACAATCTGTAAGTGGATACTTTTGTCCAGATTACAAATTACAGCTTCAGCCGCACAGCTTAAGGCTGCCCAATAGTATACAGATACCATGAGCTGATGGAGTCTGCATGTTCCAAGGCTCTCTTACCGTTACCTGATACAAAAAACTATACTGCACTCCGCTATGCCTGTTACATCTAAAATTATTAACGATCAGGAGTGAAAGTTAAGGCTGTAACTTACTCCAGGGATTCAGATGGCCCCATAAGCCGTGACAGTGGAGCTTGTATGGTTTTTGGACCCCAAGATTAAATGACATTCACTCACTACCATTTATACCTTTTTGTCATACATATACTGTACTCAATAAAACAAAATCTATATATATCAATGACAAAGGTAGAGCTGAAACATAATTGATTAAATACTGTGAGAGGCTACGTAATGTTATCACTGTGGCACAGTACTGTTACATGGTTCACAGAAGCTTCTGGAGGATTTGTAAAAAAAAATTAAGGAAATAAAATCCTAATACCTGTATGTATTTTATGCCATTTTGTGCAGTTCTTATATACAGCATTATGATAGACCATAACAAATATACAGGAAAATTGTAGCAGATTACTCACTTAGGAATAAACATTCTATTTGTTGTATAAATGTCTTATTGACAGTGACATTTTCATCCTGGTCTTGGCGTCAGCATTACGTGTAGTTTGGAAAATTCATCTAACTATGTTTAGTTTGGTGGTTAGCTGCTTTTAATTCTTTAATATTTAACCTCAATTTGAGAAACGGGGGCATAATTGTGTTTACTTTACTGCTCTACTTAGTAGTAGTAATGTGAAGGAATCAGCAATATACCTATTCAGAAAAATAAACCATTCTATCAAAGAATTCTGACTTTATTAAAACATGACAAACTGGGCTTGAAAATCTAAAAACCTAACAATGGAGAAGCTGTAAACAGCATACAGGCTATTGAGATAAAATAAGTTGTTGACACTGAATCAATAACCTTATTGAAACAGGAGGTTGGAGGTTCCTGATAGTCTGAAGCTTTGGAAAGAACACAATGGTACACCCTGTTAAGGTGTCTTAAACCAACACTTCGGAAAGAAACACAGAAGATTAAGAAACATATGCCTTCATAAAAATGACATCAAATGAAACATGGGAGATATGAGTCTGTGTTACAACCAGCTGAGGTGACTTAAGAATTGCATAGAAGACCTTGGTAAGAATGACATCAAATAGATGCACCTGCTCCAAACCGTTTTTTATGATAAGCTTCAAACACCTAAGGATAGAGACATAAATCTTAATGCTACAAGCTGATCTAACTGTAAAAATAGCAGGGGTCAACAGAAAAATGACTAGAGATAATTAGCTTACATCAGCAGAAAACTTCAAAGGAAATACCACTGAGAAAGGGTATAAAAATTGAACTTTCAAATGGGATGATAGATTCGCTGTAAGAGGCAAAGCGATTCTCAGCTTCAGAGGCAAGCTCTGTAAGTCTACAACTCTTTGGCCTAGAAATTCAGTTTGGGGCTGCCAGCTCGCTCGCGCCCAGAAAGTACCGCTGTGCGCAGAGCCACTTGCGCCCGCCGGAAATTCAGTTTCAGCGCCCCAACTCGAAGGCGGCCGCTATTCAAGGGTTTCGGCGCCCCCGCTTGGGGCGCTGAAACTGAATATCGGCGTGCTAGGTGCCGCAGCGCCACCCGCTGCGGAGCGGCAGGCTGTGGTACTGCAGGCCTTCCTCCCTCTCTTAAGGGGGAGGTGCCTGCAACAGCGAGATCGCCGCTCGCTTGTGCCGGCAAATGAGCCCGGCACCACGGAGAAGTGCCGGGCTCCCGGAAAACAGCCGGCAATGCCGCGGGGGGGGGGTGGAGGAGGCCGGGGAAGGAGGTGCGGGCAGGAGGCTGCCAAAAAAGCGGCCGACCGCACCTCCGCCTTAACTCGCCCCACTAACGCTGCAGGACGGCCTCGTTTTCTGATCGCTGTTTGTGGCTGCTGCGGAAGAGGCGGCCGCAACTAAATATGGCGGTCGGGCCGGTAGCGGGGCACTGCGCACACCGATGACGTCATCGGTGGTGGCGCAGCGCTACTGTCTAACGCCGCCATTACCGCAGCGCTGAATATCGGCAAAAGCTCAGCAAGTGGCGCAAAAGCCCTCTTTGGGCGAAAACTGGGCACAAAGCCTGCTGAATTTCTAGCCCTTTGTATCTCGGGGATCAAGGTATTGTATTTGATTTTGGTGGATATCCTGGAATAAACTAAGAACTGTAAAACTAGTGAAGTTAAGATTTGAGAATAAGGATCTCTGATAATAGAATTGTAAGAATTTTGTATTTGGAACTGTTAATGATGCGATTGAAACACCAACTGTAATTACATGTCAGTTCTTTAATAAATCTATATATTTTTAGAATTGTCTCACATAGTACTTCTGTATCAAACTCGCGAACTCAATCTCTGTACACTTTTTGGTGAGGAGTTGCAGAATTCTGGGGGAGTTTTCCAGACCCTCATAATATCTGGAATGTTACAGTCTAGCTAAACTTATTAAAAGTGCTATTTGGAGGACGGTAACATCTTCAGGTTGTTCCTTTCCTTTTGGGAGAGATAGTCTGGACCCTTAGACCCAATTAAGCGTCTTTAGGATTCGGCTACCTCAAACTTTAGTTGAAGGTGAACGTCTGGGGAATACGCCTGATCTGGGGTAGCCCGAAAGGGGCTACGACTAGTAATTATCCCTTCAGTAGTGCCATCATTATACATGCCCTGATGCTACCAGCATATAAAATATAGAAGGAAATTTTAACTTTCCCCGATCAGTGGGACAGGAGCGGGGAGCAGTTAAAATGGAACGACTCCAATTCCTGCCCCGTTCTCATCAATTCTCCATTTTAACACCGCTGTTTAAGCTGAGGATCTTGTCAGACTCCATGAGACCCCAATGGGAATTTAATCCTCTCCTGAGGATTTTAATCTGCCCGCTGCAGCTGACCAAAGGTGCCGAGAAGCTAGTGAAGTCCGAAGGCAAGCAGGATATTAAGGACTCCCGCCAGCAGACCTCCTTCTATTTGCTCTCCTTGCAGCTGCAACTCTGTTTATTCTCTCCTCTCCTCTCCTCTTCTTGCTGCTGCTGCTCCTCCTCTTGGCAGAGTGGAATTGCCAAAAGGAACCCCATGATAAAAATGAGCATTGCCAGAAGCTCCTGAAGAGTGCAGAAACTAGAAACACCTTCCTCTAAGGTTCCACCTTGCCCTAGCCCTGAACTCACATCTTTCTCCAGTTTCTCTCTGATCTCCCCTCATGACCTCTCCGCGCTCATCTTGTCCATGAGACCCACTTCCTGCTCCCTCGACCCTATTCCCATCAAACTGCTGACCACCCAACTTCCTTTTCTGGCTCCCATGTTAGCTGACATTGTTAACAGTTCTCTCTCCTCAGGTACTGTCCCCCTCTCCCTCAAATCTGCCGTCATCACCCCTTTCCTCAAAAAACTAATCCTTTACCCCTCCGTCTTTGCAAACTACCGCCCCATCTCCAACCTCCGTTTCCTCTCCAAAGTCCTTGAACGTGTTGTCGTCTCCCAAATCCGTGCCCATCTTGCCTGCAATTCCATATTTGAATCCCTCCAATCGGGTTTCTGCCCCTGCCACAGTCCCGAAATGGCTCTCATCAAAGTCACAAATGACAACCTTTGTGACTGTGACAAAGGTAAATTATCCCTCCTCGTCCTTCTTGATTTGTCTGCAGCCTTTGACACAGTTGACCACTCCATCCTCCTCCAACACCTTTCCACCATCGTCCAGCTGGGTGGGACTGCAATTGCCTGGATCCATTCTTATCTATCTAATCATAGCCAGAGAATAACCTGCAAAGGCTCCTCTTCCCGCTCCCTCACCATTACATCTGGTGTTCCCCAAGGATCTATCATTGGCCTCCTCCTATTTCTCATCTACATGCTGCCTCTTGGTGACATCATCTGAAAACACAGGGCTGGATTTTGTGAATGGAGACATGCTAGAGGTGGGACTGCTGCAGTTGGGTCTCTGTCCCACCTCCATCAGCCTCTGACCAACCAGTGGGATTTTCCCCTGATTGACCTTGTTAAGCCCACCCTGCGAGCTCAGCAGGCCCATTAGGGGGAAGTCACTGACAGAGCACGTCAACGTCTGATGTGCCATCTGTCAAGACTTCTTGAAAGAAGAAATGTTAGCACGTCCAGCACGTCTCCATTCACAAAATCCAACCCAGTGTTTTCAGATGATGTCGCCAAGGGGCAGCATGTAGATGAGAAATAGGAGGGGGCCAATGATAGATCATTGGGGGACACCAGAAGTAATGGTGTGGGAGTGGGAAGAGAAGCCATTGCAGGTGATTCTCTGGCTATGATTAGATAGATAAGAATGGAACCAGGCGATTGCAGTCCCACCTAGCTGGACGATGGTGGAAAGGTATTGGAGGAGGATGGAGTGCCCAACTGACTTTCTGTGTAGTTTGATGAGTCCTTGGGGTTGATTTTATCTCAGGTGTGGGGAATTGGCGGATTCCCCGAATTTAGTGATTCCCACACAATTCTAAATGGGTCTATGAGATTGATGCAATTTTAACTCAATTGGCCAATTGATTTCCAGCGTGTGGGAAGCCTTGGCAATTGAATATTTCCAGTCAGAAAGTCGCAGAATATGACATCATCATTGCTGCTGCTTTTAAGGTCCACAGCAAGCCTTGCTTCCTCTGCAGGCTCCCAAACTTCACCATTGAGATGGCACAGGAGCCTGCAGGAGCAACGGCCAGCGGGAGGGCCAGATCTGCCCCCAAATTTGATGAGGCTTCACTGCAGGCATTAGTGGATAGTGCTAGGGCCCACAGGGAGGTCCTGTTCCCTTGTTCAGGGAGGAAGAGGCCTCCCAGTCAGACCAAGGATGTGTGGCTACAGGTGGCAGGTCAAGTCAACTGCTTGGGGCTCACACGAAGAACGTGGTTGCAGTGCAGGAAAAGATTCCATGACCTTCTTCGCACTGGAAAAGTAATTACTGTATGATGTTTCCATCACCCTCAATTTGATCCCCATTGCCTTTCCTCACCAGCACTCAGCTTTAGCAATCTCTTCCTGCACATCCCACCAGAGACTCACATCCATGCACCCTTACCCATTCCCTCTCTCTCTATGCTCACATTCACAGAACGATGCCACCATGCAGCCCTCACACTCCCTCTCACTCTGATGCTTTGAACACAACTGACAACACACAGGGAGGGCCCTTGGTCTTGCAACCTCACTCCACCTTTGTCTCCTTCTAAGTATCTATGATATGCAATCTCTGCACTCACTCCTTCATTCTCACTCAACCTCCACTTGTCTCCCTCATTGCAGGAAAAGAGAGCTCACAACAGGAGAGAGCGAGCCAGGACAGGAGGAGGGCTGCCCTCATTAGCCCAGCTCACCCCCTGGGAGGAAGGCGTCCTGGAGATTGCCGGGGCTGACCGACATGTGGACGTTGGGGAAGGACAGATAGGAGCATCCCCGCAAGCTGGTGACAGAATAGTTTTCCATCTCTCTCATTGGCATTGCATGAATCGCTGATAATGATTCTGAAGCTACATCATATGGACTAATGATCATCTGCAAAATGCAATGGGCATGTAACCTTGGCATCACATCTCTAATTCTTTCCTTGACTCCCCCACAGGACCATCGAGAGCCCCCGTCCCCACTGTGCAGGAGGAAGAGCCTGAGCAGCCAATCTCCTCAGAGGAATCTGCAACCTCTGAGGGCACAGCGTCAGCAGAAATAAGCGCAACCAGCACCAGCGCAGACACTCACACCTCGGTGGGACCTTTGGGACATAGAGAAGAGTCGTCACCTGGTGTATCACAGCTCACAAGTGAGCATCAGCAGATTGTGGAGACAGGGACAGCAGTGGAGAGTCCTAGTCGGAGGGCGCGGGACTCTGCCAGCTCGGCTCAGCTGCATGTCGACCCTCTGCCTCAGGGTCCAACCGTAAGATCAGAGGTGATGGAACTCCATGCACAGATGCAGGAGTCTCTGGCAGGTTTTGTCTCTAGGGTCGCTGCGAGTGTGGAGCAAATGGAAGAGTCCATAGTGAACATGAGCAGAGCCTTTGTGGAGTCATTGGCGCATGAACGCATCAACACGGAAAGGGTGGCTACCTACGTGGAAATGATTGCTGCCTCCATGGTAAGGCTGGCTACCATAGAGGAGAGGATGGCTATGGTAGAGGAGAGGAGGGCAACGGTAGAGGAGAGGAGGGCTACGGCCATGGAGGAGGTTAGTCGCCAGGGTATGGAAAACATGATGAGTGTTCAGAATAGAATGATATCTCTTGAGAAGCGATGGGCATCTATTGAACGGAGAAACCAGACCTTCATGGAAGCCCCATGGCCCCCCTGATGTGCAGCAAGCTGCTCTCAAGCCACTTGGAGGCACTGAGCGGGACCTGACCCATGAGAGGGAGGTTGGTGGCAGACCTCAAGGAAGTAGGGGCTCCTCTCCAAGTGCTCACACTTCCATGCCACTGCAGAGCCCTTGGTCAGAGCCCCGCCGGAGTACACACGCAACGGAGAGAGAGGTCTCAACCCCTGCACAGCCGCAGGAGCAGCAGACTGCTGGCGAGCCCTCACAGGCTCGCCATCCCAGAGGACGCCCGCCAAAGGTGTCGAGACAGGAGCAGCAGGAAAGTGAGCAAGGGGCCTCGACATCTGCTGAAGCCACAGGGGAACCACTACATAGGAGCATGCGTAAGAGGAAAATAAAGCACAAATAGTCACAAGGGTAGTCACTTGCGTGAAATGCTGTGTATTTTGTAAAAATGCCATCACTTGTTTGTTTTTCATAAAAATTCTGATGGCAACTTCTGCAGTTGTGGCGTGTGTCATGTCGCAAATGGGGCTGGAGGTCCTCTAATGCCAAGAAGGGAAGGAAAAAAAGGCCTCCCATGCTTCTGGTAGGTGCCTCAGTTGAGGAAGCGCTGAGTGAATGTGGCGAGAGGGGTCTCACAGGAGGTCACACTGGAGAAGTGTGTGAGGCTCCAACCTTCCACAGGTGTGGTTAGGCCTGGTAAAAGTTGCCCCAGACCTGAGACAACAAAGTCCTGCCACCTGCAAATGATGACTGATCAAATATCCTCTTTAAAGTTGGACCTGCAGCTGATAGTCAGCAAGCCAATAGTGTTCACGCCAGGTTTCACAGGCGTGAACCCCACCAGGCGCATTTTACGTGTGAAAAGGGTTAAACAGGCAAGGGCCTGTTAAAATGGGATTATAAAGGCCAATCAGTGCTGTTTAAGGGCCCTAAAGACCAGTCCCGCCTTTTGCAGGCAGGACTGATTCGGCTCAATCAGACAAACCTAGGTTAAAATGGCGTGGAGGCGGGGGGGTCCCGACCCCCCAGGTTGCGTTAAAATCGAGCCCCTTGTGTTCATCAAACCTTTCTAGTTTGTAGAAATCAGATGACTATTGGTTCGGAGGATCCAACAGCCAGTGTGTGAAATCTACAACGAAGATGTCGGGACTCCGGAACCACCGCGGCTGAAGGCTGTAGGCAGAAACAAAGGTAAGTGAACATTTTATAACACTTTACACTCACTTCACATACTTACCACTCCACACTTGCACCCATCACTCACCTCTACACTGCACTTTCAGACCCCTCTGACCCCCGCAGACCTCCTATTTGACTCTTCCAACCCAGTGGGGTTCTACGAGGTCGGGAAGCCTGCAATTGAACAGGTCTCGAGGAGATGGAACCTGGGGCAGGAGGGCTTCCCGCCTCCTGGTAAAAGGGCACGGAGGTGGGATGGGGGCGGCGGGTTTGCCATCTGCCCCCACTTTCTGCAACTTTACCGGCAGTCCTGCCTCCATACCCACCTCTTCGGGGCGGACAAACTCCAGCCCACAGTGTCAGTTTCCACATGTACGCTGATGACACCTAGCTCTACCTCACCACCACTTCTCTCGACCCTTCCATGGTCTCTAAATTGTCAGACTGCTTGTCTGACATCCAGTACTGGATGAGCAAAAATTTTCTCCAATTAAATATTGGGAAGACCGAAGCCATTGTTTTCAGTCCCCGCCACAAACTCCGCTCCCTCGCCACTGACTCCATCCCTCTCCCTAACATCTGTCTGAGGCTGAACCACACTGTTCGCAACCTTGGTGTCATATTTGACTCTGAAATGAGCTTCCGACCACATATCTGCAGCACAACAAAGGCCGCCTAATTCCACCTCTGTAACATCGCCCGTCTCGGCCTTTGCCTCAGCTCATCCGCTGCTGAAACCCTCATCCGTGTCTTTGTTACCTCTAGACTTGACTATTCCAATGCACTCTTGGCTGGTCTCACACATTCTACTCTACGTACACTTGAGGTGATCCAAAACTTGCTCCCCGTGCCCTAACTTGCACCAAGTCCCATTCACCCTTCACCACAGTGCTCGCTGACCTACATTGGCTCCTGGTTAAGCAACGACTCGATTTCAAAATTCTCATCCTTCTTTTCAAATCTCTCCATGGCCTCGCCCCTTCCTATCTCTGTAATCTCCTTCAGTCCCTCAACCCCCCGTGATATCTGTGCTCTTCTAATTCTTCCCTCTTGAGCATCCCTGATTATAATCGCTCAACAATTGGTGGCCGTGCCTTCTGTTGCCTAGGCCCTAAGCTCTGGAATTCCCTCCCTAAACCTCTCCGCCTCGCTACCTCTCTTTCCTCATTTAAGATGTTCCTTAAAACCTACCTCTTTAACCAAACTTTTGGTCATCTGCCCTACTTGCTCCATATGTGGCTTGGTGTCAAATTTGTGTCTTATAATACTCCTGTGAAGTGCTTTGGGACATTTTACTATGGTAAAGATGCTATATAAATACAAGTTGTTGTTGTTGTTGTTAAGCAGCAAAAACCCACTGGGGTGAATTTTAAACCTCAAAAACAGGGGTTGAGATGTTAAAATTTTTTAAATTTCAAACCCGACCCCAACCCACCTCTAACCTGCCAACTTCCAGGAGGAACTGAGGGAGCCAACACGCTCCCAGGAGGCGGGTTGGCAATTTAAATATTTTAATGAGGCCGGCAGCCTCAGATTTAACCTGAAGTGCAGGTATAACCCTGGCCTGCCGGCTTTCCTGGGCCTTGGGAAACCCAACAGCTCAAGGGAGGCGAGGACAGCTTCGGGGAGAAGGTACATGCCTTTACAACACTGCTTGTGCTCTAGGAGGAGCAGGAGTGCATTTCCCTGGCACCCCAAGTTTATCTGCTTGCCTTGGATCGGATCCTCCGTAATCAGAACCCCCCCCATATAAAGACCCCCCGGGGTCGGGGATCGGACCTCCTCACCCCCCCACCCCGCCCCCTGCTCCACGTTCCGGGGATCAGGCTTCACCCCGGGATTGCGGATCGGATCCCCCCCATGCTCCCACTAGCAGCTGCAGGCTCCTTACCTGCGGCTGCGGCCTGCTCCGCCTGACTGGAGGCCAAGCCTGTCAATCAGGCTGATTCCTGGGTGGGGATCCAAACAAAGAAAAAAGTTGCACGCTGTGGAGTTAAAACGTTACAGCATGCGTGGAAAGCTGGGGGGCGATTTTCCCATTGGAGGAGGGTTGGAGGTGGGTTTCAGTTTGGGTGGGTTCCAAACCCACCTCCACTGTCAGGTGGGGAAAATTTGCAATTTTCCCCAAATTGGCCAGTTAATTTCAGAGGTGTGGGTTCCCTTGGGCCAATTGATGTTTTGGGACTGAAACTCACCTCTGCTGATGTCACTTATCCAGCTTCATTTAAGGGCTGCTTGCTGCCTTGGCTCATTCCACTGGTGTTTGGTCGATGGTGCACCACCTCCAAACTTTTATCTCATTTGAAGAATGGCCAGCTCCAAGGCAAGGGCCTCCCCGAGGTTTTTGGATGAGGCACTGGGTATGCTGGTAGGGAGGTGCTCTTCCCCTCATCTGGGAGGAAGAGGACTCCCAAAGAAACCAAGGCTGTGTGGGTCCAGCTGGCAAGGGATATAACCTCCAGATCTGTGTGCAGATTGGGTGATTTTTTCTGTTTATTGATGAAATGCCATCCCTGTGTGAATGTATTAAAATTAGGCGATGGCAAACCGTTGGCATCATGGCATATGTTATTTCAGCTTAGGCAGCTCCACATTGCGGGCTCCACGACACTTGCGTGGTCAGGCTGGTGGTCAGAGTGAAAGGAGGCCAGAGAGTCATGGCCATTGTCTATCATGTGTTAACAAGGAGCCAAGCACATGTGCCACAATGGGCAACTTATGCAAATCTGGCCAGGATGAGTGCATCCCTTGCATCATGGGCAGCCATGTGCTTGGGTGCTGCCGGTAGATACACCGCCGCTTGGTTCTCCTCCTCCTCCTCCTCCTCCTCATCTGAGGAGGCTATGAACTGAGCCTCTTGCTCATCAGGAAGCTGCAAGCCATGACGCTGTGCCATGTTGTGCAGTGCACAGCAGACCATGACCATTCCTGCAGGGCTCCACCTGATCTGTCAAGGCATTGGAATCACATCTTCAGCAGGCCAATGGTTTGCTTGATGATGGACATGGTCGAAATGTGGCTGGCGTTGTAGCGCTCCTCAGTCTCGTTAGCTGGCCTCCTGATCAGCATCATTCGCCACTTCTTCAGGGGGTAGCCCTTGTCACCAAGGAGCCATCCGTTAAGTTGGTTGAAGAGCGGCAGAACACTAGAGGCGGCAGTGCGAACCTGGGAGGAGAGGTGAGACGGCGGCGACGGTACCAACTCAGCACCGGCAGAATTTTCAAAGAGTGACATCAGAAGTCAGAAGCAATGTCGGCATAAGGGGAGGGAGCTGATTGAGGACAGTGTCGGGAGTGGAGAGAGCGGTGGTACAACGCTTACCAATCTCACAGACCGGCGGCGGCGTTCCAGAGTCACGTCACAATTCAAAAAGTGACGTGGGCAAGAGGAAGCAGCTGATTGGGTGAGTATGGCCAGGTGAGTATTTATACTACTCTATAGTTTGACAGTTAAGATTGATAGTTTATAAAATTTAGAAGGTCTTAATTTTTGTGGTTATAGTTTCTAAGGTCCCTGTTGTGTATCGGGGAGTGCTAGTAACCAAGGGCCCTTGAGTATATCATTTAATTGTAGTGTAATTAGTGGTATTGATTTGATTTAAATTAATTTAAATTAATTAAAGGGTAAGTCATGGCAGCACAGCTCGGCCCTGTGGCATGCTCCTCCTGCACTATGTGGGAAATCAGGGACACTTCCTGTGTCCCTGACGACCATGTGTGTGGGAAGTGTATCCAGCTGCAGCTACTGACAGACCGCATTGCGGCACTGGAGCTGCGAATAGATACATACTGGAGCATTCGCGATGCTGAGGACATCGTGGATATCACATTTAATCAGTTGCTCACACCGCAGGTAAAGGCTGCACAGGCAGGGAGGAAATGGGTGACCACCAGGCAGAGTGGTAGGCGCAGGCAGGTAGTGCAGGGGTCCCTTGTGGCCATCCCCCTCTCAAACAGATATACCAATTTGGATATTGTTGGGGGAGATGGCTTATCGGGGGAAGGCAGCAGCAGCCAACTTCCTGGCACCGTGGGTGGTTCTGCTGCACAGGACGGGAGGAAAAAGAGCGGGAGAGCTATAGTGATAGGGGATCCTATTGTAAGGGGAATAGATAGGTGTTTCTGCGGCTGCAAACGAGACTCCAGGATGGCATGTTGCCTCCCTGGTGCAAGGGTCAAGGATGTCTTGGAGCGGCTGCAGGGCATTCTGGAGGGGGAGGGTGAACAGCCAGTTGTCATGGTGCATATAGGTACCAACGATATAGGTGACAACCGGGATGAGGTCCTAAAAGCTGAATATAAGGAGTTAGGAGGTAAATTAAAAAATAGGGCATCAAAGGTAGTAATCTCAGGATTGCTACCAGTGCCACATGCTAGTCAGAGTAGAAATAGAAGGATATTTCAGATGAATACGTGACTAGAGGAATGGTGCAAGGGGGAGGGATTCAAATTCCTGGGACATTGGAACCGGTTCAGTGGGAGCTGCAACCAGTACAAACTGGACGGTTTGCACCTGGGCAGGACTGGGACCGATGTCCTAGGGGGAGTGTTTGCTAGTGCTGTTGGGGAGGGTTTAAACTAAAATGGTAGGGGGTTGGGAACCTGTGCAGGGAGACCGATGAAAGGGAAGCAAGGATAGAAGCACAAAACAGGAAGGAGAAAAGCAAAAGTGGCAGTCAGAGAAATCAAGGGTTTAAATCAAACATGGCCAGAGTAAATAATAATTCTAAAAGGTCTAAGAGTGTTAAAAAGACAAGCCTGAAGGCTTTGTGTCTTAATGCGAGGAGCATTCGTAATAAGGTGGATGAATTAGCTGCGCAAATAGATGTAAATGGATATGATATAATTGGGATTACGGAGACATGGCTCCAGGGTGACCAAGGCTGGGAATTCAACATCCAGGGGTATTCAATATTCAGGAAAGAAAGGCGAAAAGGAAAAGGAGGTGGGGTAGCATTGCTGGTTAAAGAGGAGATTAACACGATAGTAAGGAAGGATATTAGCTCTGAAGAGGTGGAATCTGTATGGGTAGAGCTGAGAAATACGTAACGGCAGAAAACGTTCGTGGGAGTTGTGTACAGACCCCCAAACAATAATGCTGAGTCTGGGGATGGCATTAAACGGGAAATTAGAGAAGCGTGCAATAAGGGCACAGCAGTTATCATGGGTGACTTTAATCTATATATAGATTAGGCTAACCAAATTAGTAACAATACTGTGCAGGAGGAATTCCTGGAGTGTATACGGGATGGTTTCCTGGACCAATATGTCGAGGAACCAACTAGAGATCAAGCCATCTTAGACTGGGTATTATGTAATGAGAAAGGATTCATTAACAATCTTGTTGTGTGAGGCCCTTTGGGGTGGAGCGATCATAATATGATAGAATTCTTCATTAAGATGGAGAGTGAAGTATTTGACTCAGAGACTAGGGTCCTGAATTTAAATAAAGGAAACTATGATGGTATGAGGTGTGATTTGGCTAGGATGGATTGGGGAATGTTACTTAAAGGGTTGACGGTGGATAGGCAGTGGCAAACATTTAAAGATCGCATGGATGAACTACAGAATTTGTTCATCCCTGTTTGGCATAAAACTAAAACAAAGAAGGTGACTCAACCGTGGCTAACAAGGGAAATTAGGGATAGCATAAGATCCAAGGAGAGGACATATAAATTGGCCAGAAAAAGCAGCAAACCTGAGGATTGGGAGCAGTTTAGGATTCAACAAAGGAGGACAAAGGGATTAATTAAGAGGGGGAAAATAGAGTATGAGAGTAAGCTTGCAGGGAACATAATAACTGACTGTAAAAGCTTCTATAGATATGTGAAGAGAAAAGGATTGGTGAAGTCAAGCGTAGGTCCCTTGCAGTCAGAATCACGGGAATTTATAATGGGGAACAAAGAAATGGCAGGCCAATTAAATACATACTTTGGTTCTGTCTTCACAAAGGAGGACCCAAATAACCCCCGCAGAGATGTTGGGGAACATAGGGTCTAATGAGAGGGAGGAACTGAATGAAATCAGTATTTGTAGGGAAATGGTGTTAGGGAAATTGACGGGATTTAGGCCGATAAATCCCCAGGGCTTGATAATCTACATCCTAGGGTACTTAAGGAAATGGCCTTAGAAATAATAGATACATTGCTGGTCATCTTCCAAAATTCTATAGACTCTGAAACAGTTCCCATGGATTGGAGGGTAGCTAATGTAACCCCACTATTCGAAAAAGGTGGTAGGGAGAAAATGGGGAATTATAGACCGGTAAGCCTGACATCGATAGTGGGGAAAATGCGAGAGTCCATTATAAAAGATTTAATAGCAGAGCACTTTAAAAACAGTGACAGGATTGGACAAAGTCAACATGGATTTACAAAAGGTAAATCGTGCTTGATTAATCTACTGGAATTTTTTGAGGATGTAACTGGTAGAATAGAAAAGGGAGAACCAGTGGATGTGGTGTGTTTGGACTTTCAGAAGGGTTTCGATAAGGTCCCGCATAAGAGATTAGCATGTAAAGTTAAAGCACATGGGACTGGGGATAAGCTACTGACTTGGATAGAGAACTGGTTGGCAGACAGGAAGCAAAGAGTTGGAATAAACGGGTCTTTTTCCGAGTGGCAGACAGTGACTAGTGGGGTACCGCAGGGATCGTTGATGGACCCCAGCTATTCACAATATAGTTTAATGATCTAGACAAGGGAACTAGATGTAATATCTCCAAGTTTGCAGACGACACAAAGCTGGGTGGGCATGTGTGCTGTGAGGAGGATGCCAAGAAACTCCAGTATGATTTGGACAGGTTGGGTGATTGGGCAGATGCATGGCAGATGCAGTATAATGTGGATAAATGTGAGGTTATCCACTTTGGTGGCAAAAACAGGAAGGCAGATTATTATCTGAACGGCAATAGATTGGGAGAAGGGGAAGTGCAACGAGACCTGGGTGTCCTTGTGCACCAGTCGCTGAAGGTAAGCATGCAGGTGCAGCAGGCGGTTAAGAAGGCAAATAGTATGTTGGCCTTCATAGCGAGAGGATTCGAATGTAGGAGCAAGGATGTCTTGCTGCAGTTGTACAGGGCCTTGGTGAGACCACACCTTGAGTATTGTGTGCAGTTTTGGTCGCCTTATCTGAGGAAGGATGTTCTTGCCATGGAAAGAGTTCAGCGAAGATTCACCAGGCTGATACCTGGGATGGCAGGAATGACGTATGAGGAGAGATTGGGTCGATTGGGCTTATATTCACTGGAGTTTAGAAGAATGAGAGGGGATCTCATTGAAACTTATAAAATTCTAACAGGACTAGACGCAGGAAGGATGTTCCCGATGGCGGGGGTGTCCAGAACCATTGGTCAAAGTCTAAAGATAATGGGTGAGCCATTTAGACATAGAAGATAGGAGCAGGAGTAGGCCATTCGGCCCTTCGAGCCTGCTCCGCCATTCAACGAGATCATGGCTGATCATCCAAACCCTAGCACCCGGTCCCTACACCGACAGCCACCCCACCCAAGCCCTATCCCCGTAACCCCATGTATTTAATCCCCCCTAACACTAAGGGTCAATTTTTTTTTATCATGGCCAATCAACCTAACCCGCACATCTTTGGACTGTGGGAGGAAACCGGAGCACCCAGATAAAACCCACGCAAACACGGGGAGAATGTGCAAACTCCACACAGACAGTCACCCGAGGCCGGATTTGAACCCGGGTCCCTGGCGCTGTGAGGCAACAGTGCTAACCACTATGCCACCGTGCTGACAGAGATGAGGAGGAATTTCTTCACCCAGAGAGTGGTGAACCTGTGGAATTCTAAACCACAAAAGGCAGTTGAGGCCAATTCATTAAATGTATTCAAGAAGGAGTTAGATATATTTCTTAAGGCTAAAGGGATCAAGGGATATGGGGACAAAGCAAGGACAGGGTACTGAATTTGGATGATCAGCCATGATCTCATTAAATGGCAGAGCAGGCTCGAGGGGCCGAATGGCCTACTCCTGCTCCTATCTTCTATGTTTTCTATGTAGGATGAACAAGTCATGGCAACTACCACAGAACTTGGCGCAAACATGCAAAACCTCTTTCTTATGGTTACACACCAGCTGTACGTTGAGGGAGTGGAAGCCCTTGCGGTTGACAAAGATAGCTGGGTTGTGATGGGGTGCCCTAAGGGCCATATGTGTGCAGTCTATGATGCCCTGCACCATTGGCAAGCCTGCCATATTTGCAAAGCCAACTGAACATGCGGTTATAATTGCTTGATCCCTTGAGAAGTGGATGTAATTGTGCGCCTTTGCGTAAAGGGCATCGGTAACCTGCGTGATGCAACTGTGGTGGCCGACTGGGAGATGCCGCTGATGTCTGCTGTTGATCCCTGGAAGGAGCCTGAGGCAAAAAAGTTGAGGGTGGTGGTGACTTTCACAGCCACTGGTAAGGGCTGTCTACCCGCTCCTCTGGGCTCCAGGTGTCGGTGCAGCATTGCGCAGATGTCGCCAACTACCTCTCGTGAAAGTCTAAGTCTCCTTTGGCACTGCTGCTCACTCATGTTGAGGTCACTCATCCTCTGTCTGTAAACCCTGAGAGGGGGTATCTCCTGCGGCGACATGCTTCCATGCGCTGGCGCCTTCTGCCCTGTGCAGCACCAGGTGGCTGAGCAGGAGGTTGGGGCTCCTGCTGCTGTTGCTGCTGAGCTGCCTGGTTCTGCTGCTGCCGTGGCTGCTCCTCATCCGAATCTGAGGTCCACGATGAAAGGAAATAAATGGTTCCCATGCTGCTGGCAGTTACCTCCGTTGGGGAAGCGCTCAGTCCAAGCAGGGAGAGGGTTTTCCAAGGAGGTCCCACAGTTGAGAGATAGTAGCTGCAGCACCTCCGACTTCTGTAGGCCTGTTAAAAGTGCTGAAAGACCTGTGGAATAAAAGTTCTGCCACCTGCAACTGCTCCCTAATGAAAGCTCCATTTTAATGGTGCAGCTGCAGCTGTGAGGAGGCCACCCACTTGTCAACCCACCAGGATTAGCTGGCGTGGTTTAGGAGGGTCGTGCAACACGCACAAAATGTGACAAAATAACAAAGGCCTGTCAAAATAGGATTATAGAGGCCCTTAACGACTATTTAAGGGTCTTAACAACCTCTCGACTGATGGAGGCGGGACCAAATCACACCCATGAAATGCGCCTCTGGCAAAATTGCGCGGATGCGGGTTGGGGGCGGGTTCCAAACCCGCCCTCACTTTTTGCGATTTTACCAACTGTCCCGCCTTCAAACCCGCCTCCTCGGGGCGGAGAAAATCACCCCCCTGGACTTCCCAACTGAAACTCCACTCTCCCCCCACTTACCACCATACCACCCCCCACCGCCCCCCCGCAACCCTATGCAACCCGCCCGTCAATATCGGGGCCACTATGTTTTTCAAGTAAAATGCCTCCCAAGACTTTAGCATTTTACATGAGAGCAGCGGATGATCCCTTTAATTATCATTGGAAGTGTCCGCCTCCCAACTTGTACGACCCATAGTTTGAGGTTGGAATCGTGAATTCGAGGTGAAAATGGCATCGGAGTAATGACTGCGTTATCTGCATCTGATTTGCATTTATTCATTAGGTCCTCACCTGTTTATGGCAGGAGCTCTGGTCACCTAACTCAAGGTCCTCCCAAAAATTGGAATGGGTGAACGACCAGTGGTAAGTCGGAGCGTCCCTTTCCCACGTGATTTTGGTCCTGCTTCTGCTCCCTTTTTAGGCACAAGCTGGGCAGTAGCAGCATGAAAATTGCTCCCCATAGAGTTTTGCCATGCAATTTTAAGTGTTATATTCCTGTGCACATAGGAAGTCTTGCAGTAACTGGTAGTCTTGGCAGAACAAAGCTACAATAGCATAGAAATACAAAAACACAAGCTATATAAAGAAAAATCTTTAACTTATATAGTACTTTTCACATTCTCAGAATGCCCCAAAATGCTTCACAACCAATGAATTATTGCTATGTAAGTGAATGCAGCAGTCTGTATGATCACAGCATCATCCCACAAAATGGGATAATGACCAGCTAATCTGTTTCAGATGGTGTTGATTGAGGGACAACTGCTTGCCAGGACACTGGGGGAACTCTCTTTTCATTTTCAAATAGTGCCTGAGTATTCTTTACACCCAGCTGACTAGGCAGAGAGGTCATTGGCTTAACATCTCAATTACAAAATGGCAACAATTGAGCACTCCCTTGGTACTGCAGTATCAGCCCAGATGATGTACTCAAGTCCCAGACTGGGGCTTGAACAAACAACCTACTAAATCTCTGACAAGAGTGCTATCTTTGAGTCAAACTGGCACTGGCAGATATATCATCAAGTATGTTTTCTGTTTTTGGTTCTCAGAGCATTGCTATCTTCTGTTCAAGTTGCTAACACTCATGATGGTACGAGGCATTTATTTTTCTGCACAATACAATATCCAGGAATCATCCTCAAACTCACCAGCCCCTGCTAAGAGATTACAAAGTACCAACCATAATATGCCGTTTGAAGCTAAAATTAAGTAATAGTGAATGGCTCACTGTACTGTGGGAGAGAATTGAAGATAGGCAGGTCAATGTAAAGGACAAGATCACAGGTTGATTCCATCAATCTCCCTGCAGTCTTCAATCCATGCACAGAGTGCAGGCAAAATCCATTATCCCTGTTCGGTCACAACTTTTCCACCTCTCTGAGTCACTATTTCAGTTTTTTGTTTTTTTCTGCAGCTTCCACAAATCATTGCACTGTTTCAAACAGTAGCAGATAAATCTCCAACATCGGTGACTGAACGATTAGTTGACATATGTATTAGAGCCTCTCCTTGATCAGCCTGACTGTTCTCCATCAAGTTTGAATATGCAACATTTAACCAATTTTTAAAATGTATTTTGAGCACTGTGGTTGAATTAAAATGCCTCTAAGAATGCAGGGAGATTGTCATTTACTGTCAAAGTTAAACTGGATGTGTAAAATTCAATGCATAATTATGTGAGGCTTTGCTGCTACGTTAATGTATTAATAATTTACTTGTCCTTTTATTTTCTCATGTTTCATAATACATAATACTAGAATTTATACAGCATTTTATCATGTCAAATGTCTTATTTATGTCAATATAGCCCCAATTTTAACCTGGAGTGGGAATCGGGTGGGCGGGCAGAGTTGAGGTGAGTGACAACTCCTGCTCCCCCCGACCCCCCTCCTCGGCTTCATGAGGCTCGGCCAATGTTAATTCCTGTTGTGTATGTACCTTTAAGGGAATAACTGGTCTCAGACTGCAGTACCGGCAGTGACCACCCCTGTATAAAAGGCCCTAGCAGGCTTCTGTAGTTTCAGATTCCAGGTTGTCTCCATTCAGTAAAGACTTGTTATAATCAACTCCTGCAGTCCGTGTCTCAATTATACACGGACATAATACTGGCGACGAGTAAGAAACGAACTTACCTGCAACTCGGCAGCACCTCAGACGACGTTATTGAAGGTCGAAGCCAGAAGAAAGAAAAAAAATTATCCAAAGAAACTCGAGAAACGGGCATCGACCGTGGGCAACCGCCCTCCAAATCATCGAATTGAAAAGTGCAGGAGAGACTGTCGAGAGCCAGGCTTGGTTCTCCAGTCTGTGGTTTCCCAGCTAATCGGGCTGCTGGCAGGTAGTGCACTGATCCTTCCTGGGCTGTGGCGGGCTAGAGCTCGATCGGGTGGCTCTGCAACGGGGCCGGGCAGCGAGTCGGGAAGCAAAGAGAGAGAGAGAGGGTGGAGCACACAGGGCGCGGCCGGTGCTTCGAAGCCGGGCAGTGTTCGGACCTAAGAAGAGGGAGGGAAGTGTCCCAGAGGGTCCGCTACACGACAGGAATGGTTCTTCAATTAACGGAGCAAATATTGAAGCGCGATAGAAAAATAAAAATACCGCAGAGAGCGGCGTTGGCAGCAGCGATCGGGAGGCGTGAAGACCATAGGGCGTCGCCATTACAGGATAGTAAAATAAATATAATCGCCAGCAACAGCGTTGGCAGCAGCAGCAGCGGCGGGAAAGCGCGGGAGGCGCCATCTTAACTCGGCGGGGAAGAAGGAAAAGTGCGGGAGGCGCCATTTTGATCCATCGGGGTCGAAGGCAAAACGCGGGAGGCGCCATCTTAGACTTTCAAGATGACAAAGACTGACAATATCACTGCCTTCGATAATGCAATAGAAGACTGGACCACGTATGTGGAAAGAGTCGAGGTACATTGCGAGGCAAACGAAATAGCCAATGAGAAAAAGGCATCGGTATTGCTAAATTTAATGGGCGCAAGGACGTACGGCCTATTGCGGGACCTGATTACTCCAGCCAAACCGAAGGCGAAGAGTTTTAACGAAATTGTTGCTATCCTACAGGAACACCTAAATCCTACACCGCTGCTGATAGCAGAAAGATTTAAATTCCACAGGAGAAATCAGCATAAAAATGAGAGCAATGCTGATTACCTTACGGAACTACGCAAGTTATCAAAGCACTGCCAGTTCGGAGCAGGACTGGCAGATACCTTACGGGACAAATTTGTCTGTGGACTCCTGAGTGAAGGAACCCAGAAGAGGTTACTCTTAGAGAAAGAGCTGACGCTAGATAAGGCTTTCAGCATGGCAGTATCGTACGAAGCAGCAGCAAGGGGAGCTGCGGAAATACAACAAAAGCCACAGGAATACAGCACCCACGAAATGACACGGGGATTTGCAAAATGTTATCGCTGCGACAGAACAAACCATGACCAGAAGGACTGCTGGTCCAAGGACAAAATATGCAGGCAATGCGGAAAGATGGGACACATTGCACGAGTTTGCAGGTCTGGGAAGAAGACCAATGACAACAAAAAGGCTACTAAGGAACCGTACAGGAAAGCACAAAAGATGACGGGCAGTAGTTCCGAAGACCAGATGAGCGATAGTGAATCCGGGAACAAGAGACTAAGCTATCTCAAACTTCACAACATAATCGCAAAAGAGGATCACCGAACCATTTGGGTCACCCTCACGATAGCAGGGTCCCAAGTCAAAATGGAATTGGATGCAGGATCAGCTCTAACCGTCATGAATCGATGAGACTATGAGCGGCTATTCTCACACATACCCTTGAGAGAGACATCCATTGTCTTGAGAACGTATACGGGGCAAAAAGTATACCCCAGAGGAAAAATAAGGTTGCCTGTCGAATACAACGGCAAGAAAATACGGAAATTGTATCTCTACATTCTGCAAGATGGTGGACCACCGTTATTGGGACGTGAATGGATCAGAAAGATAAGTTTAGACTGGCACTCCATTCAGGCACTGATGGTGGCTGGTAAAAAGGATGACGACGTCACTCCTGGACGATTGTCAACAATCTTAGCTGACGCCAAAGAGGTATTTCAACAAGAACTGGGCACTCTTAAAGGCGTAACCGCCTCGATAAAAATAGAGGAGAATGCAATTCCCAAGTTTTTCAAAGCAAGACCGGTACCATATGCAATTCGCCCATCCGTCGAGGCAGAGCTGGAGAATCTGGAGAATGCAGGCATGTTATCTAAGGTAGACTGGAGCGAGTGGGCGACACCCATCGTTCCTGTCATGAAGAAAACGTTAAACAATAAGTCTGAAGAGCCAAGGAAGGTTCGCATCTGTGGGGACTTCAAGGTGATGGTGAACCCAGTCCTTCACACAGTACAATATCCTCTTCCAAGGATAGAAGATATCTTCGCCTCACTATCTGGAGGGAAGCGTTTTACAAAAATTGACCTAGCACAAGCATATTTGCAGATGGAGGTTGAAGAATCCTCTAGGAAGTATCTCACGATAAACACTCACAAAGGTCTTTACCAGTATAATCGACTGGTATTCGGAGTAGCATCAGCTCCGGCGATATGGCAAAGAGCGATGGAACAAGTCCTGCAAGGGATTCCGGGGACTCAGTGTTACTTGGACGACATCCTAGTGACAGGTGAAGATGACAGTGAACACCTTGCCAACCTAGAGCAGGTGCTCACTAGACTACGTGAACATGGACTACGAGCCAACCGCCCCAAGTGCGAGTTTTTTAAGAAACAGATATCGTATTTGTAAAGTCTGTGGGTTGTGCAGTTAATAAATACACAGACTTCAGAAGTAACAAACAAACAGGTCCTTACTATTCGAAGGTCAGGCCGAATCTGCCCCAGCAATCCTGCCACAACACTTATATACTGGTGTGGTCACTATCGGTATTACAGTATACAGAAGCCAAACAAATAGTGCCACACCTAAAGTAGTTCTCTTAAAGGTGAACGGTTACATTCAATAGTTCCCTTAAAGGTAGACGGGTACATACACTACAATCCTCCCTTTTTAGCTTATTACTTACAGAGTCCCCGTTAAACATACATATCTTCAACTTCCTATAAAACAAATTACAGATATAATCTCGGTGGAGTCAATGTCATATAAAACAATTTACAGATATAATCTTGGTGGGAACAGTTCACAGGTTCAGACTCTGCGGAAACAGTTCATAGATTCAGTCTCTGATCTTGACTCGTTCCAAACAACATCTCTTTGGTGTAGCCGGTTCACATGGCTAGCGTGACTCCTCCATAGCCTTTTTCTTGACGTAACAGCTTGAACTTTCGTCCTGTTGAACCAGCAGTGCGGACTTTTACAACCAACTGGCTGTCTTGATATTTTCCAGTTTTTCAACTAATTTAGTTCCTTTCGTAGTGTCCCGCCTGAGATGGTAGAAGTGCTAATATTTTAGACAGTTATTATCTTCTGCTTCTTCTTTTTCTTTTCTGCCTTTTTGACACTCTCGGAGCTCCTTTCTCGGCTGCCAGCTGTAGCGCCACCAACTCTCTATGTTCCTTAGACCTTAAGTGCTTCATCCGGATTTCAGCACTTTGGGAGTTTTCATCACAAACTGAGCAGACCAGATCCTCGTAATATTCAGTGTCACTCAACAGGTCATGGTAATATTCGGGGTCGTCCTGAGTTAGGCCAGTGAGAGGCCCTTCTACTTCCTTCTTATCCATCTGGACGTTAGCCGACGGTGGTTCCTTCCCTAACCATCTTTCTTGAAAAGACTTCTTCAAACATTCATATTCATTCCGCTCTTCCGGGGATGCCTGCCATTCCTTCACTACTGGCCTCATTTGTGAGTTCAATACCTTCCCTTCCATCGGGGATTTCGTTGTCAGGCTATTTAATCCTTCTACTGGAGTATCTGTTTCCACCCCCTTCTGTTCCCCTTGACGCAATTCAGCGTACTTTTGGCATCCTTGTAAAAGCTGTGTTGCCCCCTCAGCTATCTCCGTGACTTTTGGAAGCTCCGAATTCTTTCCCTTTGAACCCTGAAACTCGTGTTCCCATTTTGGAGTCTTGTCCCTCAGCATGTGTAAGAGTTGGCTGGCCGTTAACTCTTCTATGGGGACACTGTGGATTAGAGTCTTCTCCATTTCATCCACCTTTCCCTCCAATGTTTTCACCTTCCTTTCCTCCGGTACTTTGGTTTTAAGCGCTCGAAGAAGTTGCGCCTTGATGTTCTCTAACTCCTGTTCAGGGGCCAGTCCTACAGTCTCTGTGATCCTTCCAGTTGCCTTTCCTTCCACTGCCCGGATTCCTAGTTGAATATGTTCTTCAAGTTGTTGAACCTCGGCCATTGCCACCTCATATTTGTCCTGGGTTGCCTTCAATAATTTAATGAGTTCTTGGACATCTTGAATTTCCTGTTCTGCTATGTCTTCCACCTCTAATTTTTCATCGATGGATGGAATCTCTACCGATGAGTCTGTCTTGGCCTGGAGCTCATCAAACATTTCCTGCAGCCTTTGTAATTCTCGCTCATGTTCAACCTTTAGCTGTTCAGATGCTTTCACTAAAACTAGCTTTTCGGAGGTTGCCGAATTAACCCCTTCCAGGATTGTAGTCTGGGCCTGTTCATACTGTTCTTTCAACTTGTTACACTCTGCTTGCAACGAGTCGTAGAGATGAACTGGGATAAAATCCTGGCTTCCTGAAGATTCCTCTTCCTTTGGTTCGTTCTGTAAATATTCTAGTTCCTGAACAGCATCAGGGGAATGTGATTGGTATTTGGCCACGATGGCTCTATGGTCGCTCTCTCTCCCGCACGTTCGGTTCTACCGGCCCTGGGTACCCCGTTGGTGGAGAACAGTTCAGCCGCTGGACTGGCTCTCGCACAGTCTCTCTCCCCTTGCTCGGCTCTGTCTCTCCCTCTCCCGCACGTTCGGTTCTACCGGCTCTGGGTACCCCGTTGGTGGAGAACAGCTCAGCCGCTGGACTGGCTCTCGCGCAGTCTCTCTCCCCTTGCTCGGCTCTGTCTCTCTCTCCCACCCGCACGGTTCCTGTTCGCCTCCCAGCCCTCTCGCAGACCGGTGTTTCCCTCCCCGGCTGCAGCTGGGTTTCTCTTCCCGCGCCTACTCCCAGTCTCAGCGCTTCGTGGCTGTGGTCGCTGCCCGGCTTTTCCCGCCGATCGAGGTCCGACCGTCTCACGACGCCGTTGGACCCGACTCTCTGACCGGCTCCGTTCTCCCTCGACCGTGGTCGAGTGCACAGCCCTTATCCTCCGGATATTCTCTACACCTTCCCCTACTCACAGTCTCCGCGGCCGCCTTGTTTCCAGCTGATCGGCTCACTCCGCACCGTGGTAGAAGGGTAGTCAGTGCCTGTTGCAGATGGAAGCTTTTGTTGCTAAAGTCTTCCTCCTTCCTCCTGCTGCAGCCTCGTGTTTTCTTTCAGCAGCACGACGAGGGCGGTTGCCTCTCTTCGACGCTCTTCGTTGCTTTGGTAGTCTTGTCGCAGGGTACGATCGGACTCGTCGCCACTGTAAAGTCTGTGGGTTGTGCAGTTAATAAATACACAGACTTCAGAAGTAACAAACAAACAGGTCTTTACTATTCGAAGGTCAGGGCGAATCTGCCCCAGCAATCCTGCCACAACACTTATATACTGGTGTGGTCACTATCGGTATTACAGTATACAGAAGCCAAACAAATAGTGCCACACCTAAAGTAGTTCTCTTAAAGGTGAACGGTTACATTCAATAGTTCCCTTAAAGGTAGACGGGTACATACACTACAGTATTGTGGCCATGTGATTGATGAAGAGGGGTTGCATAAGTCCCCTGACAAAATTGAAGCGGTAGTTAAGGCTCCAGTGCCTGAAAATGTGTCGCAACTGAGGTCATTCCTCGGATTGGTGAATTACTACCATAAGTTTTTGCCGAATTTGTCCACAATTCTGCATCCACTGAACGCCCTACTATGAACGGGAGTAGCTTGGAAATGGAGCGATGAATGTAAGCGGGCTTTTCAGAAGAGTAAGGACCTAATCACTTCAAGAGAAGTATTGGCTCACTACAACCCATCACTACCGATAAGACTGGCGTGTGATGCGTCTCCCTACGGCATTGGGGCGGTACTGTCACATAAATTCCTTGATGGTTCAGAGAGGCCGATAGCTTTTGCGTCACGCTCGTTAACTTCGGCCGAGCGTAACTACGCCCAGATTGACAGAGAGGCCCTCAGCCTGGTGTGGGGGGTGAAGAAGTTCAATCACTACCTGCACGGTCAGAAATTTACTCTACTAACTGATCATCAACCTCTCGTCTCCATTTTCAACCCTCAGAAGGGCGTACCGATAATGACGGCACAACGGCTACAGAGGTGGACCCTTTTCCTCGGGGCACACCAATATGACATTGAGTACAAGGAACTAAACAGCATGGGAATGCTGATGGATTGTCGCGCCTACTGTTGCCGATGGTGGAAGAAGAACTGGCAGTGGATCCAGTGGAGTTATTCCACTCGACTATAGCCGAATGTCTCCCTGTGACGAATGCAAACATAGAAAAGGAAACACGAAATGACCCAACACTCTCCTGGGTCTATGATTTAATGGTGAAGGGATGGCCAGCACATGGCAAACCACTGCCGGCAGCATTCTCGCCGAGAAGAGAACAGCTGTCAGTGTGCAGAGGAACCTTGATGTGTGGATCCAGAGTAGTAATTCCACCCAAATTGAAGGGTAGAGTGCTCAATGAGCTTCATGAAGGTCATCTGGGAGGGGTAAAAATGAAGAACTTAGCCAGAGCGTTTGTGTGGTGGCCGGGAATCGATAGAGAAATCGAAGAGATGACCAAGAGCTGTACAGGATGCCAGAAGGTCCAAAATGCCCCACCACAAGCCCCTCTACATCCATGGGAGTGGCCCTCATCTCCATGGCAAAGGGTGCACATTGATTTTGCTGGTCCCTTTATGGACTCGATGTTTTTAATTGCGGTGGATGCACATTCAAAGTGGCCAGAGGTAATAAAAATGTCCTCAACCACCACAGAAAAAACTATCACAGTCTTACGAACCATATTCACCAGGAATGGGCTGCCTGAACAGATTTGCTCTGACAATGGACCACAGTTTGTGTCTGAAGAGTTCCGGAGGTTCTTAAAGAACAATGGTGTTAAGCATTACACATCCGCCCCATATCATCCAGCCACTAATGGATTGGCCGAGAGGTTTGTTCAAACATTCAAGAAGGCTATCAAGGCAATGTGTAATGAAGATATACACTTACAACACAAGGTGGATAACTTCTTGTTTGCCTACCGGAATGCGACACATGCGGTTACCAACCAAACTCCAGCCATGATGTTCTTCAATCGAAGACTACGATGCCGCTTGGATTTAGTTAAGCCAAACGTCAGAAGAGATGTGGAGAACAGGCAGTTTCAGAATATGAATGAAAGGCCGACCAGGAGTTGGCCCGGGACTACCGCACAGAGAAATCGCAGCCAGGAACGATCTGTACACGGCAAGGACCTCTAATGTATACCGTGGATGTTGGAGAGAGCATTGTAAGACGCCATGCTGACCAGATTCTAGAGTCACTGGAAAACGGCAATGCCACACCACGATCTGATACACCTGGCGATGAAACCGAAGTACCAATTGCATCTACCGCAGAATTGGTGATATTGGAAGCAGACGAACCAAACAACGACATTGATCCCGACTCAACCTTGCCAGAAGAACCTGATATCCCAAAGAGGCGCTATCCAGACAGAATCAGGAAGCCTCCTCAAAGACTGAACTTATAATTGCTTAACTTCAACCAATGTATCTAGCAACCGTAATTGTAATTGTAATTAATTATTATTTGGTTGTTAAATGAATGTTATGTACTGTTTATCTAAAAGGGGAGGAATTGTTGTGTATGTACCTTTAAGGGAATAACTGGTCTCAGGCTGCAGTACTGGCAGTGACCACCCCTGTATAAAAGGCCCTAGCAGGCTTCTGTAGTTTCAGTTTCCAGGTTGTCTCCATTCAGTAAAGACTTGTTATAATCAACTCCTGCAGTCCGTTTCTCAATTATACATGGACATAATAACTCCCAGGCCTCATCTGCATGCTAGCTCTTGGTACAATAATCTGAATTTAAAAAAATACACCCATATGTATTAAAATATATATTCTGCTAGTTTACTTTATTCGTAGGTAACTTATAAATTTGCCCACATGAAATGGGTGGAAAGTGTCAGCTGGCCAGTGGGGGGAGCAAAATTTTGAGTGGCAGGAGGCCACCGGCCAACACCAGAGGAAGGCTTGCCGGCCGGCACTGAGGTAAGGAGCAGGATGTTCCCCAAGGGTTTTGCAGGAAGAAAGGGGGAAGCCCGGGGCAGTGGAGGCATAAACCTTCTGCTCCTTTTGGCCTCAAAAGGAAAGGATAAAAAACTTCCTGTTTGAGCCTCTTCTGGTCCCGGATCCTCTTCTCACTGTCTTCACTTGGTGGGAAAGCCACAATGGCTTCCCCACTCAAGCCACAGTTAAAATTGCAGTCGGTTCCTGATGGCATTACCGAACCCTGATCTCCATAATAAAAAAGAACCCTACAGGCTTCAGGCAGCTGTCCTTGTCGCCTGTTCAGAAGAGCAGATTCTGTCAGGATCTGGGTGGAATCTTAACGGGTAAGTCACCTGGATGATTAGGGTTAAAATGACCCCTTATGTGTGTATCTAAAACTCAAGCAAAAACAGCAGAGAAAGGTTAATTTAAAGGTGGAAAATCCTGGCATGACAGTACCTTCAGTCCAGTAAGGAGGGTGTTCAATGTAACAAGTCCTGACTTTAGACATGGTATAGAAGCAGTAACAATAAATATTATTGCAGGGGTATTTTATGATATCTCTGGGTAGATAAAGGGGAACCAGTGGATGTAGTATATTTGCATTTCCAAAAGGCATTCAAGAAGGTGCCACATTAAAATTTGTTATACAAGACAAGGGCTCGTGGGGTTGGGGGTAATATATTAGCATGGATAGAGGATTGGTTAACGGACAGAAAACAGAGAGTAGGAAAAAACGGTTCATTTTCAAACTGGCAGGCTGTAACTAGATGAGTGCCGCAAGGATCAGTGCTTGTGCCTCAGCTTATACAATCTATATCAATGACTTAAATGAGTGTAAAGTATCCAAGTTTGCGGATGGTACAAAGTTAGGTGGGATAGTAGGCTGTGAGGAGGATGCAAAGAGGCTGCAAAGGGATATAGACAGGTTAAGTGAGTGGGCAATAAGGTGGCAGATGGAGTACAATGTGGGGAAATGTGAGGTTATTCACTTTGGTAGGGAGAATAGAAAAACAGAATATTTTTAAATGGTGAGAAACAATTAAATGTTGGTGTTCAGAGAGATTTAGGTGTCCTTGTACAGGAAGCACAGAGAGTTAGCATGCAGGTACAGCAAGCAATTAGGAAGGCAAATGGCATGTTGGCCTTTATTGCAAGGGGGTTGGAGTACAATAGTAACGAAGTCTCACTACAATTGTACAGGACTTTGGTGAGACCACACCTGGTGCACCGTGCACAGTTTTGGTCTCTTTGGCGGAATTTTCCAGGGTGGTAGCAGGCGCGATCGGTGGCAGGTCAGGTGGGAAAGTTGTTATTTTTGACAAGAGGCTGGGAACCCGCTGCCATCTCGCTTCCACGCGCCTTTCCCCCAGGTGCGTCTGCCATGCCGGAGTCGACCCGACCTGTGGCGGCAGGCGACCCAATTGAAATCATTATCAGGTAGGTTACAGGCACTCAAGAGCCTTTTCCCACTTACTTTTTAAATTTCCCTGCATGGCTACGAGATTCACACAGCTCGGGAACCACATCTGTCAACCTGAGACGGGAGTTCCGTGGCCATTGCTCCAGCTAATTACTTGACAGCATCAAATGTACAGTAAAAACTCCCACTGACAAATGATCACTTTCCTCAGGCAGAAGCTGTTGCCCAGTCCATTTCCAGCACAGATTCTGCAGGCTGCAAGTCTTTCCAGCAAAGTCTCCATCCAGTCTTACCTCATTGGAAGAACTCTCTCACCATTGACAGAATGCTTCTGTCATCTGTGCTTCACCTGCCATCTATTCCATTAACATGGGTGCTGTTTATGCTGTCTCACCTTGGTCCTCAGAATCAGACCACGATGAGCCCTAACACCAGTGGCACCAGGCACACCAGCAGCACCAACAACACCAACCTTCTCCGCAATTACCTGATGCTGCACAGGACAGAGGGCATCAACACCTGAGCACATTGCTGGCCGGGAGGCCAGGGGTGGCCTCATCATGGCCAGATTTAGTTAACTTTACACTGTATACCCATATGGTTGCCACATGATGCACCAGGTTGGCACCACCCCACACCAACACCATAAAGCATCCATACAATGTCCAAATCATTCCTTTCATACTCATTACCATTGCGGGGGTTACCGTAATGACTCACCATTCACTGTAACTAAGCCACTTCCACAGGTGCACACAAATCTCTCGAAGATCGGAAAGTGTTGAAAATAAAGGCCTAGAAATTCGGTTGGTAGCGCCAGCGATTAGCGCCTAAAGAGCCCGAGAATTGGGGCGTTACCCAATTTTCGGGTGGGCGCAGTGAATATAGCGCCACCTCCCATATTGAGTATCCTTTTAGCGCTGGCGCTAACTCTTTTCGCTCGCCCGCGGGCACAGGCAGATCATGACGTCATTTCAGTGTGCAACGCCTTTTTGGCGCCCCGGACCGGATATTCGGTGGCGCCCGCAACCTTTTCACCTGGCGCTATTAGTGACAGTTGGATGGAGCGTTCCCAGGCCCTTCTCGGACTTGGGGGGCACTATTTAAAGGGAACAGCACTAGTATAAAAGCTGCAGCCATTTGAGCTGGCCATTCTGATCGTTGCTGGAGAGAGTTGCTGACCTTCTGTTGGACAGTAATTTTCTCATTGAGCCTTCGGAGGCAGCTTGAGGGCCCGGCTCCCGAGCTGGTGATGCAGCATCTGAAAGCAGGGAGGTGGAAGAGTGGCTTTAGCAAAAGGACAGCTTGGCAGCAAGGGATGCCAGATTGCGGCAAGGCTATGACATGGGTCCACAGTGAGAAAGCATGCTGGCGGGGGGAACAAGTGGAAGGAGACAGTTGTAAAAGGTGAGAACCTTACCATCGCTGTCGACAATGGGGTCGGCAGCTGCAGTGGTTATAGGACCACTCAGACGTCCTCCAAGAATCTGGTGGACTCTCTCCTCGAGATCCGTGAGAGTGACCACTTGTGGAGGTCCTCCACCGGTACGAAGCTGGTCTTTGCCAATCCTCGCCAGCTTGGACTGCAGGGGAAAGGAGGGGAAGTTATGTTACATGATGCCCTGAGTGATCATCTCATGCCCCCCATGGTGGAAGAGCCCTTACATGATGCCCTGAGTAATCATCTCATGCCCCCCATGGTGCAAGAGCCCTTACATGACGCCTTGAGTCAAATGTGCATGTGTGTGCCCAGAAAGGGCCATGGGTGCTTGCTGGCAGATGGCCAATGGGGCACAGCCCACTCTGTAGCCATAAAGTCAGGTGCAAATGAAGGGATGCAGAAGTTTGCAGAAACAACACTCACCCTCACGACCCGAGTGAGGTCGTTGAATTTCTTTCTGCATTGGACAGGGCTCCTGGTCACCATGCTGCTGGTATTGACCCTCTGGCATACATCCCTCCAAGTTCATCGGTAGTCCTTATGATTCGGCCTCGTGCCATTGTCTGGGTAGAGAACATCTCGCTGGCGCTCCACTGCGGCCACCAATTGCTCCAGAGCCTCATTGGTGAAGCGCTCTGCTCTCTGTCTCACCTTCTCCATCTGGTCCAAGTTTTTAGTGCCAGAGAAGGGCCTGCGCCAATTCTGAGGCCTGCAAGACGAAGAGTGTGCATGCTGAAGCTGACTGACCCACCCCTTTAAGAGCTGGCCGGCACCTGGAAGTCTCGTGGTCATCAGTAATAGAGAGCACCTGCGCTGCGCCCGTCCGCTCCGATATTGGGTTGCGCTGGAAGATTAGCGCCTTAGGAGTCCCATGTAATGCCTGAATTCGCGCCTCAATCCCCTTTAGGGGCGATGCAACCCAATATCGCGCCAGGCGGCGATAAGTTTCGTCTGGCTATAAACTTTGCGCAGCGCCAGTTCTAACGCCTCAAGCGGGGCTATACCCAATTTCTAGGCCAAAGATTTTTATGTTTGACACCACATTAACAGAAACGTTACATAAACATTGGATAAAACACCCAAGTGGCTAACCTTGTGTGTTGTTACTTGGTATGATTGCACTAGGGTGAGGGTGAGTATGAGGGGTGGCTAGTGAGATGGGGATGTGATAATGTAGATAGAGAGGGATGAGTGGAGGTGCAAGGTAAGTTGGTGTGAATAAGGATGTGCAGGAGTAGGGTAGGGAAGGCAGAGTGATGGGGATGTGATAAGAGGCACAGCAAGATGAAGGTGAGTGTGGCTTTGTACTAGCGTTTCCTGATCTAATGAGATCATTGAAAGGTTTGCGGCACTGCATCCAGGTCCTCCTGAACAAATCATCACTTGTGACCTCCTCTGCAATCTGCAACCAGGCTGTTTTGGTCTCCTGGGGAGGTCTCTTCCGCCCATCGGGAGGGAAGAGGACCTCCCTGTGTGCTCTGACTCCCTCTATAAGCATATGGAGGGAGTCATCGGAGAGCCTGGGTGCAGCCCTCTGCCTCTGTGCAGTCAATGTCAGTGTTTGCAGCACTCCATTGCTGTAGTGCACTGACAGCACTATATTAGATTAAACTTCAAAGGTAATGTGGCCATGGTCCCTTTTGAAGATCCCGGCAGAAAACACGTTATGAATGATGTCACCAGACCCGCTCCATCACATTGGGCTGGGAAACATGTCGGGCGGGCTTAAGGTAAGATCATTTTCGATAGCAGGATGGAGCCAGCAGCGGGGTCACGACCCCCATAGACACTGCCGCACCGGACCCGGTGAGGTAGGCAAATTTCCGGCCCTTATCTGAGGAAGGATATACTTGCCTTAGAGACAGTGCAACCAAGGTTCACTGGATTGATTCCTGGGATGAGAAGGTTGTCCTATGAGGAGAGATTGAGTAGATTGGGCCTATACTCTCTGGAGTTTAACGAATGAGAGGTGATCTCATTGAAACTTATAAGATTCTGAAGGGGGTTGCCAGGGTAAGTTCAGAGAAGTTGTTTCCCCTGGCTGGAGAGTCTAGAACTGGGGGGCAGAATACGGGGTCGGCCATTTAAGACTGAGATGAGGAGGAAGTTCTTCACTCAGATGGTTGAACATAAGAACATAAGAAACAGGAGCAGGAGTAGGCCAATTGGCCCTCGAGCCTGCTCCGCCATTCAATACGATCATGGCTGATCCAATCTTGGGCTCAACACCACTTTCCCGCTCTCTCCCCATACCCCTTGACTCCCTTACCATTCAAATGTCTGTCAATCTCCGCCTTGAATATATTCAATTACTCCGCCTCCACAGCTCTCTGGGGTAGAGAATTCCAAAGGTTCACGACCCTCTGAGAGAAGAAATTCCTCCTCATCTCGGTCTTAAATGGGCGACCCATTATTCTGAAATTATGCCCCCTAGTTCTAGATACCCTCACTAGGGGAAACATTCTCTCAGCATCCACCCTGTCAATCCCCCTCAGAATCTTATATGTTTCAATAAAATCACCTCTCATTCAGGACAAAGGGATTAATTAAGAAGGGGAAAATAGAGTATGAGAGTAAGCTTTCAGGGAACATAAAAACTGACTGTAAAAGCTTCCATAGATATGTGAAGAGAAAAGGATTGGTGAAGTCAAGTGTAGGTCCCTTGCAGTCAGAATCAGGGGATTTTATAATGGGGAACAAAGAAATGGCAGAACAATTAAATACATACTTTGGTTCTGTCTTCATAAAGGAGGACACAAATAAACTTCAACAGATGTAGGGGAACATAGGGTCTAATGAGAGTGAGGAACTAAATGAAATCAGTATTTGTAGGGAAATGGTGTTAGGGAAATTGATGGGATTGAAGGCCAATAAATCCCCAGGGCCTGATAATCTACATCCTAGGGTAGTTAAGGAAGTGGCCCTAGAATTAGTAGATGCATTGCTGGTCATCTTCCAAAATTCTATAGACTCTGGAACAGTTCCCATGGATTGGAGGGTAGCTAATGTTACCCCACTATTCAAAAAAGGTGGTAGAGAGAAAACAGGGAATTATAGACCGGTAAGCCTGACATCGGTAGTGGGGAAAATGCTAGAGTCTATTATAAAAGATGTAATAGCAGAGCACTTGGAAAAAAGTGACAGGATCGGACAAAGTCAACATGGATTTACAAAAGGTAAATCATGCTAGACTAATCTACTGGAATTTTCTGAGGATGTGACTGGTAGAATAGATAAGGGAGAACCAGTGGATGTGGTGTATTTGGACTTTCAAAAGGCTTTCGATAAGGTCCCGCATAAGAGATTAGCGTGTAAAGTTAAAGCACATGCTACTGGGGGTAAGGTACTGACTTGGATAGAGAACTGGTTGGCAGACAGGAAGCAAAGAGTTGGAATAAATGGATCTTTTTCCGAGTGGCAGGCAGTGACTAGTGGGGTACCGCAGGGATTGGTGCTAGGACCCCAGCTATTCACAATATATTTTAATGATCTAGATGAGGGAACTAGGTGTAGGGGTCAATTTTAAATCAGGTGCGGGGAATTGTCGGGTTCCCCGAATTTAGTGTTTCCCACACGAATCTAAATGGGTCTGTGAGATTGATGCAATTTTAACTCAATTGGCCAATTGATTTCCAATGTGTGGGAAGCCTTGACAATTGAGTATTAACATAGAAACATAGAAGATAGGAGCAGGAGTAGGCCATTGGGCCCCTCTAACCTGCTCCGCCAATCAATGCGATCATGCCTGATCATCCAATTTCAGTACCCGGTCCCTGCTTTCTCCCCATACCCCTGGATCCCTTTAGCCTTAAGAAATATATCCAACTCCTTCTTGAATATATTTAATGAATTGGCCTCTTCTGCCATCTGTGGTAGCGAATTCCACAGGTTCACCATTCTCTGGGTGAAGAAATTCCTCCTCATTTCTGTCCTAAATGTCCTACCCCTTATCCTTAGACTGTGACCCCTGGTTCTGGACTCCCCAACCATCAGGAACATCCTTCCTGCATCTAGTCTGTCCAGTCCTGTCAGAATTTTATAAGTTTCAATGAGCTCCCCTCTCATTCTTTTAAACTCCAGCGAGTACAAGCCCAATCATCCCAATCTCTCCTCATACGTCATTCCTGCCATCCCAGGTATAAGCCTAGTGAATCTTCGTTGAACTCCTTCCATGGCAAGAACATCCTTCCTCAGATAAGGTGACCAAAACTGCACACAATACTCAAGATGTGGTCTCACCAAGGCCCTGTACAACTGCAGCAAGACATCCTTGTTCCTGTACTCAAACGCTCGCGCCACGAAGGCCAACATACCATTTGCCTTCTTAACCACCTGCTGCACCTGCATGCTTACCTTCAGTGACTGGTGCACAAGGACACCCAGGTCTCGTTGCACTTCTCCTTCTCCCAATCTATTGCCATTCAGATAATAATCTGCCTGCCTGATTTTGCCACCAAAGTGGATAACCTCACATTTATCCATGTTATATTGCATCTGCCATGCTTTTGCCCAATCACCCAACCTGTCCAAATCATCCTGGAGTTTCTCGGCATCCTCCTCACAGCACACACGCCCACCCAGCTTTGTGTCGTCTGCAAATTTGGAGATATTACATCTAGATTCCTTGTCTAGATCATTAATATATATTGTGAATAGCTGGGGTCCAAGGACCAATCCCTGCTGTACCCTACTAGTCACTGCCTGCCACTCGGAAAAAGACCCATTTATTCCAAGTCTTTGCTTTCTGTCTGCCAACCAGTTCCCTATCCAAGTCAATACCTTGCCTCCAATCCCATGTGCCTTAACTTTACATGCTAATCTCTTATGCAGGACCTTATCAAAAGCCTTCTGAAAGTCCAAATACACCACATCCACTGGTTCTCCCTTATCTATTTTACCAGTTACATCCTCAAACAATTCCTGTAGATTAGTCAAGCACGATTTACCTTTTCTAAATCCATGTTGACTTTGTCCGATCCGGTCACTGTTTTCCAAGTGCTCTGCTATTACATCTTTTATAATGGACTCTAGCATTTTCCCCACTACCGATGTCAGGCTTACCGGTCTGTAATTCCCCATTTTCTCTCTACCACCTTTCTTGAATAGTGGGGTAACATTAGCTACCCTCCAATCCATGGGTACTGTTCCAGATTCCATCGAATGTTGGAAGATGATCAGCAATGCATCCAGTAATTCTAGGGCCACTTCCTTAAGTACCCTAGGATATAGATTATCAGGCCCTGGGGATTTATCCACCTTCAATCCCATCAATTTCCCTAACACCATTTCCCTGCAAATACCGATTTCTTTCAGTTCCTCCCTTTCATCAGACCCTATGTTCCCTGACATCTCTGTGAGGTTATTTGTGTCCTCCTTTGTGAAGACAGAACCAAAATATGTATTTAATTGGTCTGCCATTTCTTTATGTTCCATGCAAGCTTACTCTCATATTCAATTTTCCCCTTCTTAATTAATCCCTTTGTCCTCCTTTGTTGAATCCTAAACTGCTCCCAATCCTCAGGTTTACTGCTTTATCTGGCCAATTTATATGTCCTCTCCTTGGATCTTATGCTACCCCTAATTTCCCTTGTTAGCCACAGTTGAGTCACCTTTTTTGTTTTATTTTTATGCCAAACTGGGATGAACAAATTCTGTAGTTCATCCATGCGGTCTTTGAATGTTTGCCATTGCCTAGCCACCGTCAACCCTTTGAGTGACATTCCCCAATCAATCCTACCCTACTCGCTCCTCAGACCATCGTATTTAAATTTATTTAAATTCAGGGCCAGTCAGAAAGTCGCAGAATATGACGTCATCATTGCTGCTGCTTTTAAAGTCCACAGCAAGCCTTGCTTCTTCTGCAGGCTTCCAAACTTTACCATTAAGATGGCACAGGAGCCTGCAGGAGCAACGGTCAGCGGGAGGGCAAGAGCTGCCCTAAAATTTGATGAAGCTTCACTCCAGCCATTGCTGGACGGTGCTAGGGCCCACAGGGAGGTCCTGTTCCCTTCTTCAGGGAGGAAGAGGCTTCCCAGTCAGACTAAGGCTGTGTGGCAACAGGTGGCTGAGGAAGTCAATTCCTTGGGGCTCACACGGCGCACCTCGATGCAGTGCAGGAAAAGATTCCATGACCTTCATCACACTGGAAAAGTAAGTACTGTATGAAGTTTCCATCACCCTCAATCTGATCCCCTTTGCCTTTCCTCACCAGCACTCAACTTTAGCAATCTCTTCTTCTACATCCCACTTGACACTCACCTCCATGCACCCTTACCCATTCCCTCTCTCTCTATGCTCACATTTACTTAACTATTCTACCATGCAGCCCTCACACTCCCTCTCACTCTGATGCTTTGAACACAACTGACAACACATAGGGAGGGCCCTTGGTCTTGCAACCTCACTCCATCTTTGTCTCCTTCTAAGTATCTATGCTATGCAATCTCTGCACTCACTCCTTCATTCTCACTCAACCTCCACTTGTCTCCCTCATTGCAGGAAAAGAGAGCTCACAACAGGAGAGAGCGAGCCAGGACAGGAGGAGGGCCACCCTCATTAGCCCAGCTCACCCCCTGGGAGGAAGCCGTCCTGGAGATTGTCAGGGCTGACAGAGATGCGGAAGTTGGGGAAGGACAGACAGGTGCATCCCCGCAAGCTGGTGACAGAATAATTTTCCATCTCTCTCATTGGCATTGCGTGAGTCGCTGATAATGATTCTGAAGCTACATCATATGGACTTATGATCATCTGCAAAATGCAATGTGCATGTAACCTTGGCATCACATCTCTAACTTTTTCCTTGACTCCCCCACAGGACCATCGAGAGCCCCCGTCCCCAGTGTGCAGGAGGAAGAGCCTGAGATGCCAGATGCCTCAGAGGAATCTGCAACCTCTGAAGGCGCAGCATCAGCGCGCCCAGCACCAGCGCAGACACTCACACCTCGGTGGGACCTTCGGGACATAGAGTAGAGTTGTCACCTGGTGTATCACAGCTCACAAGTGAGCATCAGCAGATTGTGGAGACAGGGACAGCAGTGGAGAGTCCTTGTCGGAGGGCGCTGGACTCTGCCAACTCGGCTCAGCTGCATGTCGACCCTCTGCCTCTGGGACCATCCGTAAGGTCAGAGGTGATGGAACTCCATGCACAGATGCAGGTTTTGTCTCCAGGGTCGCTGCGAGTGTGGAGCGAATGGAGGAGTCCATAGCGAACATGAGCAGAGCCTTTGTGGAGTCAATGGCGCATGAACGCATCAACACGGAAAGGATGGCTACCAACGTGAAAATGATTGCTGCCTCCGTGGTAAGGCTGGCTACCGTAGAGGAGAGGATGGCTATGGTAGAGGAGAGGAGGGCTACGGTAGAGGAGAGGAGGGCTACGGCCATGGAGGAGGTTAGTCGCTAGGGTATGGAAGACATGGTGAGTGTTCAGAATAGAATGACATCTCTTGAGGAGCGATGGGCATCTATTGAACAGAGAAACCAGACCTTCACTGAAGTATTGAGTAGGACTGCCATTGCAGATACGTGTCCCCATGGCCCCCCTGATGTGCAGCAAGGTGCTCTCAAGCCACTTGCAGGCACTGAGGGGGACCTGACCCATGAGAGGGAGGTTGGTGGCAGACCTCAAGGAAGTGGGGGCTCCTCTCCAAGCGCTCACACATCCATGCCACTGCAGAGCCCTCGGTCAGAGCCCCGCCGGAGTCCACACCCAACTGAGATAGATGTCTCAACTCCTGCACAGCCGCAGGAGCAGGAGACTGCTGATGAGCCCTCACAGGCTCGCCACCCCAGAGGACGCCCGCCAAAGGTATCGAGACAGGAGCAGCAGGAAAGTGAGCAAGGGGCCTCCACATCTGCTGAAGCCACAGGGGAAACACTACGTAGGAGCACGCATAAGAGGAAAATAAAGCACAAATCGTCACAAGGGTAGTCACTTGGGTGAAATGTTGTGTATTTTGTAAAAATGCCATCAGTTGTTTGTTTTGCATAAAAATTCTGATGGCAACTGCTGCAGTTCTGGCGTGTGTCATTTCGCGAATGGGGCTTTCACATTGAGGGCTTAGGATTACTTGCAGTTGTCAGGATGCTGGTCAAATAGCTCGGAATCCGTAAGGTTTGGCCATTGTCGATGCTCAGGTAAGAGGCTGTGAGGCAAAAGAGTTCAATTTACTAGGCTAAGCATATCTGGCCAGGATGAGTGCGTTCCTTGCATCCCGGGCAGCAATGTTCTCGCATAATGCTGCCACTGGTTGATGGGCCTCTGCAGGATGCTCGTTCTTGCCCTCCTCCTCCTCCTCCTCCTCTTCCTCCTCCTCCTCCTCATCATCATCATCATCAGAGGAGGGTATGTGAGGAGCCACTTGGTCCTCAGGAATCTGCAAGCCACGACGCTGTGCCATGTTGTGGAGTGCACAGCAAACCACGACGATTCTGGAGACCCTGGCTGCTGAGTACTGTAGGGCTCCACCTTGATCTATCCAGGCATCTGAAGCGCATTTTCAGCAAGCCGATGGTTTGCTCGGTTACGGATCTAGTGGTAATGTGGCTGGAGTTGTAGCGCTCCTCAGCTTCGTTGGCTGGCCTCCTCAACGGCGTCATTAGCCAAGTTCTCAGGGGATAGCCCTTGTCTCCAAGCAGCCATCCGTGAAGTTGGTCTGGCGGACTGAATAGCGGAGGCACACTAGACTGGCGCAGTATGAAGAAGGTCATGGCAACTCCCAGGGTATTTGGCACAAACATGCAAAATCTCCTTCTTGTGGTCACACACCAGCTGAACGTTAAGGGAGTGGAAGCCCTTGCAGTTGATAAAAATACTTGGATTGCGATGGGGTGCCCTAAGGGCCACATGTGTGCAGTCAATGACGCCCTGCACCCTTGGAAAGCCTGCCAGATGAGCTAATCCAACCGCTCGCGCCGTCACATTTGCGCGATCCCTGGTGAAATGGATGTGATTGTGCGCGAGGGCAAAGGGGGCATCAGTGACCTGCGTGATGCAAGTGTGTGCGGCCGCCTGGGAGATGCCGCTGATGTCTGCTGCTGATCCCTGAGGCAAAAAAGTTGAGTGCGGTGGTGACTTTGGCCACTGGTAAGGAGTGTCCACCTGGTCCTCTGGGCAGCAGGTCTTGCTGTATCATTGCGCAGATGTCAGTCACTACCTGTCGCGAAAGTCGGAGCCACCTTTGGCACTGCTGCTCAGTCATGTTGAGGCAGCTGACCCTGTGTCTGTAGACCCTGTTTGGGGGTTATCTCCTGCGCCGACGGGCTTCCACGCGCTGGCCCCTTCTGGCCTGTGCTGCCTCAGGTAGGTGAGCAGCAGCCTGTCGCTCCTGCTCCTGCTGCTGTTGCTGGTGCTGCTGTTGTTCCTGGTTCTGCTGCTGCCGCGCCTGGTGCTGGAGGTCCTCTAATGCCAAGAAGGGAAGGAAAAAAAGGCCTCCCATGCTTCTGGTAGATGCCTCAGGTGAGGAAGCGCTGAGTGAGGGTGGCGAGAGGGGTTTCGCAGGAGGTCACACTGGAGAAGTGTGTGAGGCTCCAACAGGTGTGGTTAAGCCTGGTAAAAGTTGCCCCAGGCCTGAGACAACAAAATCCTGCCACCTGCAAATGATGACTGATCAAATCTCCTCTTTAATGGTTGACCTGCAGCTGATAGTCAGCAAGCCAATAGTGCTCACGCCAGGTTTCACAGGCTTGATCTCCACCAGGCGTGTTTTATGTGGGAAAAGGGTTAAACAGGCAAGGGCCTGTTAAAATGGGATTATAAAGGACAATTGTTTCTGTTTAAGGGTCCTAAAGGCTGATTCAGGACCATCAGACACGCCTGGTTTAAAATGGCTAGGTGTCGGGAACCAGGCGGGGGGGTCCCGGCCCCCAGGTTTTGCGATTTTAACCCCCCACACGCCTCAAAGCCCGCCTGACGGCTGAGTTAAAATTGAGCCCGTAATAGCTCCAAGTTTGCAGTCGACACAAAGCTGGGTAGGCGTGTGTGCTGTGAGGAGGATGCTGAGAAACTCCAGTATGATTTGGACAGGTTGGGTGATTGGGCAGATGAATGGCAGATGCAGTATAATGTGGATAAATGTGAGGTTATCCACTTTGGTGGCAAAAACAGGAAGGCAGATTATAATCTGAACGGCAATAGATTGGGAAAGGGGAAGTGCAACGAGACCTGGGTGTCCTTATGCACCAGTCGCTGAAGGTAAGCTTGCAGCTGCAGCAGGCGGTTAAGAAGGCAAATGGTATGTTGGCCTTCATGCAAGAGGATTTGAGTACAGGAGCAAGGATGTCTTGCTGCAGTTGTACAGGGCCTTGGTGAGACCACACCTTGAGTATTGTGTGCAGTTTTGGTCGCCTTATCTGAGGAAGGATGTTCTTGCCATGGAGGGAGTGCAGCGAAAATTCACCAGACTGATACCTGGGATGGCAAGAATGGCATATGAAGAGAGATTGGGTCGAATAGGTTTATATTTGCTAGAGTTTAGAAGAATGAGGGGATCTCATTGAAACTTATAACATTCTAACAAGACTAGACACTAGATGCAGGAAGGATGTTCCCGATGGCGGGAGAGTCCAGAACCAGAGGTCACAGGCTAAAGATAAGGGGTAAGCCATTTGGGACTGAGATGAGGAGGAATTTCTTCACCCAGAGAGTGGTGAACCTATGGAATTCTCTCCCGCAGAAGGCAGTTGAGGCCAATTCATTAAATATAATCAAGAAGGAGTTCGATATATTTCTTAAGACTTAAGAGATCAAGAGATATGGGGAGAAAGCAGGGACAGGGTACTGAATTTGGATGATCAGCCATGATCTCATTGAATGACGGAACAGACGCGAGGGGCCGAATGGTTTACATCTGCTCCTATCTTCTATGTTTCTATGTATTCTTCTAAACTTCAATGAATATAGACACAACCTGCTCAACCTTTCATCATACGTCCACCCCTTCATCCCAGGAATCAACCTAGTGAACCTTCTCTGTACTGCCTCCAATGCAAGTATATCCTTCCTTAAATATGGAGACCAAAACTGTACGTAGTGCTCCAGGTGCGGTCTCACCAGCGCCCTGTAAAGTTGCATTAAAACTTCCCTACTTTTATGCTCCATACCCCTTGCAATAAAGGCCAACATTCCATTAGCATTCCTAATTATTGCTGTACCTGCATGCTAACTTTTTGTATTTCTTGTACTAGGACACCCACATCCCTTTGTACCGCAGCATTTTGTAGTCTCATTCAATTTAAATAATAATTCGCTTTTTCATTCTTCCTTCCAAAGTGGATAACCTCACATTTTCTGGCAAATATTTGCCCACTCACTTAACGGGCTGAATTTTGTGAATGGAGATGCGCTGGAGGCTGGACTGCTGCTTGTCGGGTCTCAGTTCCACCTCCATCATGTTCTGGTCAATCAGCAGGATTTTCCCCTTGATTGACCTTGTTAAACCCGCCCTGCGGGCTCAGCAGGCCAGTTAGGGGGAAGTCATTGACAGAGCACGTCAACATCTGACGTGCCATCTTGAAAGAAGAAATGTCAGCGTTAGACAGCTCTGTGAAGCTGTCAAACACTTACATTCTGTATAGTTTGATGAGCCCTTATGTTCAGGACTCATCAAACCTTTCAACTTTGTAGAATGCAGATGACTGTTGATTCGGAGGATCCAACAGCCAGTCTGTGAAATCTACAATGAAGATGTCAGGACTCCGGAACCACCGCGGCTGAAGGCTGTAGGCAGAAACAAAGGTAAGTGAACATTTTCTAATACTTAGCACTCACCTCACATACTTACCACTCCACACTTGCACCCATCACTCACCTCTACATCTCACTTTCAGGCCCCTCCGACCCCTGTAGACCTCTTACTCGACTCCTCCAACCTGTCGGGATTCTTCGAGGTCGGGAAGCCTTCACCTGAAAAGGTAAAATGGGACTAATCCTTTTTCTGCCTGTTAACTACCTGTTAACAGGCAGTTAAAAGGATTTAATCCTTTTCCTGCCTCGAGGAGATGGGACCCGAAGCAGGACATCTTCCTGCCTTCTGGCAAAAGAGCACAGAGGTGGGATGGGGGTGGGTTTGCCATCTGCCCACACTTTCTGCAAATTTACCGGCAGTACTGCCTCCATACCCGCCTCCTTGGGGCTGACAAAATCCAGCCCAACCTATCTATATCTCTTTGCAGACTCTTTGGGCTTGATTTTGTCAATGGGGAGCTTTTGGAGGCGGGACTCCCACTTTTTGGGTTGTAGTCCCGCCTCCATCGACTTGTGGCCAACCCACGCTATTTTCCCTTAATTGACCTTGTTAAGCCCACCCAGCGGGCTCAGCAGGCCAATTAAGAGACACCTGGTTACTGGTGATGCCAGCCATTGACATTTCATCTGTCAAGAGCTTTTGACAGATGAAAAATCAGCGTTTGACAATCTGTCTTCTAACTTGAGTCCTTCTACTCAGAGACATTTAGAGAGCTCTCCAGACCAGAAAGCAGAGACTGCTGCTTTTGACAGTTCAGCGGCCATTCTGCTTTCTGTGCCGGTGAGCTGAGGGACTCCTGAGAACTGAAGGAAGGAAGCCTGCAGGAGAAAGTAAAGGTAAGTAAAACTTATTAAAACACTTTACACTTACCTCACACACCTACCTCTGCACACATGCACCCATCACTCACCTGCACAGTGGACATCTCGACCCCTCTAACCCCTGCAGACTGACGGTCCACCTCGCTAACTTGGCGTGGTTCAGAGCCATTGGACAGCCCACACTTCAGGGCTAAAAATAGGGATTAGGCAAAAAACTGCCTGTAATTGGCACTAATCCCCTTCCCACCTCAGGGAGGCGGCTCCCAGCGCAGGTCGGGTACCCGCCTCCTGGGACATTGGCATGGAGGTGTTTAGGGGTGGGATGGGTTCCTGCCCCCCATTATGCAATTTTCCCACCACTCCCACCTCCAAACCCGCCTCCTCAGGGCTTGGAAAATTGAGCCCTTTCTGTCCTCCTCACAACTTACTGACCCACCTATCTTTGTATCATCAGCAAATTTGGCTACAGTACACTCAGTCCCTTCATCCAAGTCATTAATAGATTGTAAATAGTTGAGGCCCCAGCACTGATCCCCATGGCACCCCACTAGTTACTGATTGCCAACCGGAAAATGACCCATTTATCCCGACTCTCTGTTTTCTATTAGTTAGCCAATTCCCTATCCATGCCAATATATTACCCCCAACCCCATGCGCTCTTATCTTGTGCAGTAACCTTTTATGTGGTACCTTATCGAATGCCTTCTGGAAAGTCAAATACACTACATCTACTGGTTCCCCTTTATCCACCCTGTTTGTTACATCCTCAAAGAACTCTAGCAAATTTGTCAAACACGATTTCCCTTTCATAAAACCATGTTGACTCTGGTTGATTGTCTTATGATTTTCTAAATGTCCTGCTATTACCTCCTTAATAATGGATTCCAGCATTTTCCCAATGATAGATGTTAGGCTATCTGGCCAATAGTTTCCTGCTTTCTGTCTCCCTCCTTTCTTGAATAGTGGCAATGCATTTGCGGTTTTCCAATCTGCTGGGACCTCTCCAGAATCCAGGGAATTTTGGTAGATTACAACCAACGCATCCACTATCTCTGCAGCCACTTCTTTTAAGACCCTAGGATGCAGGCCATCAGGTCCAGGGGACTTGTCGGCCTTTAGCCCCATTAGTTTGCCTAGTACTTTTTCTCCAGTGATAGTAATTGTTTTAAGTTCCTCCCTCCCTATAGCCCCTTGATTATCTATTATTATTTTGTTTTTAGTGTCTTCTATCGTGAAGACCAGTCCAAAATAATTGTTTAGAGCCTCTGCTATTTCTCTATTTCCAATTATTAATTCCCCAGTCTCATCCTCTAAGGGACCAACATTTACTTTAGCTACTCTCTTCCTTTTTATATACCTGTAGAAGCTCTTACTGTCTGTTTTTATATTATTTGCTAGTTTTTCTCATACTCTATCTTCTCCCTCTTTATAACTTTTTTAGTCATCCTTTGCTGGTTTCTAAAAATTTCCCAATCCTCTGGCCTACCACTAATCTTCGCAACATTGTGTGCCTTTTCTTTCAATTTGATACCATCCTTAACTTCCTTAGTTAGCCATGGATGGTGCATCCTTCTCGTAGAGCCTTTCTTTCTCACTGGAATATACCTTTGCTGAGATTTATGAAGTATCTCCTTTAATGTCTGCCACTGCTGATCTACCGTCTTACCCTTTAATCTATTTTCCCAGTCCACTTTAGCCAATTCTGTCCTCATACCCTTGTAATTGCCTTTATTTAAGTTTAGGACACTAGTTTCAGACCCAAGTTTCTCACCCTCAAACTGAATTTGAAATTCTACCATGCTAAGATCACTCTTTCCTCAGGGATTCTTTGCTATGAACATAAGAACATAAGAAGTAGGAGCAGGAGTAGGCCACACGGCCCCTCGGGCCTGCTCCGCCATTCAATAGGATCATGGCTGATCCGAATCTAGACTCACGTCCACTTCCCTGCCCTCTCCCCGTAACCCCTAATTCCCTTATCTGCTAGGAAACTGTCTATCTCCATTTTAAATTTATTTAATGTTGCAGCTTCCGCAGCTCTCTGGGGTAGCAAATTCCATAGATTTACTACCCTCTGAGTGAAGAAGTTTCTCCTCATCTCGGTTTTGAAAGGGCAGCCCCTTATTCTTAGATTATGCCCCCTAGTTCTAGTCTCACCCATCAGTGGAAACATCCTCACCGCATCCACCCGATCAAGCCCCCTCACAATCTTATATGTTTCGATAAGATCGCCTCTCATTCTTCTGAACTCCAATGAGTAGAGTCCCAACCTACTCAACCTTTCTTCATATGTCAACCCCCTCATCTCCGGAATCAACCGAGTGAACCTTCTCTGAACCGCCTCGAGAGCAAGTATATCTTTTCTTAAATATGGAAACCAAAACTGCACGCAGTATTCCAGGTGTGGCCTGACCAATACCCTGTATAACTGCAGCAAGACTTCCCTGTTTTTATACTCCATCCCCCTTGCAATAAAAGCCAAGATTCCATTGGCCTTCCTGATCACCTGCTGCACCTGCATACTAACTTTTTGTGTTTCATGCACCAGGTACCCCAGATCCCTTTGCACTGTAGCACTTTGCAGTTTCTCTCCATTTAGATAATAACTTGCTCTTTGATTTTTTCTGCCAAAGTGCATAACCTCACACTTTCCAACATTATATTGCATCTGCCAAATTTCTGCCCACTTACTTAGCCTGTCTATGTCCTTTTGCGGGTTTTTTATGTCATCCTCACTCACTGCTTTCCCTCCCATCTTTGTATCATCGGCAAACTTGAATATGTTGCACTTGGTCCCTTCCTCCAAATCGTTAATATAGATTGTAAAGAGTTGGGGTCCCAGCACTGACCCCTGCGGAACACCACTAGTTACTGATTGCCAGCCCGAGAATGAACCATTTATCCCAACTCATTAATTAATCCTGTCTCATTACACATTATCAGATCTAAAATAGCCTGCTCCCTGGTTGGTTCCTCAATGTATTCCTCTAAGAAACCATCACAAATACACTCTATGAACACGTCCTGAAGGCTACCCATGCCAATTTAATTTGTCCAATCTATAGATGATTAAAATCACCCATGATTATCGCAGTACCTTTCTTACAAGCCCCCATTATTTCTTGATTTATACTCTGTCCTACAGTATAGCTACTGTTAGGTGACCCATAGACTACCCACCAGTGACTTCTTACCCTTACTATTATCTGCACCCAAACTGATTCTACATCTTGAGCTTCTGAGCCAATATCATTCCTCACCACTGCAGTGATCTCATCCTTTATTAACAGAGCTACCCCACCTCCTTTTCCTTTCTGTCTATCCTTCCAAAATGTCAAGTACCCCTGAATATTCAGTTCCCAGCCTTGGTCACCTTGCAATCACGTCTCTGTAATGGCTATCAGATCATACCCATTTACTTCTCTTTGTGCCATCAACTCATCTATCTTGTTACGAATGCTGCGTGCATTCAGGCAATGAGCCTTTAATTATATCTTATAATTTTTCCTTACTCTGACTCTATTATCTGGTGCACTCTTATGCTTGTATGCTCTGCCCCTTCCTGATACATTCTGGTTATCATTACCCCTGTTGTTGCCCTGCACTATTGCCTTCTCCTTTCTCTTTGCCTTCCTCAATACCCCTTCACCTGAACCCCTATCTTCTATTTCCAGCTTAGCTTTTCTCCCTTCTGATTCTACCCTCAGGTTCCTGTCCCCCTGCCAAGCTAGTTTAAACCCTCCCCAACAGCACTAGCAAAACCCCCCATGAGAATATTGGTCCCATTCCCGTTGAGGTGCAACCCGTCTGGCTTGTAGGGGTCCCACTTCCCCCAGAAATGGTTCCAATTCCTCAGAAATCTAAAGCCCTCCCTCTTACACCATCTCTCCAGCCATGCATTCATTTGCTCTATGTTCCTATTTCTGTACTCACTACTCGGAGATTACTACCTTTGAGGTCCTGCTTTTTAACCTCTTTCCTAGCTCCCTAAACTCTGCCTGCAGGACCTCATCCCTCTTTCTACCTATGTCGTTGGTACCGATATGGACTATGAACTCTGGCTGTTCACCCTCCCCCCTCAGAATGCCCTGTAGCCATTCAGTGACATCCTTGACCCTGGAATCAGGGAGGCAACATACCATCCTGGAGTCACGTCTGCAGCCACAGAAATGCCTGTCTGCTTGTGAAGGAATAAACTACGTAACCTTTTTAGAAAAATACACTATCTTATGAAAGAATTCTGGCCTTGTTGAGATAAGACAGTTGTTGTCTCTGAATAAATAACCTTATTAAAACAGAAGAATGGGTGGCTCCGAATGGGTGGCCTTGTTGGAACAACCCTGGATAAATGATCTTGATTAAACCCCTTAAAGATGACACATGAGATAGGGACAGCTGCCCTTCACACCTATATGGTAAACTCCCAATAACTATTGCTGATGTGGCAGTAAGAATTGCAGAGGTCAGCAGAAAGATGAATAGTGATAATTAACTTGGATCAACAGAAACCTTATGGAATACAACTGAAAAAGGGTATAAATATTGAAATCTCAAATCTGATATCAGACTCGATTTAATCAGGCAAAGCGATTCTCGACTGCAGAGGTGGTTCTGTAGTCTTCCACTCTTTGTACCTCGGGGATCGAAGGTAATTTGATATTGATGGATATCCTTTATAGAAAATTTTAAGAACTGTAATACTGTAGCGAAGTTAAGATTTAAAAGTAAGATTCTCTGTTAAAAATAAGATCGTATTTTTTCACTTTATAGAATTGTTAATGTTGCGATTGATTGATTCACCAACTGTAAATTGCATGTTGGTTCTTTTAATAAATCTCTATATATTTTTAGAATTGTCTCACATAAGTCTTCTGTATCAATAACTCGCAAACCCAATCTCTGTACACTCTTTGGTGAAGAGGTACAATTCTGAGGGGAGATCTCCAGAACCTCATAATATCTGGGATGTTACAGTCTGGCTAAACTTATTAAAAGTGCTATCTGGAGGATGGTAACATTCTCAGGGAACTCCTTTCCTTTAGGAAGAGATAGCCCGAACCTTTAGACCCAGTTGAGCGTCTTTAGGATTCGGCTACCTCAACATTTAGTTGAAAGTGAACATCTGAGAAATACGCCTGATCCAGGATAGCCCCAAAGGGGCTAGGACTATTAAATGTCCTTTCATGCTCCCCTAACTATTGAATCCCCTACCACTATTTGCTCTCCCTCTCCTCTTCAACCCTCCTGTGCAGCTGAGCCTTCCATGGTGCTGTGGACTTGGCTCTGCCTGCACTCCCCAGAAGAGCCATCTCCCTCACCAGTACTCAGCACCAAATACTGGTTGGTGAGCAAGATGGGCTCAGGGGACTCCTGCACTACCTGCCTGGTCCTCCTCTTCTGTCTGGTGGTCACCCCTTCCCTCTCCGCCTGCACATTCTTAAGCTGCGGGGTGACCACCTCCCGAAACGTGCTATCCATGTAGCTCTCAGCCTCGTAGATGCACAGCAGTGACTGCAGCCACCACTCAAGCTCCGTAACCCGGTGCTCGAGCTGCTGTAGCTGGCGACACTTCCCGCACATGTGGTCGTCCAGACCACGGGAGGTGTCCAGGACTTCCCACATGGCACAGGATGAGCATTCCACGGGTGTGAGCTGCCCTGCCATACGTCTACTTAACAGACTATTTACTAACCTAGCTGGAATAAACTTAAAACTTTAAGAAAGCCAAGTATAAACACTTACCAGCTACTCACCAGTCAGCTCCCTCCCCTTGTGCCAACGTCAATTTTTGACTTAAAACGTCAATATTTCAAAATTCTGCCGGTGCTAAGTTGGTACTGCCGCCTCGCCACTCCTCCTAGGTCCGCTCTGTCGCCACCGCTGCTGTGAATCTTTGGAATTCTCTAGCCCAAAGGGCTGTGGATGCTGAATCGTTGAGTATATTCAAGGCTGAGATCGATAGAATTTTGGATTCTAGGGGAATCAAGGGATATTGAGATCAGGTGGGAAAGTGGAGTTGAGGTCAAAGATCAGCCATAATCTTATTGAATGGTGGAGCAGGCTCGAGGGGCCGTATGGCCTACTCCTACTCCTAATTCTTATGTTGTTATGAGGATGGAAAGAGGCATCAAGGTAGTTTAATATTTTACAAAAGCAAAATACTGCGGAGGTTGGAAATCTGAAAAAGAAACGAAAGGTCATCGACCTAAAATTTTAACCCTGTTTCTCTCTCCACAGATGTTGCCTGACCTGCTGAATATTTCCAGCAATTTCTGCAGTTCAATCTTTTCTTCAGTTTTGGGTTTTTGGCTGTAGATATAAAACTCGCCCTCTAGCCTAATGGAGTAATTTGTTTATTTCATAATTGTAGTGTGACTAAGTTGGCAATGCATTCTGGGAGGTTTCATCACATGACCTCTTGCCTCCAACTGCCTCGCCCCACGCTCCCACCATTGTTCACCCGACACGCCATCCTTGTGGTCCATCACATTCTCACGGCAATTGGACAGCGAACAGACTCTTTGGCCCTGATATTAATGTGACTATGGGATTGGAGCAGTGGCGGCGGGGTGGGGGCGGGGCGGTGGGCGGTGGGATGGAGAGGGTATTAATATCGAGGCCCTTGTTTCCTGATTGGATGATTCTTAACTATCAGTCAAACAATCCTGTTTTCCATCTCCAATATTTTTTTTAACCAATAAATGAAAGTGTTCAAAGCACAAGTAGAAAAACACCCAATTTTTTTTAATACACCTAGGATTTTTTTCTCGGGTTGCACACAGCTGAAATTAATCTTTAATTCCTGGAGACCCCAAAACAATGCCTGAGAGCTGGCAATTGTATGTGTGGCTGACTGATGAACACTTTGTTGGAAGTGAGCAAAGATTTTACATATTTTAATGAGCCGTTTTCCCTTTTAGTGGACTTGCTGTGTGCCCCATAAGCAAACCTCATGTCTTCCACAATTTAAAATCTGCAATCTCTCAGATTTCTATCCACACAGAGATCTTGTACAATGAGCATATACACAATTCTTAGTTTGCTAGTGACCTTGCCTTCTCACGTTGCTCTTAGTCATTCTGAAAGACAATTTGGGCTGGAATTTGCCAGGCCCGAGGAGGCGGGTTTGGAGGCGTGTGAGGTGTTAAAATTGCAAAAAATGGCGGGCGGCTCCGATCCCACCTCCAGCCTGCCCCTTATCAATTTTCCCAAAAGCGGCCTTTCAGATCGAATTTCGATCCCGCCTCCAAGAGACGGGATAAGCCCTTAAGGCCCTGAACAAGCACTTAATTGCCACTGTAATGCCATTTTGAGAGGCCTTTCTAACTTTAACACATTTCCCCCGTGCTGCACGTCTCCTCTGGAACACGCCAGTTAATCCTGGCAGCCTCACAAGTGGATGGCTTACTAACAGCTGCAGCGCCACCATTAAAAAGGAATTTTCAACACTGATCATTTGCAGGTGGCAGAACTTTGTTTTCTCAGGTCTGGGAGAACTTTTAGCAGACCTACTCATTGTGGAAGTTTTGAGGCTGCAATCCATCTCCAGTGTGACCTCCTGGGAAACCCCTCTCCCCACCTTGACTGAGCGCTTCCTCAACTGAGGTATGTATCAGAAGCATGGGAACCATTTATTTCCTTTCGTCCTGGACATCAGATTCGGATGAAGACCAGCCGCGGCAGCAGCAGAACCATGAGCAACAGCAGCACCAACAGCAGGAGCAACAATAGGAGCGCCAAGTTGCTGCTCACCCACCTGAAGCTGCACAGGCCAGAAGGCGCCAGCGCATAGAAGCAGGTCGCCTCAGGAGATACCCCCCAACCAGGATCTACAGACAGAGGATCAGCTACCTCAACATGACAGAGCAGCAGTGCCAAAGGAGGCTCAGACTTTCATGAGAGGTAGTGGGTGACATCTGCGCAATGCTGCAGCAAGACCTGGAGCCCAGAGGAGCGGATGGACACTCCTTACCAGTGGCTGTCAAAGTCACCAACGCACTCAACTTTTTTGCTTCAGGCTTATTCCAGGGATCAACAGCAGACATCAGCGGCATCTCCCAGGTGGCCACACAAACTTGCATCATGCAGGTAAACAATGGCCTCTTTGCCATCGCACACAATTACATCAACTTCTTCAAGGATCAAGCAAGTATAACCACGGGTGCGGTTGGATTTGCTAATCTGGCAGGCTTTCCAAGGGTGCAGGGTGTTGTTGACTGCACACATGTGGCCCTTAAGGCACCCCATCACAATCCAGGTATTTTTGTCAACTGCTAGGGCTTCCACTCCCTCAACGTGCAGCTGGTGTGTGACCACAAGAAGGAAATTTTGCATGTTTGCGCCAAGTACCCTGGCAATTGCCATGAATCCTTCATCTTGTGCCAGTCTAGTGTGCCTCCGCTCTTCAGTCCGCCAAACCAACTATTCGGATGGCTACTTGGAGGCAAGGGCTATCTCCTGAAGACGTGGCTAATGATGCCATTGAGGAGGCCATCGAACGAAGCTGAGGAGCGCTACAACTCCAGCCACATTTCCACCAGGTCCATAATCGAGCAAACCATCGGCTTGCTTAAGATGCAATTCAGATGCCTGGATAGATCAAGTGGAGCCCTGCAGTACTCAGCAGCCAGGGTCTCCAGAATCATTGTGGTCTGTTGTGCACTTCACAACATGGCACAGCACCGTGGCTTGCAGATGCCTGAGGTACAAGTGGCTCATAAATAGCCTCCTCAGATCAGGAGGAGGAGAGCGGCAACGAACAGCTTGCGGAAGCGCATCAACCAGCAGCAGCAGCACATGAGCACATTGCTGCCAGGGATGCAAGGGATGCACTCATCTTGGCCAGATTTGCTTAACACTTTTACCTTGCACCTTTTTACCAGAGCATCAACAATGGCCAAGAACCTGCGGATTCCTATCACTCTGACCACCATACTGACAATTGCAAGTCGCCGTAAGCCCTCAATATGGATGTCCCATTTGCGAAATGAGACAGCCCACAACTTCAACAGTTTGCCATCAAGTTTTTTTTATCACTGTGGTGATTATTCTTGTTTTATAAGAAGCATTGTAATTGGTTGCCTGTTTTCCTGCCTTGAGATATATGCTGTAAACTTATTGGTTAGTTGATTCCATGTGACCTGTGGTGGCCATCTTAAATTCAGTTTTCTACAGCTTGGTTGAGACTGGGTGCTCAACATGTACTTGCTGGTTTTTTAAGGTTAATAAAGCCTAGCTTTTGAAAGGCAATCTACTCTTTATTTCAATTTATTAATGGGCAATGGATGCTTTTATAAGTGATAACTCTCTCTCTGACACCTTCTCATATTTAGATGACATCACGGTGTGTGGCAAATCAAGGGTGGAGCACGATTTTAATCTAGAAAGATTCCTTCAAGTTGCGGAAAAAGTTGGCTTAACTTTCAATAAAGAGAAGTGTATCTTTTCAACCACCGAGGTAAATTTACTGGGGTATATTATCTCGGGAAACAAGATTAAACCAGATCCAGAACGGCTGCGACCACTGATTGATTTACCTTGCCCTACTAATTCTAAGGCCTTGCAACGAGTTGTTGGACTGTTTTCTTATTATTCTAATTGGATTGCAAACTTCTCACAGAAGATCCGGCCCCTTATTCAGGTTACGACATATCCTCTATCATGGGAGGCCAGGATGTGTTTTGATAATCTTAAAAAGGATATCCTTGGAGCAGTTGTGCATTCTATTGATGAGCAGGTTCCCTTTGTGATTGAGACGGATGCTTCCGATTTTGCAATTGGGGCTACCCTGAACCAAAATGGAAGACCTGTGGCCTTTTTCTCACGTACTCTGAGCAATAGTGAGCAGAGACATTCATCAATAGAGAAAGAGGCGTACGCAATAGTCGAAGCACTGCGTAAATGGAGACATTATTTATCTGGGCGACATTTTACGTTAGTAACTGACCAAAAATCTGTGTCCTTCATGTTTGATGTCAAACATTTTGGAAAGATTAAGAATGATAAAATAATGAGGTGGAGGATCGAGTTGGCATGCTACCATTTCGATATAGTCTATCGTCTGGGGAAGGATAATGTTGCCGCTGATGCGCTGTCGAGGGTTTATTGTTCTGTGCTTCACGGAGATACGCTTATTAATCTTCATAATGCTTTGTGCCATCCTGGTGTTACGAGGATGATACACTTCGTATGCAGTAAGAATTTGCCCTTTTCAGTTGAAGACGTCAAGCGGATGACTTCGTCATGCTCTGTCTGCGCCCGGTGTAAACCCAATTTCTTTAAGCCTCAATGAACTCATCTTATAAAGGCTACTTCTCCCTTTGAACGCCTGAGTGTTGATTTTAAGGGGCCTCTTCCTTCAACAACTCAGAATCGATATATATTTACTGTTGTGGATGAGTTTTCAAGGTTCCCTTTTGCTTTTCCTTGTGCAGATGTATCAGCTGCTACAGTTATTAAATGTCTGACTCATGAGGAAATCTACATATTGTAAGGGGTTAATTTCAGGTGCTTGCTGGGTAAAAGTTTTCAGACTTGACACCGGTCAAGAGTCGATGTGTAACTAGAGCTATTGCACGTACTTGGATTACAGCCAAGAACAGATGTCTGCCCACCTAATGAGAATGTAGAAGTGAAACAATGGGTTCCTTTGAAGTAACCAGTGACCTGACAACTTGTGACCGTAAGCAAACCTACCCTCCCAATACACTGTATAAGATTAAAGAGGACCTCCGGTTACACGATTCATGCCCTGTTATAGATTAACGGTTGACTTATGTGTCCAGGATCCTTCTGTCAATATGTCATTAATACCTGATGATTAATCTAAAATGTATCCTGATAGAGGAACAAAGGAATGTCAATCAAACTTGTTTGTTACAGTGTATAAATATGGAACGCTTACGCTGTATCATTGGAATAGTAGCCTCACCCCTTGAGTAGAGGTGCTGATTCCCCTTGCAAGAGAAATAAAAGGCCTGTCCGTCTGACGAATCCAAGAGTGTATTGAGTCATTACCCAGAGCTAAGAAGTAAGGCACTTCTACACTCAACTTTTTGTCATCTTTGGGATGCCTGCGTATATCCATTCGGATCAGGGAAGTTCTTTTATGTCTTCCCAGTTGAAGGAATACCTCCAGAGTCGGGGAATTTCTACTAGCAGAACTACCCCATATAATCCCCAGGGTAATGGACAGTGCGAACGACACAATGGGGTGATCTGGAAGGCAGTTATGTTGGCTTTGACATCCCGGAACCTTAAGAATACACAGTGGGAAATGGTACTGCCTGATGCCCTGCATTCCATTAGATCATTGCTTTCAATGGCTACTAATGTGACCCCCCATGAAAGGCTCTTCAACTATCCGCGGAGATCCACTACGGGATATTCGGTACCTTCATGGCTTACTATGCAGGGACCTGTGCTGCTCCGACGCCATGTTAGACTGTCAAAGTATGATCCTTTAGTGGAGGAGGTGGAGCTATTGGAGGCAAATTCCCAATATGCTCACATTTGATTCCAAGATGGGAAAGAAAGTACGGTTTCAGTTAAAAACTTAGCTCCTTGTGGTGGCCAGCCCTCTCCTGAGGACATTAACAATAGCCATAATTCAGATAATGTTGATGTCGTCACAGATACTACGAACATTTCCAATCCTATTGCAGACACTTACAATTCTCTTAGTCTGCCCCCGATGGATGTTCATGACCCTCCCAGTCTACCTTCTAATGGGACTTCCAATCCGGAAACCGTTGATAATCGGGATATTGATAGCCTCCCTGCAGAAGATATTTCTGTGTCTCCTGGTGTGGGAGGGCAAGGAACTCCACCAAGGCTAAGAAGGTCGACACGAACAAGATATCCGGTCGACCGATTAAAAATGGATTTTTAAAATAATTAATAATTTAATAGTAAAATTTTAAAATTGTTGAAGGCATTATATATGTATTGCTCTAGTCATAAATAACTAATTGTAAATTGTAAAGGCTACCTAGGTTGAAGTATATTTTAAAAGGAGGGGTGAATGTGGTGATTATTCTTGTTTTATAAGAAGCATTGTAATTGGTTGCCTGTTTTCCTGCCTTGAGATATATGCTGTAAACTTATTGGTTAGTTGATTCCATGTGACCTGTGGTGGCCATCTTAAATTCAGTTTTCTACAGCTTGGTTGAGACTGGGTGCTCAACATGTACTTGCTGGTTTTTTAAGGTTAATAAAGCCTAGCTTTTGAAAGGCAATCTACTCTTTATTTCAATCACATAACGTCACGGATGGCTTTTCCAAACATAAACACAACAGAACACCCAAGTGACTACCCTTGTGACTACTTGTGCTTTATCGTCCTCTTACGCGTGCTTCTACATGGTGCTTCCCCTGTGGCTTCAGCAGATGTGGAGGCCCCTTGCTCACTTTCTTGCTGCTCCTGCCTCGACACCTTTGGTGGGCATCCTCTGGGGTTGTGAGTCTGTGAGGGGTTGAGACGCCGATCTCAGTTGGGTGAGGACTCTGGTGGGGCTCTGACCAAGAGCTCTGCAGTGGCATGGTCATGTGAGCGCTTGGAGAGGAGCCCCCACTTCCTTGTTCTCTGCCACCAACATCCCTCTCATGGGTCAGCCCCACTTCAGAGCTAGCAAGTGGCTTGACAGCACCTTGCTGCACTTCAGGGGGGACATGAGGACCCGTTTCTGCACTGGAAGTCCTACTCCAGAGGACTTTCATGAAGGTCTGGTTTCTCTGTTCAATAGCTGACCATCGCTCCTCAAGAGATGTCAGTCTATTCTGAACAATGACCATGTTTTCAAGACCCTGGCGACTAAGCTCCTCCATGGCCGTGGCCATCCTCTCCTCTACCGTAGCCAGCCTTACCACGGACATTGCCATCCTTTCCATGGAGGTTGCCAACCTTTCCGTGGTGATGCGTTCATGCGCCAACGCCTCCACAAAGGCTCTGCTCATGTTAGCGATGGACTCCTTCATTCGCTCCACACTCGCAGCGACTCTGGAGACAAAACCTGCCAGAGACTCCTGCACCTGTTGCTGGAGTTCCAGCACCGCTCGCCTTCTGGATGGACCCGGAGGCACAGGGTCGACATGCAGCTGAGCCGAGCTGGGAGAGTCCTGCGCCCCCCGACAAGGACTCACCACTGCTGTTCCTGTCTCCACCATCTGCTGATGCTCACTTGTGAGCTGTGATACACCAGGTGCCAACTCTACTCTATCTCCCGAAGGTCCCACCGAGGTGTGAGTGTCTGCGCTGGGGCTGGGTACGCTTATTTCTGCTGACGCTGCGCCCTCAGAGGTTGCAGCTTCCTCTGAGGAGTCTGGGGGCTCAGGCTGTTCCTCTTGGACAGTGGGGACGGGGGCTGTCAATGGTCCTGTGGGGGAGTAAAGGAAAGAGTTAGACATGTGAGATAAACGTTGCATGCACATTGAATTTTGCAGATGATCATAAGTCAATCTGTTAGAGCATTAGAATCAGTATCAATCACTCATGCAATGTCAATGAGAGAGATGAAAAACTATTCTGTCACCAGCTTGCTCTGATGCGCCCGTCTGTCCGTCCCCCACTTGCGCATCCTCCTCGACTCCCACGATCTCCAGGGCTGCCTCCTCTGCAGTGGTGAGCTGGGCTATTGAGGGTGTCCCTCCTCCTGTCCTCACCCTCTCCCTCTTATTGTGGGCTCTCTTTTCCTGCAATGAGGGACACAAGTGGAGTTTGAGAGAGAATGAAGGAGTGAGTGTTGAGAATCCATAGCATAGGTTCTTAGAAGGACACAAAGATGGAGTGAGGTGCCAATACCAAGGGCCCTCCCTGTGTGTTGTAAGTTGTTGTCATTGCATCACAATGATAGGGAGTGTGAGGGCTGCATAGTCGAATAGTTACGTGAATGTGAACATACAGAGAGAGGGAATGGTTAAGGGTCCAGGGATGTAAGGGTCAAGTGGGATGTGGAGGAGATGGTTGACAAAGCAGAGTGCTGGTGATGAGAGGCGATGCGGATCAGATTGAGGGTCATGTGGATGAAATACTCACTTTTCCTGTGTGGAGAAGGTCATGAAACATCTTTCAGCACTGCAGCCAGGCTCTGCTGCACATTGATATGGCACTGACCTCCTGTGCCATTTGCAGCCACACAGCTTTGGTCTGTTGGGGAGGCTTTTTCCTCCCTGAGAAGGAGACAGCACTTCCTTATTTGCCCTTGCTCCCTCCATCAGAGTTTGGAGGGAGTTCTCATCGAAATGGGGTGCACACTTTGATCTGGTGCTTGACATGTTTGGAGCACGAATCCCTCAGAACTATAATGAAAAAGTTGTAAGGCAGAAAAAGAACCAAGGCTGCTTGCAGGCCTTAAATGCAGCTGCATAGATGATGTCATCAGAGGCGAGTTTCAGGATTAAAATACTCATTGGGCCAGGGGTTCCCACATGCTGGAAATCAAGTGCCCAATTAGGGCAAAATCGCTCAATTATCCTGCCTCACATCGAAGGCGGGGTCCTGAACCGCCGACCACCTGGCCCGACCCCAGCCCGGCCCCAATGACAAAATCCAGCCCTTTGAGTTCAATTCAGTCTCCAAATTAAGCTACGTACTAGGTTTTATTTGCAGTGATTTTAACCAGTAAAAGCACATACAGAATTTCACACAATCACGAAACTCACAGTCCTTAGAAGATGCAGCTGATCCTTCAGCAGTATGTACGCTCTGGTCATTTGATTGTCTCTTACTCCAGCGCAAAATTCAGATCAGTTCAGCTCTGTGCTGTCTCTCTTCCTTATTTTTTTCACTATCCCCAGAAATCCCAACCCTGGGGCTGAATTACCTCACCTTCCGATTAGGTACTTTACAGCCTTCCGGACTCAATATCGAGTTCAACAATTTCAGATCATAACCTCGGGCCCCATTACAGTTTTACTTATATTTTTTATCCACACCTTTGTTTTGGTTTCCCCTTTTTTTTCTCTCCCACATGGCAGCTGTCTCCCATTCTGCCAGCGCATTTCACACCTAATCTAGAGCCGCCTTGTCTCCACTAGTCCTAGCACCATCTCGTCTCGTTTTGAATACCTCTTAATGTCTCTTCACTTCTCTTTTGTTCTCTCCCAGCCTGGCCTTTTAATCTATTTCATTTCCTGTGCTTTTCCAGTCTTGACAAAGGGTTTGACCCAAAATGTTGACTCTATTTTCTCTCCACGGATGTTGCCTGGCCTGCTGAGTTTTTCCAGCATTTTCTGTTGTTATTGCTGAATTACCTCAGCTGTTCCACCAGACTCTCACCATAACTCCGGCAGGAATTGGCAGAACAGCTGGCACGGGACCCAGACATGCCAGTTCCTGACATTAGCTGGGAATTGCTGCTTGGCCTTGTATGGGGCAAAACTTCCACCTGCTCTTTACAAGCATATTCACATGGAAGGAGTGGGCCAGGGATGGACAGTGGCCTGGATCCCGAAGGTGGGGATATTTTTGAAACAATATTTTATATATTGGCCCTCTAACACAGTGGGCGGAGCGGGGGTGGAGTGGTTAGAATGCAGGGATCTCCGAGGGGGACAGCCTGCTCTTACCTTCCTCCAATGTCAGCACATTGAGGCAGACGAGTGCCCGACTTGCACTTGTAGTGATGCAATCACCTGCTGGTCCCATGTAAATGAGGTGCCCTCCCAGTAACCCAGCAAATTCTCCTGGGATCACTGCTAGAGGGCACCAGCAGAATTGATTCTGGCGTAATAGCCAGGATTGTGGCCTGCACATTCTCAGGTCTCCTATTCTGTCTTTGATTTGTGTGGAGCTCATAGTGAATACAATGTGGACATAAAAAAATGCAGATTTGTTTTACAGTGACTTATTTGCTAAGCTGTCTCTATCTGATAATGGCCTGGAATCTCCAGGGTTTCTGCCGCACTTCTGGCGAAGTTACAGCAGCTGATCAGGAGCAGCTCTGAGGAAATTCCCAGCCAATATCTGTTTTGAGGTGAATTGTGGACGGATTGGGTGTGGTTCACACCTCCAAAGCATGGGCGGATCTTCAACTGTCCCTACTGGGCGAGAATGGAGCGAGAATGCAGCTAAAGTGGACCGTCTCCATTTCCAGTTCCATTCCCACTGATCTACTATTGTAATGCCTCTGGTATTGGTGGTGGATGACACACTCACCAATCTCAGGCTGGAGCGACATATGTAAATGCCAGTAGGATCCAGATGGCATTTTAACCGAGGTGTGAACGGGCCCTTTCCAGCCAGGCAGAAGCAGGTTGGTACCTGTTGGCAAAGATGAAGAGGCCATCTGAGTAAGTGAAAACATTTCTTCTATGGGCCAGGAGTGCTCCTCCTGGCAATAACCCTCCTGAAAACCTCTCCTCGCCATTTACCGGGAAGCCATCAGCTGATCAGTGGCTGTCCAAGTTTCAGCTGCCGGAGGCCTTTGTGTGCCTTCTTGCCACCCGTTCTGGGGGAATGGACTGGCGGTGTTTAAATGAGGCCCCGGAGTTAAAATATCACAGGCCTGAAACTTAGGCCAGTGAGTGCATTTGGACTTGTCCATCCCCGCGCCTACACAAAATCCGTTTGGGTTCAAAATCAATCCCGTCATCTTCCAGACTTGATTAGCATGTCAAACCAGTCTCAAGGTGAAGGACAAACACAGAGCCCAGACACTCTGGTGCCTATTACCCATTCTAAGGTATTATTACACAAGGGAAAACATACGTGAGCACAAAGTATATAAAGGATTCCACTCTCTTCCCATCTACATTTATACAGTGACTTGAATGCTGAACTGTCACAGTGGCCAAAAAACCCCAATGCCTCATCTAACTACCTGGAGCGAGTACAGGCAATAGCAGCGCTACGACCTCCCCAAAATTGCGGCCAACACAAGTGGGCAGAAGCGAGGCGGCCACTATTTTTTCAGCACAACCGGCTTTAATGGCCGTCGCTAAACCTCTGAATTTTGCAGCCAAAATCTTCCATTATTACACTTATCTTCTTGCAGACCTCCTTGATTTGCATTTGTATGCATTTCTCTGTTAAACCGTCTCGCTCAGGGGGTTTATAAAATACTCCCACTAGTGTTTTACATCTTCACCTGTTCCTTAGTTTTACCCATAGTGATTTCATTTGTTAATTGCAGACATATATGGCACTTAAATTTGCTCTGCACAGGAGCATCTCCCTTAATGACAGTCCATATCATCCACTTTGTGAATGTGAGCCTTTCAGCTTGGATGCAATGGCTGCACGTGAGGCAGAATAGTGGACTTTCTTTCATTTAAATTAATTTGAATAATTACTAGTTTTTATTATTATAATAGATAGATGCTTTTTAGTTTTAATTTAACAACTTAGTACCACAATAGCAACATTTCCATTTTTTTAGGCTGCACCTAGTTTTCACAACATAGAAAAAGTCCACGTCAAGGTTTTGAGAGCTACACAAGAGCACAGAGGAACATTGTGACTTTGGAGCTCTGCACCTTTTAATGTGTTGGAAAATAATAATGTGGAATCCATTATAAGGCACAAAGAAGTAATGACATCATGGTGACACTGGGATAATAGATAACATTTTTACAAGTACTTCACTCCAGATAGAAAAAGAGGATGACTTTCACCCTTTCACTCTAGAAAGAGGTTTCTTCTTCATTTTTCAGCTCCTTGTAGGAACTTTTGAATATTTTAATAGAAGTCTACCCAGTCTGCATTTTGCTAATATTCAGGCTTATCTGAATAGTAGAGCTGAAAAGTCACAATCATTTAATCTCTAGTCAAGGTAAACTCTCATTTATCATATCATTTTTCATAATATGGTGGGGGAAATAAATTCTGATGCAGAACCTAACGGCAATTGAAATGGCTACTATTGCTATCATTTTAAGATTTTCAGAATGTTTCTATAGCTGCGTCAGCCTGCTGAAAAACAATTCTCTAACTATTGGTACCTGCTGAGAGCAGCTTGTAACCATCCAGCAACTTATTACAGCTCCAGTCCTTTCTGTAGTCATGGAGACAACCCTGCAGTTCCACCTCACATCTCACAGAAGACTTCTGCAATTAACAGTGCTCTTCGACAAGGTTTCTAGATGAGGCTTCATACCAGAAACCAGGATACTGATTCAGATTAAAATAGCATGTGTGGATGTATTCAGTTTAATATAACTTGATGGACCCCTTTGAGAACCAATAATAATTGAGACTCAGTTATTGTACGCCATCATTAAGTGCCGTGGATTTTTATTGGACGAATAAACAATAAATATCTTTCATCATATTTTATTTTTTATTATCCACCAAGACATTTGAAAAATTACATTATTATGTTCTGATTCATGTGACGGCATCGTTGCTAGGAAACGCAGGTAAAAGTGGGGTCAGTGAGGGCACTGAACAGTAAATGAAAAAAATGATATTTTCTTGCTCACCTTGTCCATTTCTTTCTGTAGCATTTTCTTTTTATTATTTTAATAGCAAAGGAAACATGCAAACAAACTTAAGAAAGATAGATAGCATGGCCTAGAAATGCATTCACAGCCAAAGCGGAGCACACAGAGGGCACACTGCATGTGCCTGTTGGTGTTGTTCCAGGCACAACTTAATATTCGTGCTGCCTGCTCATTATCATGACTCCGGTGTTCAGCCAGCGCTACCTGCACTATTCATTGGCTGCATGCCTGTTTGGGAGGCCAGATAGCCACAACCCACTGGCCAGACACCACTTAAAGGCAGCCAACACCTCTTAAAGGGGAGCTGCACTCTGGCTGCAGACAACAGGGAAAGTTTCTAAAGAGAGAAATGGTTGCAGCAAGCCCTGAGAGGGCACCAAGGTTCCTTGATGCTGCCTTAGAGGCCCTGGTGCAGGAAGTGAATGGGAGAAGGATGGGAAGAGGCTTCAAAGGAGGTCAATATCATGAGTTTAGCTTCAAGGACATGGTTGCAATGTCGCAAAAAGTTAAATCATAGAATCATAGAAACTTACAGTACAATAGGAGGCCATTCAGCCTGTCGTGCCGGTACTGGCTCTTTGAAAGAGCTGTCCAATTTAGTCCCACACCCAGCTTTTTCCCAATAACCCTGCAAATTAGTTCTCTTAAAGTACATGTCCAATTGCCTTTTGAAAGTTCCTATGGAACCTGATCCCGCCACCTTTTCAGGTAGTGCGTTCCCGATCTTAACAGCCCTCTGTGTGAAAACATTTCTCCTCATTTCCCCTCTAGTTCTTTTGCCAATTACTTTAAATCTACGACATCTGGTTGCCGACCCACTTGCCAGAGGAAACAGATTTTCCCTACTTGCTTTATCAAAGCCCCTCATAATTTTGAATGCCTCTATTAGATCTCCCCTGAAACTTCTCCGCTGTAAGGAGAACAATCCCACCTTGTCTAATCTGTCCTCATAACTGAAGTCCCTCAACCCTGGTATCATCCTGGTAAACCTCTTCTGTCCCCTCTCCAAGGTCTTGACATCCTTCCCAAAGTGTGGTGCCAGAATTGTACACAATACTCCAGCTGAGGCCTAACCAGAGATTTGTAAAGGTTTAGCATGACTTCCTTGTTTTTGTATTCAATGCCCCTACTTACAATGGTAAGTATCCCATGCACTTTCTTAACCACTTTAACAACTTGCCCTGCCACCTTCAAAGATTTGTGATTATGCACCCCCAGGTCCCACTGCTCTTGCACCCTCCTCAAAATAATACCATTTAGATTATACTGCCTCTCCATGTTGTTACTCCCAAAGTGCATCATTTCACACTTATCCACATTAAATTGCATCTGACACATGTCTGTCCATTTTACCAGCCTGTCTATGTACTCCTGTAGTCTGCTGCTATCATGCTCACTATCTACTCTGTTGCCAAGTTTTGTATCATCTGCAAACTTCAAAAATTATACTGCCTATACCCAAGTCCAGGTCATTTATACATAATGGCCCAGAACTTGGTGTCGGGGGCTTGCCGCGCGTGCAAGCCCCCGATGTGCACTTACCCGGCGCGCCGACATCTGAAACCTGGCCCGCAGTGGATTTCCTGTCAGTGGCCCGGTTCTGATGTCAGCGCGCTGTGCTAACCTGACCCAGCGGTGTAGTTAGTGCGATGTGCCGGCTGGGATCAGGTGAGCACTGTTCAGCCAATCAGGGGAGGGGAAACTTCATTCATAAGTTTGAGAGTAAGAACTGTCAAACTCATGAAAAGTACTACACCCCAAAACACTACTTAAACTTTAAATAAAATTTAAAAAAAATCCCAATCATTAAATTAAGTATAAATAAGTTTAAAAAAATAATTTAAACAATAATTTTTTTTTTTGAAAAAATAAAATTTTAATATAAAGTGTCTAAAATTAAACTTACCTTATTGTAGATTCTTTAAAATAATAAACCTGTGGAAAAAAATGTTCTAAATTGCACTAAAACACCACTTACCTGTAAAAATAAATACTTACGTGTGCTTTTTACAAGCGTAAAGACCGGAGGCCTTTACACATGCGCAAATCCCCCAAAACAGAGGAAATCCAAGACGCACGCGCTGCCCCCTACAGCGCACGCGCTAGCCTCTTCACCTCTTGGGTTAGAGGAGCGGAAATGCCGGTTTTCAGCGCATGCGCTGTGCATGCTGAAAACCGGCATTTCCTCCGGCCAGACGCGTGAGTACCCCTTCCGTACTCACACGTTTGGGGAGGAATTACTGCCCCAATAAGAAAAGCAATGGTTGTAATACCGAACCTTGGGGGACCCAACTTCATACTTCTCTCCAATCAAAAAAACATCCATTTGCCACTACTCTGCCTCCTATCCCTTGGCCAATTATGTACCCAAGTTACCAATACATGACCTCACCAGAGTTGTCAAGGTAAGAATACTGTTCTCTTACTTTCTGCTCATACCTCTGTCACCACCAGTGTGAGCAGAAGCAGAGTCAAGGCTGTGGTGACTGGCAATGCTGGAGGAGACATTGCACAGGGTTTCTTCACACCTTATCCTCTTTTCCTCTTCTTACTTCTATCTCACCCTACACACTCTGCATGACAAACTGCAGATGATTTCACCAAACACTTCTTCCTCTCTGCTCTCCCTTTACACTAAAAGCTAATCCATCTCCCTCTCTTTCACTTCAGGTGCTGAAAATGTGGACACCCCTCTTCCAGTGGAAGAAGAGGAGGCCAGCCTTCCTGAAGATGCTGCATCAATTGATCTCACCCTCACAAGCACCAGCTCAGATACTGGCACCTCACATACATTAGAGGCTAGGCTAGAGGAGGCGCCTTCACATAGTGAATCACCGACCATAAATGTGCAAAGCTAGGGCAGAGTGATAGGACATCACAGATGCCAGCTCGTTGGAGGGCAAGATTGTATACTAGGTCTGCTGCAGAGGACTCAGATGCTGACTTTTTGAGTACCCAGCTTACCGAAGAAGGCTGATGAGCAGTTACCAGGAAATGCTAGGTGCATTGGGCAGCCTGCCAGTGTGTTGATGGACAATGTTGCAGAGCATGGAGGAGTCCAGCTCCAACTTATGCCAAAGCTTTACGCAGAACATGGAGACCATTCTGTCCAACATGACCATGGCAGTCAGCTCCATCAACCTGACAGTGGTGCCCACCATCATGGAGCCTCTCCAGACAGCTGCCACATTTGCCATGGAAGCTCAGATCGCTGCTACCTTAGCTTTGGGGGCCACTATTGTCAGGAGCTTCCAGAGCATCATGTCACTCCGGCACTTTGCTCTTGCACAGACGCAGGAGTGCTGAATTCGCAGTCCCAGGAGAGTGGCCATGGTTCTATTTGAGACGTACCTACTGTCCTCTCTCAGGGTAACAGCATAGCTATACCCAGCCACCAACTCCGCCAGTGCCCTTGTTAGTGCTACACAGCCAGCTGGACCAGACTGCCCAGCCCATGCAGAGGTGCTGCAGTCTGCAGCTAGACCCACAAGTCCTACAGCTGCTAAAGGTCACTCGCCATGACATCTGAAGTGTCCTCGATGGAAGCTCAACAGTCTTCCACCTCTGAAGTTGTAGCCACAGGGGAAACACTTTGTAGGAGCACGAGGATAAGGCAATGAGCACATAATACAGGCACTGAGTGCTTGCACAAGGGGGATTCATAATTATTTCTGTTCCCTGTTAGATAGAGATGGAAATTAGCTGTTTGTTCTGGATTTGGTGTTTCTTACATGATTATATCGGAAATATATTTACATCTGTTTTGCTGAACATTTGTCCAAACAACTAGCTGTGAGCTTCAGAAGATCCAGCACTCAAATGATGCGCCACAGAGAGCCTCTCTGGATTTGGAAGCCCATTAAAAACAGAAGAAATGCATGTTCCCCAGCCTGATGTTAGGTTAGGATCCTTTTTAGCCTACCTGTAACTATGAAAATGTTGGGTAGCAACAATATTGATTATAGCACTACAATTCTGATTTTGCCTGAGGGAACATCATTGGTCATGTGATGTCCTACCAATTGGAATACTTACCCATTATCCCTACTCTCTATTTCCTACCTCCTAACTCATTCTCTACTGATGTCAATAGGTTGCCTCCAATTCCATGCGCTTTCATTTTTGCTAACTATCTCTTTTGTGGAACCTTATCGAATGCCTTTTGGAAGTCCATATGAATAACATCCATAGACATTCCCTTATCTACCATGTTAGTGACCTCCTCAAAAGATTTACCAAGGTTAGTTAGACATGATTTGCCCTTTACAAATCCATTTTGGCTCCTTCGGATCAGTTGATATTTGTCCACGTGATCAATTGACGTTAATGGAAAACAAAGTCAGGCATAGTGTAAAACGAGTACTCAATTTGCTATGAGTACATTTTGCACTATTGGCGTAGGCCAATTTCACCCTCAGTAAGTTTTAAATCCCGGGTTTGTATCTTGGTATTGTCGGTTTTCCTCTTTATTCTCATACATGCCACCCTAGAAAACTCACAAAAACTGACAGCTTCGAAAAGCTGTCAATTCAAAAAACAACCGACAACCGAAGTATAGCCAGGAATCTAGGCCTATGACAAGGACCATTGCTTTAGAGTTCTTTAGAATTTTTGTGCTGTACATTTTATGTAATATCTTTATACATAAAGCGGTACTTCTGTCTGTCTGTCTGTCCTTCCGTCTGTCTGTCCAGCTATACACTCTCAAGTTATAGAGCGTACCTACATGTGCGTTACATCAAAAGAAAGCTTATGATTCCGGAACGGTCATAAGCATATTTACTTTTCGGTCGGACAAAAATTGCGTCCACGGTATCCAAAAAACGTTCAAAATTCCGCTCATTATCCGCTCATTATTCAAAATTCCGCTCATTATCCGCTCATTAGCATCGAGTGACGTGAAGGTCGACCAATCGTACAGTCGAGCGACCGACGGTCGACCAATCGCTGCGTCGCGGGGGCGGGTTCATCGCGCGTGCAGGCGGGCCGTCCTAGAGTCGAGCGACAGGACGATTGACCAATCCTACACTTCAGTGACCTGACGGTTGACCAATCGGTGCGTGTGTGGGTGGGCCTAATCATTCTGAACCGAGGTGAGTGGCCGCCATCTTGATTCCAAACTCTTCGTTTCTTTTTCCTGCTTTCTGCGTGTTTCTTTTCAAATCTACATTTCCAGCGAAAAAAAAGTTGCTTTTAAAACACAAATTGTTTTTAAAAAAAGTTAATTCATTTGTCAATCTTTTCTCTAACATGTATAATTTTCCTACCTTTCACCGTTTTTCCAGGCCTGGAAGCCTGGGCCTCTGTTGCCCAGCCACGCCCGAGCTAGGCACCGCCCCTCCCGCTGGGCCCGCCCCCGCGATTGCCGCCATCTTGGTAAAGGCTGTCGGCGCTGGGTTGGGCCGAGAGTAGCCGTCGCCGCCATTTTGGTAAAGGCTGGCGGGGCGGGAGGGAGCCTAGCAGGAGGTGAGTTGCGGTCACGGCGGGGCTCGGGCTCAGCTGATCGGGCGCTCATCAGGGGTCGGCCCGCAACACATCGACCGGAGGAGCGGCGGCTCCCTCTCTCTCCTTCGCCCCCGCGGCTCGGGCGGGGGGCCGGTGCTCGGGAGATCGGGGCTTAGGAGGCTGGTGCTCGGGGGAGCAGGAAGGGGGGGGAAGGGTTACCCCAGCAACGGGGCTCGGGAGGGCGTGTGGCGGGGCTCGGGAGGCGGGGCTCGGGCTGACCGGGGCGCTGCGCTCGGTTGGGCCATTTCAGTGCGTGGGGCAGGACGGAGCTCCGCGGAGCCATCGCCGGCAGAGGGGAGAGGGTCTGCTGGCTCCCACCCTCACTTTCTACCCCCTCCCTTTCCCCCTCTCCCTTTCCCCCCCTTTCTCCAACGCCCCTTTCCCCCCCTCCCTGCCCTCCCTCCTCCTTCCCCACCCTTCGCCCCATACCTTCCCACACCCCCTTCCCCCCAAACCTTCCCACCCCCATCCCCCTTCACCCCGCTTCCACTTCCCCTCCACCTCCCTCCACCCCTTCCCTCCCCCACTTCTCCCCCGTCCCCCCTCCTTCCCCGCCTCCTTCTCCTAACATTCCCCACCCCACACCTTCCCACCCCCCCACAAATACCCCCTCCCACCCTCCCCCTCCACCTCCCCTCCACCCCCCCTCCCAACCCCCCCTCCCCCCTTCCCCTCGCCCCTTCCCCTCCACCCTTCCCCTCCCCCTACTTCCCCTCCCCCATTCCCCTCCCTCCCCCTCCAGTTGCTCTCTCTCTTCCCCCCAGTCGCTCTCTCTCTTCACCCCAGTCGCTCTCTCTCTTCCCCCCAGTCGCGCTCACCCTTCCCCCCAGTCGCTCTCTCTCTTCCCCCCAGTCGCTCTCTCTCTTCCCCCCAGTCGCTCTCTCCCTTCCCTCCAGTTGATCTCTCTTTTCCCCCCAGTCGCTCTCTCTCTTCCCCCGTCGCTCTCTCTCTTCCCCCAGTTGCTCTCTCTCTTCCCCCCAGTCGCTCTCTCTCTTCCCCCCAGTCGCTCTCTCTCTTCCCACCAGTCGCTGTCTCTCTTCCCCCCAGTCGCTCTCTCTCTTCCCCCGAGTCGCTCTCTCTCTTTCCCCCAGCCGCTCTCTCTCTTCCCACCAGTCGCTCTCTCTCTTCCCCCCAGTCGCTCTCTCTCTTCCCCCCAGTCGCTCTCTCTCTTCCCCCCAGTCGCTTTCTCTCTTCCCCCAGTCGCTCTCTCTCTTCCCACCAGTTGCTCTCTCTCTTCCCCCCAGTCGCTCTCTCTCTTCCCCCCAGTCGCTTTCTCTCTTCCCCCCAGTCGCTCTCTCTCTTCCCCCCAGTCCCTTTCTCTCTTCCCCCCAGTCGCTCTCTTTCTTCCCCCCAGTCGCTCTCTCTCTTCCCCCCAGTCGCTCTCTCTCTTCCCCCCAGTCGCTCTCTCTCTTCCCCACAGTCGCTCTCTCTCTTCACCCCAGTCACTCGCTCTCTTCCCCCCAGTCGCTCTCTCTCTTCCCCCCGGTCGCTCCCTCTCTTCCCCCCGGTCGCTCCCTCTCCTCCTCACAGTCGCTCTCTCTCTTCCCCCCAGTCGCTCTCTCTCGTCCCCCCAGTCGCTCTCTCTCTTCCCCCGTCGCTCTCTCTCTTCCCCCCAGTCGCTCTCTCTCTTCCCACCAGTCGCTCTCTCTCTTCCCCCTAGTCGCTCTTTCTCTTCCCCCCAGTCGCTCTCTCTCTTCCCCCAGTCGCTCTCTCTCTTCCCCCCACTCGCACTCTCTCTTCCCCCCACTCGCTCTCTCTTCCCCCCAGTCGCTCTCTCTCTTCCCCCCAGTCGCACTCTCTCTTCCCCCCACTCGCTCTCTCTCTTCCCCCCAGTCGCTCTCTCCTCCCGCCAGTCGCTCTCTCTCTTCCTCTCCAGTCGCTCTCTCTCTTCCCCCCAGTCGCTCTCTCTCTTCCCACCAGTCGCTCTCTCTCTTCCCCCCAGTCGCTCTCTCTCTTCCCCCCACTCGCTCGCTCTCTTCCTCCCTGTCGCTCTCTCTCTTCCCCCCAGTCGCTCTCTAACTTCCTCCCTGTCGCTCTCTCTCTTCCCCCCAGTCGCTCCCACTCTTCCCCCCAGTCGCTCTCTCTCTTCCCCCCAGTCGCTCTCTCTCTTCCCCCCAGTCGCTCCCTCTCTTCCCCCCAGTCGCTCTCTCTCTTCCCCCTCGTCGCTCTTTCTCTTCCCCCCAGTCGCTCTCTCTCTTCCCCCAGTCGCTCTCTCTCTTCCCCCCACTCGCACTCTCTCTTCCCCCCACTCGCTCTCTCTTCCCCCCAGTCGCTCTCTCTCTTCCCCCCAGTCGCTCTCTCTCTTCCCCCCACTCGCTCTCTCTCTTCCCCCCAGTCGCTCTCTCCTCCCGCCAGTCGCTCTCTCTCTTCCTCCCCAGTCGCTCTCTCTCTTCCCCCCAGTCGCTCTCTCTCTTCCCACCAGTCGCTCTCTCTCTTCCCCCCAGTCGCTCTCTCTCTTCCCCCCACTCGCTCGCTCTCTTCCTCCCTGTCGCTCTCTCTCTTCCCCCAGTCGCTCTCTAACTTCCTCCCTGTCGCTCTCTCTCTTCCCCCCAGTCGCTCCCACTCTTCCCCCCAGTCGCTCTCTCTCTTCCCCCCAGTCGCTCTCTCTCTTCCCCCCAGTCGCTCCCTCTCTTCCCCCCAGTCGCTCTCTCTCTTCCCCCCCAGTCGCTCTCTCTCTTCCCCCCAGTCGCTCCCTGTCCAACCCACACTCGGTCTCTCTCTTCCCGCCAGTCGCTCTCTCTCTTCCCCCAGTCGCTCCCTCTCCTCCCCACACTCGCTCTCTCTCTTCCCGCCAGTCGCTCTCTCTCTTCCCCCCAGTCGCTCTCTCTCTTCCCCCCAGTTGCTCTCTCTCTTCCCCCCAGTCGCTCTCTCTCTTCCACCCCAGTCGCTCTCTCTCTTCCCCCCAGTCGCTCTCTCTCTTCCCCCCAGTCTCTCGCTCTCTTCCCCCCAGTCGCTCCCTCTCTTCCCCCCGGTCGCTCTCTCTCTTCCCCCCGGTCGCTCTCTCTCTTCCCCCCGGTCGCTCCCTCTCTTCCCCGTAGTCGCTCTCTCTCTTCCCCCCAGTCGCTCTCTCTCTTCCCCCCAGTCGCTCTCTCTCTTCCCCCCAGTCGCTCCCTCTCTTCCCCCCGGTCGCTCTCTCTCTTCCCCCCGGTCGCTCTCTCTCTTCCCCCCGGTCGCTCCCTCTCTTCCCCGTAGTCGCTCTCTCTCTTCCCCCCAGTCGCTCTCTCTCTTCCCCCCAGTCGCTCCCTCTCTTCCCCCCGGTCGCTCTCTCTCTTCCTCCCCAGTCGCTCTCTCTCTTCCCCCCAGTCGCTCTCTCTCTTCCCCCCAGTCGCTCCCTCTCTTCCCCCCGGTCGCTCTCTCTCTTCCCCCCGGTCGCTCTCTCTCTTCCCCCCGGTCGCTCCCTCTCTTCCCCGTAGTCGCTCTCTCTCTTCCCCCCCTTCGCTCTCTCTCTTCCCCCCAGTCGCTCTCTCTCTTCCCCCCAGTCGCTCGCTCTCTTCCCCCCAGTCACTCTCTCTCTTCCCCCCAGTCGCTCGCTCTCTTCCTCCCAGTCGCTCGCTCCCTTCCCCCCTGTCGCTCTCTCTCTTCCCCCCAGTCGCTCTCTCTCTTCCCCCCAGTCGCTCCCTCTCTTCCCCCCGGTCGCTCTCTCTCTTCCCCCTGGTCGCTCCCTCTCTTCCCCCTACTAGCTCTCTCTCTTCCCCCCAGTCGCTCTCTCTCATCCCCCCAGTCGCTCTCTCTCTTCCCGCCAGTCGCTCCCTCTCTTCCCCCCGGTCGCTCTCTCTCTTCCCCCCGGTCGCTCCCTCTCTTCCCCCCGGTCACTCCCTCTCTTCCCCCTTGTCGCTCTCTCTCTTCCCCCCAGTCGCTCTCTCTCTTCCCCCCACTCGCTCTCTCTCTTCCCCCCACTCGCTCTCTCTCTTCCCCCCAGTCGCTCTCTCTCTTCCCCCCACTCGCTCTCTCTCTTCCCCCCACTCGCTCTCTCTCTTCCCCCCAGTCGCTCCCTCTCTTCCCCCCGGTCGCTCTCTCTCTTCCCCCTGGTCGCTCCCTCTCTTCCCCCTACTAGCTCTCTCTCTTCCCCCCAGTCGCTCGCTCTCTTCCCCCCAGTCGCTCTCTCTCTTCCCCGCAGTCGCTCTCTCTCTTCCCCCCGGTCGCTCCCTCTCTTCCCCCTTGTCGCTCTCTCTCTTCCCCCCAGTCGCTCTCTCTCTTCCCCCCACTCGCTCTCTCTCTTCCCCCCACTCGCTCTCTCTCTTCCCCCCAGTCGCTCTCTCTCTTCCCCCCACTCGCTCTCTCTCTTCCCCCCACTCGCTCGCTCTCTTCCCCCGTCGCTCTCTCTCTTCCCCCCAGTCACTCCCTCTCTTACCCCCAGTCGCTCTCTCTCTTTCCCCCGGTCGCTCTCTCTCTTCCCCCCAGTCGCTCCCTCTCCCCCTCACAGTCGCTCTCTCTCTTCCCCCCAGTCGCTCTCTCTCTTTCCCCCAGTCGCTCGCTCTCTTCCCCCCAGTCGCTCTCTCTCTTCCCCCCAGTCGCTCGCTCTCTCCCTCCCAGTCGCTCGCTCCCTTCCCCCCTGTCGCTCTCTCTCTTCCCCCCAGTCGCTCTCTCTCTTCCCCCCAGTCTCTCACTCTCTTCCCCCCAGTCGTTCCCTCTCTTCCCCCCAGTAGCTCTCTCTCTTCCCCCCAGTCGCTCTCTCTCATCCCTCCAGTCGCTCTCTCTCTTCCCCCCAGTCGCTCTCTCTCTTCTCCCCAGTCACTCTCTCTCTTACCCCCAGTCGCTTTCTCTCTTCCCCCCAGTCGCTCTCTCTCTCTTCCCCCCAGTCGCTCTCTCTCTTCCCCCCAGTCGCTCGCTCTCTTCCCCCCAGTCACTCTCTCTCTTCCCCGCAGTCGCTCGCTCTCTTCCCCCCAGTCGCTCGCTCCCTTCCCCCCTGTCGCTCTCTCTCTTACCCCCAGTCGCTCTCTCTCTCTTCCCCCCAGTCGCTCGCTCCCTTCCCCCCTGTCGCTCTCTCTCTTCCCCCCAGTCTCTCTCTCTCTTCCCCCCAGTCACTCCCTCTCTTCCCCCTTGTCGCTCTCTCTCTTCCCCCCGGTCGCTCTCTCTCTTCCCCCCGGTCGCTCCCTCTCTTCCCCCTAGTTGCTCTCTCTCTTCCCCCCAGTCGCTCTCTCTCTTCCCCCCACTCGCTCTCTCTCTTCCCCCCACTCGCTCTCTCTCTTCCCCCCAGTCGCTCTCTCTCTTCCCCCCTCTCGCTCTCTCTCTTCCCCCCACTCGCCCGCTCTCTTCCCCCCTGTCGCTCTCTCTCTTCCCCCCAGTCGCTCCCTCTCTTACCCCCAGTCGCTCTCTCTCTTCCCCCCGGTCGCTCTCTCTCTTCCCCCCAGTCGCTCCCTCTCCTCCCCACAGTCGCTCTCTCTCTTCCCCCCAGTTGCTCTCTCTCTTCCCCCCAGTCGCTCGCTCTCTTCCCCCCTGTCGCTCTCTCTCTTCCCCCCAGTCGCTCTCTCTCTTCCCCCCAGTCTCTCTCTCTCTTCCCCCCAGTCGTTCCCTCTCTTCCCCCCAGTCGCTCTCTCTCTTCCCCCCGGTCGCTCTCTCTCTTCCCCCCGGTCACTCCCTCTCTTACCCCTAGTAGCTCTCTCTCTTCCCCCCAGTCGCTCTCTCTCTTCTCCCCAGTCACTCTCTCTCTTACCCCCAGTCGCTCTCTCTCTTCCCCCCAGTCGCTCTCTCTCTCTTCCACCCAGTCGCTCTCTCTCTTCCCCCCAGTCGCTCGCTCTCTTCCCCCCAGTCGCTCTCTCTCTTCCCCGCAGTCGCTCGCTCTCTTCCCCCCAGTCGCTCGCTCCCTTCCCCCCTGTCGCTCTCTCTCTTCCCCCCAGTCGCTCTCTCTCTTCCCTCCAGTCTCTCTCTCTCTTCCCCCCAGTCGCTCCCTCTCTTCCCCCCTGTCGCTCTCTCTCTTCCCCCCAGTCGCTCTCTCTCTTCCCTCCAGTCTCTCTCTCTCTTCCCCCCAGTCGCTCCCTCTCTTCCCCCCGGTCGCTCTCTCTCTTCCCCCCGGTCGCTCCCTCTCTTCCCCCTAGTTGCTCTCTCTCTTCCCCCCAGTCGCTCTCTCTCTTGCCCCCACTCGCTCTCTCTCTTCCCCCCACTCGCTCTCTCTCTTCCCCCCAGTCGCTCTCTCTCTTACCCCCTCTCGCTCTCTCTCTTCCCCCCACTCGCTCGCTCTCTTCCCCCCTGTCGCCCTCTCTCTTCCCCCCAGTCGCTCCCTCTCTTACCCCCAGTCGCTCTCTCTCTTCCCCCCGGTCGCTCTCTCTCTTCCCCCCGGTCGGTCGCTCTCTTCCCCCCAGTCGCTCCCTCTCCTCCCCACAGTCGCTCTCTCTCTTCCCCCCGTTGCTCTCTCTCTTCCCCCCAGTCGCTCGCTCTCTTCCCCCCAGTCGCTCTCTCTCTTCCCCCCAGTCGCTCGCTTTCTTCCTCCCAGTCGCTCGCTGCCTTCCCCCCTGTCGCTCTCTCTCTTCCCCCCAGTCGCTCTCTCTCTTCCCCCCAGTCTCTCTCTCTCTTCCCCCCAGTCGCTCCCTCTCTTCCCCCAGTCGCTCTCTCTCTTCCCCCCGGTCGCTTTCTCTCTTCCCCTCGGTCGCTCCGTCTCTTCCCCCTAGTAGCTCTCTCTCTTCCCCCCAGTCACTCTCTCTCATCCCCCCAGTCGCTCTCTCTCTTCCCCCCAGTCGCTCTCTCTCTTCTCCCCAGTCGCTCTCTCTCTTACCCCCAGTCGCTCTCTCTCTTCCCTCCAGTCCCTCTCTCTCTTCCCCCCAGTCGCTCCCTCTCTTCCCCCCGGTCGCTCTCTCTCTTCCCCCCGGTCGCTCTCTCTCTTCCCCCCGGTCGCTCCCTCTCTTCCCCCTAGTTGCTCTCTCTCTTCCCCCCACTCGCTCGCTCTCTTCCCCCCTGTCGCCCTCTCTCTTCCCCCCAGTCGCTCCCTCTCTTACCCCCAGTCGCTCTCTCTCTTCCCCCCGGTCGCTCTCTCTCTTCCCCCCAGTCGCTCCCTCTCCTCCCCACAGTCGCTCTCTCTCTTCCCCCCGTTGCTCTCTCTCTTCCCCCCAGTCGCTCGCTCTCTTCCCCCCAGTCGCTCTCTCTCTTCCCCCCAGTCGCTCGCTCTCTTCCTCCCAGTCGCTCGCTCCCTTCCCCCCTGTCGCTCTCTCTCTTCCCCCCAGTCGCTCTCTCTCTTCCCCCCAGTCTCTCTCTCTCTTCCCCCCAGTCGCTCCCTCTCTTCCCCCAGTCGCTCTCTCTCTTCCCCCCGGTCTCTTTCTCTCTTCCCCTCGGTCGCTCCCTCTCTTCCCCCTAGTAGCTCTCTCTCTTCCCCCCAGTCGCTCTCTCTCATCCCCCCAGTCGCTCTCTCTCTTCCCCCCAGTCGCTCTCTCTCTTCCCCCCAGTCGCTCTCTCTCTTCTCCCCAGTCGCTCTCTCTCTTACCCCCAGTCGCTCTCTCTCTTCCCCCCAGTCGCTCTCTCTCTCTTCCCCCCAGTCGCTCTCTCTCTTCCCCCCAGTCGCTCGCTCTCTTCCCCCCAGTCGCTCTCTCTCTTCCCCGCAGTCGCTCGCTCTCTTCCCCCCAGTCGCTCGCTCCCTTCCCCCCTGTCGCTCTCTCTCTTCCCCCCAGTCGCTCTCTCTCTTCCCCCCAGTCTCTCTCTCTCTTCCCCCCAGTCGCTCCCTCTCTTCCCCCCGGTCGCTCTCTCTCTTCCCCCCGGTCGCTCTCTCTCTTCCCCCCGGTCGCTCCCTCTCTTCCCCCTAGTCGCTCTCTCTCTTCCCCCCAGTCGCTCTCTCTCTTCCCCCCACTCGCTCTCTCTCTTCCTCCCAGTCGCTCTCTCTCTTCCCCCCAGTCGCTCTCTCTCTTCCACCCAGTCACTCTCTCTCTTACCCGCAGTGGCTCTCTCTCTTCCCCCCAGTCGCTCTCTCTCTTCCCACCATTCGCTCTCTCTCTTCCCCCCACTCGCTCTCTCTCTTCCCCCCAGTCGCTCTCTCTCTTCCCCCAGTAGCTCTCTCTCTTCCCCCCACTCGCTCTCTCTCTTCCCCCCACTCGCTCTCTCTTCCCCCCAGTCGCTCTCTCTCTTCCCCCCACTCGCTCTCTCTTCCCCCCACTCGCTCTCTCTTCCCCCCGTCGCCCTCTCTTCCCCCCACTCGCTCTCTCTTCCCCCCACTCGCTTTCTCTCTTCCCCCTACTCGCTCTCTCTCTTCCCCCCAGTCGCTCTCTCTCTTCCCCTCAGTCGCTCTCTCTCTCTCTTCCAACAACAACATGCCCTCAAAAATCTCTCGGCTCCGCCGGGCACTTCAGCTAGTCTATCTATATATATATAAAACAGTATGGCCTAGAAATTGGGTTGCTAGTGCCGGCGCTGAGCGCCTAAAGAGACCTAGAATTGGGGCGATGCCCTATGTTGGGGCGAACGCTATGAAGATAGCGCCAACTCAGATATTGACTGTACATTTAGCGCCTGCGCTAAGTGTTTGCGCGCGCCCGCGAGCGCAAGCAGCTCATGATGTCATTTCAGTGTGCAACACCTTTTAGGAGCGCCTGAGTGCATATTGGGTGGCGCCCGGAGCCTTAGCACCCAGCGCTATTAGTGGCAGTTCGAGGGAGGGCTAACAGTCCCTTCTCGGAGTAGGGCGGCGCTATTTAAAGGGGACAGCTCTAGTGCCGAATCTTCTGCCACTTGGCCTGCTCATTGCGATCACTGCTAGAGAGAGTTGGTGAGCTAATGTGGAGCGGCGTTCTGGGAATTTAGCTTTACAGTACTTGGGACCTTCAACCCTGTCCGAAGCACTTGCAGCACTACACCTAAAAGCCTTTTGACCAACTGGCATCGGATTGGGAGCTTGTTTGGAATGCGATGGCCTCATCGCCCAACACTGTGAAGGGGCAGAGAGACGGCGGGAGAGAGGGCCGGGATTGGCCAGAATGGGGAGGGGCAATGGAGGTCGGCCAATCCGACGGGATGCTGCGAGGGTCTTTAGGCAGCAGGTGACAAGCCTTGACATGTCGGAGGAGCAGTGTTTGCGAAGGCTCCGAATCTGGAGGGACATTGTTACTGATCTGTGCCACCTGCTTGGTCAGGATTTGCAGCCACGTGAACGCTGCAGAACCTCTCTGTCCGTGATGGCTAAACTGACTGATGGCCTCCATTTTTATGCCAACGGATCCTTTCAGTCAGCCATTGGGGACAATGCGACTGTCGCTCAGGCTGCAGTCCGCTGTTGCATCCGGCAAGTGACAGATGCCCTTTATAGGCGAACGCGTCAATTCATTACCTTCCCTCGGACCCTGCACAAGCAGGCGGAGGAGAAGGAGTATGAGGAGGAGGAGGAGGAGGAGGAGGAAGAGCAGGCGGAGGAGGAGGAGGAGGAGGAGGAAGATGGAAGGGCTGCTGAAAGTGGAAGGTCCATACGTCAGAGGCTCCTCTGGACTCGTGTCGACACCCCTGTGGCGGAATGATGAGAGTCTTAACTCATGCGCACTTTGGATGTTTGAGGGCCTCTGAATGCCAGCATCACTGAAAGTAGTCACATGCACCATGCAACATTGAAACTTCTGTTTATTGACACAAAAGTCTTTCATTATAGCTAAACAACGTAATGTGAGCAGAAACCATAACTTTCAAAATAACTGTGAACTGTTCGGCAAAGCCGCAAAACTCAACAAACCTTCTGCAAATATAACAGCAGGTGAGGGTGTCCTTGAATTTGGACAAACAAACGTCTCAGCACCTCCCTCTACAACTGGCCCCTTGAGGGAGAACGACTTCTCTTCTGCGCCCGGCCCCTTCCCTCCCTGCTGCTCCTACGTAATTGGACCCCAGTGGCGGGTTCAAGGCTGGGGGACGCTTGCTGACTGTCTGGAAGCACAGAAGCCCCTGAGGGACGGCCTGGCCGACCTCTGGGCTTGGGGGGTGCGGACGCAGGATGCTTGCTGTGACCATGGCTGGAAGCAGTGTGGCCTGCAGGTGGTGGCAGCTGCAATGCAGGCGTCCCAGCGTTGGCATGTGCAATGGTCACCTGCCGAGAGAGGACACCTGCACCATGGTCGGACGACACACTGGCTATCTGAGGGGAGCGGCTCGGCTCATCCACCACAATCGCATGCTCCACTGATTCCTGGCCTTGTACAGGAGTGGAAGGGCCCGGGCTGATCCTATCTGATGCAGAGAGGGTGGCTGCAGTGAGAGATCGCGTTGCATCAATCTGGCTGTGGAGGAGCCCAGCAAGTGACTGCGTGGCAACAGTGGGGACCTGTGTGCCAGGTGCCAGTGCTTCGGAGAAGGCCTGGACAGTTCTTCCCATGGCTTCGGACAAGGCAGGTGCCGACCGCTCCACTGCCTTGGACAAGCCCTGCACAGACCTTTCCAGGGATTGTCCGAAGCCCTGAACAGTCCTTTCCATTGCCGACTCAAAGCCGTGGACAGTCCTCTCCATTGTTGGGCCGAAGCCCTGGATAGTCCTGTCCATTGTGGCCCCGAAGCCCTGGATAGACCTGTCCATTGTTTCCCCGAACACCTGGAGAGACCTCTCCATTGCTGCGCCAAAGCCCTGCAGAGTCCTCTCCATTGTTGCCCCGAAGTCCAACATACTCCTAGCCAATGAATCTATTGACTCAGGCATCTTCTCCACTGCAGCCATCAGCTCCGTGTTTCTGACCCGGGCCTGTTTGCTCATATCAGCCAGGCGACGGACCTCATCTGCACTCTGTGCAGCAGTCATGATGACCTGCCTTGCCCTGCGGGGAGATGGTGGCCGAACTTGCCTATCCCCCGTGCGTTGCTGCATGCCGCTTGGTCCGGCAACTGGTTCATCCTCAGAGCCCCCCCTCCCCTCCAGGGGACTACTATCCCCAGTCTGTAGATGTGTCAGCTCCCCGGATTCTGCAGCGGCTGGTCAGGATTCCTCCTGGTCCTCGCCTCCGATGGCACTGGCACTGGCAGCTTCAGCGCGTTGAGCCCGAGTTGGTGCTGCTTCATCTGAAAGTGGGAGGTGGAAGAGTGGCTTTAGCAAAAGGACAGCTTTGCTGAAAGGCATGCCAGATTGCGGCAAGGCTCTGACATGGCTGCACACTGAGGATGCATGCTGGCGGGGGGACCAAGTGGAAGGCAACAGGTGGAAAAGGTGAGAGTCTTACCCTCGCTGTCGGTAATGGGGTCGGCAGATGCAGTGGTCACAGGACCAGACAGACGTCCTCCAAGTATCTGGTGCACTCTCTCCTCCAGATCCGTGAGAGTGACCACTTGTGCAGGTCCGCCACCGGTTCGACGCTGCTCCTTTCGAATCATCGCCAGCTTGGACTGCAGGGGAAAGAAGGGGAGGTTCTGTTACACGATGCCTTGAGACCTCATCGCATACCCCCCATGGTGCAAGAGCCCTTACATGGGGCCTTGAGACCTCATCGCATGCCCCCCATGGTGCAAGAGCCCTTACATGAGGCCTTGAGACATCATCGCATGTCCCCCATGGTGCAAGAGCCCTTACATGAGGCCTTGAGACCGCATCGCATGCCCCCCATGGTGCAAGAGCCCTTACATGAGGCCTTGAGACCTCATCGCATGCCCCCCATGATGCAAGAGCCCTTACATGAGGCCTTGAGACCTCATCGCATGCCCCCCATGGTGCAAGAGCCCTTACATGAGGCCTCGAGACCTCATCGCATGCCCCCCATGGTGCAAGAGCCCTTACATGAGGCCTTGAGACATCTGTCCATGTGTGTGCCCAGAAAGGGCCATGGGTGCATACTGACAGATGGCCATTGGCGCATCATTGCAGCAGGGTGCCCGAAGCCATCTGCAGATGGAGGGAAGCACAAGTTTGGTAAACCATCACTCACCCTAACGATCCGTGTGAGGTCATTGAATTTCTTCCTGCACTGAACAGGGGTCCTGGTCGCCATGCTGCTGGAGTTCACCCTCACAGCAACCTCCCTCCAAGATCGTCGATAAGCCTTCTGATTCGGCCTCTTGCCATTATCCGGATACAGGACCTCTCGACGGTGTTCAACTGCAGCCAGCAAGTGGTCCAGAGCCTCAGTGCTGAAGCGCTCTGCTCTCTGCCTAACCTTCACCATGATGAACAAGTTTGTACCGCCAGACAAGGGCGAGCGCCGAATCTGAGGCCTACAGGGCGTTGGGTGTTGAAGCTCAGGCTGACTGACCCACCCCTTTAAGAGCCGGCCGGCGCCTGGAGGTCTCGTGCTTTCCCGTAATTGAGTTCACCTGCGCTGCGCCCGTCCGCGTCGAAATTGAGTAGCGCCTGACCTTTTGCGCCTTAAGAGCACCGTGCAACAGCTGATTTAGCGCCTCAATCCCCTTTGGGGGCGATGCAACCCAATATCGCGCCAGGCGGCGATAAGTTTCGTCTGGCTATAAACTTTGCGCATCGCCAGTTCTAACGCCTCAAGCGGGGCTATACCCAATTTCTAGGCCTATGTCTCTCTGTCTCTCTGTCTGTCTGTCTGTCCGGCTATACAATCAAAAGTTATAGAGCATACCTACACATATGTTATATCAAAAGAAAGCTCATCATTAGGGGACTCTTGTAGGCATATTTACTTTTTGGTCGGACAAAAATTGTGCCGACGGTATCCAAAAACCGTTCAAAATTCCGCTCATTATCCGCTCATTAGCATCGAGTGACATGAAGGTTGACCAATCGTACAGTCGAGCGACCCGACGGTCGACCAATCGCTGTGTCACGGGGGCAGGTTCATTGCGTGTGCGGGCGGGCCATCCTACAGTCGAGTGACAGGACGATTGACCAATCCTACAGTTCAGTTACCTGACGGTTGACCAATCGGTGTGTGTGTGGGTCGGCCTTATCATTCTGAAATGAGGTGAGTGGCCGCCAGCTTGATTCCAAACTCTTCATTTCTTTTTCCCACTTTCTGCGTGTTTCTTTTCAAATCTACATTTCCAGCAAAAAAATAAGTTGCTTTTAAAACACAAATTGTTTTAAAAAAAAGTTAATTAATCTGTAAATCTTTTCTCTAACCTCTATAACTTTCCTACCTTTCACCATTTTTCCAGGCCTCGAAGCCTGGGCATCTGTTGCCCAGCCACGCCCAAGCTAGGCACCTCCCGTCCCGCCGCCATCTTGATTCCTAACTACTAACTATTGATCTATTTTTCCCACTTTCTGTGTGTGTGGAGAGGATTTTATCCAGCACAAATTTGGTACTTAGAGCCCAACTAGCTCATTATATAATTTGCGTGTAATAAGTGAGTCCAGTATGTGATTTATTCCTTGGGGCCATGTCAGTGCGGGGGCCCGGGGCCTAGGCTTCTCCAACCGCCAGCAGCGCAACTCCAGTCCCAGGCTCCCGGCCTAGACAGGGACCAACACTGGCAGAGGGGAGAGCGTCTGCTGCCTCAACTCCATTCCCGGGGTCAGAAGGTGGGGAGGCTTCATAAGCAACTGGGGTAGGTTGCAAGCCCCGAATAATTATCTGAAGATCCCATGTTTGCAGCTGAGGGGATTTCTTCTGCTGACAGCCCCAGGTTAACGGCAGCCATCATTGTCAAGGAGGGTGAAAAGTTTCAGTGCGATGCCATTTTGATTCAGTGTGTAACAGAGTGCATGCATGGCCATCTTAGTACAGGAACATAGAGTGGGTGGGGCTTCAGTGCTCCCAATCGGGTCCTACTGCCCGGAAAAGACAATCGACTGTATGGGCGGGGCCTAATCTTTCCAACTGAAAAGCAAGCGGCGGCCATTGTTGTTTGTGATACAGCAGTGACAGGTGAGGACCCCCTTTTTTAATAAAAAGATTGGTGAGGTTGTAAAGTGTATGCTATAGAAAGATTTACCAAAAATGTTTTATAAGTACTTTAAGTTTCATCTTTCAAGGTATTAAAAGGTAGGCTGGGCCATGTCAGTACAGGGGCCCGAGGCCTAGGCTTCTCCAATGGCCGGCAGCGCAACTCCAGTCCCAGGCTTCCGGGCAAGACAGGGACCAACACTGGCAGAGTGGATAGGGTCTACTGGCTCCCCCCCTCCCTCCCTCCCACACACCCCTTCCCCGCCCACACACACACCCTTCCCCCCCACACAGCCCCTTCCCCCCCACACCACAACCCCCCTTCCACACCCCCCTTCCCCCGTCCCATCCCCCCTTCCACTCCCTTCCCCCCCTCACACCCCCCCTTACCCCCAAAACACCCCCCGTTCCCCCCCCTCAACGCCCTTCCCCCCCACACCCGCCCCTTCCCCCCACACCACCCCTCCCCCCCCACACCACACCTTCACCCCCCCACACCATCCATCACCCCCCCCACACCCACCCTTCCCCCCCACACCCCCCTTACCCCCAACCTTCCCCTCCCTTCACCCTGACCTTCCCCCCCTTCCCTCCCCCTCCCCCACTTCCCCCTCCCCCTCCCCTCCCCTCCCCCTCCCCCCCTTCCCTCCCCCTCCACCCCCCCCTTCCCTTCCTCCCCTCCACCTTCCCTTCCCCCCCCTCCCCCTTCCCTTCCCCCCTCCCCCTTCCCTTCCCCCCTCCCCCTCCCTTCCCCCCTCCCCCTCCCTTCCACCCTCCCCCTCCCTTCCCCCCTCCCCCTCCCTTCCCCCCCTCCACCCTCACCTCCTCCCCTTCCCCCCTCCCCACCTCCCCTTCCCCCTCTCCCCATCCCCTTCCCCCCTCCCCCTTCCCTTCCCCCCTTCCCTTCCCCCCTCCCCTCTTCCCTTCCACCCCCTCCCTTCCCCCCTCCCCCTCCCCTCCTCCCCTCCCCCCCTCCCCACCTCCCCTTCCCCCTATCCCCCCTCCCCTTCCCCCCTCCCCCTTCCCTTCCCCCCTCCCCCATCCCTTCCCCCTCCTCCCCTTCCCTTCCCCCTCCTCCCCTTCCCTTCCCCCCTCCCCCTGCCCTTCCCGCCTCCCCCCTTCCCTTCCCCCTCTCCCCCCTCCCCTTCCCCCTCCCCTTCCCCCTCCCCTTCCCCCCTTCCCTTCCCCCTTCCCTTCCACCCCTCCCCCCTTCCCTTCCCCCCTCCCACCCTTCCCTTCCCCCTCCCACCCTTCCCCTCCCACCCTTCCCTTCCCCCCTTCCCTCCCCCCATTCCCTTCCCCCTCCCCTTCCCTTCCCCTCCCCTTCCCCTCCCCCATTCCCTTCCCCCTCCCCTTCCCCTCCCCTTCCCCTCCCCCATTCCCTTCCCCTCCCTCCCTTCCCGTCCCCTGCTTCCCTTCCCCCTCCCCCTTCCCCCCCTTCCCCCTCCCCTTTCCCCCCTTCCCCCTCCCCTTCCCCCTTCCCCCTCCCCCTTCCCCCCTCCCCCTCTTCCCTTCCTCCCCTCCCCCCCTTCCCTTCCCCCCCCTCCCCCTTCACCCCCCTCCACCCTTCCCTCCCCCTCTCCCCCTTCCCTTCCCCCCTCCCCCTTCCCTTCCCCCTCCCCCTCCCCCTTCCCCCTTCCCTTCCCTTCCCCCTCCCCTTCCCTTTCCCCCTCCCCCCTTCCCTTCCCCCTCCCCACTTCCCTTCCCCCTCCCCCTCTTCCCTTTCCCCCTCCCCCCTCTTCCCTTTCCCCCCTCCCCCCTCTTCCCTTCCTCCCCTCCCCTTTCTTCCCTTCCCCCCCTCTTCCCTTCCTCCCCCTCCCCCTCTTCCCTTCCCCCCTCCCCCCCTTCCTTTCCCCCCTCCCCCCTCTTCCTTTCCCCCTCCCCCCTTCCTTTCCCCCCTTCCCCCTTCCCCCTCTTCCCTTCCCCCCCTCTCCCCTTCCCTTCCCCCCTCTCCCCTCCCCTCCCTCCCCTCCCTTCCCTCCCCTCTCCCCTCCCCTCCCTCCCCTCTCCCCTTCACTTCCCCTCTCCCCTCCCCTCCCCCCTCCCCTTCCCTTCCCCCCTCCCCTTCCCTTCCCCCCCTCTCCCCTTCCCTTCTCCCCCTCTCCCCTTCCCTTCCCCCCTCCCCTTCCCTCCCCCCTCCCCTTCCCCTCCCCCTCCCCTTCCCCTCCCCCCCTCCCCTTCCTCCCCCACATCCCTCCCTCCCCCCTTCCCCTCCCTTCCCCCCCCCCCTTTTCCCTTCCCCTCCACCCTCCCCTCCACCCCCTTCCCCTCCCCCCACTTCCCCTCCCCCCTTCCCCTCCCCCCCACTTCCCCTCCCCCTTCCCCTCCCACCCCTCTTTCCCTTCCCCTCCCCCCCTTTCTCTTCCCTTCCCCCCCTTTCCCTTCCCTCCCTCCCTGCCCCCCCTTTCCCTTCCCCTCCCTCCAACCATCCCCCTTTCCCTATCCTTCCCTTCCCCCCTTTCCCTCCCTCCCTCCCCCCTTTCCCTCCCCCTCCCCCCTTCCCCCTTTCCCTCCCCCCTCCCCCCTTTCCCTCCCCCCTCCCGCCCCTCCCCCCCTTTCCCTCCCCCCTTCCCCTCCCCCTTTCCCTCCCTCTCCCTCCCCCCTTTCCCTTCCCCTCCCTCCCTCCCTCCCTCCCCCCTTTCCCTACCCCTCCCTCCCCCCTTTCCCTTCCCCTCCCTCCCCCTTTCCCCCCTTCCCCCTTCCCCTTCCCCCTTTCCCCCCTTCCCCCTTCCCCCCCTTTCTCCCCCCTTCCTCTCCCCCCTCCCCCTTCCCCCCCCTTTCCCCTCCCTCCTCCCTTTTCCTTCCCTCTCCCATTTCCCTTCCCTCCCCCCTTTCCCTTCCCTTTCCCTTACCCCCCTTTCCCTTCCCTTCCCCCTTTCCCTTCCCACCTTCCCTCCCTTCCCCCCTCTTCCCCCCTCTTCCGCCCCCCTCTTCCCCCCCACGCTGTTCCCCCCCCTTTCCCCCTCCCTTTTCCCCCCTCCCCCTCCCTTTTCCCCCCTCCCCCTCCCACTCCCTTTTCCCCCCTCCCCCTCCCTTTCCCCCCTCCCCTCCCTTTCCCCCCTCCCCCTCCCTTTCCCTCCTCCCCCTCCCTTTCCCCCTCTCCCCCTCCCTCTCCTCTCCCCCCTCTCCCCCTCCCCCCTCTCCCCTCTCTCCACTCCCCGCTCCCCCTTCCCCTCTCCCCCTCGCCCCTCTCTCTCTCTCTCTCCCCAGAGTCTCTGCCCCCCAGTTGCTCTCTCTGCCTCTTCTCCCCCTAGTCTCTCTCTGTCAATTCAATTTCAATTCAATTCAAATCGCTTTATTGGCATGATAAGGTACATCTTATGTTGCCAAAGCATCAAAATACATTTATGGTTGAACACATAAATGCAGATCTATTCATACAGTGTATAAACAGATATATCCCTGAGTGTATAAATATACATTCGTATAATTTATATATACTTTTTTCTTAGGTTTACTGGTTGTCCCTTTGTTTATGGCAAGCTGTAACATAGTGTGCCACTCTCTCTCTTCCCCCCAGTCGCTCTCTCTCTTCCCCCCAGACTCTCACTCTCTCTCTTCCCCCCAGACTCTCACTCTCTCTTTTACCCCCAGACTCTCACTCTCTCTCTTCCCCCCAGACTCTCGCTCTCTCACTTCCCCCCAGTCGCTCGCTCTCTCTCTTCCCCCCAGTCGCTCTCTCTCTTCCCCCCAGTCGCTCTCTCTCTTCCCCCCCAGTTGCTCGCTCTCTTCCCCCAGTCGCTCGCTCTCTTCCCCCCAGTCGCTCGCTCTCTTCCCCCCAGTCGCTCGCTCTCTTCCCCCCAGTCGCTCTCTCTCTTCCCCCCAGTCGCTCTCTCTCTTCCCCCCAGTCGCTCTCTCTCTTCCCCCCAGTCGCTCTCTCTCTCTCTTCTAACAACAACATGCCCTCAAAAATCCCTCGGCACCGCCGGGCACTTGAGCTAGTATGTAATATATGAATAAGTTAAATACTGTTTATATTACATGGTAACATAGTAACAATTTCAGGCAGAATGGGATTTCTGAATTTTTACCATAGTTTTGGGGATCATATTTTGCAATTCACACTGTTTTCTGTGAAAACTGAAACGCAAAGGCCATAGCAAACCTTAGAAAAGAAATGGTTACGTTAAAAGTGCAGTAGAATGTTAGCTTTTTGTAAATTAAACTGTAGGCAGACTTAGTGAGATAAAATGTGCAAGCCCATGTGTCATTGGTGGTGCCTTGTTTGTCCAGTCCATATCAGAAAATCATAAGGGTGCTCCCAGTGATTCTCCACCTTCTTCAAATAGGCCACATGAGGTACGAGATTGAAACCCTTTCTAAAATCAATGAAAGCAATTGAAATGGGTTGCTCCTGAGCCTCACCGTGTTCCAAAATGTCACATAAAGCCACAACCTTGTCTATGCACTCCTCTTAAGAGCAAAATGCAGCCTGTTCTTTACTCTGCAGGTCTCTAAAGTATCTAATTTACCTGTCACAACAACCCAAAGAGCTACTGATATGAGCAAGACTTACTGGTAGTTTTCAGGCTCACTGACGTACTCTTTCTTGGAGCTTCATGCTAACGCTGACAGTTAGCATGTATATATCACTGCCCTAGTTGTACATCTTACACCACACTGTCCAGTATATTTTACATTAATCCTTCAACATATCACCACTTGATACATAGGATCATAGAATCATAGAAATTTACAGCACAGATGGAGGCCATTCGGCCCATCATGTCTATGCCGGCCAAAAAAGAGCTACAAGCCTAATCCCACTTTCCAGCTCTTGGTTCATAGCCTGGTAGGTTACGGCACTTCAAGTGCACAGCCAAGCATTTTAAAATATGATGAGGGTTTCTGCCTCTATTACTCTTTCAAGTTCTAGACCCCCACCACCCTCTGGGTGAAAAAAGTTCTCCTCAACTCCCCTCTAATCCTTCGACCAATTACTTTAAATCTATGCCCCCTGGTTATTGACCTCTCTGCTAAGGGAAATAGGTCCTTC